>NC_068923.1:70715032-71368532 GCF_023091745.1 Budorcas taxicolor | reverse complement strand
ACTTTGCCAGGTAAACAGAATTCAGGCTCCTCTCTTAAAAAGCTTGTAGACAATCAGTTAATTACAGTATAATCTATAAGTGTTGTGATTGATTTAAGTACAGTGTAGAAACACCCCTGGGGTAAGACTGACTTACTGGAGGCCATAACCTATCATCTGAGTTTTAATATAATTGAGAAATGAAAGGCATGAAGATGAGAAAGCAGAAGAGAATTAGAACATACATGGGCCTGAGTATAAGACTGAATGGTGGGACGACATTCCTGCAAATGTAGTTTGACTTCGGGAGGAGCGGTCATCAGAAAAGCTGAAGCCAGATCCTGAAGGTATTGACAGCACACAAAATGAGGTCACTCAGGCACTATGATTTCTATGTTGTAATTTGAAGCTACAATTTAAAATTAATTGGGTGCATCTAAGTCAAATACCATGGCTACACATTGTCATTTCTTTGAAAGAAGAAAAAAGTTGTTTGGCTTAAAATGGCACAGTTTAGTCATTTTAAAAATGGTCTTAATGACCCAGATGACCACGATGGTGTGATCACTCACCTAGAGCCAGACATCCTGGAGTGTGACGTCAAGTGGGCCTTAGGAAGATCACTACAAACAAAACTAGTGGAGGTGGTGAAATTCCAGTTGAGCTATTTCAAATCCTAAAAGATAATGCTGTTAAAGTGCTCCACTCAATATGCCAGCAAATTTGGAAAACTCAGCAGTGGCCACAGGATTGGAAAAGGTCAGGTTTCATTCCAGTCTCAAAGAAGGGCAATGGCAAAAGAATGTGCAAACTACCACACAATTGTGCTCATTTCACATGCTAGCAAGGTAATGCTCAAAATCCTTCCAGCTAGGCTTCAACAATACATGAACAGAGAACTCCAGATGTAGAAGTGGATTTAGAAAAGGCAGGGGAACCAGAGATCAAATTGCCAACATCCAGTGGATCATACAGAAAGCAAGGGAATTCCAGGAAAAACATCTACTTCTGCTTCATTGACTATGTTAAAGCCTTTGACTGTGTGGATCACAACAAACTGTGGAAAATTATTCAAAAGGTGGGAATATTAGAACACCTTACCTGCCTCCTGAGAAATGTGTATGCAGGTCAAGAAGCAATACTTAGAACTGGACATGGAACAACAGACTGATTTCAAATCGGGACAGGAGTACGTCAAAGTTGTATATTGTCACTCTGCTTATTTAACTTATATGCAGAGTACATCATACAAAATGCTGGGCTGGATGAAGGACAAGTTGGAATCAAGATTGCTAGGAGAAATATCAATAACCTCAGATACGCAGATGACACTACCCTAATGGCAGAAAGCGAAGAAGAACTGAAGAGCCTCTTGATGAAGGTGAAAGAAGAGAGTGAAAAAACTGGCTTAAAACACGACATTCAGAAAACTAAGACCAGGCATCTGGTTCCATCACTTCATGGCAAATAGATGGGGAAAAGTGGAAGCAGTGACAGATTTTATTTTCTTGGTCTCCAAAATCACTGTGGACAGTGACTGCAGGCATGAAATTAAAAGACACTTGCTTCTTGGAAGGAAAGCTATGACAGACCTAGACAGCATATTAAAACTCAGAGACATTACTTTGCCAACAAAGGTCCATCTAGTCAAAGCCATGGTTTTTCCAGTAGTAGTGTATAAATTTGAGAGTTTGACCATAGAGAAGGCTGAGTGCCAAAGAATTGATGCTTTTGAAGTGTGGTGTTGGAGAAGACTCTTGAGAGTCCCTTGGACTGCAAAGAGATCCAACCAGTCCATCCTAAAGGAAATCAACCCTGAATATTCATTGGAAGGACTGATGCTGAAGCTGAAGCTCCAATACTTTGGCCACCTAATGTGAACAGTCAGCTCATTGGAAAAGACCTTGATGCTGGGAATGATTGAGGGCAGGAGGAGAAGGGGGCAAGAGAAGATGAGTTGGTTGGATGGCATCATTGACTCAATGGACATGAGTTAGAGCAAACTCCGGGAAATAGTTAAAGACAGGGAAACCTGGCTTGCTGTAGCCCATGGACTGACAGAGAATAGAACAAGACTGAGTGACTGAACAACGAGGCACATTTAGAATACATAAGGGATTAGGGTTTTAATTACTAATTAAGTAGGATAATATTTGTACCTACTTTTAAGGTCACAGTGAACTTTCAATGAGATAATGCAAAAAACGTGAGTACATGGCAAATATAAGAATTCAGTATGTATTACTGGTGTGTATTATGAACTGTTTCTGTCTTGTATTCCTGAGAAAGACTTGAAGTGTTGTGAATGGCTACTTAATTAGCCATTTCATATCTACAGATTTAAACTGAAAGTTAGAGCTTTTGAAGATTTTATTTTATTGGGTGGCTTAGTTGTCTGTAGGTGGTGAGACTTGGAAGGGGCCTTAGGGTTTATCGAATTTTTCTCTTAACTTAGAATGTTGATTAGCATTACAAAGAAACAAGATTGATGCACAGGAAGGGTGTTATAAAGAGGCTTAAAGGCATATTGCACATCAAATATATTTCTCTGTGCCCAGTGACTCATATTTGGGGTCTTACACTTAACACGGGATGTCTCATGTGGCGCTAGTGGTAAAGAACCCACCTGCCAATGCAGGAGGTGTAAAAGACATGGGCTGGATCCGTGAGTCAAGAAGATCCCCTGGAGGAGGGCATGGCAACCCACTCCAGTAGTCTTGCCTGGAGAATCCCTTGGACAGAGGAGCCTGGTGGGCTGTAGTTCATAGGGCTGCAAGGAATCGGACACGACTGAAGCAACCAAGCATGCACGCACACTTAACACGGTGTTCAAAGCTGTCAGGCTTCACTTCTAGCTGCGTGCCTTTATCTGAAAAGCAAAATAATAAGAAGAATACAGATGTCATAAGATTATTGGAGAATTGTGCAATAATTTGTATAATATACCTAACATGATGGCTGTCAGATAGTAAATATTCCAACAGTGTTCAATATTGAAACTCTGCTATTATACAAATTTGAGATGATAGTGCAAATAAGACAATTTGTGAAAATAAGAGAGAATGTGGATTTATCCCTCAGATCTCAGTAAGGGTTACTACAGTATGTTTTATATAGTCTTTACTCCCAGGAACTAATTCTTTCTCACTGCACTCAGAGCCTAGTGGGCTGCCGTCTATGGGGTCGCACAGTGTCGGACACGACTGAAATGACTTAGTAGCAGCAGCACTCCGTGAGATGGAGGAAATTCATTGTTTAAAACATAATCAGAAAACACCTAATAGTCTTATTAAATTTCAAATGTGCCTTTGAGGCCAGTGAACTCATTTATCAAATTTTTTGTTCCTAATATAATCCATAGCACTGCTATCTACAAAATCTAGCACTGTTTACAGGAAAAAAAAAAAGTTATTTCCATGTCAACCAAATTTTGTGATGTAAACAGGAACCACTAGGATTTCTAACTATTACCATATAGCCTCAGTATTACTTCTTAAAATTTATTCTCAATTGGAGGATAATTGCTTTACAATGGTGTGTTGCTTTTTGCCATACAAAAGCATGAATCACCCATAGGTAAACACATGTCCCTTCCCTCTTGAACCTCTCTCCCACCCTACCCGCATCTCACTCTTCTAGATCATCACAGAGCACTGGGCTGAGCTCCCCGGGTTACACAGCAACTTCCCACTCGCCATCAGTTTTACACATGCTAATGTATATGTTTCAGCACTCCTCTCTCAATTTGTCCCACCCTCTCCTTCCCCTGCTGTGTACTGACTAATCCCTACATATTTCATAGTACTATTATAGTGTCTTCATACCTATGGAATACATATAGTTTAGTCAGGGACCCAACCAGCAATAGTGGCACACTCAGAGTGTGTAATTTGAGGAGACTTCAGTTTAAAAAGGGATGATTTACAAAGGGTAACCAGAATGTAGTGGGGGCCACAGGGAAAGCACAGTAACCTCCAGGGATGAGGGACAGTGGTGGTGAGAGGGGGCTGGACCACTCCTAGACATGAGGTGACCAGGGATGGACTGAGACAGAGGGCTTTGTGGATCGGGCTGAGTCACTCTAGCTGAGGCCATCTCTGGGGCCACCGGCTGTCCACTCGGTATCAAGAGGTCAGCTTGGTAAAGGACATCTTAAATTTTAACTTCTGACAATAGCAGCTTATAGAATTTGATTACAACAAAATTAAAAAGAAAAGACAGTAAACCAGTAAGTGGGGGGAGGTTCAGTTGGGGCTGTGATTACAAATTTGGGATTTTGTAATCTTTACTGTTTATTTCATTTTGTAAATGGACTACTCGGTATACATATATATCACAAGATTCATTTGAGAATATACTGATGTGTTCATCTCTTCATGCCATCTTTCTGTATTTCATGTCCTTCTCTCTTTTGTAATGTCTCTGTCATCTCCTGATCCTTTGTTCATAACAGAATGTCTGATCCTCTGAAATGGTGCTAAACGTCCCTTCTGTTGTTGATGGTTTGTTTTTCAGAAAAAAAAAAAAACAAAACCAGTGATCCTTACTGTGGAGCACAATGCAGCAGCCATTGAAAATTGTGCTAATAATCTGTTCGTTTACGGGAGAAGAATAGATGTCCACAACAAGAGGGGAAAAAAGCATTTTGTAAAATAGCCGCACACTTAGGTTGCAGGCTGTTTCTTATCCTCCATTTGCAGAAAGGGAACATGGAAGAGCTGAGTGGCATATTGATTGGCTTGGCGGAGGTCACATGGTGAGTATCAGCAGCTCTTCCAAGAACATCCCAGTCCCTACAGCCTGGATCCAGTCAATAGCCTGTTGGCTCAAAAGCTAAAGTGATGACGGATGAGCTCGTTATCTGGCTGGAGGCACGGGGAGCTGAAATCCGTGGAGTCTGCGATGAGACTTTCTGCTGCAGGGTCTTCCTCCTTGGTAGGGCTGCAGAGGCTCCCCCTTCAGGACAGGCTGGCGCACTGCATCCCTCAGCTCTGCATGTCTGGATTGCTGCGTCCTTGCAGACAACCTCTTAGCCGTCCCCCAGGTTCTTTGTTCCTTAACATGGGCAAAAATTCAATGGATTTTTTAAATAACCAGGACCTTTTATTTGCCAGTTAGACTGCAGTAGTATAAAGTGACAAATTTATTTCATTTTATGGAATTAGATATAACTCCGAACACTATGGAAATCAATATGCAAATCAGATTTTAAATTCTTCTCTTTTTTTTTTTGAAAGAATACAGTTCAACCTGGACAAACATATATATAGTATTCCATCCTTCTTCAAAGGGTTAAAACTGAGCTCTCTGGAAAATCAGCAGCCCAGAATGATATAGTCCTCTGGGACCGAAAAGAAGGAAAGCATTTTTATGTGAAGAGGAAGAAAATTACTTGTGTTTTTAAAATACCTTTAAATATAATGTGTATGAATTTGGCAGAATGATCTAAGAAGAAAAGAAAAAAAAACGTGTCAGCATTATGAGAATTTGATATAGAAGAAGACCATGCTGAAGCAAAGTTGACATTTTGAAATTACTCTCCTTTTAAAGATGTAGCACATTGTAAAACTGATCATGAATTGAAGGTTGTACATCTTTATTTGTTAATTTGTAGAATTTATGTTCTAACATTTATCTTTACTCTCTGAAGTCATGAAGAATATATCTTTCTTATACATGTCCTTAATCTGAAAAATACTTCATTCCTTATTAGTATACTAATATATATTTATAATTTTAGTTCCAGTGAAGGAGTTATTTGGGGGTTTATGTAATTAACTAAATTAGCTGTATTTTCAAATCACTGTAAACCATTAATCTGTGCAATCTCTTACAAAATTAGAACTGCTAAATCTATAAAGATTAGATAAACTCATTAAAATAAAGGTGTATTTTGGTAAATATTTTGTAGGAAAACTAACATATGTCTAAATTTTCCATCTGAAATATTTTCTATCCCAAATTTTGATAAGATATCACTCTAAACTGATGTGGCAAACTAAGATGTTACTACTTGAGGACCGTGTTGCATGGTCTCATGTTAAAGAGACTGCAGTATTTTCGCCTGCAAACGTTCTATACGTAGACAATATATTTAAAAAAGAAAACACTGTACATCACTACCCTTATTTTTCATTTTCCTTTAATAGAATATTAATAATTTTTTAAAATATTAAAATTGCATCATATTCAGAAGAGAATAGTGACACCTCACCAGTGAATTTGTCTTCATTTAGCTCCTGAAGAGATGACCCACCATGAAAGCCCATGCTAGATAAGAAAATTACGAAATGTAAACAGTCAAGATCAGTGCCCTCTGAACTTTTTTCAGGGTGTGTACCTATCAATAAACTATGTGCCTCCAATACATGTGCATATATTTAGTAATAAATTATATGTCAGCTATGATAATATACTCTGTACATGATAAAACATATTCCCAAAATGGAGTTCTTTACATAAATAGAAGTTTTAACAGAGTTTTGTACCCTTCCCAAATAGATGATTTTTTATAACACCTGGATACAGGCCACTGCCCGCTACTCATACGTACACACTTTGAATATTAATATTCAAGAATACTAATACTATTAGTATAGAATTCTGCTCTTTCTTAGACCTCTTGAAATAATTCCAAGTTGTGTAATAGGAAGCTAAAATTGGAAAACTCTGATATACAAGTATATCAGTTATCTATCACCAAAAATACCATGTAGCAACCTGCCTCCAATCATAGTAGTTTAAAACAACAAGCATTTATCATTATTCCCATGTTGGTAGGTCAGCTGGATGGTTCTTCTGGGCTCAGCGGGGCTCACTATGTCTGTGGTTAGTTGTAGGGTGGGGAGGTGGTTTGCTGATCTTGGCTGGGTTCTCTCATGTGGCTAGCTATGGGCTGGGACAACTGGGGCTTCCTTCCACATGCTTGTCTATTATATTCCTTCAGAAGGCGAGCCTGACTGTGTTCTCACCATGACCTCAGAGAAGCAAGATTGGAAGCAAATAACCAAATACTCTTTCAAGCCTCTGCTTCCATCAGTTTCACTTCTATCTCACTGGCTAAAGTGAAGCAAGTCACTTGATGGGGCTCAGCATCAGACTGGGAAAACAGTACAGAACTATAAAATAAAATGCTTGAGTACGAGAGGTGGGGCCATTAATGCAAGCAATCCACAGCATCAATGCAGTATCTTTTCCGTTAAATATATGCAAATGGACTGATGATTGCTAGATAGCTTTAAGAGTAACCAGTGCCAGATATACCTCCGTGTTCTGATTATTTCTGCATATAGGGTAGTTTCCTGACCATAGATAGATGTTTCATCTTTGTAATTCAGCTCATTGGATGTTCAAGTTAAATTTTAAGATTGTATTTCCAAAGGGTTTTGTCATTACTGGTTTAGTCTCAGTTCTAAGGAAGCAGGGAAAGTGAAATTGTGACTGTTTTAATTATGTATAATCATGTATTCACATGTTTTACGTGTGAAAAGTGAGCCTCTTTTCATGAAGCGTTGTGTGCATGAGTGGTCAGTTGCTTCAGTCATGTTGGACTCTTTGCGACCCTATGGACTGTAACATACCAGGTTCCACTGTCCGTGAGATTTTACAGGCAAGAATACTGGAGTGGGTCGCCATGCTCTCCTCCAGGGGATCTTCCTGACCCAGGGATTGAACCCGTGTCTCCTGCATTGCAGGCAGATTCTTTACCACTGAGCCACTGGGGAAGCATTGGTCTAAAACTAAAGAGGAAATATGGTAAAATTCTATTGTTTAAGTTAGAAATAGATAATTCTGAAAAAAAAATTGATCTTTTGTATCCTGTAGCATATATTACACACAAACATTATTTAAAGAACAAGTACCCCAAAGTGGGAATAAATAATACCTCTCTTTAAAAATGACAAAAGAAGTTAATTCTGAATGATAAGGTTGTATCTATTTTTGAGGTAACTGATAAATGTCCTGGATTTTGTAACTGTCATTTAAAGCATTATAAAATAGCAAAAAGGTTAATAGTAATAGTATCATCATCATTTTAAGTCACATTTTGTTATTTTCTGTGTGTTTTCCACATGTGTGATTTCAAATAAAGAGCTAAATGGCTTCTCAGAGTGTGTATTCACCCTTATGATGATAACTACCATTGTTGGAACACTATTTTCTGCCATATTAGGGCATTCATTTAGTGCTCACAACTCAGTGAGGTAACTATGTTTATTACCCCAGTTTTATAGATTAAAAAAGATTTAGAAAGGTTAAGTAACTTGCCCAAGGTCACAATCAATCAGTCATAAGAATCAGAACTTGAAATCATTTTTTTCCGACACCAAATCCTATGGTCTATATTTTTAATTTTATTCTCAATCATTACTCTGTAAAGCACTTAACATTACATGGGTTTTTAACATTATAGAGACCATTTAAGAGGTCAATGATCTGAATGGTGCCTACAGAGGAGTCAGAATGGCCCTTGGTGTTTCCCAGGAGAGAGATTTGCTCTGACTGGTTAGCGTAAACATCTAGCATTTCCCTAGGGCTCTAGAAACCTCGGACTTTCAGAGCTCAAAACCAATAGTCATGTTGTTGACCTTGTCCTCATTGTGTCTTCATGGTTTCATTGTTATTTCCCCATTTGAGGAATTAATAAGTAGTCTGGTCCTGTGGGAGTGTGATTTCTTATTATAATTGATTAAATTAGCATCTAGTTAAATAAAAATTTACAAAGCAAAACATTTCAAGACAGACCATGTCTTTTTATTGCTGTAGACTCAGTCTTTCAAAATGATATATGTCACTCTCAAAATGCACCTGAAGAGAAGCCTCAGATTTAACGTCCACCCTAGAACGTTGTTCTTGTTGGTCAGTCACTCAGTCCTGTCCGACTCATTGCGATCCCATGGACTGCAGCACACCAGACTTCTCTGTCCTTCACCATCTCTCGGAGTTTGCTCAAACTCATGTCCATTGAGTCGGTGATTTCATCCAATTATCTCACCTTCTGTCGCCCCCCTTCTCCTCCTGCCTTCAATCTTTCCCAGCATCAGGGTCTTTTCCAGTGAGTCAGCTCCTCACATCAGGTGACCGAAGTATTGGAGCTTGATCATCGGTCCTTCCAATGAAAATTCAGGATTTATTTCCTTTAGGATTGATGGGTTTGATCTCCTTGGAGTCCAAAGGACTCTCAGGAGTCTTCTCCAGCACCACAGTTAGAAGGCATCAATTCTTTGGCATTCAAACATTTTTATTGTCCAACTCTCACACCTGTACATGACTACTAGAAAAACTATATCTTTATGGACCTTTATCAGCAAAGTGATGCTTCTGGTTTTTAGTATGCTGTCTAGGTTTGTCATAGCTTTTCTTCCAAGGAGTAAGCTTCTTTTAATTTCATGGCTGCAGTCACCATCCACAGTGATTTTGGAACCCAAGAAAATAAAATCTGTCACTGTTTCCCGTGTTTTCCCATTTATTTGTCAAAAAGTGATGGGACCAGATGCCATGATCTTCATTTTTTGAATGTTGAGTTTTAAGCCAGTTTTTTCACTCTCCTATTTTACCTTCATCAAGAGGCTCTTTAATTCCTCTTCACTTTCTGCCATAAGGGTTGTATCATCTGCATATCTGAAGTTATTGATATTTCTCCTGGCAGTCTTGATTCCAGCTTGTGCTTCATCCAGCCCAGCATTTCACATGATGTACTGTGCATATAAGTTAAATAAACAGGGTGAAGATATACAGCCTTGACAAACTCCTTTCCCAATTTTGAACCAGTCTGTTGTTCCATGTCCAGTTCTAACTGTTGCTTCTTGACCTGCATACAGGTTTGCAGGAGGCAGGTAGGGTGGTCTAGTATTCCCATCTCTCTTAAGAATTTTCCACAGTGTGTTGTGATCCACACAGTCAAAAGCTTTAACATAGTCAATGAAGCAGATGTTTTTCTGGAATCCCCTTGCTTTTTCTGTGATCCAGCGGATGTTGGCAATTTGATCTCTGGTTGCTCTGCCTTTTCTAAAGTCATCCTATACACCTGAAAGTTTTTGGTTCACATACTGTTGAAGCCTAGCTGGAAGAATTTTGAGCATTACCTTGCTAGCATGTGAAATGAGTCCAATTGTGCAGTAGTTTGAACATTCTTTGGCATTGCTCTTCTTTGGGATTGGAATGAAACCTGACCTTTTCCAATCCTGTGGCCACTGCTGAGTTTTCCAAATTTGGTGGCATATTGAGTGCAGCACTTTAACAGTATCATCTTTAGGATTTGAAATAGCTCAACTGGAATTCCATCAGCTCTAGTAGCCTTGTTTTTAGTAATGCTTCTTAGGGCCCTCTTGACTTCACATTCCAGGATGTCTGGCCCTAGGTGAATGAATACACTATTGTGGTTATCTGGGTTTTAAAGAGCTTTTTTGTATAGTTCTTCTGTGTATTCTTGCTACCTCTTCTTAATATCTTCTGCTTCTGTTAGGTCCATACTGTTTCTGTGCTTTATTGTGCCTATCTTTGCATGGAATGTTCCCTTGGTATCTTTAATCTTCCTGAAGAGGTGTCTAGTGTTTCCCATTCTGTTGTTTTCCTCTATTTCTTTGCACTGTTTGGTTAGGAAGGCTTTCTTATCTCTTCTTGCTATCTTTTGGGATTCTGCGTTCAGATGGTCTATCTTTTCTTTTTTCCTTTGCTACTCACTTCTCTTCTTTCCTCAGCTATTTGTAAGGCCTCCTCAGACAACCATTTTGCCTTTTTGCATTTCTTGTTCTTGGGATGGTTTTAATCACCACCTCCTGTCCAATATTACGAACTTCTGTCCATAGTTCTTCAGGCACTCTATCAGATCTCATCTCTTGAATCTATTTGTCACTCTGACCATGCTTACTTTATTGCTAAAGCAATTTCAGGTGTGCAGTTTTGGAACTGTCATTCAAATTAAGTGATTGGGCTTTATTTAAGGAGTTATTTCTATATTTCTGAAACTACGGCTAGAATATACTCTGAAAGCCAGTTTGAAAGAATAAATTGCCTAAATTCTGGTAGATAAATTAGTTATTCTCAAGATGGCGTCTATATTAAGTTAACTTGCTAAGCCTCTGTTATGCAACTTATTGAACCTGAATAATTATTTAGCTAGTGGATTTCTACCATTATTTAAACTTTTGGTAAGGCAAAACTAGATTTTAAAAGGAGAGGAAAATTGGGTAGTGTTGGTCTGTGTATGTAGGCAGCATTTTTAACCACAGAAGATGACGATATAATGAAAAGCTGTACATGTCCTAAGAGGTTGTTTCTCATTCTCTGAGAGATAAATTGTAGTCTCTTTTCTATCAGGAGCCTCTAGCCAGACAAAAATAATTTCATCATTATCACCTGACATAAAATACTGGGAAAAGGTGAAATCCCTTCTTCCCCTTTATCAAACAGTTTTTTAAAAATTATAATAATCATTTCTTTCTAAGTGGAAAAAAAAACATGTCTTTTGTCCTTTTTAGAAAAATTAGAAAATACATGAAATGAAAGGGAGGTTATCACTATTATCTAAAATTCAGTCATCCAAGTCCTTTAACTTTTTGTGTGCACTTTTCTAGAATTTTTCTGTACATTTAAATGGGTTCACTCTGTCATAATTGGTTATCTCATTTTCCTACTAAAATACACAAAAATATTTCCATGTCCTTAAATATTCTTGAATAACATTAATGACTAGTAAATGGGGGTAAAATTGTATTAAATATTCAATTATGTATTTAACCAGTTCACTTTGTCACACTGTGATTGTTTCTTAGTCTTTCACTCTTTGGATATCACTAGGCATTCATCTGACAAATCTTCCAACATTCAAAATGACTTTCTTGGGGAAAATTTATAATGATATAAGTGACGGACCAATGTGTATTTAAAATTAGAAGTCTTTAATGAAGTTTTTGAATTGCCCTCTTTCAAAGTCTTACCCTGGCCAACAGTTTTATGAGATTTTCATTTCCTTGAGCTCTATCATTGGTTTCTATAATTTAATTTTTCTCCATTTCATACATTTTTTAATGATGTCCTATTTTATTCAGTTTTCTTTTATTACCAGTGAGGATTAATTTTTTTAATGCATTTTAGTATTTACATTTTTGCTTTTTGAAATATAGGTGTTTCTTTTAACCATTGACAAGAATTGAGTTATTTAATGTAAATAGACTAAAAAAATAATTTGGATAATTTGGAATTAACCTATGAAAACTGGAAACTGCAGTTCACTCAAATTGTGTTGCTATTTGGTATATTTTTGACTTTAGATGATTTCATTTATAATATTACATTTTACTCCAATACAATATTATACATTGCATAACATATTTTGTGAAACTGTAAGCTTTACCACTGAATGACAACAGTGATAACAACTAAGGGATCAGTAAGTCCCCATCCTTATTGATCTTATTGCTTTTATCCTCTAGGATGGTAAAAGGGATGTACCATCTGTAGTCATAGGGTTGTATGAACCAGTTTCTCTCTGAAATATGTTTTATTTCCTAAAGTTAATCTTTTAGTTTAGAATCTTTGACTCCTACCCCACCCCCCAAAGAACTGCCTGAACAAAGACTGGTGAGGGAAGGAAAGTCAATCCAGAACACCTATGCAGAAGCGTCTTCTTGGTGTCAAACACCACTGTTCCTCCCTGAGGGAGCAGACTTGACACAGGTCTGTTTCTTTATTCATTCAATAAATATCTGCTAGGTACTGCAACTGGGGCCATGGATTGTCATTTTGGGAAGCCAGGAAAGGCCTCTCTGATAAAAAGAGGAAATTACTATAAGCTTCTTGAAGAGGTAGCATGAAAGGAGCATAAGGAGGCTGAAACAGAGTGAACAACGGGGAAAGGAGTGGGAGCTGAGGTAGCGAGGAGGTCAAGGGCCAGACCACAGAAAAGGTGAAAGGTCAGCTGTGGAGGCAGATACCTGGGAGCACTGTCTACTATTCACCTGATCATCTCTGTGACTCAGCTGCTTTCATCGCTTACGTGGGATAACAATACTTTCCTCACTAGGATGTTGTAAGCGTAAGATGTGATGCTCAGAATAAGGCCTGGCACTTTAAGTGTTCAGTAACTGTTTGACATTATTATTTTCATAAATTGCTATCCAGATTCTACAGATCTCTAAATTCTGGTATATCTGCTATACTTTTCTTCTTTTCTTTGTCTTTCATTCACTCTTTTGAAATAATTGAGGATCATGCCTTAATCTAAAATAATTTTGTATCTCAGAAAATACTCCTTTTCATAATTGCTGTTTTCTGTTCTTTAAGAATTCAGAGTATAAGTGATGGAGAAAAGTGTTGGTGTGGTCTAAGACTTCTGAGGGGATCTTGGTGAAAGTGTTAGTCTCTCAGTCGTGTCGGAATCTTTGCAATCCCATGGACTGTAGACTACCAGGCTCCTCTGTCCATGGAATTCTACAGGCAAGAATGCTGGAGTGGGTTGCCATTCCCATTGGCAGGGGATCTTCCTGACCCAAAGATCAAACCCAGATCTCCTGCATTGCAGGCAGATTACTGTCTGAGCCACCAGGGAAGCCCTCGTGGTATAAGTGATGGTGTGACCTGAGACTTCTTGGGGTATCTTGGTACCTGGATGAAAGTGATATTACCTGCAGGAAGTCAATAAACTATTCTTGACATTTCTGTAGAAACATGATCCATTTGAAAGAATATAGTGACTAAGAGGAACACCCTGGAGACAGATCTTTGAGCATCTGAATTTGAGTTTCACCATTTACTCATTTATTCAGCATGACCTTGGGCAAATTTTTAAAACTCTTTGTGCCTTAATCTCTTTATGTATAATATTAGGATAACAACCGTAATTATCTCAGAGTACATTTGCAGGGATTAAAAAAAGTTTATTAACATTGCTTGCAATGCTTCTTGGATCGTAGTAAATGCTCAATAAATATTAGATACTATTATAATCACTATTTTGTGACTTAAAATAAATAAATAAGATGAAATTAGAATTGCTACCTTAGGAAATTTGTCATAAATGTTCTTGAAATTTTCATCATCTGTTCCTCTTTTGCTATAACTAAGTTTAAATTGTAAGAAATTGCTTCATCAGATATTCTTTCAATTGGTTTGAATTCTGTGATATGCCTCTATGTTTGGTAGGCTGATTCGTGACTATATTTATTGAAGCCTAATCAAAGTCTGCAGGACAGAGCTTCAAACAGCCAGGCTTGCAGCTGTGGATAATGTGGGCCTCAGATTCAACTCTCGTCCTGGAATAATTTTTAAGAGAATAAAAGAGACTGGTATATTCTGAAAGGACTCAGAGCTACCACTGGAGAGATTGTCATATACTGAGGTCAGTTGCTTCAACTTAGCAATGTTGTGATTGTGACATGATTGTGGCTGCCTTTCCTTTATTCCTGAAATATTAGCACAGGAATATAAATTTTCATAATTCTGCCATTATCTCTAGGGAGACTACTTGATTATTTGGAGCTATGTGAAGAATACATTCTGACAGACTAATCTAATCCTCTAAGAAAGTGTGAGAAATCTCTTGGATGAAAGGCTAACGATAAATCAGAGTATGCTATTTCAACATGAAACAAACAATCAAGTACCTGGAGGCATATGGCTTAGCTGAGAGATGGGGCCTGAAATGCTTCTGCCTTTGGCTTAGTGATAAAAATATTAACATCAGTAGCATTCATAGTATATTTAGCTGCAAACAACATTTTATTCTGTGCAGTTTAAATAGAAATTTCTGTTATTATGGAAATGTTCTACAATGGCACTGTTCAATATTGTGGAACCAAATTTGCAATTTAATTAAAATTTTAAAGCATATGTGACCAGTGGCTACCATATTGAAGAGAACATCTGTAGATAACTTAAATAAATACTAGGTTTATTTTTCATATAAGGAATATGGAACTAAGAAGTGTAGGAATAATGTGGGTACTTAACTGGACATGGAACAACAGACGGGTTCTAAAGAGGAAAAGGAGTACATCAAGGCTGTATATTGTCACCCTGCTTATTTAACTTATATGCAGAGTACATCATGAGAAACGCTGGACTAGAAGAAACACAAGCTGGAATCAAGATTGCCGGGAGAAATATCAGTAACCTCAGATATGCAGATAACACCACCCTTATGGCAGAAAGTGAAGAGGAACTAAAAAGCCTCTTGATGAAAGTGAAAGAGGAGAGTGAAAAAGTTGGCTTAAAGCTCAACATTCAGAAAATGAAGATCATGGCATCTGGTCCCATCACTTCATGGGAAATAGATGGGGAAACAGTGGAAACAGTGTCAGACTTTATTTTTTGGGGCTCCAAAATCACTGCAGATGGTTGAAATTAAAAGACACTTACTCCTTGGAAGAAAAGTTATGACCAACCTAGATAACATATTCAAAAGCAGAGACATTACTTTGCCAACTAAGGTCCATCTAGTCAAGGCTATGGTTTTTCCTGTGGTCATGTATGGATGTGAGAGTTGGACTGTGAAGAAGGCTGAGCGCCGAAGAATTGATGCTTTTGAACTGCGGTGTTGGAGAAGACTCTTGAGAGTCCCTTGGACTGCAAGGAGATCCAACCAGTCCATTCTGAAGGAGATCAACCCTGGGATTTCTTTGGAAGGAATGATGCTAAAGCTGAAACTCCAGTACTTTGGCCACCTCATGTGAAGAGTTGACTCATTGGAAAAGACTCTGATGCTGGGAGGGATTGGGGGCAGGAGGAGAAGGGGATGACTGAGGATGAGATGGCTGGATGGCATCACGGACTCGATGGACGTGAGTCTGAGTGAACTCCAGGAGTTGGTGATGGACAGGCAGGCCTGGCGTGCTGCGATTCATGGGGTCGCAAAGAGTCGGACATGACTGAGCGACTGAACTGAACTGAACTGAACTGACTAATATTAAGTGATTTTTGAAGTATTAGAAACAACTTAGCATATTGCTAAAAGAATAAAGATACTTGAGTTAGAAATTCAAATGTCAACATATGTAGGCATCCCAGTTACAGGATGTGTGGGAGGCATGGTCTGGTGCAATATGTACCAATGGGTCACCCTGGAGGGACCCCCCACACACACACCATAAGATGAATACTTATCCTCTCAGCCATGAACAGATATTTAAACCCTTCTTTTACAAAATCGGAACCTGAGGCTTGGAGCGATTAAGGTATTGTCTACAGCTTCATAACCACTGTGTTGCAGAGGATTCAGATCAATCTCTGTTGGCAACAATCCAAAGTTGTCCACAAAAGGATAAAGTGAGAGCTGTCAGTACTCACCACCCTGGGCTCACAATCTGGTTTCTTCACTTCCTGTGTGATCTATCTAAGATCCGTTTCCGTTCACATTTGTTTCCTGCTGAAAATTCATTAGCAATGGCTGCCCTTTTAGATAAAATTGGCCCCTGGTACTTCACTCTCTTTCCCAGGTGGAACTAGTGGTAAAGATCCCGCCTGCCAATGCAGGTTAGATGTAAGAGACACGAGTTCGATCCCTGGGATGGGAAGATCCCCTGGAGGTGGGCACGGCAACCCACTTGAGTATTCTTGCCTAGAGAATCCCATTGACAGAGGAGCCTGGCAGGCTGCAGTCTATAGGATCACACAGAGTCGGACTCGCCTGAAGCAACTGAGCATGCACCCATGTACTTCACTCTCCACCCTCAGTTCCTCAAGGGTGGAGAGGCTACCAGCTCAAGACTATGAGCTCCTCAAGAGTTAAGAATTTCTTCTAAATATCTTTTGATCTTAGTACAGCATCTGACACATAGTAGAGGCTTAAGAAACAATTGATTTATCAAGCGAGCTATTATAGAGATCAATACATCTCCTATTTTTAGAGGACTATAAGATTCTATATATATTTTTTCCTGTGTAGTTGAGTTTTTTTAAGACTGCTTTGGATTTCTCAGTTTTGCTAAGAAAATAAGATTGTGAAATATAGGCAAATTTGTGAATGTCTTCCAATATTTTATTCAATGTATTTAAAGCTTATGTATGTTCAGTGTAAATGTTTTTCCAGTGATTTCTGTATTAATATCTCTCTTTAAATTGATGGTTACAGAGATTTATATTTCCTTAAGATGGAAACTAAGGCTAGAAGGATTTCTGTAGCCTATTACTTGTGTGCAGATAGAATTTTAGTGATTTCATTTACATAATAGGTTGGTATCTTTTGTTTTCTCTAAGCATTTTTCCTTAAGTCATAATCCCTTATAAAATGAATGCATTTTCCAAACATCCAAAGGTCCATTCAATGAATTGAAAGGAACTTTATGTTTTATAAAAACCAATGGACCAATTTAGTTTGCTTAATCTTAAAAGAGAACTGATGGAATGAAGTGAGTTAGCATTTAAAAGATACAATTGTATACAGCACAATGGGAATGAAAGTTATGTTTATCCCATACTTTCCTCAAATGTAGGTTGTGCTCTTTACCTTTCTGACTTCCTTTCAGAGCTAAGTAAAGGAACATTTATTACTGTATTCAAAATACCTTGGTTTTAACAGCTGCCTCAAGAAGAAAAGTTTATTGATTTTATAATCCTAAGAATCAAGAATTCACTTGCCTATCTCCTTCCATGTCTAAAACCTGCTGAGTATAAAATTATACTCTGTACCTTTACCAAAACAAAGTGGCTACCTACTTTACAGAAGTCATAAAGCTTTGGGAACTAAGACAGATGCAGAGTTTGGAGTAGTATCTTAGATGTGGTATTTTAGCTTATTTTCCTATCATGGTCTTCCAAGTACTAGAGAAAATAATAGAGCCTTATTATGACTATCACACTCTTCTAGTCCTAATGGATTTCAAGGATTTCCTTGACCCTCCTCATCTCAGAGGAAAAGAGTTTTGGAGTCTTGTTTCTTTTCTAAATCTATAGGAACAGATCCATTTTAGAGGTCCTCTCAGGTATTCCAGTTAACCCCTTGAACAACACAGGTTAAAACTGCATGAGTTCAGTTATATAAAGATTCTTTTCAACAGTCGGAACTGTAGTTCTACACTATACAGGTGGTTGGTTGAATTCATGCATGTAGAGCTGGAGGTATGGAGAAACTATGGATACAGAGGGGGACTATAAGTTATAAACAAATTTTTGACTGCACAGAGAGTTGATGTCTGGCCCCTAAACCCTGCTTTGTTGCAGACAGTTTCTATACATTATTTGCTATCCTCACAATGCTCTGAGGCAGACATTATTGCTCCATTTTATAGACTTAATTAATGAATTTTAGTTAATGCATCTCTAAATAAAGTAATTCTCTGTGGTAGATTAAATTCCTGCTACTCCTCATAGAAAAAGCAAAAGAATTCCAGAAAAACATCTACTTCTGCTTCATTGACTACAGTAAAGCTTTTGACTGTGTGGATCACAACAAACTAGAAAATTCTTAAAGGTAAGGAAAGAGAGACCTTACCTGTCTCCTGAATAACCTATATGTAGGACAAGAAGCAACGGTTAGAACTGAACATGGAACAATGGACTGGTTCCAAATTGGGAAAGAAGTACATCAAGGCTATATATTGTCACCCTGCTTATTTAAGTTATTTGCAGAGTACATCCTATGAAATGCCAGACTAGATGAACCACAAGCTGGTATCAAGATTCCTGGGAGAAATATCAAAAACATCATATATGCATATGATACCACCTTAATGGCAGAAAGTGAAGAGGAACTAAAGAGCCTCTTGATGAAGGTGAAAGAGAAGAGTGAAAAGCTGGCTTAAAGCTCAGTATTCAAAATCTGAGATCATGCATCTGGTTCCATCATTTCATGGCAAATAAGTGGTGAAAAAATGCAAACAGTGGCAGATTTTATTTTCTTAGACTCCAAATCCACTGTGGATGGCGACTGCAGCCATAAAATTAAAGAACCTTGCTCCTTGGAAGAAAAGCTATGACCAACCTAGACAGCATATTAAAAAGCAGAGATATCATTTTGCTGACAAATGTCCATATAGTCAAAACTGTGGTTTTTCCAGTAGTCATGTACAGATATGAGAGTTGGACCAAAAAAAAGACCAAGCCCAGAAGAATTAGTGCTTTTTGAACTGTGGTGTTTGGGAAGATTCTCGAGAGATCAAGGAGATCAAATCAGTCAGTCCTAAAGGAAATCTACCCTGAATATTCACTGGAAGGACTGATGCTGAAACTGAAGCTCCAATAGTTTGGCTACCTGATTCAAAGAGCCGACTCATTGGAAAAGACCCTGATGTTGGGAAAGATTGAGGGCAGGAGAAGAGGATGAGATGGTTGGGTGGCATCATCGACTCAATGGACATGAGTTTGAGCAAACTCTGGGAAATAGTGAAGGACAAGGAAGCCTGGTATGCTGTAGTCCATGGAGTTGCAAAGACTGGGACACAAGTTAGCAACTAAACAAGAACTCCTCCCATCGAGAGGTGGAGCTTGCTTCCTTTCTTTTTAGTATAAGCTGGTTTCGGTGGCTTGGTTCACCAACAGTATGTGACACAAGTGATGTTCTAGGACTTCTGAGGCTAAGTCACAGAAACTGCAGCTTCTGCCTGCAACTCCAATGACAGTTGTTCTTGGAGTCCTGAGCAGACATACAAGTCCAACTGGGGCCACCAAGTCACAAGGAAGCCCAAGATATGCTAATATAGCCTACAGTTGTTCCAGTTTCCAGACTTCTGAAACATCCCTGCTGATATCCCAATATCATGAAACACAGATAAACCTTCCACACCCCACCTGGACCAAATCCCTGACCCACAAAATCCATGAGATATAATAATAATAAGGTGATGTTGATGATAAATTATTTTTTACCAACTTCCCACAGGAATAAAACTGAATCAATTAGATTTTTCTTATAAGAAAACAAATAGAACCAATTTGAAACAACTCTGCCATCTTGTTTTATTTTTTTTCATATTCTGTTATCCAAAATGGCTATATATATATATATATATATATATATATATAATATGTTACTTCAATTGTCTGCCTTTTCCTGCAGAATATAAACTCCATGAGGACTTTGTTTTGCTTTGTATAGCTTCCAAAGCACCTGCAACCAGAATCTGGCAGTGTGAGTGGATGCTCAAGGAATATTTGTTGAATAAATGGATTCACAGTAGAAAAAACGGATTCACAGTAGAAAAAAAAAACATAGATATTACTCTCCTTTTCTGTATAGAATGTAATTCCTATGGGAAAATATGAAAACCAGGATAGTAGAAAGATAATATAACAAATATCTGGGTATCCCAAGCCAGGAATTAACAGATGTTCAGATTACACACTATGTTTTCATCAGAGTTGTTTTTTTTTTTTTCTAAAGGAAATAAAATATTGGAGAGAGTTGAATCTGCGTAGATTTTCCTATTTCCCTTTCTCCTCTCCTAGAGGCAATACTATCAGTATTCAACATGCAAATTCTGTGTTTTTTACTATGTATCATTTTATGCATGAACAATATATCTGCTTGGCTCTGCCTTCAAGTGAAAGTATATTATAGTCCCAAGCCCGGTTTCCCTGCTCTTGCTTCTTCCCTAGTCTCCCTCATGGCATCTTTTATCAGGTTTACTGCCACATCTTCCGAGCTGCTCTTTGATTTCTCTCTCATAGAATCATTTCCATATATTCCATCTCTTCTCCACCCAGCAGCTAGATTGATCCTTAAAAGCATCCATTAAGATCATGTGTTAATAACTGCCATCATCCTAGCTCATGGGGGCACCAGTGCAACTGGGATAAAAGCCGGAATCCTTGCCATGTTCACCAAGGCCCTGTATGATCCACCCTCCAACCTCCAAGGCTTCCACTCTCCACCTGGCCCCCTGAGCTACAGGAGCACTGGCCTCCTTGCTGTTTAGGAAGCACACCAAGCACGTTTCCACCTCTGAGCTTTATCTCTTGCTTGTCCTTCCCCCAGATGACTGTCCCACAGAACTGTCTTCTGTGGTTCCATCAGATCACTGCCTGCATTTGGGTTTTGTTCAAAAGTCACTTCCCAGTGGGGTGGGGAACCCATTCAGTCTCTAGTTGAAAAGTCCTCATGATCCCTTTTCAGGCTTTATTTTTCTCCATAAAATGTACCACCGCCTGACAGAATGTGCTCATGTATGCATGTATATATACATGCGTTTATCTGTTTTTGCTGTCTGTTCCTTCACTAGATTATCTGTTAGGTCAGGGACCTTCTTTGATTACATCTTTTTTTGTGTCTCAAATAATAACTGAGATAAAGCAGGTGCCCCCAAAATATGTGGTGAATGAAGAATACAGGAATATAGTATTCTGTGTGTATAAATTACATCATATGTGTTTGTATCTTGTGGCAACTTGCTTTACTCAATCAACATTGTTTTGGAAATATGTTCATGTTTTTTATAGTTTAATTTTTAATTGGAGGATAATTGCTTTACAATGTTGTGTGAGTTTCTGCTGTACAACATGAATCAGGTGTAAATATACATATATCCCGTCCCTCTTGATCCGCCCTCCCTCCCTTCCCATCCCATCCCTCTAGGTCATCACACAGGACCAAACTAAGCTACCTGTGTTATGCAGTTGCTTCCCACCAGCTGTTTTATACACAGCCATATATATATGTCAATGCTAAACTCAATTCATCCCACCTCCTCCTGCCCCCACTGTGTCCGTGTTTTATATATAGGTTTATATATCTAGTCCTCTATTATTCCATACATTTTATTTATCCATCCCTCTATTTTTAGATTCCAGTTACTTTTTAAAAAATTTATTCATGTATTTTATTTATTTGTTTTTGGCTGTCCTGGGCCTTTGTTGCTGTGCACAGGCTTTCTCTAGTTGTGGAGAGTGGGTGCTGTTCTCCGTTGCTCTGTGTGGGCTTCTCCTTGTGGTGGCTTAGCACAGGCTCTGGGCATGTAGACTCAGAAGCTGTGATGCAGGGGCTCGGTTGCTCCGAGGCATGTAGCATCTTCCCAGACCAGGGACTGAATTGGTTACCCTTGCATTTGCAAGGCAGATTCTTAACCACTGGACCACTCGGAAGCCCTGTAGTTACTTTTGGATTTCACTTCTCTAAACATTGCTGAAAGAAATTTTTAGAAAAAAAATTTATTGGAGTATAGTTGATTTATAATGTTGTGTGAGTTTCTGCTTTATAGCAAAGTGAATCAGTCATACATGTATCCACTCTGTTTTAGATTCTTTTCCCATACAGGTCATCACAGAGTATTGAGTAGAGTTCCCTGTGCTATAAAGTAGGTCCTTATTAGTTATCTATTTTATATATAGTAGCATGTATATGTCAACCCAATCTCCTAATTTATCCCCCCGCCCAAAAAAACCCCACATTTTAAAAAATATACTTTTCTTGTTTTTCCTTGTAGGTGTATAACAGAATTAAATTTCTGAGTTTTCTCACCTAGCAGTTAAATTTATCTAGAAAAGTAATTGTACTGAAATGAGTTTTTGGCCTACAGGATTAATCTATCATCCATGAAATGTCCCTCTGCAAACCTAAAAGGTGTTTTAGGAGTGGGCAGAAAAACAATGTTATAAAACATTTTTAAAGGACAAGTTAAGAGATTAATATTCTATTTATCTCTTAAATCTCATACTTTTCTGACATCATGCCTTACTGGTGTATACGTTCTGCCATTAAAACTAGAGTGTCATGTTACTTCTGATTAAATTATTTCATTTTGATGTTGTGTGCATGCATATTTGTACAGGTGTGCATAGCAATATGATCATTTGAATTACTGTGTTCCCGATGGTTTAAGCATCACTAATATTCCATTAAATCATAGAGGATCTATTCAGAGAATTTTGCATTTTGCTTGCTACAGTTTAAAAAGGGCCAACTTTATTACAGAGTTGTGAAGTTTGTTAACTGAAGAGGTGATGAGAAAAATACATTGAAAAACTCATTCAAGCTGTAATTCTAAGATATAGACAATTTTCCAAAAACTTGGAGCTTTCAGTGTGCTTTGAAATAGCATATTTTATTGATGGTATCATACATCTTGACTATTAAGCTATGAATGCCACTAAAACAAATAAGAAAAAAATTGCTTTGGGCATGATTATTTTGACTTGCTTACTGTTAAATGATTTGGAAAGAAAAAAAACAGCTGAGTTCAATTTACTTCATTTGTAATTTGTAACGATTTGGATAAAAGTTAATCTAAACGTCAACATTTTAAAAAGTTTATCTATGCTAAGAAAAATTAGAAAGTAACTGCTGTTAAAATCAAATGGCAATTATACCTCAGTAAACCTGGAAGATGTTGGATTCAGGAAATATAATTTATTCATTTAGCAGTTACTTATTGAGGGCCTACCAAGAGTCAGGTGCTATTCCAGAGACTCAGGACACATTTATATATAAAATACTTGAGGTCTTTACTCCATTTGAGCTTACTATAACAGTAGTAGGTGAGATAATAAACAAGGAAATTTATACTTAAATGAGGTGATGCCACAACATGAACTGACTTGTGCCATGAAGTCTATAACACAGAGCAGTGTGATTGAAAGTGAGTGTGTCTAGGGGACAGAGCGGGTCAGATTTGCCTTAGCCATGGGATCCTGGGACCACTCTGAGAAGATAACAGTTGAGCCAAGAGCTGCATGAGGTATCAGCCATGCTGACATCTAGTGGAAGATTCTGCAATCAAAGGAGCAGCAGGTGAGAATAAGGGTGAGAACAAGTTTGCTGTGTGTGAAGACTGCCAAGGTCTGTGTGGCCGAGAACGTGAGGGAGAGAGGGGCAGAAGATACAGGTGGCGGAACAGCTAGGAACCTTGGGGTAAGGAGCTGGATTTTAAGCTGGGAAATCCGAGGTATTCTGGAACGCCACTGAAAAGATTTAGCAGAGGAGCAGCATGGCAGATTTATGTGTATGTGTGTTATGCTAGATATATATAATATATATATATAGATTCGTAATTATTAATATACTTAAACTGTATTATTATTACAGTCCAAGAAAGGTGCCATTTTACCTCTGTCCTCTTAGGGATTTTGAGCTTGGTCTAATAAACTGACAACAGATAGATTAGAGAAAATCTAAGTTTTATCTGACATGAGAGCCCTTGTGAGGAAATGGAGACCTAAAAAGTGGCAAAACCTAAATGATTTATGCCAGGTTGAACAAAGAGAGGCAATTGTGAGAAAGCACTTAAAATATAAAGTAGGGGATAAGTTCATGTGTCTTAAGATTCTTGATTGATCTCCCAACAGGTGACTGATCGCTTCCACTGCGCACTCCTATTAGATTGTGCTGCATTAAGTCCTTTGACCATTCTAACTTTCTCCCCTTAGTTGTTACGTTCTGACCCCTGTCCTAGTTGCTACTGTGTATGCCTCTGAATGACTGAGTAGGCCTATTGGAGCAATCTTTTCTTTAAATATTAAAAAGCTAAAACAGGCCCATGCAAAGACTGGTTCTAAAAATTGTCTTCATTTGTAACTATTCTTTTAAATTTTAGAATGCCTATTTTAATTCAAAAATTATACATGTTAATTTTGTTAACATGGGCATCCAGTCCCATCACTCCATGGCAAATAGAAGGGGAAAAAGTAGAAACAGTGACAGGCTTTAGTTTGTTGGGCTCCAAAATCACTGCCGATGGGAACTGCAGCCATGAAATTAAGACACTTGCTCCTTGGAAGAAAAGCTCTGACAAACCTAGACAGCATATTAAAAAGCAGAGACACCACTTTGTCAACAAAGGTCCATATAGTCAAAGCTGTTGTTCTTCCAGAAGTCATATACAGATGTGAGAGCTGAACCATAAAAAAGTTGTACAGATGTGAGAGCACTGAAGAACTGATGCTCTCAAACTGTAGGGCTGAAGAATACTCTTGAGAGTCCTTTGGACAGCAAAGAGATCAAACCAGTCAATCTTAAAGGATAGGAACCCTGAATATTCATTGGAAGGACTGATGCTGAAGCTCCAATATTTTGGCCACTTGATTCGAAGAGTCAGCTCATTGGAAAAGACCCTGATGCCAGGTAAGAGTGAGAGCAGGAGGAGAAGGGGGCGAAAGAGGATGAGATGGTTGGATAACATCACCGACTCAATGGACATGAGTTTGAGCAAACACCAAGTCATAGTGAGGGACAGGGGAGCCTGGTGTGCTGCAGTCCATGGGGTCATGGACTACAGAGTTTATACTTAGTGACTGAACAAAAAGAACAATTATAAAATTTAGAAAATTGAGAAAAATATAAATAAGGAAAATAATATCAAGACGCTTACTCCTTGGAAGGAAAGTTATGACCAACCTAGATAGCATATTCAAAAGCAGAGACATTACTTTGCCAACAAAGGTCCATCTAGTCAAGGCTATGGGTTTTTCCAGTGGTCATGTATGGATGTGAGAGTTGGACTGTGAAGAAAGCTGAGTGCCGAAGAATTTTGTTTTTGAACTGTGGTGTTGGAGAAAACTCTTGAGAGTCCCTTGGACTGCAAAGAGATCCAACCAGTCCATCCTGAAGGAGGCCAGTCCTGGGTGTTCATTGGAAGGACTGATGCTGAGGCTGAAACTCCAATACTTTGGCTACTTCATGCAAAGAGTTGACTCATTTGAAAAGACCCTGATGCTGGGAAGGATTGGGGGCAGGAGGAGAAGGGGGGCAGGAGGAGAAGGGGACGACAGAGGATAAGATGGCTAGATGGCATCACTGACTCGATGCACATGAGTTTGGGGGAACTCCAGGAGTTGGTGATGGACAGGGAGGCCTGGCATGCTGTGATTCATGGGTCACAAAGAGTCGGACATGCCTGAGCGACTGAACTGATTGTACCATATCATAAAACTAAAAATTTTTTAAGTTTTAAACTGTGAAGTACAACAAATAGGTTAATGTAGCAGTGTCACATAATGTTAGTGTTTCTACCATTCAGAATTGAAAATTGCTTACCATTTGTCATATTACTTGTAGACAGTTCCTTACATTTTTAAAGTGTGGGGTAGAATACAAATGGAGACCCACACTTTTTATGTCTAAATACTGAAGATCCAAATCGAGACAACAGACTGTTAAAGTATATCTTACCCTCTTACACTGGCAGTTTTCAAGACAAAAAATATATAAAGCTATACTTGAAGACTTGGGCTTCCCTTGAGGCCCAGTTGGTAAAGAATCTGAGCAATGTGGGAGACCTGGGTTCTATCCCTGGGTTGGGAAGATCCCCTGAAGAAGGGAAAGGCAACTCACTCCAGAATTCTGGCCTGGAGAATTCCAAGGACTGCATACCTTTTGGGGTCACAAAGAGTCGGACACTACTGAGCGACTTTCACTTAAGATTTAAAAGTTAGTAAGTAATAAATATGATTTAATCTTAATTATTACTGTGCAGGTGTGGGAGTTTGCTGATGGGCTCTTAATATTTAGATGATTACTAAATTAAGATATATATAATCTATGATTAATTATGTATTTTCCACAAAACTTTTTTTCTTACCTTCATTTCAGCAAGTCACTAATAATATTGTTAAAGTCAAGATTTTCATGTACTTTGTCTTTTATTGATCATACTACCAGATTTTAACAACTTTTCTTCAGTCATTGAGGTTCTTAGCTAATTTTTTTTGTTAATTTCAGTTCAGGCAACTTCTTTCATCTAACACAGTATCAACTGGGATGATCATTAAAATTATTTAAAAGTATTAAGTATTTGCAACTCCTGTTACAATGGATTAATTGACCCAAAATATAATAAGCTCCTACAAATTAACTAGAATATAAACCCAACAACCTGATAGAACAATAGGCAAAGGATATGTTTCATAGCCAATTGTACTTATTATTTTAATTATTCAAATCCTTTGCATAGATGACCACTTTGTTGTCCCAATTACATATACCTACAGATATGTAACTGTCACTTTGTAATGTGAATTATTTTACATGTGGATCTGTTTCTGAGTTCCTTATCATAGAATACTGGTCCATTTATGCAGCAATAAATTTCTAAAAATTTTTTTTTAAAAAACAAATATATATATATATATATACAGGAAGGCCAAGGGAAGATAAGGATGACTTTTACAAGGTGTGTCTGTACAGAATTTGCTCTGCTTTGACTCCTGGTTGAAGAATGTTTCTTTTCTTCTTTGGTACAGGGAGGGAATCTTTCCGACTGGAGTTTTATGTTTTTGTTATATATATATATATATATATATATATATATATATATATATCTTGTTTGGGGAAGAAAAGGGGAAATTGGAATATGCTTCCTGTGTCACTTCAGTTCAGTCGCTCAGTTGTGTCCGACTCTTTGTTACCCCATGAACTGCAGCACCCCAGGCCTCCCTGTCCATCACCAACTCCCGGAGTTTACCCAAATTCATGTCCGTTGAGTCGGTAATGCAATCCAACTATCTCATCCTCTGTTGTCCCCTTCTCCTCCTGCCCTCAATCTTTCCCAGCATCAGGGTCTTTTCAAATGAGTCAGCTCTTCACATCAGGTGGCCAAAGTATTGGAGTTTCAGCTTCAGCATCAGTCCTTCCAATGAACACCCAGGACAGATCTCCTTTAGGATGGACTGGTTGGATCTCCTTGCAGTCCAAGGGACTCTCAAGAGTCTTCTCCAACACCACAGTTCAAAAGCATCAATTCTTCGGCGCTCAGCCTTCTTCACAGTCCAGCTCTCACATCCATACATGACTACCGGAAAAACCATAGCCTTGACTAGATGGACCTTTGTTGGCAAAGTAATATCTCTGCTTTTTAGAATGCTGTCTAGGTTGTTTACAACTTTCCTTCCAAGGAGTAAGTGTCTTTTAATTTCATGGCTGCAGTCACCATCTGCAGTGATTGTGGAGCCCCCCAAAATAAAGTCAGCCACTGTTTCCACTGTTTCCCCATCTATTTCCCATGAAGTGATGGGACCAGATGCCATAATCTTCATTTTCTGAATGTTGAGCTTTAAGCCAACATTTTCACCCTCCTCTTTCACTTTCATCAAGAGGCTCTGTAGTTCTTCTTCACTTTCTGCCATAAGGGTGGTGTCATCTGCATATCTGAGGTTATTGATATTTCTCCCGGCAATCTTGATTCCAGCCTGTGCTTTTTCCAGCTCAGCGTTTCTCATGATATACTCTGCATATAAATTAAATAAGCAGGATGACAATATACAGCCTTGACGTACTCCTTTTCCTATTTGGAACCAGTCTGTTGTTCCATGTCCAGTTCTAACTGTTGCTTCCTGACCTGCATATAAGTTTCTCACGAGGCAGGTCAGGTGGTCTGGTATTCCCGTCTCTTTCAGAATTTTCCACAGTTTCTTGTGATCTACACAGTCAAAGGCTTTGGCATAGTCAATAAAGCAGAAATCGATGTTTTTCTGGAACTCTCTTGCTTTTTCCATGATCCAGTGGATGTTGGCAATTTGATCTCTGGTTCCTCTGCCTTTTCCAAAACCTGCTTGAACATCAGGAAGTTCACAGTTCACGTATTGCTGAAGCCTGGCTTGGAGAATTTTGAGCATTACTTTACTAGCATGTGAGATGAGTGCAATTGTGCAGTAGTTTAAGCATTCTTTGGCATTGCCTTTCTTTGAGATTGGAATGAAAACTGACCTTTTCCAGTCCTGTGGCCAATGCTGAGTTTTCCAAATTCACTGACATATTGAGTGCAGCACTTTCACAGCATCATCTTTGAGAATTTGAAATAGCTCAAGTGGAATTCCATCACCTCCACTAGCTTTGCTTGTAGTGATGCTTCCTAAGGCCCACTTGACTTCACATTCCAGGATGTCTGCCTCTGGGTGAGTGATCACACCATCGTGATTATCTTGGTCATGAAGACCTTTTTGTACAGTTCTTCTGTGTATTCCTGCCACCTCTTCTTAATATCTTCTGCTTCTGTTAGATCCATACCATTTCTGTCCTTTATTGAGCCCATCTTTGCATGAAATGTTCCCTTGGTATCTCTAATTTTCTTGAAGAGATCTCTAGTCTTTCCCATTCTTTTGTTTTCCTCTGTTTCTTTGCATTGATCACTGAAGAAGGCTTTCTTATCTCTCCTTGCTATTCTTTGGAACTCTGCGTTCAGATGCTTATATCTTTCCTTTTCTCCTTTGCTTTTAGCTTCTCTTCTTTTCACAGCTATTCGTATGGCCTCCTCAGACAGCCATTTTGCTTTTTTGCATTTCTTTTTCTTGGGGATAGTCTTGATCCCTGTCTCCTGTACAGTGTCACAAACCTCCATCCATAGTTCATCAGGCACTCTATCTATCAGATCTAGGTCCTTAAATCTATTTCTCACTTCCACTGTATAATCATAAGGGATTTGATTTAGGTCATACCTGAATGGTCTAGTGGTTTTCCCTACTTTCTTCAATTTAAGTCTGAATTTGGCCATAAGGAGCTCATGATCTGAGCCACAGTCAGCTCCCGGTCTTATTTTTGCTGACTATATAGAGCTTATCTATCTTCTCCATGTTCTCCATCTTCTTCCTGCATAGGCTCTCTCTAAAGTGCCTTTCTGTCCAAAACCATTCCCACACTCATATGACATACCTAGGGGTAGCCCAATTTGCCACCCCTCAATATGATTAATAATACTGCATTATATACAGCACTTATTGTATACATATATGTTTATATGCTGGGTTTCCCTGGTGGCTCAGATGTTAAAGAATCTGCCTGCAATGCAGAAGACCTAGGTTCAACCTCTGGGTCAGAAAGATCTGGAAAATGCAATGTCTACCCACTCCAGTATTATTGCCTGGAGATGTTCCATGGACAAAGGAGCCTAGTGGGCTACAGTCCATGAGTCGCACAGAGTCAGACACAACTGAGTGACTAAGCGTGATATGTGCATGCTATATCTTTATATATGTTTATGCTATAAATTTCTATATTTTAGTAGGCTTTCTGGCTACTGCATGGAGAATGACCCCAGTTAAGAACTACTGAGAAGGGGATAGTATTGGAGATGGGGAACACCATCCATATTTAATATATATTCGGCGGTAGAGCATAAATGACCAAGTGGACCTAGAAAGTTCAGGAAAAAAGACAATGGTTCTAGTGTATTACTTCCCATTTGCCTGTAAATAATATCCTCATTGCAAATGATATTTATCTACAGTTTACTATGCAGAACCTGAAGGGCTTCTTTTGACAAGGACATCTTACTTGCTGACTTTGTTGCTATTTACAGAGTCTACTTAAATGTAGAAAACTATGAAATGACTTACTAATCTGGACTTACTAATCAGTTATTCAGTCAAGTCCTCTCCCTAATTGCCCTCAATCATGAGGATTTGTGATACTGTGAAAGGAAAGTACCTGCTGCTGATAAATATCAGTACATCTGCTTAATCATTTATAAGGTCCTGAATTATTCATGTATGTTTGTGTGACTGCAAGCACTTTGGGGACTTGTGGGTATGACTTGATGTCCCAGATGGAAAGCTAATACTATGTCTATAGGTAGGGATGTGGAGGACTCAGGAGTGATCATAAAGCTATGGAAAGTGGAAACATTTTGACTCCAAATAATGGAAGCTATCTCCCTGTGCTTTCACTTTGCTGCCTGGTCCCCAGGAACCATCTATTCTCAGCCACTGAGATATGTGCCCCCATCTAATCCCCTCAGACTTCCCTACACTCAGAAGCCCCAGATATGAGAGCCACTTTCCATGTGATACATTTTCTCACCGTCAGTGCTCTGATTCCTGACTGTGGTGTCGGATGCCATTACATGTATCTATGTGACCAGCCACATCCTGTGGACACCTAAACTTGAGCTTCAGAATCAGTCACATGGATGCTTTCCTTTGTTTAGTCTGGATGTTACATTCATTTTCACTGTTTAAGATCACATTCACTTTTTTGAAATGCACATGACATAGTTTCTTTTTCTCTCCAAGGAAAGATTAAAAATAATTACGACTTTTCTGGCTAAAAACTAAAACAGATACTATTTAGAATGCTTTTGACATAAAATATATTAGAGTTAGTAATCACTGAAATTGGTAATAACAAAACAAGTAGCCACCATTTCATGGCAGCTGGTCATGTGCCAGGCAGTTAGCTAGGCCCTCACATATGCTATTTCTAAATGCTATGGTGTTTCTCTCAAATACATATTATTATTCCCACTTGATAAATTTGGAAATTGGAACTGAGAAGTCCTGTAGTCTTGCTGAAATTTGCCCTGCAGGTGAGCAGCATGTCCAACTTTCAAACATAATCTCTTTGGCTCAAGAGCTCACCTTCTTAACCACCTCACTCTCCACCCCTTTTAAAATAAAAAGAGCACCATTGACTGTTTGCATCCCACTCTGTTTCGGGAACTGCGAATATAATCTCAATTGGCTCCTCCCCAAAGACTAATAAAATGGCTGTTTTGTACCTATTTTATCACTAAAAAATAAGAGGTTGAGAGAAGTTCCGTAACTTACTGTTTCATCACAGGCTTAACAATTTCAAGAGAGAGAAAACCTAGTTGTTGAAAATTCATGTAAAGTCAAGGGGCACGACTCGCTTCCATTATGCTAGAGCTCAGAATATGTCACCTCACTCTCTCCATGTCTTGGCTGTGCTTGCTCTCTGTCAGCTACTGGCACACACAGCCTTTCCTGTTGAGGGGGCTGAATGGCTGCCGACCGCTGAAGGCTCACATCCTGTCTGCTTACCAGTCCTTAGCAGGCCAGCCATGCCTCTTTCCCTGAACTTCCTGCACATTTCTGGAACTGAATATCATTTTCCTTGTTTGGCTGAATCTGAACCCCCAGCTCCCTGCTGCAGCAGGGAAGTGAGCTCAACACAACACAAAGCCGGTGAGGAGAAGAGCAGTTGTCCATTGTACCTTCAACCCAGAAAAGGGGAGATGACCACGGAGTGAGTAAAGCCAACAACAAAATAACATCTGTGCATCCAGAAGCAGTCAGGGGCATAGACAGGTCTCAAATTCAGATCTCTAAGGCTTCAAAGCACTTTCTCTTACCGTTTACACTGATTCATCTCTGGATAACTGGTTTTAAAGCTCTATTGTGAGATAATTTCAAAATGTCCTGTACTTTTGTGAAAAAATGCCATTTTGTTAAGGAAATGACCTTTAGAAGCATCAGCCTGCTTGTGATATATCTCTTAAAAGAAGTCTGTCAACATACAGAGAAATACTATTTCTAGAAGCTAGAGATTCTCTAAAGTCAAGGGTTAAAAATGCAATGATTTAGTATCTAATTTCATGGCAGAATTTTGCATCAAAAAAAGTCCCTGTTTACATCTTGAAAATAAAGGATATTTGGCATAGAATGGACTTTCTCCTCACCTTTCAAGAATGCACTACTATTTTCTATCTTTCCCCCACACAGTCTTTATCAGCATTTCAACAATCTTTATTTCAGTGTTTTTGACCTCCCACTTTGAGGATAATACTCACCCCTTAGGAGAAATTAAGTAGAAAAAGGTGCACAGAAATAAATAATGTAACCCAGTGGAAAGAGTACAGGATGAGGAATCAGGAAGCCAGGGTGATGATCCCACTTTGATAATACCTCTCTGTGAGTGAAGGATAGCAAATTAGTTCCTAACTTTTTAAGATGATCCTCCTACAAGCCTCTTAGATAATCTCATTATTGGCTGTATTTTCACACTGGGAACAGTAGAGCTTTTCAAATTAGCCAGTGAATCAAAATTCATTCACTCAGACAAAAATGAATTGAGAGTCTGTGGCAAAGTGCTGTGGTAGATATGGTGAAACCCAGAAGATAGTTCTTCAAGGGAATCTGTCGTCAGTCCCTAAAATGCATTGTCTAATAGGTACATGACACAGTGCTAGAAGAGGGGACTGTAAAGATATCTAGAAAAGCTCTAAGGGGCTTATAGTCTACCTGGAGAGATGCAGTCAGAGAGAAAGCTATGCAAAGCAACATATACAATGGGTCACGTGAACAGGACAAGTACTTCAAGCATTTAACTTCTGATGAGCAGTTCAGACTTGGACTGTCCACACATACCCTGTAAGATGGGTAAATCTAATTAATTCCATGAATATCAGCATAAAGGTAAATGTAGGAGGTCAAGGGAGGTATACAAGGACCATATTGTTGAGCAATTATATCTAAATCCAGAGTAGACTTAATAAGGAAAGAAAAGATTGAAAAAGATCACTCACAAACAGAGAAATGACTATAACAGTCACATATTAAAATGTTGTCCATTACAGGAGCCACTAGCACGTATCAATATGTGTTGTAAATAAAAATACACATTGATTCAATGTGTAAAACCAGAATGCAAAATACATCAATAATTTTTATACTGACCACCTGTCAAAATTAAATGATGACATTTTGGGTACACTGGGTAAAATAAAACATTATTAAAATTAATTATTTTGATGTGTCTTCTACAGCTTAGGTTATATGGCTTATTGAACAGCACTATTTAACTTGACCAGATAGGAACTGGGCTTATGAATCCCGTTTTTCACCAGTTCTCAATTCCAGGTTGTAAGGAAGCTCTAGATATCTTTATTCTGAAGCCTGGTCACTAATTTCATAATGTTGGGGAATTGGGTGAGAAAACAGATACTTACTGAGCACCTACTCTTTTGGGGGGCTGCCATATAAAGTTGGATTTTTTTTATCCTCACTTCAAAGGAAGCTCATTCAGATTAAGTAACTTGTCCTGGCTCCATAGAGCACAAACAGAATCAAATTCAGGACTTTCTCATTCCAAAATAGTTGCCTGTTTATATACTACATTGTCTGAACCAGTGCTGCCTGAGTAGTAGAGTGTCAGGAAGTCAACACAGTATTTACATATTTACATCAAGGTATTTACAGAGACAAAGTGTAAGGGCTTTGGAGTCACCAATCTTGGATTCTAAGCCTCGGTCTGCTCTTTTGTAGCTGGGCAAATTATTTAACTACTCTAAGATTCTGTTTTGTCATCTATAAAAAGTGGGCATGAGAGTAACGCTGTTCTAAATGTTAAACCAAATTCTATTAATTAAGTACTTAGTTCCCAGCCCACAGTTAGGACTTAGTGAATGATAGTAGCATGTTTAAGATAAAGGGCCAGGGATAAGCATGTTGATTCAGGCCCTATTGCTTATCTGATGGGTATAGAATTAGAGCACTGCTCTGGTGCCCTTAACTTACCAGCCATGTGACCTTGGGCCAGATACATCCCTGTGCCTCAGTCCCCACTGACATATGAATTGGGTTTAATAGGAATCCCATCCACATTGTCACTGGGATGATTAAATGAGATAATACATGAAAGTTGCTTAGAACTCTACCTGGAGCAAAATAATGTAAAAATGATAGTTGCATTGTTGCTTTTACTGTTGTTAATACTCAGAAGACATTTGTTTTTCCAAAATGTATTTATATGTATATATTTATTTATTCTTTTAGCTTTTTGATTTTGTTCTATTTCTTGATATTTGCCTTTAAATTTAGGGGTCCTAAACCACTGGCTTTCTGAATTTACTCCTTTTAGACTCTTCCCAAAGAGCTAGTGCTATACATGTGCTGGCTGTTAGTAGCCACTGCCCTCCCCACTTCAACCAGCTTCTTACCTGCCGCCCAGTGTGGGTTTTATCATGCAAATCCCACTGGCAGAAGAAAGAAATCACTTTTTTTTCCAATACTGAATCCTTAGAACCTAGCAAAATTCCACCCACAAACTAGGTATTCAATAAATTTGTCTAATGAATGAGAAATCAGATAGCTATGCCTATTAGATAATAAAAATAAAGATTTAGATAGAGTTTTGATTAGTTTCTGTATGTAGAATTCTTCTATGAGGAAAGTCTTTGAAAATTTGTAAATTATTGACCGTATTCTGGATAACTGAAGTCACTGGTTAAGTGAGATTTATTGGGGCTGAGACTATTTGGGGGCATGAATAATATTGCACTTCCTTGACCTTTTTATTTCATCTTCAGTAAGATAGAGGAAAGATCTGCTGTCTCAGACATAGAGGGGATTCATAGTGGTGCCCCTTGTCAGTGGAACTGCACTGGTAGTTTTCAGATTGGACAACAGTTTTAGAAACTGCAGTGTGCTGTCTAGATTATTACAGATTTATAACTCTTTGACTTATTCTTATACCCTCACTCTCCAAAAGCTGGTTGAATAGGCTCTGCTGTGAAGACAGGAGTGCATCATTACCTAGACAGCTGTTGCTCAGGGATGCCCTATGAACCCCTGCACAGTTTGTCCTTAATACTAATAAATGTCACAATCTACACAACTCCAAATTATGGTTGTTTTTTTTTTTACATGCTGAAAGCACTGCTGATTTCAACAATGAAGAATTATATGGTATGTAGTTAAGTGTAAAAGAGACTTTTATTCTTTTCTAGCTTTGGGTGATAGAATAACTTCCAACTCATTAAAATTTGATTGTTAAGTTTTGAGGCATGTATCTAAAAAATATCAGGCCACTGATGAGTAGATTACAGACTATCCACCGTTTCTACTCTCATTTGTTTCCTTCCAAAGAGGCACAGGATTTGGTTTATTAGTTATTGCCTCTTTGGATAGAGGCAGATTAAAAAATAACATAGAAAAGAATATCTGGCAGTTGGAATTTTTAAATAATAATGATATAAATAAATAATGTAATAAAATAGTGTATATTTCTTCTTGGATAAACACAGTGAAATAGAAAGCAGTGCCAAATTGAAATTAAAATATCAAGTACAGCATGTTAACCTAGATGATCAGGATTTTTTCACCAACTCATATTCACAGGTTAAATGTATAGAAATTGTTAGTACTCTCCCATTCATAACATTTCCCAGTATGACTGTCAACTATTGTTTATTTTTATAGCTGAAACTGAACTTATAAACATTTGCCAAATACAGACAAAATTTTCAAACAAAAATTAGTTGTTTGAATTTTTTAAAAAGAAAAAAGTGTCATCTGTAACCGTAGTTCTAAAATTATCCTAGAAAATTTATATATGTATATATATTCACACCACGTACACATATCAAACAGATGTTAGAATTAGGATAACGCAAAATATTGAGTTGGCCCAAAAGTTCATTCAGGTTTTTGCTTAAGAGCTTACAGAAAAACTCAAACAAACTTTTAGGCCAACCCAATAAATCATAGTATTTTAAAACAAATATAAAGTACTTTAGACTTGACCTTGGGCAATAGGCATTAAGAATTCAAGGAGAGTTCTTTTTCTGGTGTTTCTAAATCCTTTGTCTTAATGAGTCTACCAACAGAGTCCTTTATTTATAGGGAATTAAATGGAAACCACTAAAGCAGTCCTGATAATATCCACCCGCTTTCCTGTTATTAAAGAGACTTGCAGTGCACTGGAGTAGACAAACACTCTAATCTCACCTATTTTATTTCTAGTATAATGTCATGGGCTGGTGGCAAGTGTGTAGTTACTTAAGAGGCTTATTTAGATACTAAATACCCAAGTAGGGGAACCCTGAATCATTATAAGGCATGCATGCTAAGTTGCTTCAGTCATGTCTGACTCTTTGCAACTCTATGGACTGTAGTCCACCAGGCTCCTCTGTCCATGGGATTCTCCAGGCAAGAATACTGGAGTGGGTTGCCATGCCCTCCTTCAGAGGATCTTCCCAACCCAGGGATGGAACTCAGTTCTCTTACGTCTCCTGCATTGGCAGGTGGGTTCTTTACCACTAGTGCCACATGGGAAGCCCATTATAAGATATAATAACAATAAAGAAGTAAAAAATACAGGGAGGCCTAACTGATGAATTATGAGTTGGCCTAAACATGAGCATGTTCACAGGGCCAGGCAAATCCATCAGCAAAATACTGCGCCTAGCAGCCTGCTACCCATAGCTTGGGAACTGCTCATTATTAACGGGTCATGTTTCAGGGCAGACCGCCAGATGGCACCATATCCAGTTTATGCTGAAAGACCAGCCTTATTGCCATGCCTGAGCCCTTCATGCCCTTCCCACTTTGTGCCAAGGTGTGAGACATCCACTTTCATTTCTGTCCATGTCTATCATGTGTTGCCTTCCTTAGACTTTGCCTTTTAAGTTTACTCTGCATGTCCACTTAATCAGATCTTACCTGAGTAAAATATTAGGGACAGAAAGAAAAAATACACACACTCATTAGTTCACAGCTTAGCACTATTCAGATTGCAAAGGCTGGGAAAGAATCTCTACCTGTGACAAGTCATATCTTATTATTTCTCTAAAAGTGCAACAAAAATCTAGCCCCTCTTGAAGAAGAATAGTAAAAAGAGATTTTATTGTCGTTGGGCCTGGTTTAGTTCTACCTTGAAAGCAAGTTGGCCTTCATTTCTCCTGGGGCATGAGTGCTACTGAACAGAAGGATTGACAAGACCATAGTCTTAGCACATTTTTAAATCCTACTGTGTGCAGAGGGAAGCAGGCAGAGCCTTTTCTTTCTCTGCTATGATATGGAGGTTGACTTTGTGACAATCTTCTTCTCTAGCCCAAGCAGGTGGATATGAGTGAAAAAAAGTATGAGTGTGATGAGAGTGTGAGGTGTGGCTCACCACCCCGTCAGTTTCCCTCTAGAAATTGGCAAGGTGGACGCCTTTGTGTACCCAAATGCGGCTCCTTAACAGATTGCTTTGTCATCTGAGGAAGCTGGTATAACTCATTTCTGCTTCTCTTCACAAGTCAAGGTGTGGCAATACCCTGGGGCTTTGTTATTTCCTGGCTTCTCTGAATCCACAGGGAGCTTCTCCATTTAGAAATTGAATTTTTACGGTGGTCTCTGGTAGAAGCAGTTTAAGCTTTTATCCCATCCCCAACATATCCTTTAAATGACATATGCTTGACTCTTTCTGCTCCTTCTGTTTATTAGGATGCTCGGTAATTTACACCTAAGGACTGTGTTTACAGGTTTTTAATATCTTATCATCATCATCCCAGATTTTGAAAATAAATTAAAAGTTAAATGTTTCTTTGAAGGCATTTAAAACTTTTTGAGGGTATTAATTTGTCAGTAACTGAAGCTTATCTCCGGTAATACTGCACACTAAGTTACAAAATCTACCTTATCTAAGTATTTCTTTTTTAGTATTTAGGAAGAATATTCTGGTGGTATGGAGGACTTTACCTAAAGTTATTTAATAAAGTGAGGAAAAAGGGATAAAGTGGTCAACAGGTCAGTGTTTGGACTCTTAAAGGACAGAGTTCAAATCCCATGTCTGCCATTAACTAGCTATTTGACCTTGAGCAAATTCCACAACTTTTCCAATTTCCCATTCTTTCGTCTGTTTAGTGGAAATATGAATAGTAGCTGCTTCCTGGGCACCACTGTGAGAGTGAGTAATAATACTTAAGGGGCACCACTGTGTGGTAAGACAATACTTACCACAGTGCCTAGCACATGGTAAGAACACAAGTGAATTCTAGTGAGAGCTGTATCTGCCTCAATATTACTGCGTTTTCTGAAGGTTTTAAAAGTCTGATATGGACACTGTCTCTAAAATGCTCGTCTGTTTTGTGTGCTACAAGGAAATTTCACCTGAGTACTACCTACTATTTACTAACACATCTTACTGTGTACTTTAAATGATATGCCATAAAGAAAAATACACTTATGGAAACATATTTCTCACGTACATAATCGAAAAGCAATTGCGTTTATAACACCCGCCTTGTTTGTACTCACTGAATGGCATGTTCTTTAGGGGATGACAGCTTGCTGTATGGAATTTAGGGTCTCCTTTTTCCTCGGATGTTTTTCTGCACGCCGGCCCCTCCCCGCGACAGCCCGGGCCCCTGGTGGAGGTGTGGGTGGAGCTTGCGAGACACCAAGTACCAGGCTCACAGGTAACACAATGCCCATCAGATCCGCCTAGGCTCCCACTCAGCTCTAAGGTTGCCTGCTCGCCCGCACAGAAATGACGAAGGACAAAAACAGCCCAGGGTAGGTGGGATCTACCAGCTCCATCTGTTGTTACTTCCTCTGTTTTTATGAAGAAAACGTTTCCTACTTCCATTAGCAAATAGATCTCTGATTTCTGTGCAAGTGGAAAATCAAATCTTTGTGTTTATGAGACCAAACAGATGGATTTCTGTTGCCATTTGTTTCCTGGCAAAATGGGACCATGAACAAGGCAGGCAGCCAAAGGCATAGGTATGAAAGAAAGGCAAAACCCTCCGACATGCTTGGTTTGCTGTATCCATTACTTCTGATCCCTTTCAAAGCCATGGTGCTTTGTAATTTTTTTACGGTATTTTTCTGATTTCATCCCAGCACTTCCTGTCATTGACTAGCACCTCTTATGGATGGGTTAAATGATTTTAAACGATATAGAGAGATAATCAGACATTTTGGTCTCCATTTTAGTATGTTGTATTTAGCTTGATACATTATTTAAATCATTCTAAAATAATTACTTGAGAAAATGAGTCATGAAAAAATGGTGTTTTTCTTAGAATGATAGTTTTTCAAGCACTTTGTATTTTAAACTAGCAGTGGTACTGGTCTAGCAACATCATGTGTCTGTTGGATAGTCTGGTTTTCAGTTGTTTATGGGCAATAGTAGATGTCTGTGTGACTTTTTAGAGCATCTGACATAGCAAAAGTATAGAAACTCATCTTTCACCCCAAGAAATAAACTCCTTTTATTTACTAATCCCTTTTATATCTACAAGGTTATGTTTTCATTTTCTTTGTTTAAGTACCATGTGGACTACAGAATTAGTATTTTTTAACATCATTCAAATATCAAAATTGTATTACTTTACATAATTAAAGCTGTTTTTTCCTTGTGGTATGGAGTTTACAGATGGGGTAGGTGGGAAAAACATGATTTTTGAAACTTGAGTTATTTAACCAGATTACTTAATTAGCACTGTGCCACCTGGTTTGATAAAGTTGACCACAAGTTTGCATCTGGGAAGCAAGAAAACCAAATTATCTAGAAACATAATTAAAAATATAGAGGTGTTTGCCTGCATTATAGTAATACTTTAGGGGTTGAAATTTCCTATATAAGAATTAACCTGTTTCAACAGATGTTTTTCCCTTTTGACCAATTTGACACTTCGTTTAATAATGAGAAAAACCTGCAGTTCTTCTTGCCTTCCTTCCATCAATATTTAAATGAGGAAAACCAGAGTTCTGAGGCAAAAACAGACAACTACGTAGAATGTGCTTTGGTCTCAAAACCAGTAGAGTTATTCAGAAACCTTAGCAAATTATTTCTTTAGAAATGGCCCCAAATGTACCACCACTTTTATTAGAAGAAGATGTTGATCATTTAATACAGACCACTGTTCTGTGTGGCTTACATATATTAACACAATTATCACCACCACTCCTGAGAAATTGGTATTGTTATTATTCCTTTTGTACTTATTAGGATACTAAATGTAAAAAAGTAAATAAATTTCTCAGCATGTGTATTTACTAATGATGGCAATAGGGTCCATAGTAGGTTGGTAATAGATTTTTTTTAATTAAAAAAAATCCAACAAGATAAAGTTTTTTTAATTTAAATTTATTTAATTGGAGGCTAATTACTTTACAATATTGTATTGGTTTTGCCATACATCAGTATGAATCTGCCACGAGTTTACATGTGTTCCCAATCCTGAACCCCCCTCCCACCTTCCTCCCCATACCATCCCTCTGGGTCGTCCCAGTGTACCAGCCCCAAGCATCCTGTATCCTGCAGCGAACCTGGACTGGCGATTTGTTTCTTATATGTTATTATACATGTTTCAATACCATTCTCCCAAATCATCCCACCCTCTCCCTCTCCCACAGAGTCCAAAAGACTGTTTTATACCTCTGTGTCTCTTTTGCTGTCTCGCATACAGGGTTATCGTTACCATCTTTCTAAATTCCGTATATATGTGTTAGTATACTGTATTGGTGTTTTTCTTTCTGGCTTACTTCACTCTGTATAATTGGCTCCAGTTTCATCCACCTCATTAGAACTGATTCAAATGTATTCTTTTTAATGGCTGAGTAATACTCCATTGTGTATATGCACCACTGCTTTCTTATCCATTCATCTGCTGATGGACATCTAGGTTGCTTCCATGTCCTGGCTATTATAAACAGTGCTGCAATGAACACTGGAGTACACGTGTCTCTTTCATTTCTGGTTTCCTTGGTGTGTATGCCCAGCAGTGGGATTGCTGGGTCATAAGGCAGTTCTATTTCCAGTTTTTTAAGGAATCTCTGCACTGTTTTCCATAGTGGCTGTACTAGTTTGCATTCCCACCAACAGTGTAAGAGGGTTCCCTTTTCTCCACACTCTCTCCAGCATTTATTGCTTGTAGACTTTTTGATTGCAGCCATTCTGACTGGTGTGAAATGGTACCTCATTGTGGTTTTGATTTCTATTTCTCTGATAATGAGTGATGTTGAGAATCTTTTCATGTGTTTGTTAGCCATCTGTATGTCTTCTTTGGAGAAATGTCTATTGAGTTCCTTGGCCCATTTTTTGATTGGGTCGTTTATTTTTCTGAAATTGAGCTGCAGGAGTTGCTTGTATATTTTTGAGATTAGTTGTTTGTCAATTGCTTCATTTGCTATTATTTTCTCCCATTCTGAAGGCTGTCTTTTCACCTTGCTTAACTTTCCTTTGTTGTGCAGAAGCTTTTAATTTTAATTAGGTCCCATTTGTTTATTTTTGCTTTTATTTCCGATATTCTGGGAGGTGGGTCATAGAGGATCTTGATGTGATGTATGTCGGAGAGTGTTTTGCCTATGTTCTCCTCTGAGTTTTATAGTTTCTGATCTTACATTTAGATCTTTAATCCATTTTGAGTTTATTTTTGTGTGCGGTGTTAGAAAATTTTATAGTTTCATTCTTTTACAAGTGGTTGACCAGTTTTCCCAGCACCACTTGTTAAAGAGATTGTCTTTACTCCATTGTATATTCTTGTCTCCTTTGTCAAAGATAAGGTGTCCATAGGTGTGTGGGTTTATCTGGGCTTTCTATTTTGTTCCATTGATCTATATGTCTGTCTTTGTGCCCGTACCATACTGTTTTGATGACTGTGGCTTTGTAGTAGAGCCTGAAGTCTGGCAGGTTGATTCCTCCAGTTCCATTCTTCTTTCTCAAGATTGCTTTGGCTATTAGAGGTTTTTTGTATTTCCATACAAATTGTGAAATTATTAAGTTTTTAAGGTTCCACTGATGCTTTCTTCATAATATTCCAATTATAAAATATGTGCTTATGGATACAAATCAAACAGCACAAAGAAAAAATTCTGCCTCATCCCCTTTCTGAACCTACTCTCCTAATAGTGGAGAGTATCTCTCTGCAATTTTCTTCATGCTTAAGCAACAAACACATGTGTACTTTCCCACATGCACACATGTTTTTAAGTGAGTGAAATGAAGCTCACTAAGTCATGTTCAGCTCTATTACAACCCCATGGACTGTACAGGCCAGAATACTGGAGTGGATAGCCTTTCCCTTCTCCAGGGCATCTTCCCAACCCACGGATTGAACCCAGGTCTTCCGCATTGCAGGCAGATTCTTTACCAGCTGAGCCACAAGGGAAGTCCAGGAATACTGGAGTGGGTAGCCTATCCCTTCTCCAGGGGATCTTCCCAGCACAGGAATCGAATCGGGGTCTCCTGCATTACACGCAGATTCTTTACCAACTGTGCTATGAGGGAAGCCCTGCACGTTCAGACATAAAAACATCCTATTTGGTATTTCACTAAATTATATGTCATGGTAGAGTAATGCTTCACACCAGTAGTTATGGCTCAGGTTTACAGTGGTGTATAATATTTCATGTGATGAATGAACCATGATTTATACATATTATGATGGATGTTCAGATAAGTGAATGATCAATTGCCTAGGTATTTAAAATAGACAGTTGACAGAAAGAATGAGATGAACCAGTTACTTTAACCAAAGCTAAGATTTGATTATGAGGATATTTTTCATAATACTGCAATTTCTTAGTGATTACTTAATCAAACTTATGCCTGACTATATCCCAAGTGCACACTTTTTAAAATGCTCCCCATCACTTTAAAGACTATAATTGATCTCATTGTCTTTGTCTCTAAATAATATCTTAGTTTAGATTCTTTGAAGGACATGGGAAAATTGAAATGTCTATATCTATTAAATTTTTGCTGATGGGGGAAGTAAAAATGCTAAGTCATTACAGTTCTAAATTTTGGATTGAAAAGCAAAACAAAAGCAATAAAAACAATAAAGAGAAACAGGCAGCTCTGAAATAGATACATTGTCTGGCATATTTTCCATAAGAATATGCTTTCCATGGCTGACTGCACAGCAGTTCAGTGTGTACAACCCACTGAGTTCCATGTCTCCAGTGGCACCAGTCTTATTTCCTGTAAAATGAAACAGGCATCTTTTAGCCACCTAGGTACATAGGAGAATTATCCCTTAAATGCTTTTATGTATCTATTTTATAGAGTCCTGAAAGAGACTTTTTCTTCTCTTTTGAGTTTGAAAACAAAGTAAATCTTCTGCAGTGCTTGGTGCTTTCTTTTTGTGCCTCAGAAAAAAAATTCCTCATTTTTCTTATTTCTTAAGAACAAGCAGCTCATCAAGTCATTTGCTTGACTTTTCCTGTTTCTGGAACTGAAGCAAGTTTAGTAAAGCAGCAAACAGAGATTTCAGTTCTGTCCCCATCACAGATTGGGAAAAAAGAGAGACTATAACACATGCTTTGTGCTCCTGTGGAACCCATCAGAGGTAGAGATGTGGAGCCTGGCTCTATTCTCATCTTAAATGTCTGAGAGAGAGTTTATGTTATGTTTATTTCTCAAGGTTTAGAGCAGAAAATACATATATGCTTTGGAGGTGATGACAAGGACACAGTCATCTGAGAATGGGAGTTTTAGCGTTGATAATTCTGAACGTTCTGTTCTAAACCATCTGGAACCGAGGACTCCATCTGAGTGCATGCTATTGGAAATCTTACAAGTATATATCCTGGCTCTATTATATGTATTATTCATACTTATGAATTCTAGCCACTTGGAGACAAAAACTTATCCAGAAAATGCATCCTGGTAGTTATTCTTTAAATATACACTATTCAGAATAAAGGATTTGTTCTTATAATTTTGACATTTTGTGTATAGTCAGTTCCTTCAAAGACAGTTCAGTTTCAAAGCAATTTATATGATCATTTTTAATTCAGAATAATGGAAACTTTTTTTCTTTTTGTTTGTTACATATTGATTTTGATGATGCTGGTTGGAATATTAATGATTTAAAAATAGCACAAAGGGACAGAATTTAGTATAAATTTTTAATTGTTTTCCAGAAATGTTCATCTCTATTGAGACTGGCAATAAAAATTTTAAATATTGTTCTTGTATATGCAATGTAATTCAATATAGATTTCTTTAGCTTTTATTTTTTGCAAGACATTCGACTTTTTGTGAGACGATTCAAAAATGAATAAAACACAGTCCTTGCTCTCCAGATTTTACTGGTTAGTGAGTGAAACTCAGAATTAAATGTGTAAATATTAATATGGTATCACATCAGGCGATGTGGTATGTGCTCACACATTGCAGTGTTAAAAGCATGAGGCCATGAGATAATTCGGGGAAGAGAGCATACTTGACTAAATGCCTGTTGTGTACTCAGTTTGAGGTCCCAGAGTCTGGCAAGTATTTCAGACATTTACTCTGTAACACAGACCAGTGGTCTAGCTCCTGACTCCATCTTCATTTGGTTTCTTTCTAGTAGGGTCATGTGTATAATGAAAGACAGGAAAAAGACATGGCTGCTTCTTCAGTGGTAATTTTAAAATGGTAGAAGATGGATGCTGCCCCCCACTAATATCCAAAGGAGAAGCATGACATTAGCTGAATTTTTTATTCTTTTGTGGCTTCTTAAATCTGTGAAATACATGTAAGTCTGAACTCAAAGCAGCATTTTAAAGTTACTCTATAAGCATGACAGAAAAGCAAAATGTTGATGTTAGTCATTCATTTATATATATATATTTATATACTACTTATATTTACATATGTATATATGTAAATATTCTCTGCTTCCCACGTGTTGCTGGTGGTAAAGAACCCTCCTGCCAATGCAGAAGACATAAGAGACGTGGGTTTGATCCCTGGGTTGGGAAGATCCTCTGGAGGAGGGCAGGGCAACCCACTCCAGTATTCTTGCCTGGAGAGTCCCATGCATAGAGGAGCCTGGCAGTCCATGGGGTCGCAAAAAGTTGAACACGACTGAAGCAACTTAACACACATGTGCACACAGAAATATAAATGAGAAACTTTTAATTAACAGGGAAAGGTTTCCATATTTTGTTATCTTTACAAACAGTAATCTTTAGGCCACTCAGTATCTATAGACACCTTTTCTTTCTATTACATGATCCAAGTACATCATGGAATAATTTTGAAAGTACAGCCACTCTCTCTGCTTGATATTGGACTTGTCCTTTTAAATTGGTCAAAATTTTACTGCTCCTGGCTTTTCCATTTTTAGAAGCATTTCAAATTAATTGCATACTTTAATGGGGACATATTAGCCATCTCTTCCCTTGCTTTTTATTGTTTATTTTGAAACATAATGAAAACGCTTTTTGGACTTGTTTTTGTGTGTAATCCGATTTAGAATGATAAAATTTTTGAAAGCCTATGGAAATAAACTGAAATATAGGTAATCCTATAGTGAGTTTTCAGTACTCCAAGGTTAAATTGAAACCCTTTAATGTGATATAAAGCTCCTTGGATTTTATACACCCTAATCTCTCCCTCCTGTCCATACATATCCATATTTTGAAAATTGCTTTAAACATGTTTTTCTCAGCTCGGTGTTTTTGCACAGGCTTATCTCTGCTCAGAGGGCCCTTTCTTATTCCACTCCGTGACTTTGTTGTACCTCTTCAAGCATCTAGTCCTACGTGGCTCCCCTTTGGAGGTCCTTCCCATTTCCAGGCAGTGCTGCAGTTCTGTTCAGATTGAACTCTCCCAGACTGAACTTGCCCCTCTATCACTGCACATAATCACATCACCTTTCCATCTATCTCTCTCTTTCACCTCGGAAGACTCAACTCTTCTTTGTATCCCCAGGGCTTAGCTGGTGCCTTGCCCTCCATGTTGGGTGATTTAAGGCTACAGTATATGTAGCATTTTGAAAGTGACAATATGCTTGATGATCAAATAGCTCTCAAATGCTAGATTTTTTTTTTCCATCCATGGGAAGGCAGTTTGAATTGTGTGCTGGTTTTCTTTAATCATGAACTATGAGAGTGCAAATCATGTTGATTAAATCCTCTTCTTAGTCCAGCCTTTCATTCAGGCCCTCATTATATCTTGCACAAACTATCTCAAGATCTTCCTAACTAGTCTTCCCTATCATCAGTCCACTTCTCTGCCATGCAGCTTGTACTTCACTGTGAGAGCTAACTTCCTGAAAATATAGTAATATCTGATCATTCCTGTTCTTAACCCTTCCTGGGCACATCATATCATAATACATAATCCAGGCCCTACATCTAAGACTAGCCTGGCAGCAGTGTGAGGTCTGGGATTCATCATGTTTTGTTCCCCATTATGCCCCCAACACCTGGCACAGTGATTGGCATGCCCTATAATCCATTTGCTGTTGTAGGATGTCAGTGATCACAACACACAGCTTTATTTTATGTACCGCTAAAGGAAAAGAAATCTGCAAATTCTAGTATGGCACAATTGTTTCTTTCTTACATGCCTTTGAATTTTTATTTTCTTCTTCCTGAAAGATTTTTGAGACTTCAGATAAAATCAGATTTTTATTACGTATCACTCTGGTGCATAAAGTGAAAGTGAAAGTTGCTTAGTCGTGTCCAACTCTTTGTGACCCCATGGAATTCTCCAGGCCAGAATACTGGACTGGGTAGCCTTTCCCTTCTCCAGGGGATCTTCCCAACCCAGGGATCAAACCCAGGTCTACCCACATTGCAGGTGGTGTCTTTACCAGCTGAGCCACAAGGGAAGCCCAAGAATACTGGAGTGGGTAACCTATCCCTTCTCCAGAGGATCTTCCCAACCAAGGAATCAAATCAGGGTCTCCTGCATTGCAGACAGATTCTTTTCCAACTGAGCTATGAGGGAAGCTGGTAGCAAAGAATAAATCGCCAGAATACACGGGCTAAGGTGATTCTTAGGTACTTAGGAGCTTCCCAGGTGGCTCAGTGGTTAAAAAAAAAAACCCGCCTGCCGATGCAGGAGATGCAGGTTTGACCCCAGAGTTGGAAAGATCCCCTGGAGGAGGAAATGGCAACCCACTCCAGTATTCTTGCCTGGAGAATCTCATGGACAGAGACGTCTGGTGGGCTATAGTCCAAAGAGTCCCAAAGAGTTGAGCACAACGGAGTGAGCACATGTGCAAGGTGATTCTTACAATTGTACAACGAAAGCCTGGCATTGTGGCATCTCTCTCCCTCCCCGCTCAGAGTCATTGACATCTGTGTTCTGTTCCGGATAATGTTGTTTTCTGTTTCCTCAGAAATATTAGCGACAAAATATGACTTAGAAGAGTTGTTTTATTCCTCTCTTTGCAAGTTTTTATGTGCATTCATAGGTAGTGACAAGATAATAAGTACCACCTGTCCAGCTGCATCCTGATTTCAGAGGTTAAAAGGTTAAAACTGAAAAAAAGAAAACAAAAGGTTAAAACTGTAAAGTACGTCTCCCGATTGATGAACTCAGTGACTCAAGTGTGGGCTGAATGCATACTATTATTAACGTGCTCCCAACCTACCTTTTCCGAATCCTCTCCCACCGCTCCGTCCCACACACTGTTTTTCTGAGCTGTGAGACTTTGTCAATGGGAGGAGATCCTTTTGCAACTCTGTGCTGTCCCATTCATTCCTACTCACTCAGCGTGAAATTGACTTCTCTCTTCTCAGACTAACACTGGTTCTTCGTGATCCAATTTAAATGCTGTCTCCAAGTCTGCCGTCCTTACTACCCCAGATGGACGTTGTTTCTGCCTCTCCAGTGCCCTTTGAACTTTTGTATACACTCATTTGGAAACTTCTCACACTTTTTGTGACTACATGCTGAAGGATAAAGACCAACCATATGGTATTCTTCTTTGTCCTCTTGCTGCTGGTGCAGTTACTTTTCAGTGAAACTTGAATAAATGTAGTTTGGCATATTTCATTCCTCTAGTTGACTGTAGAGTGGTATGAAGTGAGAGAACGTTGTTCCCTGGGAGGACGTGTGATACTGTTGCTCTTATATGAATGGTACCCTCAGTCCAATATCATCCAACAATGGACTTGTTGTTTTTGCTTTAGATAGAATATCTAAGTTCTGCATTGGTCAAGACCCGCATTTTACAAAACAAACAAAAACTCACTAATCCAGTGTTTGTGTACATTTCATCAAAATTGTACAAGCTATTTGCTAAACATCATTTACACATTCAGAACTTTTACACTACAATTAACCAGAGATCAGAGTCTCAAAAAGGACAACTAGAAGCAATTTTAGAACCTTTAAGAGCAAATTTAAATTCTCAGTTGGAACATTGTAGATTGATTAAAGAAAAACATTAGCCAGGATCCAATGACTGGTTTTTTAAAGGTGTCTCCTCATTTCATTAACAAGGATCAAAACCAAGAATCTATGTCCAAATCCCTAATGTCAGCCATGAATCATTCTTTAAATAGATGGTAACATAACTCAAAGAGATACTGAATAAGGAACAAGTGATAGCCCTCTAGAACAGTGTTATTGAAAATATTGTCTGGTCCAGCTTGTATCAGTCCCATGGGATACTGGATAGAAATGCAGTATGGGGCCCCAGCTTCTCATTCCCTGGATTCCAGGTGACTTTTTATAGGCACAGAAGCTTGATAAGATGTGATTTAGATTCTGATCCACTGAATCTGATATCACAGAAGATATAGTTAGTGTTTTCTTGATAATCCTCGACTAATTCCCTAATTCCAATAGAGATTTATTTTTTTCCTTCTGGGCTGTGAAAGTCAGAGCTCTTAGGTCCCATAATTCAAAAACTTTGAAAAGTATTTTCTAGAATATTTTTATCATTAGCCTTTCACTGTGAAATTCTGTAAGCATACTGCCATTTCATGTCACTCTATATACAGGAGGAGTTAATAGCTCTCACTGTGAATACAGATGGAAGAAAGAACTAAAAAAGATCATTTTGTATTGTATGCCTTCCAGAGGAAATGATCTATGGTATAGAATTAAATAGAAAACGTTTAAAAAACAATTCTGAGTCACCGTCCACACATAGAAATAGATCTGAGTCATCCTAGGTCACCCAGAGGATGGAGTCATAACTGGGAATAGACTATGGATATTGTCCCCCATACCTTACCCACTTCTTCCTTCCTCTGATGATTCTGAATCTAGTCATTGTGTCATATGATCCTACCCTTATGAAACAGCATGGCTGTTTTCTGAGCAACTTTTCATTAAGGATTTTCTTGGATTCTAATATATTCAGCAGAAGCAGAATAAATATTACTTACTTTAAAAAGGGGCATTGGGTTATTTACACAATAAAAAGGGCACTTGAAAAAAATAATCAAATAATTTAGTTTGAGCACGTCTAGCTCAAACTGGCTTTATTCCTATTGATGGGATAATTATGTTGGAAATTATGTAATAGCATCATTGTAGCTTGAAAGAAAGAGACAATTGAATCCATATCTATGAGCTATTGTGAGTTTTTTCCTCCCCATCACAATTTCACCTGTATTTTTTTATATTTACATCTATCCATCATAAATTCCATAATAATAAATTAGTCATCTGTTTGATTACCTCTGAAACCTACCTAATCCCTCTGCCCAGCCCCTATTTCAGTTGGATTCCTAGCAGAGTCCCATGTCAGCCAGGAATGGCAGATAAATGGAGACTCAGGAATCGAGACCACATACATAAATGTATGCTTGTGTGTATATACTTCCTGTAAATTGCAGCTATATTTATTATAAGCATTTTATATAAAAATGCATCATTAAATTGACCTCTAATTAAGTGGTAAGACATCTGACTGGCATCATTATCATATCTTAGACAGTTTCCATCAACATTTTCAGTCTTTCTCCATCTCCAAAACTAGGATTTACTTAATTAGCATCTACTTATTGATTGCACATGTCCTAAATTCCTCCAGTGTGCCAGGTAATGTGCTTGGCACTGGGACTCATGTGAGCAGGATAATCACTTCTTTCAGCCTCCTTGCCTTTTTTTACCACTATACCTTGGGCTTCTGGCACCGCTTGTTAGGAGTAATTGTCTCTCTTCCCGTTCCCATCTGTAAGTAACGAACCACTTTCTGTCCTAAACTGGAGACTTTCACTAGGGAGAGGGTGGGACAATCTCTTGAAAAACCCCTAGCGTATCTGCTGTTCATTTTGTTTGTGTGTATGTGTTTAGTTGCTCAGTCATGTCCAACCCTTTGTGACCCTATGGACTGTAGCCCGCCAGGCTTCTCTGCTCATGGGATTCTCCAGGTACGAATAGTGGAGTTGGTAGCCATGCCCTTCTCCAGGGGATCTTCTTAACCCAGGGGTGGAGCCTGGATCTCCTGCACTGCAGGCAGATTCTTTACTGTCTTTTATAATGAAGGAGTGCTTGTTGGTGGCAGACATAGTACTGTGCAATAGTGGACAAGGCAGAGATGGTCCCGGCCTTGTAGATTGCAGTCTGTCACTTGTTCAGTTCAGTTCCTCAGTCATGTCCGACTCTTTGCGACCCCATGAGCTGCAGCATGCCAGGCCTCCCTGTCCAACACCAACTCCTGGAGCCCACCCAAACTCACGTCCATTGAGTCGCTAATGCCATCCAACATCCTCTGTTGTCCCCTTCTCCTCCTGCCCTCAATCTTACCCAGCATCAGGGTCTTTTCAAATGAGTCAGCTCTTTGCATCAGGTGGCCGAAGTATTGGAGTTTCAGCTTCAACATCAGTCCTTCCAACGAACACCCAGGACTGATCTCCTTTAGGATTGATCGGTTGGATCTCCTTGCAGTCCAAGGGACTCTCAAGAGTCTTCTCCAACACCACAGTTCAAAAGCATCAATTCTTTGGCACTCAGCTTTCTTATAGTCCAACTGTCACATCCATACGTGATTACTGGAAAAACCATAGCCTTGCCTAGATGGACCTTTTTTTTTTTTTTCCCTTTTGTCTCTGCTTTTTAATATGGTGTCTAGGTTGGTCATAACTTTCCTTCCAAGAAGTAAGCATCTTTTAATTTCATGGCTGCAGTCACAATCTGCAGTGATTTTGGAACCCCAAATCACTTGTAGATTGTAGTCTGTCACTTGTAGTTTACTTTAAATTTACTTTTGACACCAATGCTCTGAATCAGTGTCTTCCCAAGTTGACAGTGACCCAAAGAATCACTGAGAATCTCTTTATACCTGGAAATATTTGCAGAGACTTCCAATACACTCTCTGAGGCTACCCTCTCCTTTAAGAACTGTCACCATCAGTTTCCAAGTGTAGGATTAAATGTCATCATCATCTTTTTATGTATTCTGCTTCCAATTATCTGGGACTGCATGGAATACAGCATGGTGGATTCTGTATACCTAGATTGTTACCTACATGCCATTTCCTGGCATTTAGTAAACAGTTGTACCAAGCCAAGTGGTAGGGCCACCAACAGCCTCGGTTTCAGAAGCATTTCTAATGGAAGCTAAGGGGCTTTAAAGCACTCTTTTTAAAGTGGCTAATGTCTATGTCTCATGCTTGGGTAAAATCAGATCCATTGCTGGTGAAACAGTTTGTGTAAATTATCATCATTTTAGGTAGTAAGCATGCACTCTACTGGGAGTTTCAGAATTTGGGATATGTTCTCAATAATGTGAAATGTTATAATAAAGACTTTCCATAAGGCAATATCTCTCTGTGCTCAGAATGAGATAGCCACACACCCTGGCCTAAGACAGGTGACTAGCAGATGAGCCAAAATTATTCCCAAAGAAATTCAGATGTTTCCCAGGTGCAGGTGCTATGATATTTGTATTGTGGACATATGCCCAGATGGGCTAACCGCTTGTCTTTCAGGCGGAGATTTCAGATTGCCTCTGGGCTGTCACTTTTTCCCTCTTTGGAATTTAACCCCTCCTCCCATACATACTCTGACCACGATTGTTGTAGAGACATAAACAAAGTTGGAACTATGGGATCACCAGTGGTCTTACAAAAAATATGCCGCTAACTCCGATTAAACATCTTTCATTGTTCTGCGTTCTCTGAAGCTCAGTCTGTCTATACTCTATACTCTGTGCCTACCAAGGAAATACTAAAAAGTAGCTGAGATATCTTGTATTAACTCTGCAAGTGAAGTATCTGAGAGTGGCATCAAATTATTGAGCATGTTAAATGTGTTTCTGTGTGTATACTTGTGACCTTGGGAAAAATAATGAACTGTTCTCTTTCAGTTCAGTTCAGTTGCTCAGTCATGTCCGACTCTTTGTGACCCCATGGACTGCAGGACGCCAGTCTTCCCTGTCCATCACCAGCTCCCAGAGCTTGCTCAAACTCATGTCCATTGAGTCGGTGATGCCATCCAACCATCTCATCCTCTGTTGTCCCCTTCTCCTCCCACCTTCAATCTTTCCCAGCATCAGGGTCTTTTCAAATGAGTCAGTTCTTTGCATCAGGTGGCCAAAGTATTGGAGTTTCAGCTTCAGCATCAGTCCTCCCAATGAACACCCAGGACTGGTCTCCTTTAGGATGGACTGGTTGGATCTCCTTGCAGTCCAAGGGACTCTCTAGAGTCTTCTCCAACACTACAGTTCAAAAGCATCAATTCTTCAGCACTCAGCTTTCTTTATAGTCCAACTCTCACATCTATACATGACTACTGCAAAACCATAGCTTTGACTCGATGGACCTTTGTTGGCAAAGTAATGTCTCTGCTTTTTCATATGCTGTCTAGGTTGGTCAAAACTTTTCTTCCAAGGAGTAAGTGTCTTTTAATTTCATGGCTGCAGTCACCATCTGCAGTGATTTTGAGCCCCCAAAATAAAGCCTCTCACTGTTCATTAATTCTCCATTTATTTGCCATGATGTATTGGGACCAGATCTTAGTTTTCTGAATGTTGGGTTTTAAGCCAACTTTTTCACCCTCCTCTTTCACTTTCCTCAAGACGCTCTTTAGTTCTTCTTTACTTTCTGCCATAAGTGTGGTGTCATCTGCATATCTGAGGTTATTGACATTTCTCTTAGCAATCTTGATTCCAGCTTGTGCTTCATCCAGTCCAGCATTTCTCATGATGTACTCTGCATATAAGTTAAATATGCAGGGTGACAATATACAGCCTTGACGTACTCCTTTTCTTCTTTGGAGCCAGTGTGTTGTTCCATGTCCAATTTTAACTGTTGCTTCTTGACCTGCATACAGATTTATCAGGAGGCAGGTCAGGTGGTCTGGTATTCCCATCTCTTGAAGAATTTTCCAGTTTGTTGTGATTTACTCAGTCAAAGGCTTTGGCATAGTCAATAAAACAGTAGATGTTTTTATGGAACTCTCTTGCTTTTTCGATGATCCAATGGATGTTGATAATTTGATCTCTGGTTCCTCTGCCTTTTCTAAAACCAGCTTGAATATCTGGAGGTTCACATTTCACATGCTACTGAAGCCTGGCTTGGAGAATTTTGAGCATTACTTGACTAGCATGTAAGATGAGTGCAGTTGTGTAGTAGTTTGAGCCACCATCCCCTTCTTTTAATTACTCTTTTAAGGCACTTCTCCCAGAGAAGGATTTTGAAGTCATGGACCCATACTTAGCACTCAGTACAGTGCTCACTTAGCAATGCCTGTCATGGACAAGGCAGCAGAAATTGTAGCATGTGTGTAGAGCTGTATCATATATATAGCATGTGTGATAATCCTATAAATCCTTACTATACTTGTAATTAGTACTAGATGATGGAGTATTTAATTTTACTTGGATTAGTCCACATACTTTTAAAATTAGATAAATCAAACTGGGCTATAAATTGATTGAGATAAGTTACCACATGTTATACTACCTTAGTTTTTTCCATAGGTGCTGGTCAAATTTGGGATATATAGTAATTGCTCAAACATGTATTAACTTGATAAAACAGTGCAATTGAATGACATTCAGTTTCATCTCCTTAGGCTTGTATAATATCTCACAAAAAATGCAGTGTTTGGAACTTGTGTGTAGAGGTTTATATTAAAATTTTTACATATATTTACATAAATATATGTATCATTTTACAAATTAGTGTATATTTATATTCAGTTCAGTTCAGTCGCTCAGTCGTGTCTGACTCTTTGCGACCCCATGAATCGCAGCACGCCAAGCCTCCCTGTTCATCACCAACTCCCGGAGCTCACCCAGACTCACGTCCATCGAGTCCGTGAGGCCATCCAGCCATCTCATCCTCGGTCGTCCCCGTCTCCTCTTGCCCTCAATCCATCCCAGCATCAGAGTCTTTTCCAATGAGTCAACTCTTCACATGAGGTGGCCAAAGTACTGGAGCTTCAGCTTTAGCATCATTCCTTCCAAAGAAATCCCAGGGTTGATCTCCTTCAGAATGGACTGGTTGGATCTCCTTGCAGTCCAAGATACTCTCAAGAGTCTTCTCCAACACCACAATTCAAAAGAATCAATTCCACAGCCCTCAGCCTTCTTCACAGTCCAACTCTCACATCCAAACATGACGACAAGAAAACCCATGGCCTTGACTAGATGGACCTTAGTCAGCAAAGTAATGTCTCTGCTTTTGAATATACTATTTAGGTTGGTCATAACTTTTCTTCCAAGGAGTAAGCGTCTTTTAATTTCATGGCTGCAGTCACCATTTGCAGTGATTTTGGAGCCCAAAAAAATAGAGTATGACACTGTTTCCACTGTTTCCCCATCTATTTCCCATGAAGTGATGGGACCGGATGCCATGATCTTCGTTTTCTGAATGTTGAACTTTAAGCCAACTTTTTCACTCTCCTCTTTCACTTTCATCAAGAGGCTTTTTAGCTCCTCTTCACTTTCTGCCATAAGGGTGGTGTCATCTGCATATCTGAGGTTATTGATATTTCTCCCGGCAGTCTTGATTCCAGCTTGTGTTTCTTCCAGCCCAGCGTTTCTCATGATGTACTCTGCATAGAAGTTAAATAAGCAGGGTGACAATATACAGCCTTGACGTACTCCTTTTCCTATTTGGAACCAGTCTGTTGTTCCATGTCCAGTTCTAACTGTTGCTTCCTGACCTGCGTACAGATTTCTCAAGAGGAAGGTTAGGTGGTCTGGTATTCCCATCTCTTTCAGAATTTTCCACAGTTTATTGTGATCCACACAGTCAAAGGCTTTGGCATAGTCAATAAAGCAGAAATAGATGTTTTTCTGGAACTCTCTTGCTTTTTTGATGATCCAGCAGATGTTGGCAATTTGATCTCTGGTTCCTCTGCCTTTTCTAAAACCAGCTTGAACATCAGGGAGTTTATGGTTCACATATTGCTGAAGCCTGGCTTGGAGAATTTTGAGCATTACTTTACTAGCATGTGAGATGAGTGCAATTGTGCAGTAGTTTGAACATTCTTTGGCATTGCCTTTCTTTGGAATTGGAATGAAAACTGACCTTTTCCAGTCCTATGGCCACTGCTGAGTTTTCCAAATTTGCTGGCATATTGAGTGCAGCACTTTCACAGCATCATCTTTCAGAATTTGAAACAGCTCAACTGGAATTCCATCACCTCCACAAGTTTTGTTTGTAGTGACGCTTTCTAAGGCCCACTTGACTTCACATTCCAAGATGTCTAGCTCTAGATTAGTGAACACATCATCATGATTATCTGGGTCATGAAGATCTTTTTTGTACAGTTCTTCCATGTATTCTTGCCACCTCTTCTTAATATCTTCTGCTTCTGTTAGGTCCATACCATTTCTGTCCTTATGGAGCCCATCTTTGCATGAAATGTTCCCTTGGTATCTCTAATTTTCTTGAAGAGATCTCTAGTCTTTCCATTCTGTTGTTTTCCTCTATTTCTTTGCATTGATCACTGAAGAAGGCTTTCTTATCTCTTCTTGCTATTCTTTGGAACTCTGCATTCAGATGCTTATATCTTTCCTTTTCTCCTTTGCTTTTTGCCTCTCTTCTTTTCACAGCTATTTGTAAGTCCTCCCCAAACAGCCATTTTGGTTTTTTGCATTTCTTTTCCACGGGGATGATCTTGATCCCTGTCTCCCAGAAAATGTCACGAAGCTCATTCCATAGTTCGTCAGGCACTCTATCTATCAGATCTAGGCCCTTAAATATATTTCTCACTTCCTCTGTATCATCATAAGGGATTTTATTTAGGTCATACCTGAATGGTCTAGCAGTTTTCCCTACTTTCTTCAATTTGAGTCTGAATTTGGCAATAAGGAGTTCATGATCTTAGCCACAATCAGCTCCTGGTTTTGTTTTTGTTGGCTGTATAGAGCTTCTCCATCTTTGGCTGCAAAGAATATAATCAATCTGATTTCGGTGTTGAACATCTGGTGATGTCCATGTGTAGAGTCTTCTCTTGTGTTGTTGGAAGAGGCTGTTTGCTGTGACCAGTGCGTTCTCTTGGTAAAACTCTATTAGCCTTTGCCCTGCTTCATTCCGCATTCCAAGGCCAAATTTGCCTGTTACTCCAGGTGTTTCTTGACTTCCTACTTTTGCATTCCAGTCCCCTATAATGAAAAGGACATCTTTTTTGGGTGTTAGTTCTAAAAGGTCTTGTAGGTCTTCATAAAACTGTTCAACTTCAGTTTCTTCAGCATTACTGGTTGGGGCATACACTTGGATAACTGTGATATTGAATGGTTTGCCTTGGAGATGAATAGAGATCATTCTGTCGTTTTTGAGATTGCATCCAAGTACTGCATTTCGGACTCTTTTGTTGACCACGATGGCTACTCCATTTCTTCTGAGGGATTCCTGCCCGCAGTAGTAGATATAATGGTCATCTGAGTTAAATTCACCCATTCCAGTCCATTTTAGTTCGCTGATTCCTAGAATGTCGACATTCACCCTTGCCATCTCTTGTTTGACCACTTCCAATTTGCCTTGATTCATGGACCTGACATTCCAGGTTCCTATGCAATATTGCTCTTTACAGCATCAGATCTTGCTTCTATCACCAGTCACATCCACAACTGGGTATTGTTTTTTCTTTGGCTCCAGACCTTCATTCTTTCTGGAGTTATTTCTCCACTGATCTCCAGTAGCATATTGGGCACCTAATGACCTGGGGAGTTCTTCTTTTGGTTTCCTGTCATTTTGCCTTTTCATACTGTTCATGGGGTTCTCAAGGCAAGAATACTGAAGTGGCTTGCCATTCCCTTCTCCAGTGGACCACAATTGTGTGTAAAGGTATATGGTAATTTAATATAATACATATTTTATATATGCTTATGTAATATGCTTGTATTATATATGTATGTAATAGAAAATATATTAATTTTATATATGTGTGTGCATATATATATACTTAAGACACAAAGAAGAGTTAAACAAGCAGAATGTTTAGCTTGCGGGAAAGAAAACAGAGGGACTTAATAGACAAGCACATATATTTAAAAATTTATTTATCCAAAAATAGATTTGCCCTAAGTGACCTTAAAGGTAAACTCAGGCCAGTAATTTGAGATTATGTGAACAAACTTTGGTAAGGAAAACTTTTCACAAATCCAGATCTGGGCATGGTAGGCATAATCCCCTATGGGAAATGATGAGTCCCCTTCATTCGTTGTTTTTACATATGTAATAGGGATTTTAGGGGGTCAAGCATTGATGTACAATTTAAATATGGCTTTTTTAGTTATCTTAAACATTAAAATATAGACTTCTTACTGATTCTAAGTTTATTTGTAAATAATAATACCTGCCGTTCCCCTCACAGGTTATTGTACAAATAAGAGTAGATAATACAGCTGACCCTTGAATAACATGGTTTTGAACTCCATGGGTCCACTTGTGTGTGAATTTTTTCAATGTATATAGCACCTGTATTTTCATTTTACAAATCTCATTTACCCAAACTCAGGTCCATTGAGTCAGTGATGCCATCTAACCATCTTATCCTCTGTCGTCCCCTTCTCCTCCTGCCTTCAATCTTTCCCAACATCAGGGTCTTTTCAAATGAGTCAGCTCTTTGCATCAAATATTGGAGTTTCAGCTTCAACATTAGTCCTTCCAATGGATACCCAGGACTGATTTCCTTTAGGATGGACTGGTTGGATTTCGTTGCAGTCCAAGGGACTCTCAAGAATCTTCTCCAACACTACAGTTCAAAAGCAAAATATAAAGAATAAGTAATATGATTAATTCTATTAAGCCAAAGGAAGTTACTCATTGATTAATGTGAATCAGGTCTGACTAATATCACCGTTATTCATTAGCATTTGTAAGAAACATCCAAATTAAAACACCTAAAGATAATGTATGAACTTGTATTTTGAGATTTAAATTTACAGAAAAGAGTACTGACTCACTTTAAAGGGTTTTGGGTACAGGTAAATTTATTTCCCTTACATATTTATTTTTAGTTATATTTATGTATTATTTTTCTCTTACATGGAAGATCTTGGGTGATATTACAGGTTTTTGTTTGTTGGTTACTCTGATGGACTATTTTGTATGTCTCAAAGGAGTTTTGTAAAAAGATAATAATCTGTTCCAGAAAAGTATGCCTCTTCAAATAATTTAGAATTAAAATCATTTCATAGAAATGAATTTAGATTTCTTAGCTTTATATATTCACATTCCTACAATAGTCTTTATTAACCTTTAAAGGACACAAGGTTTTTCTGATTGTTATGCTTTAGGCAACATGTAAAGGTGTAAATAGGATATTGTGTTGAACTTCTTAATTACTATTTCTGCATTGAATGTGTTATTTTTCCACCTCTGTTTCAGTCATTATCCATTCACAGACTCTTCAGCTCCTGTGGGGAACTTTGAGAAAACACATTGCTTGTCTGAGTGGATAGCAAATGTAATCCAATACCTTAGATAAACTATTTAAAAGTATAATAAGAACCTATGAACTAGTGTTTCATGAAGACTGAGAAATGCATAAAGGAAGGCAAGGCACTCTAGCTCTGCTTAGAGAAGTGGCATAGAGATTGAGAACATAACAAGGCTATCAACCTGCTTTGGTTCAAATCCTGGTTCAGCCTGTGTGACCTGTGTGACCTTGCTAAGTTACCTTTAGTTTATGTTTGTCTCAACCAGTCTATCAGGGAATCAAAGATTATGGGAGCACCAGCATCATTGTATTATTCATGTAAAATACTTAAGGCAATGCTAACATATAGTAAGAACTCAATAAATGCTTATAGCTAGCTATATTTTAGAGTCCTAGATTAGATGAGGAAAACCTGAGCTCTAAGTCTGACTTGTTTGAGTTGCATGTAATCAGTTATGTAATCAGTTACTGCTCATAGAAATAGCATTTTCTTCATCAGTACATCATTATTCAAAACCACAGGTGCTTCTGTATTGCAGAATGTAATTTCAAGGCCTCATCTATTTATCTTCACACTTAAGTGAATGTCTCTCTTTTTCTGTTATTTTTCTATTTCATTTTAACATAACAATTTCTAAAGCTCTGATTATACTCTCATTATTTGTTTGATTGTAGCCTTTTGAGTTGAACTTAGACTCTTCATGGAAAAGTACTGTCTTCCACAAATATTTCCTCTGGAATTATAATCACACTTGATACTTTATAAAACATTTTCAAGCCCAGTGTTGCACTAATCCTCAAAACATCTTGTGATATAGGAATTTTTATTCTTATTTTGTCGTGAGAAAACTGATAATGCAGTTAATGGAGTAACATTAAGCTAGGTTATTTATTCAAGTTGTTTATTTCTGCTGCTGCTGCTAAGTCTCTTCAGTTGTGTCCGACTCTGTGTGACCCCATGGACGGCTGGCCACCAGGCTCCTCTGTCCACGGAATTCTCTAGGCAAGCATACTGGAGTGTTTATTTCTAGACCACGCAAATTAATGAATTATATGTGTGCATTTGTGAGAAGAGAGGAGGTTTTTCCCTTGTGCAGTATTTTGTACAAAACAATGCAGAAATTTTTAAAAATTTGAAAGAAAAGAAAGGAACCATACATTACTTGACTTCTTGTATGCTTTTTCTCTCTTCTTCATAGAATGGAGGGATTTTTCTCTTTTTTTGCCATACTAGGCAGCTTGTGGGATCTTGGTTCCTTGCCAGTGAGAGCATGGAGTCCTAACCACCGCACTGCCAGAGAATTCCGAATGGAGGAGATTTCAGTATGACAAATGTCAGCCTGCTACAGCCACCCTTGGATGTCCCTGGGTTCCTTGAATTAGCACAGTGTGTCAGTGAGAGAGACTCTTAGCAGTGCGTCTATTGCCTTTTTTTCGTTGTTAGATTCATAGTTGTTAAATAGCAGGTCTTATTTATCCTGAGACTAGAAGAAATTTCATGTTATTTTTTATTACTTTATTTATTCAGCAATTATTTATTGGGCAACTAGGATATGTCAGGTAGGGAGGTACCTCTTTATTCAGTAACCATGGACTGTCAGCTCTTGTCTGGCTCTCTGTTCGGCATCACTGAACACAGACTTGTTCTTTGTTGTCATGACATCTACACTTATTTATACATTCAGTGAGTATTTATTGAGTATCTACTATGAGTCACTAGGGATAAGATAGTAGAGAAAAAGGATAAAAATTCATTACTGTCATGAGAACCACTTGAGAGGAGGAAGCAGACAGAAAAGGAAGATAGTTGAGTGAAATATATATAATGTTAAATTTTTTTCAGTGTTAATATGAAAGGGGAGATAGGAAATGTTGGGAAATTTTGGATAATTTGACCATGAAAAGCCTCACTGTGAGGTTAATTATTGGATCATTACTAGAAAGAAGCGAGGGAGCCAACTGTGGGTGTCAATGGAAGGAAAAATAAGTACAAGGCCTAAGGTGGGAACATGGCTGATATGTTTGAAGAATACTGAAGAGAAAAGTGTGGTTGAAATAAGTCATCAAGAGAGAGTGGTGGGACATGAGGCCAGAAAGACAGCAGGACGCCAAACCGTGTAGAACCGTGTAGGTCATTGTGAGGGCTTTGACTTTAACTCTGAGTAAGGTGGGATGCCGCTGGAGGGTCCAGAGCACATGAGTGACATGATCTAATTGACATTTTAACAGAATCACTGAGGCTGTTGTGTTAAGGATAGACTGCGTAATAGTGGAGAGACCAGGTGAGAGAATCTTGGCTTGGACCAGAGTAGTGGTGATGGGAGAAGTGGTCAGATGATGGATGTATTTTAAAAGTGCACCCTATGTGACTTGCTGATGGACCAATTATGGAATATAAGAGAAAAAGGGGAAGATCAGGATGATGTCAAAGTTTTTGACTTAAACACCTAGACGACTGGAGCTGCCATTAACAACCTGAGGAACATCATTACCTGTCATCATTTTCTCTGTCATAGATTAAGAAGAGATAACGTCAACTATTTGAACATAGTGATAGGATACCACATGATTTTGGTAATTGATAGTATTTTATCCAAGGGACAGTTTGGAGACCTAAGTTTTATTTTTGAATATTCCATAAACTAGCCATTTGGTGTAGGTTAAGCCACTTTAAATCTCAAACTTACTTATTCTTAAATAAGACTGACTCATGCATCTCTTAAGAAACCTTCTCTAATATCATTGTCCAAAAAATATCCATTTCTCCACTGCCGTCCTCTATGGTAGCGGTGGTGGTTTAATCGTTAAGTCATGTCCAACTCTTGCGACCCTATGGACTGTGGCCTTGACTGCTTGTCCGTGAGATTTTCCAGGCAAGAATACTGCAGTGGGTTGCCATTTCCTTCTCCAGCCCTAGTCTATACCTTTTATTAATATAAACTTCTGTTATTCCACATGTTTATATTTTGAATGTTGCCGTATCTGTTGTCCTTACTAGACCATGTGCTCCTCGATTCAAACAAAAACTTCTATCTTGTGAATTTTGTATCCTGCGCTATAATACAGATTAGACACATAACTGCTTGTTTTATATGATTTTCTAGTTTAACAAAAAGATGAACATTCATATTTTCTCATGAAATTGAATCTTCATAATATAGCATAGGAATAGGTAGGAAGTATTAGTATTATTGGGCTTCCCTGGTGGCCCAGTGCTAGAGTCCACCTGCCAATGCAGAAGACATGGGTTCGATCCCTGGGTTGAGAAGGTCCCCTGGAGAAGGAAGTGGCAATCCACTCCAGTACTCTTGCCTGGGAAATTCCATGGACACAGGAGACTGGCAGGGCTGCAGTCCATGGGGTCACAAAAGAGTCAGACATGACTTAGCAACTGAACAACAACATTAATATTATTGATTTGAAAAACTGAGCCATTGGAAGATGGATAGTCACAAGGAAAAGGAACTTTGCTTTCAAGGGCTATGCTTTTAACCACATAATTTATTCAGCCATTGTATGATTTGATCGTGCTTTTGATTGTTCTTTGGAAACTAAAATTTTGACTTAGAAATGACATAATTACTATTTGATTTTGTTGATTTCTATTCAATTACTTACATCCTTATAAATTTCATTTACTAGGAAAATTTACTTCCAATTCAATTTATATTTATTGATTTTCCCCCCAATGAAATATAGTTCTGTACTAAATATAAAGGGTTAAATGTAAGTATAGGAGATTAATGGAGAGGGGATGAAGCCCTGCCACTGAGGAAGTCTACAGTTTGCTTCAAATAATTTAGTTAGACTTGGTGATTAAAGAACAACCTAGATTTACTGGATCACATTCTAGATTGTTCCCAATGCTGAAGATTCTTCAAGGGTCTCACATAAATAAAGGGGACTGCCAAGCTAGTGATTCTAATTTTATTTTATTTTAATTAATTAATTTATTTTTTTAATTTAAATTTTTATTTTTACTTTATTTTACTTTACAATACTGTATTGGTTTTGGAATACATTGACATGAATCCGCCATGGGTGTACATGAGCTCCCAAACATGAACCCCCCTCCCACCTCCCTCCCCACATCATCCCTCCGGATCATCCCCGTGCACCAGCCCCAAGCATCCTGCATCCTGCATCGAACATAGACTGGCGATTCATTTCTTACATGATAGTATACATGTTTCAATGCCATTCTCCCAAATCATCCCACCCTCTCCCTCTCCCTCTGAGTCCAAAATTCCGCTCTACACATCTGTGTCTCTTTTGCTGTCTTGCATACAGGGTCATCATTACCATCTTTCTAAATTCCATATATATGTGTTAGTATACTGTATTGGTGTTTTTCTTTCTGGCTTACTTCACTCTGTATAATCGGCTCCAGTTTCATCCATCTCATTAGAACTGATTCAAATGTATTCTTTTTAATGGCTGAGTAATACTCCATTGTGTATATGTACCACAGCTTTCTTATCCATTCATCTGCTGATGGACACCTAGGTTGTTTCCATGTCCTGGCTATTATAAACAGTGCTGCGATGAACATTGGGGTACATGTGTCTCTTTCAATTCTGGTTTCCTTGGTGTGTATGCCCAGCAGTGGGATTGCTGGGTCATAAGGCAGTTCTATTTGCAATTTTTTAAGGAATAGTAATGTGAGCTTTTTTGTTTCAAAAATTTGCTCTAAAGGTCATTCTGGGAGATAAATTCCAATAATAGCATATAGTATGTATTTAAGATACTTTGAAAAAGAAAATACTTTTTAAGTTTATTTATTTTTGACTGCTCTGGGTCTCTGTTGCTGCATGCGCAAGCAGAGGCTCCTCTCCAGTTGTGGTGCATGGGTGTCTCACTATAGTGGCTGCTCTTGTTGCAGCTCATGGGCCCTAGAGCTCAGGCTCTGTAGGTGTGGCACGCCAGCTCAGTTGTCCCATGGCATGTGGAATCTTCCTGGACCAGGACTCAAACCTGTGCCCCTTGCATTGTCAGGCAGGTTCTTAACCACTGACCACTCAGTTCAGTTCAGTTGCTCATTTGTGTCTGACTCTTTGTGACCCCATGAACTGCAGCACACCAGGCCTCCCTGTCCATCACCAACTGCCGGAGTCTACCTAAACCCATGTCCATTGAGTCAGTGATGCCATCCAACCATCTCATCTTCTGTAGTCCCCTTCTCCTCCTGCCCTCAATCTTTCCCAGCGTCAGGGTCTTTTCAAATGAGTGAGCTCTTCGCATCAGGTGGCCAAAGTATTGGAGTTTCAGCTTCAACATCAGTCCTTCCAATGAACATCCAGGACTGATCTCCTTTAGGATGGACTGGTTGGATCTCCTTGCAGTCCAGGGGACTCTCAGGAGTCTTCTCCAACACCACAGATCAAAAGCATCAATTCTTTGGCGCTCAGCTTTCTTTATAGTTCAACTCTCACATCCATACATGAGTACTGGAAAAACCATAGCCTTGACTAGATGGACCTTTGTTTTTTTGTTTTGTTTTGTTTTGTCTCTGCTTTTTAATATGGTGTCTAGGTTGGTCATAACTTTCTTTCCAAGGAGTAAGTGTCTTTTAATTTCATGGCTGCAATCACCATCTGCAGTGATTTTGGAGCCCAGAAAAATAAAGTCAGCCACTATTTCCCCATCTATTTGCCATGACCTGACCACTGACCACTAGGGAAGTCCAAAAATGCTTTTTTTAAATAATTATTTTATTTTGAAATAATTTTTGACTCAGAGGAAAGCTGAAAAAATAGAGTGGGTTTCCCAGCTTCCCTTAATGTTAATTTCCTATATCACTGTATTTTGATTATTGAGATCTGGAAATGGCTATGTAGAAATTCTGTTAACTAGTCTACAGACCCTTTTAGAATTTCATCGGTTTTCTACTTCTCTTTTTTCCGGCTCAGGATCCAGTGCAGGATCCCTTGTTGTATTCCATTGTTACGTCTTGTCATACCCCTGGTCTGTCATTCTTTCCTTATCTTCCATGATCTTGCCACCTTCGAATACTAATGCTCAGTTATTTTGCAGAATGTCTGAATGAAGTTTCCTCATGTTTGGATTCAGAACATGCAGAAAAAAATGCCACTGAATAAATAAGCTTAGGATACATTTGTTCAAAAAAGTAGCCATATGTCATATATAAACATAAATCTTATTTAATTTATTTTTCATTGGAGGATAATTGCTTTACAGTGTTGTGTTGGTTTCTGCCATACAACAATGTGAATCAGTCATAAGTATACATATATCCTTCCCTCTTGAACCTCCCTCCCACTCCTCTACCATCACACCCCTATAGGTCATCACAAAACGCTAGTCTGAGCTCCCTTTACAGCAGCTTTGCACTAGCTATCTGTTTTACTCATGATAATGTATATATGTCAAAGCTACTTTCTCAATTTGTCCCACTCTCTTCTTCCCCTGCTGTCTCCACAAGTTTGTTTTCAACGTCTGCCTCTCCATTCCTGCCCTGAAATTAGGTTCATCAGTGCCATTTTTCTAGATTTCATATATATGTGTTAATGTACAATATTTGTTTTTCTATTTCTGACTGACTTCCCTTTTATAACAGGCTCTAGGTTCATCCACCTCAGTTCAGTTGACACTGATTTATTCCTTTTTATGGCTGAGTAATCCTCCATTGTATCTATGTTCCACAGTAAGGAGATTCCTTAAAATCTGGAATAAAACTACCATATGACCCAGAAACCTCACTACTGGGCATATACCTTGAGAAAACTAGAATTCAAAACGACACATGTACCCCAATGTTCATTGCAGCACCATTTACAATAGCTAGGACATGGAAGCAACCTATGTGTCTATTGATAGATGACTAAAAAAAGAAGTTGTGGTATATAAATAATCTTATGTTTTGAATAGTCTTGGTCTGATACTTTTTCCCCAGTTCAAATGTACTGAGGATTTTTCATTCACAAATAAAAAGATGTCATTAAATCAAACACAAAAAAATTGAAAATATGCAGTAAAAATATACTGTTAGGTGCCTTGGGAAATACAAAGAAATGCAAGCCATAATCCTTCACCTCAAATACTGTACAGTCAGGCTAACTTGGCAAGAGAGAGTTTGTTCACTATTTCACTTTGTTCGCTATTGAAATGTGTAGGCACAAAAGATTAAAGAGCATATTAAAACAACATATTAAAGAAGGATTACTCTATCATTTAAGTCATTGAATCAATTAAGAGTCTTTTTAATGACTTACACAAAAGATTACTTTTTTGGCGTGTATAGGCTGAAAAGCCCAGATCTCCGGATCTGCTGGAAACAGGGCTTTAAAAATATCATCAATGGTTTATCCTTTTCCATCTCCGCTCCTTACCTGCTATTTTGTCAACCTTAGTTCTAGTCTAGAGTGGCAGCAGTAGCTCTGGTCTCAGTCTTCTTGGTTTTTAGGGACAGTAGAAAAGAAGAATCACTTTCCCAGAAACAATAGCATATACCTTCCTGTATCTTGTTTAGTCTGAGTCCATGCACGTTCCCGGACCAGTAGCTGTGGCCGAAGGGAAACAGTGTTAGGAGCGCCTTAGGCTTGGATCACTCCTCCTTTACACATGGATGTCACCAGATGGTCAATACTGAAATCAGCCAAAGATGCAGAAGCTCTATACAGTCAGCAAAAACAAGACTGGGAGCTGACTGTGGCTCAGACCATGCACTCCTTATTGGAAAATTAAGACATATATTGAAGAAAGTAGGGAAAACCACTAGACCATTCAGGTATGACCTAAATCAAATCCCTAACAATTATACAGTGGAAGTGACAAATAGATTCAAGGGATTAGATCTGATAAACATGGTGCCTGAGGAACTATGGACAGAGCTTCATGACATTGTACAGGAGGCAGGGATCAAGACCATCCCCAAGAAAAAGAAACACAAAAAGGCAAAATGGTTGTCTGAGAAGCACGTACAAATAGCTGAGAAAAGAAGAGAAGCGAAAAGCAAAGGAGAAAAAGAAAGATATACCCATTTGAATGCAGAGTTCCAAAGAATAGCAAGAAGAGATAAGAAAGCCTTCATCAGTTATCAGTGCAAAGAAATAGAGGAAAACAGTAGAATAGGAAAGACTAGAGATCTCCTCAAGAAAATCAGAGATACCAACGGAACATTTCATGCAAAGATGGGCTTAATATAGGACGGAAATGGTAGGGACCTAACAGAAGCAGAAGATATTAAGAAGAGGTGGCAAGAATACACAGAAGAACTGTACAGAAAAGATCTTCATGACCCAGATAACCATGATGGTGTGATCCCTCACATAGAGCCAGACATCCTGGAATGTGAAGTCAAGTGGGCCTTAGGAAGCATCACTACGAACAAAGCTTAGTGGAGGTGATGGAATTCCAGTTGACCTATTTCAAATCCTGAAAGATGATGCTGTGAAAGTGCTGCACTCAATATGCCAGCAAATCTAGAAAATTCAGCAGTGGCCACAGGACTGGAAAAGGTCAGTGTTCATTCCAATCCCAAAGAAAGGCAATGCCAAAGAATGCTCAAACTACCGCACAATCTCACACTCATTGCACTCATCTCACACATTAGTAAGTTAATGCTCAGAATTCTCCAAGCCAGACTTTAGCAGTATGTTAAATGTGAACTTCCAGATGTTCAAGATGGATTTAGAAAAGGTAGAGGAACTAGAGATCAAATTGCCAACATCTGCTGGATTGTCAAAAAAGCAAAAGAGTTCCAAAAAACACCTACTTCTGCTTTATTGACTATGCCAAAGCTTTTGACTGTGCAGATCACAGCAAACTCTGCAAAATTCTTAAAGAAATGGGAATACCAGACCATCTGACCTGCCTGCTGAGATATCTGTATGCAGGTCAAGAAGCAACAGTTACTACTGGACATGGAACAACAGACTGGTTCCAAATTGGGAAAGGAGTACGTCAAGGCTGTATATTGTCACCCTGCTTATTTAACGTATATGCAGAGTACATCATGAGAAATGCTGGGCTGGATGAAGCACAAAGTGGAATCAAGATTGCCGGGAGAAAAATCAATAACCTCAGATATGCAGATGACATCACCCTTATGGCAGAAAGTGAACGCGAACTAAAGATCCTCTTGATGAAAATTAAAGAGAAGAGTGAAAAAGTTGTCTTAAAATGCAACTTCCAGAAAACTAAAATTATGGCATCTGGTCCCATCTCTTCATGGCAAATAGATGGGGAAACAATGGAAACAGTGAGAGACTTTATTTTGGGGGGCTCCAAAATCACTACAGATGGTGACTGCAGCCATGAAATTACAAGACACTTGCTCCTTGGAAGAAAAGCTATGACCAACATAGACAGCATATTAAAAAGCAGAGACAAAACAAAAAAAACAAAGGTCCATCTAGTCAGTGCTATGGTTTTCCCAGTAGTTGTGTATGTATGCGAGAGTTGGACTATAAAGAAAGCTGAGTGCTGAAGAATTAATGCTTTTAATTGTGGTGTTGGAGAAGACTCTTGAGAGTCCCTTGGACAGCAAGGATATCCAACCAGTCCATCCTAAAGGAGATCAGTCCTGGGTGTTCATTGGAAGGCTGATGCTGAAGCTGAAACTCCAATCCTTTGGCCGGCTGATGTGAAGAACTGACTCATCGGAAAAGCCTCTGTTGCTGGAAAAGATTGAGGGCAGGAGAAGAAGGGGACTACAGAGGATGAGATGGTTGGATGGCATCACCGACTCGATGGACATGAGTTTGAGTAAGCTCCAGGAGTTGGTGATGGACAGAGAGGCCTGGCATGCTGCAGTCCATGGGGTTGCAAAGAGTCGGACATGATTGAGTGACTGAATTGAACTGAAGGCTTGTATCACAGAGCCTCTTTCACAGGAGACAAGTGACAAAGGAGAGAAGAGTTGTTTTTTTTCAGAGGGAAATTGAGGAATGTGATTATGGGAAGCAGGGTAAATGAATGCTAAATAATAAAACAGGTATTTACTCTAACCCTTAAATGTGAATTGGCTTAAATTTAGAGGATAAATGCCTGTCAACATTTGAGACAAACTGCTTACTTTAATAAAGAGTATGTTCATATTCAAACAACTTGCTCACCCATGCTTAGATCATGGAAGAGACTTATGCAATTAAACTATATTGAACTGTTACTCCATGGTGATGTATCTTCTTTTCTTCTGAAATTAATATCCACATTGCCCTGTCATCTAATTATCGGTCTCCTTGATTGTATTTCTTGGCAGTTTCTCCCTGTTAAGCCAGAATATCCGTACTCTGACTACATGTGTTCTTCCAGTCTAGGTTATAGTGTCCACATTTTTGAAGCTGTTCTTAACTTTGTACTCTAAAGTTTTTGATTTTTCCTAGCAGTAAGCCATTTTGCAAATTGCCTAACCAGGATAGACAATGTGTTTTTCTGCCTCTTTTTGGAAACTGCTACTCAAGGTATACATCACTGGTATGTCCTATAAAATCTGATTTTGCACTCCTTTTCAGTTGACTTTGTTATGAAATGATTGGCAGGTAAGGTAATGAAGATTTTGTCAATACCATTTGGAAAAAGAAATACTGTCACAGTTCAGTGTAGTCTTGGTTGGAAGATCGTGTTGGATGAAATGACCACTCAGGCTTTCTTCCAGCCGTAAAGCAGGTTGGAACTTCATGCTGCAGCACAAATAAGCTGCTGCCACAACTGGACCCCTGGTAAATGCCTTTTGATGATGGTGATTAAATAAAGGTCAAAGAATATCACTGCCTCCTAATGGTAGTCATCACACATCAGCTTTTCTCCCAGTGCCTTTGAAAATACCACTTGAAAAGACTATAAAAAATACGGGTTTTGTTTAGGCAGCAAATGCTCTCATTAGGCATCTCAAGGTTTCTTCAGAAAAATAAAACAAATGTTAGGGTTCTGAGTACTAGATTGTAGGTTTAAAAGAAAACTAAATGTACCCTTTTGTTGTGTAAAATAATAAACTCTTAAGATAATCATAAAGGCTTTCTTTTAACACGAAGTGTATGTCTTTCTATTTTCTGCTACTGCTACTGCTAAGTTGCTTCAGTCGTGTCCGACTCTGTGCAGCCCCAGAGACGGCAGCCCACCAGGCTCCCCCGTCCCTGGGATTCTCCAGGCAAGAACACTGGAGTGGGTTGCCATTTCCTTCTCCAATGCATGAAAGTGAAAAGTGAAAGGGACGTCGCTCAGTCGTGTCTGACTCTTTGCGACCCCATGGACTGCAGCCCATCCATGGGATTTTCCAGGCAAGAGTACTGGAGTGGGGTGCCATTGCCTTCTATTTTCTAGAAGGTTCTAAAAACAGTTATGTGCTATGACCAGACATCTGTTGGGTGGGGGGAGTGGGGATGGACACTTTAATAAAGTAGAAGTTAACAGTGCTTAATTTCTAGTGGAAAGTGAAAAGGTTTCTAAAGAGGATTGTTTCTATTCTTTAGGGGTAAGCTTGAATATATAAAAAAGTATTATAATACTTTAAAAATAACTGCCTACCAAATTGTTTCTATACTTTTAATGTCTGGGGTCTCATCATTGGCAGAAGTTTCAGTCTTGCTTTTTCAATATTCTAAGAAAAATCAGATGAGAAGCACCTGTTTTCTTTCATATTACTTGTGCCTTTCCTTGCCAGTGATATGAGTCTTACAACTGCCAGTGGAAGGTAGAAAGGCTGTCCAATTTGTAAGCAAAACTTTGATTACATATTTGTACTCTGCTGCCATGAATTCAGATATGCAGATGATACCACTCTAATGGCAGAAAGCGAAGAGGCACTGAAGAGCCTCTTGATGAGGGTGAAGGAGGAGATTGAAAAAGCCGGCTTAAAACTCCATATTATAAAACTAAGATCCTTCATGGCACATAGAAGGGGAAAAGGTGGGAGCAATGACAGTTTTCCTCTTCTTGTGTTCTAAAGTCACTGTGGACTGTGACTGCAGCCATGAAATCAGAAAACAGTTGCTTCTTTGCAGCAAAGTTATGACAAACCTAAACAGTGTGTTAAAAAGCAAAGACATCACTTTACCGACAAAGTTCCGTATAGTAAAGGCTAGGGTCTTTCCAGTATTCATGTAGGAATGCGAGAGCTGGACCATAAAGAATACTGAGTGATGAAGAATTGATGGTTTCAAACTGTGATGTTGGGGAAGACTCTTGAGAGTCCCTTGGACAGCAAGGTGATAAAACCAGTCAATCCTAAAGAAATTGACCCTGAATACTCATTAGAAATACTGATGCTAAAGCTGAAGCTCCAATACTTTGGTCACCTGTTGCAAACAGCCCACTCACTGGAAAAGACCCTGATTCTGGGAAAGATTGAAAGCAGAAAGAGAAGGGCATGACAGAGGATGAGATGATTGGATGGCATCACCAATTCAATAGATATGAACTTGGGCAAACTCCAGGAGATGATGAGGGATGGAGAAGCCTGGAGTGTTGCAGTCCACGGGGTCGCCAAGAGTCAGACATAACTTCGTGACTGAACAACAACAAAGTCATGAATTCAGCAAGAAATACATACATGTTTTATTTCATGTGAATTGCAGACCAACATCTCGTTAGTAATGACAATGTTATGGACTATGTAATCTAGAGAATTCTTCTGTTGACCAGATAAATTGGCACCCCCATGTGCCAGGGGATCACTGTTACTCAAAGCTTTCTTGGAAGGCTAAGCTTTTCAGCACCTGATCATGGACAGCAGCATGCAATTGGATGTATAGATTTCAGAGACTAAGAAACATTTATGTTAATCTAAAGAAGTGCATTTTTATGAGATCTTTATGAGCCTTTAAGTTTAAGAAGCACTTCTTTAGATTACAGTTGTTTGGAATGTGAACTCTGAAGATGGATTGTGAAGTCAAGTGAAACTGAAAGTTGCCCAATTGTATCCAACTCTTTGTGACCCTGTGAAATATACAGTCCATGGGATTCTCCAGGCCAGAATACTGGAGTGGGTAGCCTTTCCCTTCTCCAGGGGATCTTCCCAGCCCTACCTGGGATATAACGTATCAGCTCCAACAATCCCAAACTATATCAGGAGTAGACAGACTATAGCTGGCATTCCCAATCTGGCCTACTGCCTGTTTTTTAGTGACGTGTAATTTAAGAATATTTGTAGATTTGTAGAAACTTTTTTTTTAATGGTGACACATGAAAATTATATATGAAGTTTGTTTCTGTGTCCATAAATAAAGTTTTATTGGAACACAGCTATGCTCATTTATTTATGTACCATCTGTGGTTGCTTGTGTGCTACATTACCAGAGTTGAGTAGTTGCCACAAAGACCCTATGTTCTGCAAAGCCAAAACTTTTACTATCTGGCCCTTTACAGAAAAAGTTTCCCTTCCTCTGAGCTAAGCAATCTGAGTTAAATCACATAAATTCTTTGTGTTTCAGTTTTCCCATCTGTAAAATGAGCATAATAAATAATATCTGTGACATAGAATTGTCATGAGAGAATAAAGAGGCAGCGTAGTGTAATGGTTTACAAGCACAGATTCTGGAGCCAAAATGAATTTAATCTCGGTCTGCCATTTAATAGCTTTTGGCCTAACAAGTTACATGACCTCTCTGTGCCTTAATGTCCTTACGTATGAAATAAGGAAAATATGTACTAGTCCCTACTTTACTGGCCTTCCCTTGTGGCTCAGATGGTAAAGAATCTGCCTGTAGTGCAGGAGACCTGGGTTCAATCCCTAGGTTGGGAAGATCCCCTGGAGAAGGGAATAGCAACCCAGTCTAGTATTCTTGCCTGGAGAATCCCATGGACAGAGGAGCCTTGTGAGCTACAGTCCATGGGGTTGCAAAGAGGCAGACACAACTGCGGACCTACCAAACACAGACACATGTATGCGCACACACACCCCTACTTTATTGGTGGCTGTGAAAATTAGCACAGTTCAGTTCAGTTTGGTCACTCACTGGTGTTCGACCCTTTGTAACCCTGTGGACTGCAGCATGCCAGGCCTCCCTGTCCATCAGCAACTCCTAGAGGTTACTCAAACTTATGTCCATTGAGTCAGTGATGCCATCCAACCATTTCATCCTGTCATCCCCTTCTTCTCCTGCCTTCAATCTTTCGCAGCATCAGGGTCTTTTCCAGTGAGTCAGTTATTCGAATTAGGTGGCCAAAGTACTGGAGTTTCAGCTTCTGCAACAGTCCTTCCGGTGAATATTCAGGACTGATTTCCTTTAAGATAGACTGGTTGTATCTCTTAGCTGTCCAAGGGACTCTCAAGAGCCTTCTCCAACACCACAGTTCAAAAGCATTAATTCTTCAGTGCTCAGCTTTCTTTATAGTCCAACTCTCACATCCATACATGACTACTGCAAAACCATAGCTTTGACTAGACAGACCTCTGTTGGCAAAGTAATGTCTCTGCTTTTAAATATGCTCTCTAGGTTGGTCATAACTTTTCTTCCAAGGAGCAAGTGTCTTTTAATTTCATGGCTGCAGTCACCATCTGCAGTGATATTGGAGCCCCCCAAAATAAAGTCTGACACTGTTTCCATTGTTTCCCCATCTATTTGCCATGAAGTGATGGGACCAGATGCCATGATCTTAGTTTTCTGCATGTTGAGTTTTAAGCCAACTTTTTCACGCTCCTCTTTCACTTTTCATCAAGAGGCTCTTTAGTTCTTCTTTGCTTTCTGCCATAAGGGTGGTGTCATCTGCATATCTGAGGTTATTTCTCTTGGCAATCTTGATTCCAGCTTGTGCTTCATCGAGTCCAGCATTTCTCATGATTGTACTCTGCATAAATGTTAAATAATCAGGGTGTCAATATACAGCATTGATATACTCCTTTCCCAGTTTTGAACCAGTTGTTGTTCCATGTCCAGTTCTAACTGTTGCTTCTTGACATGCATACAGATTTCTCAGGAGGCAGGTCAGGTGGTCTGATATGCCCATCTCCTGAAGAATTTTGCAGAGTTTGTTGTGATCTGCACAGTCAAAGGCTTTGGCATAGTCAATAAAGCAGAAGTAGGTGTTTTTTGGAACGTTCTTGCTTTTTCAATGATCCAAAGGATGTTGGCAATTTGATCTCTGGTTCCTCTGCCTTTTCTAAATCCAGCTTAATTTAAACATCTGGAAGTTCACGGTTCATGTACTGTTGAAGCCTGGCTTGGAGAATTTTGAGCATTACTTTACTAGCATGTGAGATGAGTGTAGTTGTGCAGTAGTTTGAGCATTCTATGGCATTGCCTTTGGGATTGGAATGAAAACTGACTTTTTTCCAATCTTGTGGCCACTGCTGAGTTTTCCAAATTTGCTGGCATATTGAGTGCAGCACTTTCACAGCATCATCTTTCAGGATTTGAAATAGCTCAACTGGAATCCCATCACCTCCACTAGCTTTGTTCATAGTAATGCTTCCTAAGGCCCACTTGACTTCCCATTCCAGGATATCTGTCTCTAGGTGAGTGATCATGCCATCATGATTATCTGGGTTGTGAAAGTTTTTTTGGTACAGTTCTTCTGTGTATTCTTGCCACCTCTTCTTAATATCTTCTGCTTCTTGGTCCATACCATTTCTGTCCTTTATCGAGCCCATCTTTGCATGAAATGTTCCCTTGGTATCTCTAATTTTCTTGAAGAGATCTCTAGTTTTTCCCATCCTATTGTTTTCCTCTATTTCTTTACATTGATTACTGAGGAAGGCTTTCTTATCTCTCCTTGCTATTCTTTGGAACTCTGCATTCAAATGGATATATCTTTCCTTTTGTCCCTTGCCTTTCTCTTCTTTTCTCAGCTATTTGTATGGCCTCCTCAGACGACTGTTTTGCCTTTTTTGCATTTCTTTTTCTTGGGTATGAAAAATTAGCACAGGTGGAAGGAGTATCTAGTGTTGCTACTGTAATTTTTTTATTCCTGGTGGTAGTGTTGTGATTGTTTTTACCACCCTCCCTTTATAGTAATAAAATTTTAGGATTTTCCTAAGAATTAAATCAGATAGTCCAGGTGAAGTTTATGGCATCTCATTCAATAAGCGTTATCTGCTATTGTTATTGATATGTACATTTTCAGCTATAATGTACTGGTGTATGTATAATTCTCATGTTGGCTGGGATTGGAATATTGTCAGAATAAAACGGAGTAGAAGCAAAGTCATGTAGAAAGGCCTTCCATAGGATTAACACGTAATATTTATTTCTGTATTTAAATTCATTGATGACACTAACCTTAACACAGTAACTATTAGTAGCAGTATACATAAGTGACCTTGTTGTATAAATAGGGGAGAACAGTTTATTGTTAGCATATGAATTTTATGTAGCAAGCAATTCTGTGAGGATTGAGTGCAACCAAAGGAGCTCCTCATTTGGGGGCTTATAATGTTATTTCACATAGCAGAATGGCAAACCCCTAACCAAATTATCATTAAGTTAAGTTTGAGTCCAAGTAGATTACTTTTTACTGTATTCTGTACTTTAGGTCACCTCAAATCTCCAGAAGTTGATGTTTGGGGAAAAAAGAAACATTAATTCACACTTACAATGCAGAGTAAAAGGATAATAAAAATATCTCATAGTTGAATTCTTTCATGTCTGAACAGTAAGTAAGAAAATTCTTGACAGAAAGCACCTATGGGAAAAAAAAAAAAGCTGAAGCACTGTAATTGGTTGAAAGAGACTTTTTGTTTGGAGATTAAAACTTGACTAAATTCAGAGAAAGAATAGTTTAGGATAGGAATGGGTGTGAAAGCATGAGAGGTTGGTCAGTGGTCCCTGATGCCTTTGAGCTAGTCAATAGTTAAATTTAATATAATCTATATGATTAATTTTTAAAAATAATTTAATTATTAGAGAAAACTGTTATGTAATTTTCCTACCACTTATTTTTTGTTATAAACCCGTTATAACTTTAAACAGTAAGAAAAAGTTTTCTTTCAAGTGAGGGTTAAAAATTAGAATTAGTTTCTAAGAAAAGTTAAAGAATACATGTGTATGTGAGTGTGTGTATAATTCAGAAGTAGGAAATTAGATATTCTACTGCATTTAAATAATATATGATATTTTTAGTTCCTTATCTAATTTCAGTCTTATACTTTAGACAAATTCTAGATATTCTTTATTGAATATAAATAACAATTAAATATCCACTTCCTCAGAAAAGGAGAAAAAAGGTGACTTTTCTCTAGATTAGTCCCTTTTATAACTCCATCCTAACTTAATATTGGGCTTCCCTTGTGGCTCAGCTGGTAAAGAATCCACCTGCAATACGGAAAACCTAGATTAAAACATGTATCATCAATAATTAGCTTTTTTGATCTAAACATTTAGTCTGTACTCTGAATAGTACTATGTCAGTATATTTTATACTGTTCATTTCTCTAGGACTATGCTTGTTTAAATTATTGTTGGATGTTGATACCAACCATACACGGCTGAGGGCTTAATGCATGCTGCCATGCTTCTCTGCCTTTCGGAATCAAAAATCAAAGTCTTTCACTCATGTCCCATTGATATACTATCTGCAGTGTCTCATCTACCTAATAAAAGTCTTTATTATTCTCTCTAGTATAACTTTTGATTTTCTCATTACATATTCTCAGCTGCCAATTGGAAGCAATTGCTCACACTGAATTCACATACTGGGCTGCCACATTACATAATTCCTGGGTGCACCATTGTCCCTCTGGGATTGTGCAGTCCACAACCTGCCTGGCATACATGGCAGCCATGTATTACCTTCATTGCGCAAACATAAGCACATTAAATTTTTGATATTTATGTTTACTATTTAGAGCTTGCTAATTACTTCATATATGTTAGCTTTTGCATAAAGATCCAAGATTTACTTCCATGAACTCAGATGCTGTAAATTTAGTCAGTATTCACATTTGTTTTTTTCTGAAACTTTATAGTTATTTCTGAACCACAGGAAGCACTTGAGAATATAAAGGTCTGTATTCAAGAATTTCATCACAAAAGGTTAAAGTTTCTAACTTGATTTAGAGAACAAACTTAAGAGACTTTACTGGAAATGTAAATAGTTTTGGCTGATTTACAGTGTAGTGTTTTCAGTTGTAAAGTTGGCTAGCTATGTAGGCGGAAGCTGTAGGAGTTGTGACAGTCAGTATATTACAACATTTTGCTACTTCTTGACTTTTCTACATTTTTAACAATCATTGTAGCAGTGCCTTAAGTTTCTGGAATGCTCTTCTCCCACAGTAGTTTCCAAAGAGCTAATTTTTGTTCATTAATTACCAAACTCTGTGTGATAAGCAACTGAGAAGCGATCGGAAGAAGATGAAGAAAAAAAGAAACCCTAGAAGGTCACATTGACTTTGTTAGCATTGCCCTCAATATGCAGAGGCAGCCCAGATATTTTGCTTCTCTGCATTATGATGTTTCTCAAATCTTCTTGCTTGTAAAATTCAAATCTATTGTAGCTATTTCACTTGCTCTATTTTTTTTTCTCAATTCCTTTTAGTAAAGGCCTGATAGAAATAGGCCTTTATATTTATTAGGTTTATGAAAAATAATAACTGCTCTGAATATACTAATGCCTTTTTTTAAAGGATCCTTTTAAACTTCTATTTCTTTTGTCCTACTGATGTCCTACTTTGATGAATGGACTGAATATTAGCTGATAATAAGCCATAGAAATGTTTCAGTCCCAGACCTTTTGAATGATAGTATTGCTTAATTCCTCCCTGTGTTTCTCATTTCCTGATCCAGATAGTGAATATTGGGAGTGCATGCATGGTACACATGATAAGCCCTCAGTAAACACTTGTGATGGAGCACAGTGACATGTGTTCCAACCCTGGAGGATGAACCCAGCTTTGTGTGTTTCCTCCATCAATCACTAGCTGTGTAAACTTTCACAGTCCCTTAAACTTTCTGAACTTTAGACTGCTCATAGGAATATAAAGTTCTTGCCTTGCCCATCTTACAAAGGGTTATGTGGGTTAAATTATTTAACGTTCTTGAACAAATTTAGACCAGTAAAGTACCATATGAATTTAAGGAAGAGAGTGATTGAATACTTATAACTAAATTAAGGGGACAGTTATTATTTAAAAGCTTCCTTGTTTCAGGTCATTGAGTGAAATAAATTGGTGTCTCTGAATCTTACATAATCATCTCCATCAGTGTTAAGACAGTTTACCAAGTAAATAAAGATAAAAAGGAGACCATGTCTAGAACTAGGTAAGACTGATGAGGTGGTTGACAAAGGCCTCTCATTTCTTTGAAAATTTTTTATTGTGCTGATCCTAAGATAGGCAAATGGTTTAGCAAAATCTGGTTGGATCTTGGTGTCTGAAACAACTGGGCCATGGACAACGTATAGAACACATAATGTAAAGACTGAATATTGAGTTGTCTTGGAAGACCCTGTACTGATGTTATGTAATGGTTTTCTGCTGCCTCCTCAATTCCACATGATAGATTAAAAATTAGGAGACTTTTAGAAACTTGCATTAAAGACTTCTAACAATAGGTAAAGGCTGGATACAAGAAGCATAACGAGATAGAGAAAGTTTAGAATGTTGTGCTTAGTAGCTCAGTCGTGTCCGACTCTTTGCGACCCCATGGACTGCAGCCTACCAGGCTCCTCTGTCCATAAAATTTTCCAGGCAAGAATTTTGGAGCAGGTTGCCACTTCCTACTCCAGGGGATCTTCCCCACCCAGGGATCAAAACCATGTCTCTTGAGTTAGCAAGTTCTTTACCACTAGCATCACCTGGGAAGCCCAAGATTTAGAATATTAAGCCTTTTTTGAACATAAAAGGCAATATTGCCTAGTTCTCCAGTGAACTGTTTTGGTAGCTCTAGTAAAAATAGGTGACTGGCTTCCTTTGAAGTGATCGCAGCACTAGAAACTGAAGGAACATATGAAGTGTCTTTAGACTAGACAATAAAGTTTTAAAAAGACCCATGGGAGAAAAGAGTACATCCAAATAGCTTTTGAGAAAGGAAAGTATAAATCATTTTTTACATGGAGCTACTCAATTTACTACATTTTAACCTGTTTTATCTTTTTTTGAAAAATATACCTAAAACATACTTTATGGATTCAATTTAATAATCTGATCTCTATTAAGTCAAAATATCTCTCTTAGAATTATAATTAATTTACTCATTAATGCTTATATTATTCTTTGTACTCTTCCTCCTAATTGCCATGTGTGTGAATTATGGGTAGATTTAAATAATTCTAATTTTCCTTTATGCTTATGATGCTTTTAGACTTCCATGAGTAGGATATATAGAAAAAGAAATTTGAGGTGTTGTTGCCAGAAATTAGGGAAAGGATAATGGGCAAGTTAAAAATAAGATGCACTTAACATTCATGGATGCCTTCATTTATTCATTAAATAAATTTTTATTGTATGCCAAATATGAGACAGACACCATACTGACAGTGTTAAGTGAATCATGGCTATTTAATGAGGAAAATATACACTGCAAAACAAATTTAGAGTAAGATCAGGGTGCCCCCATGGCTTCTCTTGTTACTGCATTTTGGTGGATGGCGTGTTAGTACAGGGGCTCTGAAGCACTGTTCCATGGGCATGCATGCTGAGCCCCCAAATTATCTGGAGGACAAGAGCACAGAGTGGGATTTAAAATACGTTCTGAAAGGTTCCAACCAGAGAAAATCATTTAGCAGTGAGTGGATAAGATAGTAAGGCAGTGTGGAATGCTGGTGTTTACTACTTTTTTGGGCTTCCTGGTGGCTCAGATGGTGAAGAATATGCCTACAGTGCAGTAAACCTAGGCTCAATCTTTGGGTCGGAAGATCCCCTGGAGAAGGGAATGGCTATCCACTCCAGTATTCTTGCCTGGAAAATTCCATGAATAGAGGAGCCTGGTGGGCTACAGTCTCTGGGGTTGCAAAGAGTTAGACATGACTGAGCAGCTAACACTTTCACTTTCTCAAGGGTTCCAACCAATAAAGTCTTTTAACAATGAGTGGATAAGATGTTGTGAAAAACTGGGAAGAATAAGAATTAGGAATCAGAGGAAACTGGGCTCAGATTCCATGTGTAGCCCCTACAAACTCATTGACATTGAGAAGGCTACAAAGATTCCTGAACAGCTTTGTATTTTAAAGTAGAGATAAAAATACCTACTTCTCAAGCTCATTATGTAACATGCTGCATAGTTCCTGGCACGTGGCAGGCAATTAATAAATATTAATTTCCTTATTACTAGATACTTTGATGGGTATTCAATTCTCAATATATCCATAGACTTAAATAGCCAAGAAAGTACTAAAGTCTTCTTCCTCATCTCTGCTATTAAGTGTGAAATTTGTTTTCTTCACTCATTTGGATTTCACTTCACTATGGATCTTCTTTTCTAGGCTTCAAAGATTCTTTCAAATGAGCTGTGGCTTTATACATATTAGAATATGAAGGCATTTAGACCATTCTTTTAGTAATGTACAGAATGTGTCTTGCTGGTTTCCTTAATGCTTAGTTGTTGGGGCCTTAAATTACTATGAAGATAAAATCTTCACAGCTAATGAAACAGAATCAGTTCAATTCAGTTCAGTCACTCAGTCATGTCTGACTCTTTGTGACCCCATGAATTGCAGCACGCCAGGCCTCCCTGTCCATCACCAACTCCCAGAGTTCACTCAAACTCATGTCCATCAAGTCGGTGATGCCACCCAGCCATCTCATCCTCTGTCATCCCCTTTTCCTCCTGCCCCCAATCCCTCCCAGCATCAGAGTCTTTTCCAATGAGTCAAGTCTTCGCATGAGGCGGCCAAAGTACTGGAGTTTCAGCTTTAGCATCATTCCTTCCAAAGAACACCCAGGGTTGATCTCCTTTAGAATGGACTGGTTGGATCTCCTTGCAGTCCAAGGGACTCTCAGGAGTCTTCTCCAACACCACAGTTCGAAAGCATCAATGAAACCGAATAGGTGAAAGTACATAGAAAACTATCCAGAAATAAAACCATCACTTGGTCATCTGACACCTGTAGGAAGATGTAGTAGTAACAGGCTGTTCTAGTCACTGGGGACTAGGAAATAAAGAAATAAGATTGCTTTCTGATGAGTGAATGTAAAGCAACTATTATATATGAGCTCAGTCAACTAAGAAAGATTCGTAGAGCAAGAGTTTACTTGAAAGTATTGGCATTTTTATTTAAAAAGGAAGGAGAGAAGGATGGAGGGAGGGAAGGATGGAGGAAGAAAAGAAATAGACATTATAGCAATTGAAAATAAAAATTGGTGGCTTAGTAAGAGAATGCCTGCCAAGCACCTCTTGCTCCATCTTTAGGGAGCGGTGATATGACACCTGAATCATGATTTCTTTTTTAAAAATTATGTCCCAATAATGCCATGAAAATAGCCATTAAAATCATCTACTTATTTCCATCCTCATCAGAAAGCTTCCAATTATAATTTGGTTATGAATTATTAGCTTGCATATTGTTGTTAATCAGTCACTCAGTCGAGTACGACTCTTTGTGACTCCGTGGACTGCAGCACGCCAGGTTTCCCGGTCCTTCACCATCTCCTGGAGTTTGCAAACTCATGTCCATTGAGTCAATGATGCCATCCAACCATGTCATCCTGTGTTGTCTCTTCTCTTCCTGCCTTCAGTCTTTCCCAGCATCAAGGTCTTTTCCAATCAGTCAGCTCTTCACATCAGGTGGCCAAAGTAATGGAGCTTCAGTTTTAGCATCAGTCCTTCCAATGAGTATTCAGGGTTAATTTCCTTTAGGATTGACTGGTTTGATCTCCTTGAGGTCCAAGGGACTCTCAAGAGTCTTCTCCAGCACCACAGTTCGAAGGCATCAATTCTTCAGGGCTCAGCCTTCTTTATGGTCCAACTTTCACATCCATACATGACTACTGGGAAAACCATAGCTTTGACTATATGAACCTTTGTAGGCAAAGCTTGCATATAGGCCAATGGAATATCTGGTCTACTCTAAAACATTTCTCATTATAACTTCATGGCCTGGCATTGTGATTTTAAAGTGTTAGTCTCTTGGAAATCTGATTACCTGTGTACTTTCTCCCATGGATGAATAATTAAATTTTCAAGTCCACAAGCTACAGACCAGATACTGGGAAAGGGCAATGTAATCACAAGCTAAGGAGGCTAGTTTATCTGGAGATCCAGCTACTTTCCCCAGACATCTTTGCCAGCACCTTTCCATTCAAAACTAAGCCATTCTATCCTGGACTCAACTAGAATGGCTGAATTCACCCTTGATTTTCAAGGATCAGATAGAGAAATTTAGCCTCTTACTCTATTTATTAAAAATGCATAGTTAGAAAACCTATGGGACCTTGAGTTTGGCAGATTTTTTAATTTAGAACACCAAAGGCAGAATTTTTGAAAGAAAGAATTGATCAGCTGGACCTTATTAAAATTAAAATTTTCTATTCTATGAAAGTCACTGTCAAGAGAATGTATAGTCTCCTACAGATTTGAAGAAAATATTTGCGAATGAAACAACTGATGTTATAAAATTTATGAAGAAGTTTTCAGACTCAACAATAGGAAAATAAACAGCTCAGTTAAAAAGATGAGCCAAACCTCTTAACAGATACCTCACCATTGAGGATACACAGGCATCTGAAGATGCTCCATTTTAGACATCATCAGGGAAATATAAATTAAAAGCACAATACAATGCCACTATGCATCTATTAGAACTTTTAGAATTCAGAAAACTGACAGTATGAAATGCTGATAAGGTTGTAGAGCAACAGGAACTCTCATTCACTGCTGGCAGGAATGCAAAAGGGTATAGCCGCTTTGGAAGATGGTTTAAAGGTTTCTTACAAAACTAAATATATTCTTACCATGTGATCTAAAGATCCTGTTCCTTGGTATTTATCCAGAGCAGTTGAAGACTTATATCTACACAATACTGTGCACATGGATGTTTATAACAGCTTTATTTGTAATTGTCAAAACTTGAAGGTAACCAAGATGTCTTTCGGTAGGTGAATGGATAAATAAACTGTGGTACTTCCAAACAATGGAATGTAACTGTGCACTTAGAAGAAGTATATATCACTCAAGAAATACAGGGATAGACCTTAAATTCATATTACTCAGTCAAAGAAGCTGGTCTGAAAACACTCCATACTGTATGACTCCAACTCTGTGACATTCTGTAGAAAGCAAAACTACGAAAGTAGTGGAATGACTAGTGGCTGCCAGTGACTGGGGAGAGGCAAAGATAGACAGACACGGAAGACTTTTAGAGCAGTGAAACTACTCTGCATAACTCTCTGCTGCTGCTGCTGCTGAGTTGCTTCAGTCGTGTCCGACTCTGTGCGACCCCATAGATGGCAGCCCACCAGGCTCCCCCGTCCCTGGGATTCTCCAGGCAAGAACACTGGAGTGGGTACCCATTTCCTTCTCCAATGCATGAAACTGAAAAGTGAAAGTGAAGTCGCTCAGTCATGTCCGACTCTTCAGGACTTTTTGCGACCCCTTGGACTGCAGCCTACCAGGCTCCTCCATCCATGGGATTTTCTAGGCAGGAGTACTGGAATGGGGCGCCATTTCCTTCTCCAATATGATACTCTTAAGTTTGTCTAAACTCATAGAATGTACAATACCAAGAATGAATCCTAGTATAACCTGTGGCTTTGGGTGATAATGACATGTTGGTTTAAGTTCACCAGTTGTAACAGATGTACCCCTCTGGTGGGGTTTGTTGATAATGCTGGAGGCTCCAGGGAGGCAGTGCAGGGAGTATGGGGGAAATTCCTGCTTCTTCCTCTCATTTTTTCTGTGAACATAAAATTAAAGTTAGTTTTAAAAAATAGAGAGTGGGATGAATTGAGAGTAACATTGAATCATATACATTACCATATGTAAAATAGCACACGGAGCTCCACCCAGTGCATTGTGACTACTTAAAGGGGTGGGATGGGGTGGGGAGGTGGGAGGGAGGTTCAAGAGGGCAGGGACATACGTATACCTATGGCTGATTCACACTGTTGTATGGCAGAAACCAACACAGTACTGTAAAGTGGTTATCCTCCAGCTAAAAATAAATTTAAAAAAGAATAAAATAAAAACTGACTAGTTTTAAAAGCGTGAAATTTCAGTTTTTCCATTATCAATTAATTCATCATTAAGTTATACTAATTTATCGATTTAAATATCATTTTAGTTTGCCTGTTCATTTTTGGCAAAAATTTGCCCAAATAACTGGATTTCCATTGTATTGAAAGTTATCAGCATTGTTTTATCAAGGAAAATGCTTCATCTTGATTGGAAGAATGCAAAACACCTCCTGGCTCTTAAACTGAATGATTTGGTTCAAAAATGTTGCCTAACTGAATTTGAAGTCAGGAATTTTTTCTTCAGTCACTCTAGTTTTAATTCCATTTTTTAATGCTCTTGATAGACTCTAAATTCCTTCTTCTAAGTAACCTAAATATATTAGATAAAGTCATTAATGGTAGACTCTGTCCAAAAGTCAACATGGGTAAATAATCCTTATAAAATTACAAATGTATTTTATATATAGATAATAGGCAATGCTATTTTTAAAGATTATTTCAAGTGATTCTTCTTTGTATACCTGTCCTTCCTAAGATAGGATATTCTTGGATATATTCTTAGGTTTCTTATGGTACCTATGAAATTTAAATTTAAATATACTTATTAACCATGTGGTATTTGTGTGTGTATGTGTGTGAGTAATGTTATTCATGCTTTAAAAACAAGGAAATCCTACCATTTGTGACAACATGGATGGAGGTGGAGAACATTATGCTAAGTGAAATAGGCCATACATGTAAAACAAATAGTCTGTGATCTCACTCGCTTCTACTCTTTGAAGAATCTAAACTAGTACAACCTCAGAGAAGCAGAGAGTAGAATGATGGTTGCTAGGGTTGGAGGGAGGGAGAAATAGGGGGAGGTTGGTCAAAAGTGCACAAAGTTCTTCATGATAAATAAGTTCTAGAGATTTAATATACAGCATGGAGACCAGACTTAACAGTACTGAACTGTATACTTGAAATTTGCTGATAGGGTAAATCTTAGGAAAGAAGAAATGAAGGGAGGGAGGGAAAGGAAGGGAAAGGAAAGGAAAAAAGAAAAGAGTAAGTAAAGTGATGGGTTAATTAGCTCGCTTTTGGTGATCTTTTCACAATGTATATGAATATAAAAACTCAAATGGTACATCGTGAATATATACCATTTTTTTTGGTTAGTTGCTGCTGCTGCTGCTGCTGCTAAGTTGCTTCAGTCGTGTCCAACTCGGTGCGACCCCATAGACGGCAGCCCACCAGGCTCCCCCGTCCCTGGGATTCTCCAGGCAAGAACACTGCAGTGGGTTGCCATTTATACCTCAGTAAAATCTAGCAGTCGAAAGGTCTTCTTGACTTGCCCAATGGCTTTGTTCATAAGGAATTTCCTGTAGCATTTTCTTCCTCCTGGAGTTGTTAGAGTAGAGTGTGTGTCCTTCCCTAAGCACTGACTTCAGCTGCCACAGTAACTGAAATCTAGTTTCCAAAGTGGTGAGTAATGCCCTGTAGTCAAATGAAGCAAGAGATCTTTAACAGTTGAAGGACTGTGAACAATTCTGTTTACACAGCATCTCTTGCTGTGAATGCAGATATGAGCAAGAAGGGCACTGCGTTCCTGAGCTGGGAAGGGGAGTGAGTGGGCTTACTGAGGGGATGCCCTGTGTGCTTCCTTCCACAGGGAGTGAGGGAGACGCCGCCAGAGCGGGGCACCCTTGGGTCCTCTGACTGGCATGGTGTGTTCTGCTCGGCCAGAGGACAAGAGCCCATGAAAGCGATAGGGGAGCGAGGGAAGGAGTGTCAGTCATTTTCCAGAAGAAAATGGAGAGACAAGGAGGGGAACAGCCACTGTCAATTTGGAGGATAATGAGAGTGACCTTGACGGAGAGAAAAGACCTTGGTTATACTTAATCATCATTAAGAATGCATGGTTATATTCTCAAGAGAATGAATACAGAAGTACAGTCTTAGGGACACCACATACACAGCCAGCCGCCTGCTGCAAGTTTCCATTTTGACACAGTATATATACAGCTAGCCTAGTGGTCATGTATGGATGTGAGAGCTGGACTATAAAGAAAGCTGAGTGCAGAAGAATTGATGCTTTTGAACTGTGGTGTTGGAGAAGACTCTTGAGAGTCCCTTGGACTGCAAGGAGATCCAACTAGTCCATCCTAAAGGAGATCAGTCCTGGGTGTTCATTGGAAGGACTGATGCTGAAGCTGAAGCTCCAATACTTTGGCCACCTCATGCAAAGAGCTGACTCATTGGAAAAGACCCTGATGTTGGGAAAGATTGAGGGCAGGAGGAGAATGGGACAATAGAGGATGAGATGGTTGGATGGCATCACCGACTCAATGGACATGGGTTTCGGTGGACTCCGGGAGTTGGTGATGGACAGGGAGGCCTGGCGTGCTGCAGTTCATGGGGTCGCAAAGAGTTGGACACGACTGAGTGACTGAACTGAAGTGAACTGAGCCTAGCCATCTCCCTCTCTCTCTCTCCTCTCCATAAGCCCTGCGCAGGTTGCTTCTGCTGTAGCAGCAGCTCCACCCCAATCTCAGGTGATGGAGCCATTTAATTTCCCAAGACAAAGACCTAGTCCTCGTTCTTTCCTCTTCTTATTTCTTCCCGTCAGATCCAGCTGGTCTCTGTTTTATGTCCCTTTCCTGCATTCCTACTGCCATGCTGTAATTTGAGCTCTTAACATTTGATTCTGATCTATAGTATTATCCTCCTTGTCCATCTGGTTCTAATCTTGCCCCCTGTATTAGATTTCTGTTGCTGCTGTGACAAATGATCATATATTTAGGGTTTGAGACAACATGAATTTGTCATGGTTACCAACACTCATCTGGCTAAAATTAAGATGGAAGCAGTGTTGCTTTCCTTTATGGGATCCCTAGTGTTACTGAACCAAACTTTGGTCCACTTGTCCTTGTGCAGTAAAGCCAGTCTGCTGATACTGGGCTGTGGTGAAAGAAAGTGTTCACCACACAAAGTGTTGCCCTGCAACACTTATTTCAGGGCACCAAGCAAGGTGTTTAGGACTTTTAGGGCTCAAAATACCTAAACTCCCTGATGGGTTTCAGCAAAGCATTTTAAAGCTATGGTTTTCCAGTAGTCATGTATGGATATGAGAGTTGGACTATAAAGAAAGCTGAACATTGAAGAACTGATGCTTTTGCACTGTGGTGTTGGAGAAGACTCTTGAGAGTCCCTTGGACTGCAAGGAGATCCAACCAGTCCATCCTGAATATCAGTCCTGAACTCAGTCCTGAATATCTTTGGAAGGACTGATGCTGAAGCTGAAACGCCAGTACTTTGGCCACCTGATGTGAAGAACTGACTCATTGGAAAAGACCCTGATGCTGGGAAAGATTGAGGGCAGGAGGAGAAGGGGACAACAAAAGATGAGATGGTTGGATGGCATTGCCGACTCAATGGACATGAGTTTGAGTAAACTCTGGGAGTTGATGATGGACAGGGAGGCCTGGCGTGCTGCAGTCCATGGGGTCACATAGAGTCAAACAGGACTGAGTTGACCAAACTGAACTGAACTGAAGGGAGGGTCATCCAGGGTATGTGATCAGCTCGAGCAGTTCTCTCCTTGGTTGATAGTGAGGTAGCAAGGTGGTGTCACGGGTGTTAACATTATCAATCCTCAGGCTCCAGTAATCTGGGTGAAGTGCTGGTGGTCATCAAGTCATTCACTTCTTCGTTTTGGTGGAGGTTTTGTCATACGTAAAACAACTCAGGAAATGTGTGTCAGATACTGTTATCTAGGTACCTCAGGAAAGAACTGAAGATTTTGCGACTGCCATATGGCTGATTTACTGTTTAAATTGTTACCAACTCTCCTGGCCCAACTGCTACTTTTGTTACTACATGTTTACATCCTTTCAGTTGTTAATTCTTGAGCCAGGCTTTTGTGACTCAGGAAACGCCTGTGGGTGCTCAGTCGTGTCCAGCTCTTTGCAGCTCCGTGAACTGTAGCCCACCAGACTCCTCTGTCCATGGGATTTTCCAGGCAAGAATACTGGAGTGGGCTGCCATTTCCTACTGCAGGGCATCTTCCTGACCCAGGGATCAAACCGTCATCTCTTGCGTCTCCTGCATTGGCTGGCAGGTTCTTTACCAGCTGCGCTACCTGGGAAGCCCCAGAGGACACCTAGGAGACTGCAACTTTTCTCCTAGCGGGAGGCAGGGAGAGGACATGGGGGAAAGGTCTGTCCCGAGAAGGCCCCGTGGGGTCCGCCTTGGTTACACTAGGGGAGAATCTGTTTCCTTGCCTTTTCATTTCCAGAAGCCAGTCATTTCGGCTCATGTTTTCTTTCCTCCATGTTCAAAGCCACCAACTTCTCTTCCCCGTTGGTCATTTGCTCGTATGATCATGTATCCCGAGACTATCTTCCTCTGTCTACCTCTTCCGTTTTTAAGGACCCTTTTCATTACATTGGGTGGGCCCACTTAGATCCAACATAATTTCCCCCATCTGAAGATACTTAACCGCATCTGCAAAGTCCCTTTTGCTGTGCAAGGAAGTCTGTTTACAGGTTTAAGAGATGAGGATTTGAACATCTTTGGGGGCCATATTCTGCCTACCACACTCCTTTTATCCTTCATAATCATAATCCTTCATAATTCCTCACCTTCATAATCACCTCCATGGTGGTTGAGAGCATTGACTTGCTTTATCAGATTCTTGCTTTATCAGATTACACCTGAATGATGGTGTATCTGTACTGAACCTCTGTTATGAGTCTCTTGTCTGTAAATGAGTTTCCCTTTTGCTTAACATATTGCATAGATTATGGTACACATTCAACACTATTGTAGCTTTTTCTGATAACAGTATTGTCATCATGGCCATCAGTATCATGTTCATTAGCTGTTTCCTTACCTCTCTCTACATCTGTTAGCCTGTTTAGCAGATCCGCCGTGTCTCATTCAGATTATGTGTTTTGTATGTTCATATTATATATTCTGAGATGGGGCCCCACAATATGTGCTCAACTCATTCATGTTTTTTAGTTCATTCAATAAATGACCTTTGAATAAAGTAATCAAGTAAAAGAGAACTATCTGCCTATTTCATAGTCTAACACACATATTTTACATGTGTCAAATGTCTTCTTATTATTCTCTAAATGCCTCCACTTTCATGTTCTATGTTAAGCTCATGTCACTGGAGCTTTACTCCATGCTTCACATTGGTTTTCTTCTAGCAAATTTTGCATGTATACATTATCTCAGATATGACCTTCTGGATTTCTGAGCCAACTATATCAAGAATTATGATATATTAAGGAACCCAATCTTGATACAAAAATATTCTCAAATCTTGCCTGTCTTTCCTAACTTTGTTTAATCATATAGAATGAATTAGAGAAAAATACTGATAGTTTTGTGCTTTTTTTCAAAAAATAGTGAAACAGTGAAATAGTTCTCGCTTTTCAGTTACATATACAATAAAATGTAGGTTTATATATTAATTTCCTGGACTTATAGGAAATAAGCTTGTTTTATTTATATTGAGAGTTATTTGAAATTTCTCATGGTTTCTTGTTTTATTTATGTTCCTAATTAATTTAATGCATGAAATGAGACTTTTCATCTTGTCTTTTATCATCTGGGAAGAAGTGGAATTTGTAGATTCCCAATATAGTACTCCAGTTAAATTCATATGCATAATTTCTTATTGAAATGACCAGATAGGTGTTATATCACAATAAATTATAATTACTATATAATAATATTTTCAATGTAAACATAATTTTTAACCTAAAAGTTTTTGAAGTTCAAGTAAGCAGCAGTTTTGGATCATATTGAGTAAATATCTCAAATATTATGAGACCTTCCTGAATATTAATTCAGGTTCCTCTGGTGCTGTGAATGACTTGGAGTCAGGATGAAGGGCTCAGGGGAGTCCTGGAGGACCCCACCTCAGTGCAGCACCATCACTGGGGTGATTTTGAGAAACTGCCAGAAAAATTCATCATTGTAAATGTTCACAGGAGATAGATTTCCTTTCATAATTAAGGCTATGTGCAATAAGTGTGCACATTTTATGTCAGTGTATCTGACATATTATTTACTATCAGGCATAATTGACACTAAATAAATATTTATTGATTGCTTAGTTTTTACATTTGAGGATGGGTATTGATAGTTCAGAATATTAAATAAACCAGTGATGATATAGACAACACAAAATATTATTTAGATACATCAGGAGAGTTATGACAGAATAATAATTTCAAAAATGTTCTAATTATTAATGATAAAATTTGTTTCATCAAGCTTTCTTCTGTACTTAAGATGTTTGGTTTTATGAAAGATGCTTCCCTCTGTTGATTTAGGGTTATGTATTAAGATCCTTCTGTGCTCTATGATTTGGAGGAACTAATTTAACCTTTCCTGCAACATATCATTCTCACCTGTCAGGTTTTTTTCATATATAACTAAAGTGACCATATAATTTGTGTGCAAATTGAAACACTTGAGAGAGAATAAGGACACCATTAATAATTATGGTAGGACAGCTGGCTCAAACTAGACTTTTCCAGGTGAACGGGAGGTGTGATCACTCTACCTGTAGCCCTCTTTTCATTAAACACAGCAAATACTTCCTGAGTACTAGTGTGTGCAAGATACATTTCTTTGAACCAAAGATACATAAAAAGGAATACATTTCCCTTTAATCAGCCTTCTCCTTCACCACCAATCAGCAGCATTCCATTTTGACACATTTTATTTATTTTCACTTAAACAATGTATTACCCGACGTAAAATACTTGCAAACCACAGAACAGTAAAGTAGAAGAACATGTTCAATGCCCTGAGGAAGATTTAAAATGCTGTGAGGTGGAGAGGTTAAACAAAGCCTGTCTTACGTATGGTAGGAGGCTGCACCTTTAAAAAGGAGGGTGAGCCTGGAGGGACTGTTAGAAAGAGTGAAGAAGGAAGTGTAAGCAGGAGGCTCCCTGGAGCAGCTTTTCTGCCTGAGAGGAAGTCTTCTGTCACCTTGGCTTGAAGAGGCGCGGGGAACATGAGTCGGATTTGGTAAGTTTAGCCCTGTGTTGGAGGAGCTGGAGAAGCCAGCGCCATATGGCATTGTGGAGGGCTTTGTATGCCAACCTGAGGAATGTGTGCTTAATATGATGGTGTTTATTATTAAACAAATCATAGTCCCCAGTCCCCTCTCGTGTCCTGGGTGGCCTCTTTGTCTTCATACTGGCTGCTTATGTCTCAATCTGGGATTATCATTCATTTCTCTCTCCCTTCCTTTCAGATCCACTATCCTGGAGCCTGTGCTCAAAATATAAGTATCCTTATTTCTACAGATTCTAAATACATTGCCAGCAGACTTCCTCTGGCTTCATACCCTTAGGAGGAATTATCCTTTGGCCCAATTTTGCCTAAATAGCTGGCCTTGATTTTCCTTTCTTTCTTTTCCTTCCTGTCCCTAGTTTATCTTTGCTATCTTTTATGGGTTCCCCCCTCGTTTCTTAGTTGGTATTTTATTTTGGTTAATAGAACGGAAATCAATGCATGTGTCTAGACATTCATTGCAGACAGACAGACAGACACACACACACACACAGCATTGTGAGTATACTGTTTTTCCTTGACCCACAGACACTTTTTTGTCAAATTTTAACTAATCTAAATAGAATGTATATTGTAACCAATGGATATAATTAATGCGATGCTGTATCTCGTCTTCCCAACCCCTCCCCAAAAGCTCCTATGAAATCTGTGACATTTTAGAAGTGTGAAAATATCAGTAGTGTGAAATTTCCAGTTTTCAAGTCTGTGGAAGATGGCGGAGAGGCTTGTTGAATTCCATGTCACACTCTTGTTATGCTCCCAGCCTGCCAGGAGCAGCAGTGTGGTGGTGACAAGCGCCAGTTCCACAGACACACCTTCTGCCTGCTCTGAATGTAGGTGACCTTGAGCAAGTGAGTCAGTATATTCTGTTCATTCCTTGTCTGTAAAATGAGCTGAGAGGGGCACAGCTAGATTGACATGGTTTGAGTGAATATTTAGAAAAATGATTAGCACATCCTGAGGTGTCTATGTGGTCATCCTTATTTTGTTGCCTCTGGATTTAACAATGAAAATGCAAATTTAAAAAGTGAAAAGTGGCATAAAGCCATCTGGTTATATTTCATGAGACATAGGTTTTCAAATTTCCTGGTTTCACTAATCTCAGGATTTTCTTCATGATGCCCCAGACTGAAATAAATACCTAAAATTTTGTTTAGTAATTAAGTCGAAGCAATGGAAGAGTAGCCCTTTGTGCCCACTGAAGAAAGATGCACAACCTTAAATGATGTTTTACTTAGGGGACATACTGAGGACTTCAGCCCAGAAGACAAGCTCTCAGATAGCTATGAGAGACTTTTCCAAAGAAGTAAGGGAGAAAACCCAGGATATATAGGGGTTTTGCAACAAAAAACAAGGTAGTCAGAACATCGAAAGATTATTGTTAATTTAAAAAAACATATACATTTGAAGTTAGTTTAGAGCTAGTCTGTGTATGGGAAGACGCAGGAGTCTGGGCTCATTTAAATCATTCCTTTGATATGCACCTTAAATATCTAGAGCCAGTATCCTGTTTTTTCCTTCATCCTGAGGCCCATCAGGGTACACAGTTGTCATTGTGTTCTCCTTGAAAATATTAACCCCCCGACCCTTTCCCCTTCCTTCTGTGAGTTTGCTGTGGCCCCTGAGGTATTTTAGGGCACAATTTAAAAGTGATAAGGCACTTACTTGTTTAGCTCTTTCCTCTGCCTGTTAAGCTGTTTCCTCTGGGCTTCCCTTGTGGCTCAGCTACTAAAGGATCTGCCTGAAGTTCAGAAGACCACTGTTCAATTCCTGGGTCGAGAAGATCCACTGGAGAAGGGATAGGCTACCCACTCCAGTGTTCTTTGACTTCCTTTGTGGCTCAGCTGGTAAAGAATCAGCTCGCAATGCGGGAGACCTGGGTTCGATCCCTTGGTTGGGAAGATGCCCTGGAGAAGGGAAAGGCTACCCACTCCAGTATTCTGGCCTAGAGAATTCCATGGACTGTATCACAAAGAGTCAGATACGACTGAGCAATTTTCGCTGCCTGTTATTCCATATGCATTCAGCAAGTGTTCTGTGCTACTGACTCATGACTTCCTCCTCTCCAAAATCTTTGCTCTGTCTCTTGATGGAGTTAGCTCAGAAAGCGCTCAGAATAAAACCTAAGAAAGAAAGCTTCGGATTCTTGTAAAGTGCTGTGTTGTGTCTGAAGGCCTCGGAGAATCTAAAGCAAACTGGGAAGAAAGAATGAGACTCGGTTCTCCATGGGTCCGCTCTATCAATCACAGCTGCCCTCAAAACCTAGTAGTACCTGCTTTTATGGTTCCCTGGAGCTCCTTTGCAGGTGCACCAAGACGAAGGTACTTGAAGGTCACCTGCACAATGATGTAGGTAAAAGGAAATCTTAATGTTTACTGTCTCTCCCCAGGCTCTGGGAACCAGCAGTCATACATCAGTGTCCATTCATCATCTTCCAGATGGTTTGTATGTTTTAAGTTGCCGCCCACAGGTATTTGGGCTGGTTGTGAAAAGCTAAGTCTTTGGGGAAAGAAAGCATGGCCTCAGCAGACCTGTAAGCTGCCAGGCTAGTTAACCCCTCATGCGTTGTATATTATAATATTATAATTAATGTTTACCAAACTGTGTTGTCAGTGATTTAATAAAATTCTATTGTCAGTGCTTTACCAATACCAGTCCAGACACCTAAACCGTAGAGTCTAGGTTTCTGAACACCTGGAGGATAGAGACAAGAGCTTTTAAAAATAATTTTTTTAATGCCTCATACATTTTTCCTACCTTCTGTAAAGATATAGTTACATATACTGAAGGAGCCAGAGTGGACCTTTGGGCCAAGTTACTTTTTACATTAAACTAATTAAAAGGAAATCTTTCTAAAAATCCATTATAAATTGTTCTGCATCACTGCATGCTATAGCTATAATACATATGTGGTCAGTGAGGAGCTTCAGGGTCATACCATGTTGCTGCTGTGTTACACATTAAGGGAAAGCCTACAGATATGTCAAGCTGAACACACATTTGTTTGTAGTATGCTGCCTCCTTCAGGTTCAAACATGCACTAATTGCATCCACACCTCCTGGGTGCCTCTTCTGAATTCCTCCCTCAAGAGTGCTCCTCCGTCATCTCCTCTCATTCTTCCTCCTCTGCCCATTTTCCACACTCTTTGTTATCACTCTTTTCACATATCTGGAGACTCTGCACTCAGATGTGCTGTTCTCGCTTCAGGGATGTCACTGTCTTCCTGACTTGTACTTATTTTTCCTGGGGACTCAGCGTCTGCTGATGGAATACCAAGATTGTTTGTTTGTTCTTACTCCTATGTTGGTGTTTATAGTCATTTTAGGAGAGGAGATTGAAAGGAAAATGAGAATAGGGATAAAGGTCAGTACAGCATTGCATTACCAAAGCGAGCTCTAATGAGGCAGTTTGAGCTAAAGGTAAGAACATGCTCTTTGAAGTCTGCCCTCCGTACCTGCTGTCAGACTCCAGCTCTTCTGTGTGGTGTTCATAGGATCTGGGCTGAGACACTCAGCCTCAGTTTCTCATCTCTAGAAAGGGCATGGTCATCCCTTAAATATTTACTATGAGAAATAAGTTAGAAGATGTTGAAAGAGTTAAGATCTCTGAAAATCATAAACACTGATTGGTTTTTGTCATTAGTCCCATTTTACAGATGGAGCATGGAGAAGGAAATGGCAACCCACTCCAGTATTCTTGCCTAGAAAACCCCATGGACAGAGGAGCCTGGCAGGCTACAGTCCATGTGGTCGCAAAGAGTCGGACAAGACTGAGCGACTAAACAACCACAGATGGGGCAGCTAAGGGCAGGAGTAAGCGACTTGCTGCAGATCGTGGTTCATAAATAGCATGAGCAGACGACCCTTCCCCATCTGCCTCATTCTACAGCCTTTTGCCTACTAGGTACTCAGAGGCCATCTAGAAGCTGAGGGTTCTGAAGCATCAGATTTTTACAGTGTTAGGATTTTATTACTGCCTCCCTCCTGCTACTCCTCCGTCCCCGCCCAGAAGTTAGGGAAACTTCAAGCTGAATAAATTGTTCTTGGTCTCACTAAAAACAATGACTTTTCCCCATAAGAAAAAAACAGTGTGTTTGATGACCTTTCTGTGCACGTAGTAGGTGAGGCACAAAATGAGCCCTGAAAATAATTGTCTTGAAATACTGAAGTATTTTCAAGTATTTTCTTAAAATACTTGAAATATATAAACCATAATACCCTTCACCTTTAATCAATATCCTGATTTATCAGCCGGAAACGACAGTGTGCCAGTTAATTTAATGAATATTCATTGTCACTAAATGTATGAATAATGAGCCCCTACTGTGTGCTGATATGCAGTCACATGACGGTGCTTCTCAGACCTTAACAGACACACACATCTCGTGTGTGTAGTCTTATTAAGATGTCGAGGCTGGCTCACTCTGCCTGGGATGGGCCTCGAGATTGCTTTTCTGTGCTCCCAGGTGACACCAGTGCTGCTGGCCCATGGAAATGTGCAAATCTTATGCACATTAAAGTTCTAGAAGCACTGTGTGGTGTCCCGTTCCTCTTTTAATTCTCTAATACTTTTGGATGTTTCCTCTTCTTTAACAATTTCACTTATTCCTTATGTTCCCCAATACAATTAAAGTTCTGTGAGAACACAGAACTTGTCTACCTTGATCATCACTTTATTCATGGCGCCTAGAATAGTGCCTGATATGTGTGGCTATTCACAGTGATAAGCTGCAGCAGAAAGCCAATTTCATTGCACACTATTACTCAATATTTGTGATTCTGTAAGTGACTAAATGAATACAGGTAATGGTAATATATATAGATATTGTCTATATTATCCTCAGAGCAACATTTGGACAAATTTATTATCAAATTCAAGTTGTAAATATGTAATAATACATGTTAAATTCATTTATGGAGAGCTACACTAAAACTTCTTGAAATCAGGCAACTATTGAAAGTTTCAGAAAAGAGAGTGAACTTGCGCTAGTCTTAAATGAAGAAAAATACTTTTATAAACATAGAAAGAGAAAGAGAGGAAGGTAATTCATTTAGATAGAATGTGATAGGATAATTATTAGAGATTTTATTTTAAGGTTTATTCCCTTGGAAGCCTCCCTCCAATTTCCATACTGTTATCCAGCTCCCTAGTTTCCCTATCATAGAGAATTTTGCAGTGCAAAAGCAAAAGTTACTTAAAGTCTTTTCCATCTTTTTTAGAAACCTAAACTTGAAGAGATTATGCTGTGTAAAGTAGGAGAGAGAAGAGTTCTTTTGAGGGCAGTTAAAGGAAAAAGAATTTTTCCCAAGACAAAAGAATTCAGTCTAAGCTGAGATGTTGCTGTAGGTATTATTCATTTTTTCCGTGGTCCCCTTCAGTAGTTTGGTGAGAATTATAAACCAAGCCTATTAGATTGAAATTCACTTATCAAAACACTTTTTAAGATTGAGATATAGTAATATATGGGCTTGCTTGGTAGCTCAGATGGTAAAGAATCTGCCTGCAGTGTGGGAGACCTGACTTTGATCCTTAGGTAGGGAAGATCCCCTGGAGGAGGGAATAACAACCCACTCCAGTATTCATGACTGGAGAATCTCATGGACAGAGGAGCCTGGCGGGCTACAGTTCATGGGGTCCCAAAGAGTCAGACATGACTAAGCAACTAACACATCCATAATAACATGTATTTATTTATTAATGCATTGGGCTTCCCAGGTGGCTCAGCTGGTAAAGACTCTGACTGAAATGTGGGAGACCTGGGTTCGATCCCTGGGTTGGGAAGATCCCCTGGAGAAGGGAAAGGCTACCCACTCCAGTATTTTGGCCTGGAGAATCCCATGGACTATGTAGTCCATAGCGTCACAAAGAGTCAGACACGACTGAGTGACTTTCACTTCAAAAACAGTAAGTTCTGGAAGCATAACCGGTAGTTATCTTGATTTTGATATAGTGATGAACATGGATACTTTGTTATGAAGTGATATAAAGATATCTCTACTTTTTATTCATGATGAACTTACAGGTACTGCTAATGCTATTGTGCTTTATTGCATACATTTGTAATAGAGGGAAATTGCAGATGTTCACTTAGAGGTTAATGAAAATAAAGATATTTAATATATTCATTCTCCCTGCCAAGTCTATGGTGTGGGCCTCAGGTTCCCAGGAATGACTGAGCATCACTCCCCAGCAGCCCATATCAGTCAGGAGAGTTCAGGTCAGCACTTCTCAGTGTCTTGTTCCTGAACCAGCAGCATAGGCATCACTGGGAACATGTTAGGACCAGAAATTCTCAGGTCTTACCTGGTCCTATGGAATAGAAACTCTGGGAACAGGATCAAGCAATCTGTGTTTTTACAAACCTTCCAGGCAATTCTGATGCATGCTCACGTTTGAGAAGCACCAGACTAAATTATACTGCAGCAGCAAACTAGCCCCCAATCTCAGTAGTATGAAACAGCATGTTTTTTGGTTTTCCCTCAAGCTTAATTTCCATGGTGTTTAGGATGGGCTCATTCTACTCCATGTCTGCTCACCTGGGATCCGGATTGCCAGAACAGCCGCCATCTGCAATGTTACTAGTACTGTGCCAGAGGAGAGAGAAAAATAGAGGGTCTCACACTGGCAATTCATGGGGCCAGATTGACACATACCACTTCCACTAACCACTAGCTGGCCAGAACTAATCACCAGGCTCTACCCCATGGCTGGGGGACAGGAAGTGCCCAGAAGCCAGGGAGCTAGTGATGACAAACACATTATCAAGAGACAGTGGGATCTCAGAGAGGATGACCCACAACACCCCTGGGGAGACTTCCACCGCCTCTCCAGTGACTCCCATGTGTGAGGCAAGCACAGAAAAAGCAAAATCACAGCCATGTGATCTGGGACAGTGGGTGGACCAGTGTGAGCCAGGGTGACCACAAATTCTGTAACAAAGTAAACCAGTGATTGGGGCGGACACGGGAGGGGACACTTACTTTATTTTGGTAATGCTTAAGATCCTGGGGCTTCTGGCACAACTCTGGGCAAGGGAGGAATATACAAGAGTGACTGAGATTGAACTTCCTGCTGTAGGGTGTTCGGAGTTAGATTTAAGTGGATTTAAGGAAAAATGATATTTCTGATATACCTGCAATTATAGAGTAAGCTTCATATCCACCAGAGCAGTTTTCTGTGTAAACGGCACTAGTTCAGGACTTAATGCAGAGTGTTTAAAAGGGTGATTACTTAAATGCTTTTGATGATGGTAAGGTAAACTCCTTGCATACTTCAGCACTGATTAAATTGACATATTGACTTAGAAAAACCTTAGACCTGTAATCTTTCTAAATTCATATTGGGACTCAGTCAGTGGAGCAATGAGTCAGTGGTACTTAATCATTTCTTTGTGACAGGTAATTCTTTTTCATCTGTTATAAAATCTTACATTCAGTGGGCATTTTTCTACAATGTTCTAGGCTTACCCCATGTTTATCTCAAAGAGGAGGTATTCGCTATGTAAGGAAGTAGTCACAGTAAAAGTTGATCTAATACAACTTATAAAAAAAGCCTGGCTCATCTGGTGAAGATTTTATTACTTGACACTCTTGACATTTGAAATATCACTGGAATCTTAGCCACTGCTGCTGCTAAGTCACTTCAGTCGTGTCTGACTCTCTGCGACTCCATAGACAGCAGGACAGGCTCCCCTGTCCCTGGGATTCTCCAGGCAAGAACACTGGAGTGGGTTGCCATTTCCTTCTCCAATGCATGAAAGTGAAAAGTGAAAGGGAAGTTGCTCAGTCGTGCCTGACTTCACGACCCCATGGACTGCAGCTTGCCAGGCTCCTCCATCCATGGGATTTTCTAGGCAAGAGTACTGGAGTGGGGTGCCATTGCCTTCTCCATCTTAGGCACTATGCCTCCATAAATGTGTATTCAATGAAGATCGAAATTTGCTATTAAAATGCAGTATTTGTATTTATATCCCTAATTTTTTCAATTGCATTATAATGTACCAGTTGTTGATTAAGCCCCTCCCCCAAGGAGAAAAGGTTTCTATAGAAGAATTTATATTGTCACAATACAGTTTTTTTTTTGGGGGGGGGTTATCTTTATTGAATGTCAGAGAATGAGATTTAACCTATGTCGATGAGAATGTTTCACCTCACTTTGAAATGTACACGTTTTAATGTCTGCCCACATTGTGGCCCTGTTTTTTCCCTAGGAAAAATGCATTGTATTGCCCGGGAAAACTTATTTATAGGATTAGTTAGTATACTTTTAACTGAGTTCAAATGTCTGACTCATCCCTGACTTTTGTACATATGACTTGTGTCTTCTCATTGTAGTTTCCTGCTAGAAATTAGCCAATAATTGTCCTGAAGCAGTAGCCACCAAAAGTTATTACAGAGACTCCTGAAAATTGGCATATATTGTCTGCTCTGAATTCCATTTTATAAAATTATAATAAAATTCAACTTTTATTAAATTTTGCAAGTATATAAACATCATGTTTTACATTTATTAGCAAACATTTTTGTCAAATATGGTTTTGAGATTTGCTGCCTAGAGAATAAATCCACACGTGGACCATTCTTTTAAACATAGCCCAACATATTCTCTGTCTTATAAATCAATCAATCAAGAGAATATTTCAGACATAATTTTAAAAGTATGGGGGGAAATACACTATCTGCAGAAATAATAAAATTTTTGCTTACTAACAAACTTCATGAGACAGTTTGCAGCTGACATATTTTAGCTTTAATCAAATAAACCTTTGTATGAAATCCAGAAACTTTTAAATCGCAACATAAACCATTGGAATGCAGATTGAGTCAGACTTTCAGATTGTTGTCTTAAATCATGATTGCATCTCTATTTTCCATTCCATTTCCATGCATCCTAAGGTGCATGTGTAAATTAGACAATGCAACTTGGGATTCATTATTATATGTCACTTGGAAAAGTTTTTCAAAAATGCTTGGAGTTGATTATTTTCCAAGACAGTTTCATTTGTCATTAGTTCAAATGGCAACACACTACAGTATTCTTGCCTAGAAAATTCCATGGACAGAGAAGTCTGGCAGGCTGTAGTCCATGGATCACAAATAGCTGGACACAGTTGAGTACACACACGCACGCACACGCGCACGCATGCACGCACATGCACACGCACACACACACACACGCACCTCATCATCCTCTGTGGCAAGAGACCAGCTGATGCAGGTTTGACCTCTTTGGCTAAAGAGCTAATAGATATTTTAAAAGTATCTAGTATTTATGTAATACTTAAATAAAAAGTATGTAATAATAAAGTAAAAGTAATATTATTAAAAGTATGTAATAATAAAAAAGTAATAATAATAATAAAGTAAAAGTATGTAATAATTTTTCCCAGGATATAATTACCAGAATAACTGCTTGTTAATTTCTACTGTTTCTTTGGGCTAATACTTGTTCTCAAGAAAAATCTTAGTTTTAGTGGTCTCTATTGAAGTCCAGTCCATAAGGGTCATCCTAAGTCAAGGAAAAAAGCTTACATATTTAATATGAAATATAGTCATTTTAATTTCTTTACCTTTGATGGCCCAAACCTTTGTGTAGTGTGATTTTGCTCTTTCTGGTCTGTGTTGTCAGCAGTAAAGTAACAAAATAGATTCGGCTCTGTATGCCTGGAGGGTTGTTTCTCTAAAACCTGTATAATATTTTGCTTCTACTGTGTAGGAAAGATTAAAATACACTATGGACTGATCACTGTCTCCAGAATTGCTCTGCCCTTAATCAGCTGAGTACATGACAAGAATTATGAGCATGTTTCACAATTTTCCTTCTTCTTTCTTGATTCTTAAGTAGCAAGTATAATCTTATTCAACGTTTCCTGATGTATAGAAAGGAAATGTAGAAATATAATTAGTTTGATATATGTAGTGAGATAAAGCAGTATTTGGGTTCTGACTCCAATGATACCCTCAAGGTTAAACAGGAGAATATGTGGTAGAAAAAGAATTGTTCTTCCCCTAAAACTGACCTTCTCATCACTGTCTCAGCAATGACTTGCAATTTTAAATCTTAGTCTGAATAATAATGCCACATTTTTGTTGCCTGTGAAGTGAGAAATGAATGTTAAAAGTGTAGTCGCTGAACTTCACTTTCCTTACTCTGACAAAACCAATGACCCAGGAATCATCAATGAACATTAATGTCTAGCTGCCGGCTGTAGTGCTCTATGGATTTTGGGAGTGCAGATTGTCATCGTGTGTAGACTACTTAATCGAGCTCCTGAGAAATTACCAAAGAATTTCTTTAAATATAAAAAGTACAATCATCAAGGAAAAACACAGCAGGTACAATACATGAAGTGCTACATTTAACATGTCATTCTTTTTCCTGTATATGTAAAAATCTCTGCAGAGAATCTGTCAGTTTTAAATGATGGAAAGCACATACCATTTCCTTCTAGTTAAAAATCTCTGCAGGTACACTGTCATTTTCAAACCAAAGTGTGTAGTGTTGCCTTCTTAGTTAATGCAGAATGAAGTATTTGAGTATGTGACACCATTGCTCTACCATCTAAAATCCTGTGCTAAACATCAGAGATCTGTCAGGGAACAAAGCAGGTGAGCTTCCAGTTCTCACATCATTAATAAAGGGGTTAGGAACCACAGATGACTCATAATAAAGTATGTCTATGATAAATGGTCTGAAGAAAATGCATATAAAATCGGGTGATGGAAAGAACTGACAACTTCAGGATGGGTAGTCAAGCAAGGTCTTTCTGTAAAGAATCTTTTGAGTTGAAACCTGAATGACAAGAAGCCAGACATATGAATTTCTAGGGAAGGTGCATTTCAAGGTGGGAGAGCTTCTAATACAAATGCCTTAGAATTTCCAGGAACAGAAAAACATGTGACCACAAGCAAGAATGAAGAGAAGCATAGGGATAAGGCCAGTGAAACAGGCAGGGGCTAGGTCGTGACGGGTCCTGCAAGCCGTGGTAAGTGGTTTGAAATCTATTCAGAAGCTTTATTGGAAGGACTGGCTTGATCTGAATTATGTTTTTTTTAAAACAGCACTTTGCTCTTTGTGTGGAAAATGGACTGAATGTGAGGAAAGAGCAGATGCAGTAGGAGGCTGTAGTGAAATCTAAAGGGGGAATCATGGTGGGTCAGCCAGAACATTCTCAGGACTCTTCCAATCATCCTTGCTCTAAAATGCTGCCTGTCTCTGCAGAATAAATATTTGATCCCTCGAAATGGCAACCCACTCCAGTGTTCTTGCCTGGAGAATCCAAGGGACAGGGGAGCCTGGTGGGCTGCCATCTATGGGTCACACAGAGTTGGACATGACTGAAGTGACTTAGCAGCAGCAAACACCTTCTGCTTCAAGTACAAAAAAGGCAGGACAGCATCCTTCCCACAGCTGTTTCCCATCCCACAGCTGGAGCCGCTCCGTGTCCTTTTTTCCACATGGAGATTATTTTGAGCCATCCAGGAGGTTTTCGTCAAATTGTGTACATGTGGAATGTTATTATTCTTAAGCTCCAATGTAACCTGTAGACACAAAGATCAACTTAAGCTGAGAACATTTTAACTGCCAGGAGGTTAAGACAATATTTAAATTCATAATCTGCAGTCCTTTGGAGTTGAGCTCTGACCTTCGAGATAGGATTTACTGACCAGTAAGAAAGACTTCATCCAGCTGGAGTGTCATTCTAGAAATGTTTCCTTAGATGTGATTCCTTGGTGCTGAAGTGTCATTTTTTTTTTAACTTTTTATTTTTACTTTATTTTACTTTATAATACTATATTGGTTTTGCCATACATTGACATGAATCCACCACGGGTGTACATGCAATCCCAAACATGAACCCCCCTCCCACCTCCCTCCCCACAACATCCCTCCGGGTCATCCCCGTGCACCAGCCCCAAGCATGCTGTATCCTGCATCGGACATAGACTGGCGATTCGATTCTTACATGATAGTATACATGTTTCAATGCCATTCCCCCAAATCATCCCACCCTCTCCCTCTCCCTCTGAGTCCAAAAGTCTGCTCTATACATCTGTGTCTTTTTTGCTGTCTTGCATACAGGGTCATCATTACCATCTTTCTAAATTCCATATAGATGTGTTAGTATACTGTATTGGTGTTTTTCTTTCTGGCTTACTTCACTCTGTATAATCGGCTCCAGTTTCATCCATCTCATCAGAACTGATTGAAATGTATTCTTTTTAATGGCTGAGTAATACTCCATTGTGTACCACAGCTTTCTTATCCATTCATCTGCTGGTGGACATCTAGGTTGTTTCCATGTCCTGGCTATTATAAACAGTGCTGCGATGAACATTGGGGTACATGTGTCTCTTTAAAGCTCTTCTTTGGGGAAATCAGTGTAGGGGATTGTGTTAGACCACACGGGCAGAGCCAGCCTAACGCGGGTGCATCCTGTGCAACTGTCCAGGGCCTCGGCCTGTCTGCACTTGGTTGTATGCTCTGCTGTTGTTATCCTGAACTCTTAATACATTTTATAATGAGGAACCTTGCATTTTCATTTTGCACAGGGAACCACCTGGCCCTGAACACAGGGCTTGGAAAATTGTAGGAAAATCTGCCCCTCTGCTGTAGGCATAAAAACACAGGGGAAGGAGTAGAACCAATTTGAATAAAGGGGCTCTTGGCAAAGGAAATTCATTGCCTGTAGAATTTGAGACGATCTAGAACAGTGCTTTCAAAGGCCTGTGGGCAGTCCCTGCTTGCTTGATTTTTACCTCTCCATGGAAGTCAAAACATGGATGATGATACCCTCCATTTCTTATAAAGTTAAGTTTGTTCAGCTGAGAGTTCTGCTCTTTATGCTGAAATGAGATTAATTTTGCCCTTTTTGGTCTAACATGTTTTCTGTTTTGTAATATGTTGATAATCAGTTCAGTTCAGTTGCTCAGTTGTGTCTGACTCTTTGTGACCCCATGGACTGCAGCAGGCCAGGCTTCCCTGTCCATCACCAACTCCTGGAGGCTACTCAAACTCATGTCCATCACATTGGTGATGCCATCCAACCATCTCATCCTCCATCATCCGCTTGTCCTCCCGCCTTCAATCTTTCCCAGCATCAGGATCTTTTTCAGTGAGTCAGTTATTCGTATCAGGTGGCCAAAGTATTGGAGTTTCAGCTTCAGCATCAATCCTTCCAGTGACTGATTTCCTTTAGGACTGACTGGCTGGATCTCCTTGCAGTCCAGGAGACTCTTAAGAGTCTGACAGTTCAAAAGTATCAATTCTTCGGCACTTGGCCTTCTTTATAATTCAACTCTCACATCCATACATGACTACTGGAAAAACTGTAGCTTTGCCTAGATGTACCTTTGTTGGCAAAGTAATGTCTCTGCTTTTTAATATGCTGTCTAGGTTGGCCATAACTTTTCTTCCCAGGAGCATCTTTTAACTTCATGGCTGTAGTTACCATCTGCAGTGATTTTGGAGCTCAAGAAAATAAAGTTTTGTAAAGAAAAGTCACTGTTTCCATTGTTTCATGTGAAATTAATTCACATGAATATTAGAATTTAAAGGTAAATCCAAAGTGGAGGAGGGATTACCCTCTTGTAACCAGAGTACTTGTCGTTTTCTGTAATTTTGTTTTATAAATCCATCCCCTTTTGTGTCCTGAAGGAAAGCAACAGATTTTTTTTTTTTCATCCTTCTATCCCTAGCAGTTAGCATAGTGCTTTGGGCTCATTAAACTTTCACTGAATATGCTGAAAATCAATTTAAGTGTGTGTGTGTGTGTCTGTGTGTGTGTGTCTGTGTGTGTGTGTATGATATATAACTAGAAATGTTCCTGAAATTAAAGGATGGCTCCATTCTATCACTACCTTCTTTGGTGGTTCCAACCCTTTCTTAGAGAGCAATGACCTTAAGAATGGTTAATAAAGGTATATTGCATCAGTAGCAGGAAGTTAAAATTAGACATTGTCTGTAGTTCAACTGGATCTGAGAAGACACCTGTTACTCATTTTGAAATGAAATATAAGCTGATGGTCAAGGACTGCTTTTGTGACTCTCAGCTGACCACCCACCACCATTATAACTGTTTGGAGATTAGAATAAGGTTTTTAGAGAGAGCTGCTGGTATTCTGGGAATCTTGTCCTATCCAACCCCCAAACCTCACCTTAAATCTGTATGGGGGGCTTCACTGAAAACTTGGGGAAACAATGGGTTCAACTTTGACTCAACCAAGAAAATTTTGAAGAGTAGGGAGAATCTGACACTGGGATACAAAGAGCTGCCATCTCATGAATGTGCTGAAATCTACAGGGCAAGGAATGTTTGTTTCTTATCAGCAAGATGTGGCCATAGCAGAGAGAGAGATCTGGCCTGAAACAGTCTTAGATCTTGTCTGAGAGGGCTGTCTGGGGGAGGGCCATAACCCCAGCAGAAATAAGATAATGGAGGCCTGGAATAGGAACTGTTAGGACCTAGAGGGACAATTTGTATTCACTCATAAGGAAGAAACCGCAGAAGAGGGATCTCCAGTAAGGAGTGAACTACAAAGAATCCATGAAATATCTCAGCTGATAAGAGAAAACATTGGCTTCAAATGCCTAACAAAATGCAGAGTATTGATGCTGGCAAATAAGATCCATGAAATCTACTACTGTGCCTTGACTATAGATGGGAATCAGCAGATGTTGGGGAACACAAAAACATATACACATGTTAGACAAATATCACAGGGGTGATATCCAGCATGGTACAGATGAGTATAATGAGGTTCACGTTAAGTGTGTTGCTGCTGCTGCTAAATTGCTTCAGTCATGTATGCTTCTGTGCGACCCCAGAGACGGCAGCCCACCAGGCTCCTCCGTTCCTGGGATTCTCCAGGCAAGAACACTGAAGTGGGTTGCCATTTCCTTCTCCAATGCATGAAAGTGAAAAGTGAAAGGGAAGTCGCTCAGTCGTGTCCAACTCTTCGTGACCCCATGGACTGCAGCCTACCAGGCTCCTCCATCCGTGGGATTTTCCAGGCAAGAGTCTGGAGTGGGGTGCCATTGCCTTCTCCGTAAGTGTGTTAAGTCAGGTTTATTCCCAGTTATGGCAGAATCTAGTTGAGAACATTGGTCTGAAAAGAAGCCCAGAGGAGTACTGTACTGCCATTACCCGGTTTGTGATAGAAAGCAACTAAGGGTTCATAAGAAGACACAAAGGCAGTCTTTCCTGGGGCATTTGTATGCACCTAGTCCTTCAGTTTATTCCTAGGGGAAGTCAAGCCTTTAATGGTGGCTGCTGTGTGCCCGTCAGGGCAGTGTGGCCCAAATATGAATAAGGCAATTCCTGACCTCAAGTAGCTGATGGCGGACAAATTTAAGGCAATAATTGGCTATTTACCTAACATACAGCCTGAGCTCAAGAAATATTAGTTCTGTTAATGCCACTGTGAAATTATGTGGTTGAACTCAGTCTCCCTACAGATTTTAAAGGTTCTCCAATCTATAATTAAATATAGATTGCTACTTTTTGCCATCATCAGATTTTATTTCTTATTCTTTAATGATGATTGACTGAATATACTATTTTAAATAGAGTTAGGTAGGGATTTCTATCAGTCCTTAATGTAATTAGAAGTTAACATATATATGAATATGTTTTTTTCTACTGCCCTTTTTCTCTGGCTCATTAATATGTAATACTTTGCTTCTCTGCATTCAGTCTCCATTTGATTTTTCTCCTAATGTAATTTACCAGCTGCAAAAATATGAGACCCAGAAAATACAGGAGTGAAATGCCCATTAGCACAATGCCAGTTTATCAACACATTTAAATGGATCTTCTAGCTCAGGCCTGTTCCTTAGATGATGCATTCAACCATAATTTTCAGCTTTCAAAATTAGCCCAGCTCATAGATCAGGAGACAGCTCTCCTTTCACATAACTGCTATGAATATTGTGGTTTTCTAACCAAAGAGATGTGATGGTAATATCTTAAGAAAGATTTGGGACACTGTGACTGAGACAAACTGAAAAGGAAAGAAGGTGGCGAGAATAAACATAACCTCATGCCCTTTAAGTCCTCTGAGTAAATTCATGTCTGGAGTCTGTGCAGAGGGATAATGTATTCATTTATTCACCCATTCACTTATTTGTATAGTAAGTATTTTTGGTGTGCACTTACCGTGCCTGGCACATAGGTGGATAAAGGACATGTGCTTCCAGGAACACCAGAGGGAACCGTGAAGTGAGAGAGACAGAACAGAGGAAAGGACACATGAACAAATGTGTCATTAGACTTGGTGATAAATACCATGAGAAGCAGGTGGGCAGAACAACAGAGAGCAGCTTCAGTGGGGCTGGAAGGCAGGAGATAGAAGGCAACCTGCTTAGAATCATGTGGGATGGTTTTTCTGAGGAGACTTAAAAAATGAGAAGCAACCAACAACTCAAACTGCATTTCCGTCGGTTGGGGGCAGGGGGAGCATGTGCAAAGGTCCTGAGGCAGGAAAGAACTTGGCATCTTCAAGAACCTTGAAGGACACCAATGTGACCAGACACGAGCAGGAAGAATAGCCCCAGCTGAATTACAACATGGAGACATGCAGGGCCTTATGGACCATGGAAAAAAAGTTTAGGAATGCATCATATCATAGTGGGGAGCCATTCAGTGCTTTAAAGCAAGAAAGCAGCTTGTCTCCTTTAGGCCTAACATGCTTATTTGGGCTGCTGTAAGAACAGGTGGGAAGAGAGGAAAGTCTAACAGAGAGACCAGCATGGAGGCTGTGGCGGTAACCCAGAGGGCTGATGACCAGGAAGGTGGTAGTGAAGGAGGAGAGAAGTAGGGAGACTCACCATGTAATCTGAAGGCAGAAAGAGAAAACTTGCTGATGAATTAGAAGTGGAGGCTGTTGAAAAGGAAGGAAACAAATATAACTTCCAGTTTTCGGGCTTGAAAAATCAGAGGTGTTGGTGCCATTTGCAGATGAAGAAGAGAGGAAGGGACATCGGGCTGAATTTAGGGATCAAGAATGTTTTTAGGGACATGGTGAGTTTAAAAAGTGGCACAGATTATGGATAATGCCAAGTAGCTAGTTATATATTTAAGTTTGCTGTTCTGGAGAAAGTGTGGGCTGGAGGTATAAATATGGGAGTTTTCAGCATAGAAATCTTTCTTCCAAGGGAATGGATGAGAATATTTAGGGAGACAGTGAATGCAAAGCAGAGGGAGGCCCAGTTCTTTTAGTCGCCTGGATATTCCAGAACTTAAGGGTGAAAGAGGGGAGAAAAAGGAACTTTTTAAGAAATGGTGGAAAAAAGGAAGTTTAGAAGTGTTGTGTGTCAGGGGCTCTAAGCTAAAATGTTTCAATGTAAAGGGGCCATTAAAAAAAAAGTTGACTACTTAGATATACTAGTACAAATCACGTTGAATATTTATATGGGTGAATTTCAGTTCAGTTCAATCGCTCAGTCATTTCCGACTTTTTGCGACCCCATGAACTGCAGCATTCCAGGCCTCCCTGTCCATCACCAACTGCCAGAGTTCACCCAAACCCATGTCCATTGAGTTGGTGATGCCATCCAACCATCTCATCCTCTGTCATCCCCTTCTCTTCCTGCCCTCAATCTTTCTCAGATTCAGGGTCTTTTCAAATGAGTCAGCTCTTCACATGAGCCAAAGTATTGGCATTTCAGCTTCAACATCAGTCCTTCCAATGAACACCCAGGACTATTCTCCTTTAGGATGGACTGGTTGGATCTCCTTGCAGTCCAAGGGACTCTCAAGAGTCTTCTCCAACACCACAGTTCAAAAGCATCAAGCCTTCTGTGCTCAGCTTTCTTTATAGTCCAACTCTCACATCCATACATGACTACTGGAAAAACCATAGCCTTGACTAGGCAGACCTTTGTTGGCAAAGTAATGTCTCTGCTTTTTAGTTACCCTTTTAATAATCCTTCAAGCTAAATACAGTTATTAACTTCATTTTACACATGCGTATAAACTGTGGAGAGATTAAGTAATTTCACCGTAGATCCCATAATAAGGAGCCAGGTTTTGGATCCAGGCCCCTAACTCCATCCAGAGTCCATGACCTTACCCTTTGTGCTTTGCATATCCACCAAGCATCCTGCCATTCTAAGGCTAAGAGTGATGAAAATCAAAAAAAAGTAACCTTTGACTGTGTGAAATGATTGAAGACCACAATGAATTGTTTTGTGAGAGCACTGGGTGTGAGGCAGTATTGGGGAGGATTGCGCAGGATGAATAGAGAGAAAGGAAATCCAGAAATGGGATGGTGGCCTAAGGAAGAAAAGGACTTCTTGAAGCGATGGGAGATGTTAGCACCTGGTTGAATGCTGGCGGGAGATTCATGACCAGCATGGAAGCAGATAACCTAGGAGTGCAGTGGAGAAAGCAATGGAGGAGGAACCTTGTCTGCCTTGCCTGCATCGCTTCTTGTGTGTGTAAAATAGACTTCCTTCTTTTCTGAAGGATTTAGAACAGACCTTGGGCTCTCTGTATCTCTGCCTCTCCAGAGAAAGAAGAGTGACTTCTCACACCGTGGAAAGGACTGCAGGGATCCGGCCCCACCCCCTCTGCCTTCTCTCTTTGGGACACGAAGCCCACGGCATCCTCATGATGTTCACTGAACATGGGGTAGCCGCACCAGCACCCCTTCTGCTCCAGGCAGCCCTCTTGTGATGGGCCCCCTGACTCCAGTCCTTATTGGTCAGTTGATTCAGGATTTACAGGAGGGAAGAGAATGGTTAGTACATTGAAACCTCAGGTATGGAGAGAGGATGCAGTTGGATTCAGAAAGCACACGGAGAGATTAGTTTTAACAAGAGGAGGATCATACCCTTTTGTATAACAAGAAAATGTTTTTAAATTATGGGGAAAGGTAAATGTAGGTTTATAGAGTTGTCACTGGGAGGAGACCAGTGACTTATTTAATGTAATTCTAAACATTTATGGTTTGTTTATCTGAAGAAGGTCTAAAATCCAACTTTGTTGTGTTGGGAAAACACTTCATAACCATCATGTGTTAAACCACTATTATGTGAATTGAAGAAAATTATAACAGATTTTCCAGTGATCCTCAAATTTAAGGGGGACATGGTGTACTGTATTTTACTAGGTAATTAGAATCTACATGGGGCAGGTTAAAAAATCCTTTTCACACAAGAATAAAATCGATATGCAATCTTACATGTAAAACCCACCAAGCAACATTTTTATTTGCAAATATGTAGAATGACTTATGATTCTGGGAGGGATTGGGGACAGGAGGAGAGGGGGACGACAGAGGATGAGATGCTGGATGGCATCACTGACTCGACAGACATGGGTTTTGGGTGAACTCTGGGAGTTGGTGATGGACAGGGAGGCCTGGCGTGCTGCAATTCATGGGGTCGCAAAGAGTCCGACACGACTGAGCGACTGAACTGAACTGAACTGAACTGAGAATGACTTAAGGATTTTTTAATATTCATCAATAGGACGGGTTGGTTTAAAGAGGTAAAGAAACAATGAATTAAATGGAGTGATTTTTTTCTCAAGCAGCTGAATTAACATGTAAATGAGAGACCTATATTTTTTTAACTTCTTTTTCTGTTTATCATGTGTTCATTTGGGGAAATTGACACAGGAGACTGTTGTTCTACCTTGGCATTTTAACTGTAAACCATTGGGTTCTGGCCCAGATCATTGTTACCTACAGAAGCTATCTTGATTAAGTTTGGAGTGGCCTTATATTGTGCATAGGCAAAACTACATTTTAATCAGCTAGTCTATATGCATTATACTGATAGTTTGTAATAGGAAATCCTGTTAAAAATAGATTCCTTTAATCAGCAATGTTGGATAGACGCCTGAAGTCTTAAAGTAGTGCTTATTTATTCTGATTCCTTCTTCCTAAGATGAATAAACAGAACGCACTCGATGTGTCAATAGCATGTTACAAATCATTTCATCAAAGGTAATAAAATTAAATTCTATCTCTGTGGGTTATTACAGAAGACTGTTCAACATTTATAAGAATTTGACTTCCAAATCCTTCAAGCCCTAATCTTTGGATTTGCATAATGTGTTTCTACTTCCAGGATTTTCCAGTTGAAAGGCTTTGAAGTTCCAAGGCAAAAACTGAAATAAATTGGAAATTTGTGTAATTTCATAGTGAATGCTTACAATATAGTGGTATAATTGGAAAGTACACGGAAGCGGAAGCTCATAAAAATTTTACTATTAATAGTGTTGACTTAATTTTTTGAAACTGTGTAGTAGAAAGATACTATGCAAATTCTTAATAAATGATCAAAAATATAAAGTAGAACTTCAAATCAAGAAAATTATTTAATATTAGATTACTTAAAATTAGTAGATCCTGAACTTGAACTCAAATTTTTGATTACAGAGTCCTTGATCTTTTCACTTCTTCATGCCACCACTGAAATTTTTTCATAGGGATGTCAATTTATCAAGACTGCATAGTGCTATTTTTAGAAATTACAAGGCTAAATTTAGTGAAAAAAGAAATGTTCCAATTTATTATACTGCTGATAATGGAGGTGGAATAATTTCCTTTGTCTAAGTTTTGAAGCTACCATGATTGAGTGGGGATGTACTAAATTCATTATTACATCTGCCCCCAAACTGTCCGAAATTAGTTACTCTTTTAGCTTATTTTCATAGACTTTATACATGAAGTTGCTTGCATTTTTGTATGATCTTTTGCGGCTTTTTCCTATCATGAAACCACTCATTCATTTAACAGTTTGTTTATGACGTGCTTTCTATATGCCAAGAATTATGCTAAGTCCTGGGCTTCCCAGGGGCTAGCAGTAAAGAACCTGCCTGCCAGTGCAGGAGACATTAAGAGACTTGGGTTTGATCCTTGGGTTGAAAAGATCCCCTGGAGGAAGGCTTGGCAACCCACTCCAGTATTCATACCTGGAGAATCCCGTGGGTAGAGGAGCCTGGCAGGCTGCAGTCCACGAGGTCGCAAAGAGTCGGACACGACTGAAGTGACTAAGCTCACAAGCATGCGTGCTAAGTCCTAGGAGTGAAATGGTGAACAGACTGAATTTCTCTGAATGTAGGAATTCAGTTGATCTGGTGGTAAGTATCCTGATGAAAAATGCTTCTCTCCAGCCTCTCTAGGCTGGTATTAGCATGAAGATATAAATAAACCACCTGGCAGACTTCGAGGATTTGGATGTCTTTTCATGAAGGGTCAATAAGAAAGGCTAACCATTTATGTTAGGGTTTATTGAACTCTGTAGAGGCAGATTGGTTTTGGATTTAATTTCTAGTATTTTTGTTATAAATTTAAGTTATCATAGCAATAGATTCATGTATGCTTCTATTTGGTTGATATATACAGCTGGCGTTGCTCTTCACAGATTTGAATTCAGTTGCATTTAATAAGAGAATTTCTAGCAAACCATTTCTACATATCTTTGTACCTTTGACTCAATTCTTGAATTTTCTGTTCTCTGAATCTCCAAGATAGGACAGCATCAACCTCTTAGAATGAATACAGGGCTAGAAACATCGTATTATAGCAAGGTATCTGGTTTTGCTGTCCCACTAATGGTTCCAACGCCAATTTGCACTCCTGAAGGGTACTTCTGTTGAAACTTTTGCATTGGTTTTGAATTGTAAAAGAAGATTGTGTAATTCGTGATCCACGTTAATGATATATTTTATGTCTTAATCCTTGTTTGTAGAGGCACAAAAAATAGTTTGGCTACAGCTGTAACAGAGCAGGCTGTAATTGGCATACTCTATACCCCAAGGGATTGTTTTCTTGTTTTAATGTATAGGTTTCCAATCTGTCATTTCTTCTGGTTGGATTTCTGAATCTGCTTGTTTTTTGCTGGTTTTGTGGTTTGTTCTTAGCTGCTGATTTTTAGTTAAACTGTACAAGGAGTAACAAAAGCCCTTAATTTTGCAGTGTGAAAATTCTTCAGGCATTTGCTCTCAAAAGCTCTTTTTCAGTGACTTGACATTTTTGCAGCACACAGTATCCAACTTGGAAAATCTGCATTCTCAGCAGCTTTACTACTTTAAAAAATATCCTTGCATTAGCTCTCTTAGGAAGCAAGGAGACAGCTTTGCTAACAGTAATGAGTTGTGCAAATCACAGATGGTCTTCTCGTTGGAAATGACTGGAAAGGACTACAAGCATTGAGTCTTTGGGCACAGCCATTCACATGCATCCATGTATGTGTGTGTACATGTATGTTTGCTTAAGTATAGAGCAAGTGAATTGGGAAAAGAGTGATTTTGTATAGCTACTGCTGTGTACTGCAGAGTTCTGTGGAGTTTTACAATGTGCTTTCATTAACATTAACACATTTTCTGTTTACAATAACTCTCGTAGGTCAAGTAGGCATATAGTGTGAATACCACCATTATGAATAAGAAAATAGAGACCCAAACAGTCAAAGTTCTTGTCCAAAGTTACATGGCTGATGAATGTTAGAGCTGAAATTTTTCTCTATCTCCTAATTCTAAAGCATGGCTTTTTAGTCCAAATAACCTGTTTGGATTCCAGCTTCCCTAAGTTTTAGCCTCCCAACCAAACTTTCCCTATGACCTAGGGAATATTCCCATTATACTATAGTAGGTTTTCCCAACAGTTTCTATTATTGCTATGGGCATCCTAATACTATATAATAAATGATAATAGGAGGTTAATTTTTTTCTCAGATAGCTACAGAGCTCAGGAACATATCTGATTAATTGTCATGAAGGTACAATTTAAATTCCACTTGATGGGAGAGAAGTAATTCCAGTTAAGAACTCAAGTTAAATGAAGATATTTTTTATTACATACATAAATCATACCAGAGTTTAGTTCAGGCTAAAGGTAGAGTTCTATCATGAAGTATTCAAACAAGTTAACAAAACTGTTACAAGATGAAAAGCATAACAGACAGAGAAAGATGGAAAGTGCTGCTTGGTTATGACTTAAAGGGAAGATGATGGAAGAGTGGAGATGATGGGAAGGTGAAAATCCCACAATGTGAGATGGAAAGGAAAGACCAGAAGAGTACGACAGGTAATAAACCAGGGTAATAAAGGGCTACATATGAAGAAGCATAGAGCAAGCTTCTCCTTGGTGAAAGCTATTGAAATAGAGGATTGACTCACATCTTGGGGAGAAGTCCTGTGTGATGAGCAGCTTAAAGCCATTCACTCACTTTTGGCACAAGCTCTGGGCTCCGGGATGTCCATTAAGCCCTTAGCCAAAATATTCATGAATTCTACTCTGTTATCTTGAAATGAGTGAAAGATTTCTTATGTTTCTATTAAAATCAACATAAGTTCCTTCCTTCTGCATGTGTGTTCAATCATGTCCAACTCTTTGTGACCCCATGGCCTGTACCCTGCCAGGCTCTTCTGTCTGTGGGATTTTCCAGGCAAGAATACTGGAGTGGTTGCCATTTCCTCCTCCAGGGGATCTTCCTGACCCAGGGATTGAACCTGGGTCTCCTGCACTGCGGGAAGTTTCTTTACCAACTAAGCTACCAGGGAAGCCCTGGGGAAGAATGGATACCTATATATGTATGGCTATACTCCAATATAAAGTAAAAAGTTTTTTAAAATTGTGCAGAAGCTGATATCATTTCCTCAGCATCCATAGAAGTTTGAACAAAATTATATCCCCTTAAAGAGATTGGAACTTGCATTCCATGCAGGTGCTATGCTAGGTACTTTTCCGTAGGATATTTACTTAGTCCTCAGAACCTTCCTGGTTCTGTTTTATCCCCATTTTATAGATGAAGAAACTGAGTCTCAGAAAAATGTCCAACCTTGTTACCATAAGGATTTCCCTGGTGGCTCAGACGGTAAAGCTTCTCCTTACAGTGTGGGAGACCTGGGTTTGATCCCTGGGTCGGCTGGAAAAGGAAATGGCAACCCACTCCCGTACTCTTGGCTGGAAAATCCTATGGACAGAGGAGAATGGTAGGTTACAGTCCATGGGGTCACAAAGAGTTGGACACGACTGAGTGACTTCACTCACTCACTTTGTTACCACGATGAAAGAAGGCATTGGAATACATGTTTGGAGGAGTAGGAATAATTCTTGTTTGTTCACAAGAACATAGTAACAAGAAAAGGCAAAGATGATGAAACACAGTGGTGTCTGCCCATTGAAGCTGTACCAAGGTGGGGGAGGACGCCTCTTTTTATTCAGTTCCCTTTCCCCAAGATGTCACAGTTATTTTTCCTTTGGTAATGCGAAGCACATTAAACAAAGATCCTCTTAGTATCTATTGAGAGATCTCTTTGTCTCTAGTTGTAGTGTTTCATTTATTACTCCCATACACCTACATAGGCCATTAGGCTATATTTACATTTGTTTAACACATTTAATCAAGAACATTGTTAAAAATTTACAAAGACTTCCCCTTTCGTGAAAGATGGAAATCGAAGGTAGCATTTAGCAGGTTTCCTTGTCAACCACAGTAGTCATTTTTAGGATCCTTAAAGGAGTAATTCAGTTGCCCACACAGTTCTCCTTTCTAAGATCATGCAAATAGAAGTCTTTCCTTAAGCAAGCCCACAAACCTGCTAGCAGCATTCCAGACTCCAGCGACAACAGTGGAAACATGTCACCTTCAAGTTTTGATTGGGACGGGTGTCTGGTGGGAAAGAGCAGAAAGAAGAGGGAAGATACAGAAAATATAGACTGCTTGCCTTTGTCCTTTGCTTATTCCAGGGGCTATAAAAGGAGTTGTAGAGTACTTAGGTATTTGAAGTGATGGAGAGTTTCATTAATTAAGTATCAAGCCCTTTATCAAACATTTAAGATTTATTGCTGATGTCCTCCAGTGTGAGACATAAATTTAGCAACTCTGATCAATTCTGAAACAGGCCAGCTTAAAATGTAAGCAGTTTCTGGTGATGAAATAGTTTGCTCTGTGGACTGAAGATAAAACTTGTCACATTTACATTTTGAAAATAATCTTTACTGAGAACTAAGGAGCGGTTGGGCTTCCCAGGTGACTCAGTGGTAAAGAATCTGCCTGCTAATGCAGGAGACGTGGGTTTGATACCTGTGTTGGGAAGATCCCCTAGAGAAGGAAATGACAACCCATTCCAGTATTCTTGCCTTGAAAATTCCATGGACAGAGGAGTCTGGCAGGCTACAGTCCATGGGGTTGCAAAGACTCGGAAACGACTGAGGGACAAAGCAGGCACACACACAAAGAGCAGTTGGATTTCTTTCAGTAAAATGTAGCCCCTTTCCTTTCGGTTCCTACTCCTTCGTACCACCTCTCCCCACCCACCCCCCACAAAATACTTGCTTTATGCTGAAACTCGTTTGATCTTGAAATAAAGTTTGTAAAATGCACTATAGAAAGGTAACATTTCTGTAGGTGAAAGTGGTCAAATATTGGTGATTTCTTAGAGCTTTTAGGGTTTAATATATTTTAAGTGCAGTCTACATCGTTGTATGCCTAACTGGGCTCCTCTGGAAAACCACATTGGAACAAATCAAAGTTGTTGCCTCGATAACCTTCACCTTATTTCTTAACTTCTTAATCTTAATGCTGCTCATAGTACTACTGTAACTTTTAGCTACAGTGCATAAACTCCAGACTCAGACAAGAATGATGATGTCGGAGGCCCACGGCATTAATAAGTACATAATCCTGTGCAAAGTAAACCCCTGTTGGCTCAAGCATGTGGTACTCTAAGTGATTTTTGGTGTTGACTCCTTGAAGGTCATTGCATGCAGCTTGCTTAACTTGGAGATACAGACTTCAACCTGATTTCAGCAAAGCAGACAAAGTGTTTTAATATACAGTCATCATGACATGCCTCCTTGGATCAGACCCTCTCCTGGCCTCATTCTTAAATGACCCTGAAGCTCTATATAATCTGTCCTCTTTCTCCTGCGCCCCATCTTGTTGATGGAGGGCATTTTGTTGACCTCATCTCCTGCTTGTCTCCTCCAATCACTTTGTTCCTCTAACGCAGAAAAACAAGTTCCCTATTTGCTGAAATACTGCTCCCCAAATTGCTCACGGCTTCTCCCTTCAGGTCTCTTCTCAAAAGTCTGATGGTCCGAGAGCCCTCCATCGGCTCTCCTTTATGTAACAATATGCTTGGACACTTTTGTTTGCTATCCCTTTTACTCTATTTTAATCACGGCATTTTTCACCACCTGATTTGTTATATATTGGTTTGTTTTGTTACTTATTACTTGTCTTCCTCCATGAGAATGAGGATTCCATGATGGCAGATATTTTGCCCCTTTGTGTTCGCCATGTGTTCCAGGTCCCCAAAATATTAGCTGATGCAAAGTAGCCTTTCAGGGAATGAATGAATAGCCCCTTTCAGTTCATGGAAAGCAGGGGGACGAGGTACAGCCAACCCAGTGAGGAAAGGATTCTTCTTTAGATTCACTCTACTCTGGCCGTCTTTGGGAGGCTAGAGGTAAGACTTTCATTCTTTCTTTTCATTTGCTGCTTTGGGACAAGCAGCTATTCAGTAACTATATATAATCTTGATTTTAAATGAATACGTTAAAAATTCAGCCAATTTCCAATGGAGACTCTATTGAAGTGTACTGTATACTCAGAAAAGATGCAGAAACTGTAGATTATTAGATTTTCACAAAGTAAACACATCCTGGTACCCAGAACCCAGATCAGGAAACAGAGCAGTCCCAGAGTCCCAGGAAGCCATTCCTGTCTCTGTCAATGTAATGTGGTATGCTCAGTTGTGCAACCCCATGGCCAGGCTCTTCTGCCCATGGGATTTTCCAGGCAAGAATACTGGAGTGGGTTGCCGTTTCCTTCTCCAAGGGATCTTTTCAACCCAGAGATCAAACCTGTGTCTCTTGCACCTCCTGCATTCGCAGGTGGATTCTTTCACACAGCACCACTTGGAAAGCCCGTCAGTGTAATAACTCCCCACTATCCACACTTTTAATAGCAGAGAGAGTTTGATAGTTTATCTGAACTTTATATAAATTGAATTCCATAACATGAGCCTTTCTCTGTCTGTCTCCTTTTGCTCAATGTTATTTTTATGAGACCCATCTGTGTCATTACAAGCAGGTGTAGTTCTTTCATTTCCAGAGCTGTATAAAATTCCATTTTGTAAGTATTATGCAACCTATTTACCCATTTCTACTGTTGGCAAGACGTTTGGGCTGTTTTTGATATTTATGTATTCATAAATAGTGCTTCTATGAATATTCCTGATTGGGCCTTTTGGTGAATATGTCTGTATTTGTGTAGGATAAATACTAAGAATATAATGAGTGACTTAAAAGATGCATGCCTTCAGCTAAGATCGTGGCAGGAATTTGCCCAGAGTGGTCTCCACTGTCAATGTCCCGGAATTCCAATTGCTCCTTTACCATTATACGTCATGTTACATCTTTGACATTTTAGCCATTCTGGTGGTTCTGTTTTGAGTGTGAAGTGGTCTTAATTTATATTTCTCATGACTAGTGCTGTCGAGCACTTGTTAATATATTTGTTGGCAATTTTAATAAAGCAAGTCAATTTTCATGAATATTAAGTAGATCACATAGGTAGTATATAAACCACTCCATCCTAAAGGAAATCAGTCCTGGATTTTCATTGGAAGGACTGATGCTGAAGCTGAAACTCCAATACTTTGCTGTCTGATGCGAAGAACTGACTCATTTGAAAAGACCCCAATGCTGGGAAAGATTGAGGGCAAGAGGAGAAGGGGGCAACAGAGGATGAGATGGTTGGATAGCATCACTGACTCAATGGACATGAATCTGAGTAAGCTCTGGGAGTTGGTGATAGACAGGGAAGCCTGGCGTGCTGCAGTCCATGGGGTCGCAGAGTCAGATATGGCTGAGTAACTGAACTGAACTGAAATTGAATAGCCTACAGGTGATAATTAAATGACTAAATTTGAATAAACACTGCTTTCATTAAAGAATCTTTTACTAATTGGCATATTCTATTCCTTTAACACAGATTTTGCTCTGATAAATTCAATTTAATAAAGGCTTGTTGAGAGCTCATTATGAATAGCCTCCCATGCAGAATGGTGTCAGACCACCAAGGTCTGTGTCATAGAAAGCGTCCAAGAGAAGGCCACATCTAAGCCAAGTGTAGAAGCAGGAGCAGGGTCTGACCAGTGGGGCAGAAAGTGGAGCTAATACACTGGAAAAGCTTGACTAAAACCTGGAGGTGTGAAGTTTTATGAAACTTTTAGGAAATTGCAAATGTGCAGGTGTGATTACCATAACTGATAAAACTGTCAACTAGTTTTCTGTAGGGAATTAAGGCTTGAAAAATGACACTTAACATTAGCCTCCAAAAGTACCAAGCACCGAGGGTATGCTGGGCTTACGGTTCAGTTATGTTACAAATATCAGGTTGTGTAACTTGAAGTGTTTGAATTTAAGGCATATCACTTACCAATTATTTTTACACCAAGAAAAATGTTCTCGTGCTCGCGTGGCCTGTTGCTTTTCCTGTTAGACCTGATGTCTGCTATCTAAAGTTTAGGAGGAGCAGTAGTATACTTACTGTCATTAAGAGTATCTGGAGAAACAGTATAAACTCGATAATTTTTCCAGCTATGATGCTGTTACCAATGAAACAGAAAAACACTGGCAGGCTCTAGTTATACAGATAAACATTTCATTATTCTTCTGGGGGTTGCAATTATTTGTTTCCAACTAATGTTTTACTGTGACATTAAAAAATACTCTGTTCAAAACTTCAAACAATTGCTCAGTGCATTGTGTTTATCTGAAGCCAGATTTTAGTTTGCTATTCGAACAGTTTAAGTCCTTTATCACCTTACATTTGAATGTATTTTAATAAAATGTTCTGTTTAGAAGATCCCCTCCCCTCAACTAGTTTCAAAAATATTTGAAGGATTTAAAATAGTGTAGGGAAGATCTGTAATTTCTGAATAAACCTTGTTCTCTTTCAAGGCCAAATGCAGCTTAGTTGTTGAAAAAAAAATTATGATGGAGATAAATGTGAAAAAAAAAAAAACTGTGTCTTTCTCTGGAGTCAGGAGTTATCACATGTGGTATGCTCTACCTGTAGGTTGAAGAAAAAGTCCCAGTCGGTGGATATTACTGCTCCAGGGTTCAACCCTTTGGCTGGTGCAGGAAAGCAAATGCCACAAGCCAGTAAGCCCCCAGCACCCAAGACACCCATCATTGAAGAAGAACAGAACAACACAGCAAATTCCCAGAAACATCCTTCCCGAAGAAGTGAGCTGAAGAGGTTCTACACCATTGGTGAGTACCATGATTTATGCAAATGAGTAGATGAGGTCTATCCAATCAGAACAGTGAATGTGAGGGGCTGTGGTTAATGTCTCCTTATATATAACTGTTGCTCAGTATCCATGGGGATTGGTTCCAGGACCCCTAAAGGACACCACAGCTAAGGATGCTCAAGTCCTTTATATAAACCAGCATTATATTTGCATAGAACCTACACACATCCTCCCATATACTTTAAATCATCTCGAGATTACTTATAATACCAAATAGAATATGAAGGCTATGTAAATAGTTCTGGGTGTAAAACAATTGCAAGGGTTTTTTGTTTTGTTTTGTTTTGGGGAACTTTCTAAATTTTTCTCCCCAAATATTTTCAGTCCTTGTTTGGCTGAATATGTGGATGTGGAACCTTAAGATACAAAGGGGCAACTGTATTTCTGGTGGTTTTCATGGACATTTTCTCATACAGCCTGAACATCGAGTTGGAAAAATACCACAAGCCTCCAGCAAAGTTAAGTAAGAGAGTAGGCCTGAAGACTTTCTGTATCCTGCCTAATAGAAGTAACTTGCATATATATATATGATTTTCTAAGTTGTAAGCTTATGTGCTGATATTTGCATTTTTGCCAGTCTTTAGCCAGTGCTGTTTTTTTTGTGGGTTTTGGTTTTTGTTCTTTTCATTCTCCCTCCAGGCTCTCAAGTGGCTGACCCTGTTCTGTCAGGTTGTTGAGGCGGTGGTTGATGTCAGCCTATAACTAACAAAGCCACTAAGAAAACAGAAAATTATTACATTCTGAAGAAGGATGAATTATGTTGTAGGTCTGTTTTCACCTTGCACATTACTTTACACTGGAGAGAGTGAATCACATCCAGATCCCATTGTATGATAAGGTCGTAGGCTAGGGATAGAGGCTGTCCACATTCAGTTCAGTTCAGTCGCTCAGTCGTGTCCGACTCTTTGCAACCCCATGGACTGCAGCACGCCAGGCTTCCCTGTCCATCACCAACTCCTGGAGCTTGCTCAAACTCATGTCCATCCAAAATTTGCCGTACACCCAGAACTATTTATATAACATTCATATTCAGTATTATAAGCAACCTATCTACATTGTGTCCCTTTTTTCTGAAGTAGAAAAATATCCTATAATTCTGAACTTTAACACCTAAATAAAGTGTTTGAGATAATACAAATAAGTTGCATTGCCCACTTTTATGTACCAGTGTTTGCTTATCATGTCTTTGACCTTGATTTCTACCTCTCAATAACAATTTCTAATGTGTTCGGTCTAATTGAGACAAAAGTTGCTAGACATATATATGGTAGAGGTCATGCATGGGGGAGATGAATTTACCCAAGAAGATGATGGATGCAGTGGTGTTGCTTATTATTTCTTGGAGAGATTTAGTCATCACCGAAAACCCTAACAATAGATGCTGTTGGCTTAATGGTTTTACCAAAGTTACATCAAAGGGCTCACATTTTACATGGTATCTAGTACCCCTGCGTTCCCAACATGGGACGTTTGTATTATTTTTCTCAGATATTTTAGTGTCTCTATCTAGAAATGTAATCATATCAGATTTCTGATTCTGATTCCCACACCAGTTTTCTATGTGACTTTGTGCAGTCATTCTACTCTGTCTTTGGGTTAAATTACTTCCTTCACACTTAAAGAGATGCCTCCATGTATGTCTAGTTGTAGTCCGGATTTGGTGCCTAAAACCGTGCTTTCTCTTCCCATTATGTCTTCTTCCTATGTCTGCTCTCAGGTTTCCCCTTTCCAGATGAAGCTATTTGTGTCTTACTTTTTTAATGGGTGTCTTTCAGGATGTCAGTGGTCACCTGTAATGAGACTTGATATGAGAGAGGGTAGACAAGCACATATTTCCATTTGTAAAACTTATAATAGCAGAGTTCTAAAAAGCAATCAGCTGCAAAAGCCCATGACATTTACATAACTGCTTCTCCATTTCCCAGTGTCCTCTCCTTCCATCTTTCAACATGTCCACAACCATCTGCTGCTTTTCTGATTTATTAACCAGCTAAGATGACAGTATTTTTCCTTCAGAAAACAAAACTTATCTTACAACTTCAATATTTCTTAAAGATGAGAACATGAGGGCAAAAAATTGACCAGCTTGGTCAAAGGAAATAAAGAGCTAAGCATGGAAAATTAAAGTCTAAATCGTAAGTTTGAATTGCAGAAAGATTATTTTAAATAGCCCTACCACTGGTGAATGTTAAGTATTGGATTTGCAAGAATTTTATTCATAGCTGTTGTCAGTGACATGTCTGTATGTTAAAATAGACATAAGAATTGTTAACTTTTCTTTGTTGATATCACCCTTCTACTAATTTGGACCTGGAGACATTTTCAAGGTTGAAATATTAGCAACCATGTAAATCACCTGTGTTGAAAGATCATTTTGCAGAACAAGTCTATTTAGTATCCCTTAGTAAATGTGTTGGTGATCAACAACAACAACAATTGTAATTGCCATTTATGAGTAATTCTCAATACCAGGCATAAGTTAAGTTCCTTCTCTCTCAGTTGATCTTCACAACTCTTGTCAAGTACTGTAGTCTCTGTTTATGGATGAGAGATAGAACCTTAAAGGAATTAAAGAAAAAACTGTGAGCCAGAGATAGCCAACTCTGTGAATGAAATTAACCTTCTCATGACATTTTAGCATTAGCCTCTGTGTCACTCAGAATGATACCAACCGCCTTGACAAAGAGGTGAGCCAAAAGAGTTTCTGTTGAGAATATAGTACAGTGATATTTTTACTGCAATCCCCAGATAATTTCACTTAAGTTAACCATGCCAACTAACCCATCCACTGGCCAATATGCCCTTTTGTTTAAAGATATTTTTTGGTGTGGTACATATATACAATGAAATATTGCTCAGTCATAAAGGAATAAAATAGTGCCATTTCCAGAAGAAAGGAGAGACCTGGAGACTGTTATGTAGAGAGAAGTAGGTCAGAAAGACAAAAACAGTATTGAATAATGTCACTTATATGTGGAATCGAGATAAGTGATGCAGGTGAACTTATTTGCAAAAGAGAAATAGAGACATAGTTGTAGAGAACAAACTTATGGTTACAAAGCGGGGAAGGGAGGGATGATTGAATGGGGAGATTGAGATTGACATATATACTCTACTGTGTATAAACCTAGACAGCATATTAAAAAGCAGAGACATTACTTTGCCAACAAAGGTCTGTCTAGTCAAAGCTGTGGTTTTCCTAGTAGTCATGTATGGATTTGAGAGTTGGACTGTAAAGCAAGATGAGTACCAAAGAATTGATGCTTTTGAACTGTGGTGTTGGAGAAGACTCTTGAGAGTCCCTTGGACTGCAAGGAGATCCAACCAGTCCATCCTAAAGGAAATCAGTCCTGAGTGTTCATTGGAAGGACTGATGTTGAAGCTGAAACTCCAATACATTGGCCACCTGATGGAAAGAACTGACTCATTTGAAAAGACCCTGATGCTGGGAAAAATCAAAGGCAGAAGGAGACAACAGAAGATGAGATGGTTGAATGGCATCACTGACTTAGTGGACCTGAGTTTGAGCAAGCTCCAGGAGTTGGTGATGGACAGGGAAGCCTGGCATGCTGCAGTCAATGGGGTCGCAAACAGTCACACACAACTGACTGAACTGAACTGATGTATAAAATGCACTTCTCTGATGACTCAGCTTATAAAGAACTTCCCTCAGTGCAGGAGATGCAAGAGATGGGAGATCGATCCCTGGGTGGGAAGATCCCCTGGAGAAATGGCAACCCATCCCAGTATTCTTGCCTGGGAAATTCCATGGACAGAGGAGCCTGGTGGCCTACAGTTCATGGGGTCTCAAAGAGTTGGATATGACTGAGTGCACACACACACACACACATATGTATAAAATAAATATCTAATGAGAACCTTATATAGAGAACAGGGAACTCTGAAAAACTAAAAATTAGGCAACTCTAGAAACTCTAGGAAAACTAAAGTGGGGATTATGTGTGTAACTAATTTACTTTTCTGTACAGCAGAAACTCACATAATATTGTAAAGCAACTATACTCCAATAGAAATATTAAAAATAAATAAATAAACATAGCTTTCAGTGCCTCAACTTATGACTCACACAACTGGAAAAACCCTCTTGTGGCTAAGTTGACTACTGCATTTAAATTTAGCAATGAAGTGTAGTACTATACTTCAGTGATTTACGAAAATTCAAGCAATAATTCAGGGAATTTTTAAATTAAAAAAAGAACTTCAATTAAAAATAAATGATGTTTTAAAAAAGAGCTAAAACTTTTTTGGAATTATTTAAATGTCCCTTAGTCGCTGAGTGGCTGCAGTAGCTTTTCTAGAAATTTCTTTTGATCTCTCAGCTTTTATCCCTCATGAACTTGTTTATGGATCTACTTCCTATTGAGAGAACTCTAGGAAAGAGGAATTATTGCCTCCTTGTGTAGGCAGTAGATTCAGGTCCTTAATTATTCCTAATAGCAGAAATATATTAAGCTTATTATAGCAGCCAAAACATGGCACAGCATAAATTCGTTACTTTTTGTAGGAGAATAATTCATCTTACAAGAAGTGTAATAAAATTTTGTTGTTTTGAAATAAGTAGGGGAAAAGCTTTTCTCTTTCGATGTGAGATATATGAGTCTTTAGCTAAACTGAAACGATTGTAATCACCGTATCAGGACTGTGGCTAAAGAAAGAGCTTTCTCTGTACTGCTTCTGTCAGTAAGTGTACAGTCTTGCACAGTTATTTACCAACACTTGACCTTAACTTTCTCATCTCTACAATGATAGATTTAGAGCATACTGGTCTTTCTATTTTTTTTTCTCTTGCACTCTTTATTTTACAATTGACCATGTGAGATATTGTATACATTTTCTATTGCAGTGAAACAAATTACCACAAACTTAGTTGTTTAAAACAACACCCATTTATCAGTTCATAGTTGTATAGGTCAGAAGTCCACATAGCATGCCTAGGTTCTCTGCTCAGGGTATATCTACAAGGCTTAACTCAAGGTATTAGCTGGGCTGAGTTCTTGTCTGCAGATTGGTCCAGCTAGGGAAAGATAGATCTCCAGCAAAAGGAATAAATGCTTCCAAGTTCGTTCATTTTGTTGGCAGAACTCACTTCTTTTCCTTTGTAGGACTGAGGTCCCCTTTTCCTTGTTGGCGGTCGGCTGAAGCTTCACTCTTAGCTTTCAGAGGCTCCTCTCTTCACATGTCATGTGGCCTTTTCCATCTTCAAGCCAGTAACTGCATGTCAGATACTTCCCATAGTGCATCTCTGACTTTCTCTCCTTGGGCTTGCAAGAAAGCTGTCTGCCCTTAAAGGGCTTATGTAGTTAGGTCAGAGCCACAGAGATGATCTCCATATTTAAAAGTCAACAAAAGCTAATCATGGGAGTGATGTCCATCACCATCACAGGTCTGGGGATCACAGGAAGGGTAAGAGGGGTAAGAAACATTGGGGACTATCTTAGCATTCTACCTAACACATTTTACACCACTTACCCCATGCACACTCAACCACAACACAGCTGAAAAAAATTTTCAGAAAACATTTCTTTTCTATTTATTCTGATCGTTATTTTCTCATGTTTTAAATGCAGTCATGTAAATTTAATGTAGTTATTTAATTTAGCTCACTAAATTGATTGCATGTTCTGTTAAGGAGCTGTGACCTACAACTGGGCTAGATATTTGAAGTTCTTCACATACTTAAAATTCTGTGATTATTTTTAAACGAAAGTGCTAATTAGAACTAGAATAATACAACATTAAATTAGTGGACTAGCTCTAATGGCTAAACAGATGAAAACAGAATAGAGTTCTTCCCTGCTCTAATTTTTGTTCATGCTCAATAAAACCATTTGAGTTTCGCAGTTTAAATGAGGAAGCTGCATAGCCTTCAAAAACATAGTCCCTACTTAAAAATGGAAGATGAGGAAAATCCTTGGTGGTCCAGTGGTTAGGGGTCCAAACTTTCACTGCCAAGGTCCTAGATTTGCTTTCTGGTCAGGGATCTATGATCCCACAAGCCTCATGCTGTGTCCACAAAGAAGAAGAAGAAAGAGAAAAAACAGATGGAAGATGAAGTCAAATAATAGACTCATATTTTTCATACTCCATGTATTTGCTACCTTTAATTCAGAGAACTACATGCAAGGACTTCTGAAAGAGCTGTAAAGTAGGCATAGAGGTAGTGAAGAAGGCTAAGCACACAGGGTCCCACAGTGTCCCATCGCTCCCTAAGCTGAGCTTTTACAGTCCAGGTAATATTTGTTTCTTGGCTCAGAGTCTTAAAGCCAAAATTCCAGCATCTGTGACTGTTAGTAAAAGGTGCTCATTTCTTTCCATTCTGAGATTTTTTCCCTTGAAAGTTAGGAAGTGGAACAACTCTTGAATAGATGCTCTGTACTCAGAGTCATTCATTGACACACCAAATGCTGATTAATCTCCAATCAGGCCTTGCTGTGGGAGGCCTTGTAGCAGATGCTGTTCAGAATAAAAAGAGCAAAACAGAAATCTCTGCTTTCAAGGTGTTTACTGTGGGGGTGGTGGGGGTGGGGAGGGAGTGTCTGGTTAAAGCAGGCATGTCATTGAGTGGAACACAGGACAGATGCCCCCCAGTGCCATGGTGAGGGGTGGGGTGCAGAGGGGAGATAAGAGAGGAGCAGGAAGGGCAGGGGAGGGTCACTCCAAGGGCAGTGGAATCCAAAAGATGGACAAATCACATCAGATTGTAAAAACACAGGGGCTCTTCATTGACTGCATAGATCCGGCCGCTATTCACCATCCTCCACTGTCCTTGTTTATCAGCTGCCTTGCATCTGGCACTTAACTGTCTTCCTTATCTTCTTGTATTGTCTGTCTCCGTACCAAGTGTCACTTCTTATGAGGAGGGAAGGATGCCATAAATTTCACTAATCCCAGCACTTAGTTCAGTGTGAGGCACACAGTAAGTGCTCAGTGAACTTTAGGGATGGGACAGAGGAGTGAGAGAGGGGTGCTGCGGGAGGTGGTGGTGAGGATCCTTGCCCTTCTCAGTGGAGGAAGAGGGAGGAGACCTGTTAAAAGTTCAGTTTAAGGAAGAGCTTTGAAAACTCAGTGCATTAGAGAAGGACTAGAACCCCTGCTGTGAGGAGCAGTGAATAAGATCATACAACCTTGACATCTGTTAGAAAATAAAAAGTTTAGAGTTACCAAAGCCCTCATTTTTATTTTTTTAAATTGCAGCATAATTGATTTATAATGTTGTGATAGTTTCTGTTGTACCACAAAGCAACTCAGTTATACATACATTTTTTTTTTCAGTTTCTTTTCTTTTATACTTTATTACAAGATGTAGAATATAGTTCCCTGTGCTATACAGTAGGGCCTTGTTGTTTATTTTAGATATAGTAGTGTGTATCTGTTAATCCCAAATTCCTAATTTATCCATCCCCCAACCTTTCCCCTTTGGTGAAAGTGAAAGTGAAGTCCCTCAGTCCTGTCCAACTCTTTGCAACCCCATGGACTATAGCCTAGCAGGCTCCTCCATCCATGGGATTTTCCAGGCAAGAGTACTGGAGTGGGGTGCCATTTCCTTCTCCAGGGGATCTTCCCGACCAGGGATCAAACCGGGCTCCCACACTGTAGGCAGACGCTTTACCATCTGAGCCACCAGGGAAGTCCTTTCTGCTTTTTGAACCACAGTTAGTCTTCTATGGTGGAGAAGGCAATGGCACCCCACTCCAGTACTCTTGCCTGGAAAATCCCATGGATGGAGGAGCCTGGTGGGCTGCAGTCCATGGGGTCACAAAGAGTCGGACACGACTGAGCGACTTCCCTTTCACTTTTCACTTTCATGCATTGGAGAAGGAAATGGCAACCCACTCCAGTGTTCTTGCCTGGAGAATCCCAGGGACGGGGGAGCCTGGTGGGCTGCCATCTATGGGGTCGCACAGAGTCAGACACGACTGAAGTGACTTAGCAGCAGCAGCAGCAGCAGTCTTCTATATCTGTGAGTCTGCTTCTGTTTTGTAAATAAGTTAATTTCTATCATTTGTTTTAGATTCCACATATAAGTGATATTATATGATATTTATCTTTCTCCTACTTTGCTTAGTATGATAATCTCTAGGTCATCCGTGTTGTTGCAAATGGCATTATTTCATTCATTTTATGGCCTTATTCCATATATATATACACACATACACACATACATACATATACTACATTTTCTTTATCCATTCATAGATCGACATTTAGGTAGCTTCCATGTCTTGGATATTGTAAATAACACTACATTGAACATTGGGGTGCATGCATCATTTCAAATTAGAGTTTTTGTCTTTTCCATATATGTGGCCAAGAATGGGATTGTTGGATCATATGTTAACTCTGTTTTTAGTTTTCAAAGACCCTCCACACTGCTGTCCATAATGGCTGCCCCAATTTACATTCCCACCAACAGTTTAGGATGGTTCCTTTTTTCCACACCCTCTCTGATATTTATTATTTGTAAACTTTTTAATTATGGCTGCTTTGACTGTTGTGAGGTGAAAACTCATTATAGTTTTAACTTGCATTTCTCTAATAATTAACAATGTTGAACATATTTTCATATGGCTGTTGGCCATTTGTATGTCTTCTTTGGAGAAATGTCTATGTGGGCCTTCTCTCCATTTTTTGATTGGTTTGTTTGGTTTTTGTTTTTATGTTGAGCTGTATGAAGTGTTTGTATATTTTGCAAATTAAACCCTTGTTGGTTGCATCGTTTGCAGAATATTTTCTGCTGTTCCTTAGGTAGTCTTTTTGTTTTATGGTTTTCTTTGCTATGCAAAAGCTTATAAATTTGATTAGGTCCCATTGTCTATTTTTGCTCATATTTCTTCTGCCTTGAGCGACCAACCTAAGAAAACGTTGCTGCTATTTATGTTAGAGAATGTGGTGCCTGTGTTCTCTTCTAGGAGTTTAATGGTGCCATAGCTTATATTTAAAGCCCTTTTTTAAATTACTTAGACTATTTAAATGCTCTTTGCAAGTTCAAGGAGAAGACAGAAAAGGGTTGAGTTTAGCCTTCCCAGGTTCCTAGCTCTGCAGCGTTTCCAAACAGGGCCAGTAGAGGACTCCTTGGCCAACAGGTGTCTCAATAATACCTCTGGAACTTTCTTTCAGTTGAGACTTAAGTTCAGGTCCCTCACCTTGTCAAGGGAACTGACAGTCTGCTCATGCCTTTTAATCTCCTATTTGCCCTTAGGCCTAGTCTCTACTTTTTATCCTTTCTATATTAATCTCACTGCACCGCCTTCTCTTTGTTGGATACCACCTATGATGAACCAGTCACTATTCTTTACACAGTAATTTCTAATTATATTCAGAGGAACAAATTCAGGGTTTATTTAATGCATGTGTTTAACTCAGAATTTTCCATATATGAAAATACATTCCTTCATTTGTTAACTTATCCACGTATTAATTGAATAAGTGCTTACTAAATGCCTGGTACATACCAGGTCTTATTTGAAGTGCCAGTAACACAAGAGAAAATAAGATGAAGTCCAAGTGCTCAGGTGCTTATATTCTACTGGGAAAAACAGGCTATAAATAAATGGGATATTTAACACATTGTCAAAGAATGATAAGTTTTTAAAGAAGAGTAAAACAGGTTAAGGGAAGAAGGCAATAGAAAAGTTACTTGGTAATGTGTTTAAATCTTACATAATTTTTATAAACATTCTAGCAAATAAATGATGCGGTTCTGAGAAATCAATTAGTCTGGTTTCAATTACAGGGCATTTGATATATTAATAGTAGATTTTTTTCAAAGAGTTGTTTTTCACTTGGCATAGAATTAGTTTATGAAAAGACTAATGGAATTGATATTTGCAACATGAAGAATTGATGTTTGCAGCATGAAGAAAAAAATGATTGATGGGAAATTTAGTGATTCTCAAGCTTTCCAGCATTGTTTTAAAGAGGAGGTGCCCAGATGGTCTTCATTTCTAAGAAAAGAATAAGTTGTAGCAAAGAATATTAAAATGAAGTATCAAGGGACTGTAACAGATTGAACACATGTACTGGGAAGTTTGGGTTTTGTTTTCTGAAGTACAGCTGTTATGTCTTAACAGCGGTTTAGGCATCAACTTGCCTAGAAAAGTGCTAAGATCAGCTGTCTGAGATCCTGAATGGTTTTGACCCATGGCAGGGAGGCAGAAGGATAGTCACACATCCCATAGTGCTTACAGAGTTCCTACTTCTGCTCCCAAAGGCAGGGTGGATCAGTGAGGAACTTGGCCTGTGAAATGTGATGTCTAAGTTGGAATCCCATTCCCCCTGCCAGTTATGTGACCATGAACAAGATACTTAAAATCTCAAAGCTCAGTGTCTTCACTTACAAAAGAAAATAAAAACTGGTGCTTCCTGAAAGGGCTGTTGTGAAGAGTAAATGAAGTTGTCTGTATAAAGTGCCTAGACCTTGGAGGTTCTCCATGAATATTAGTGAATGTTGTTGAGCATTAAAGATATGGCTTGAATGAGGCACCATGATCCCTTCCTTCCTGCGTATATGAAGCCAGCCTCCAGTCCTGATCCTTGCGGATATGCTCGCTTATCTCTTGGTTTTTAGCAGGCAGTTTCTCATTCCCCACCAGATAAGGTTTTGCTCTATAGACCTTTCATTCTGTGCCCCAGTTTGCTGTCCAGCTTAGTCTCAGACCCCAGCCCTACCCTCTAGCCATGCTTCTGTACAATGTGTCATGGGCTTTATGGAAGTACTCCCTTCTGCCTAGAACAGTGTTAGAATTCCACCCCAATCCCCCCCAAACTTGGCGAGCCCTTCCCCAAATTTGATCACATGGATAAATCCACAACATTTTAGCATATGCATTGTCTATGTCTTAGGTGACTAACAAATACATGTTGAATTGTGTGAGTGCTTATATTAGTAACATTCCACTCAACGTTAATGAGTGGATACTTATGGCTACTAGGTAACATTCTGTGGAACTAAGTGTCTGAAAGTTGAATGATTTATTCACAATCACACTGGAAATAGTGGCAAAACCAAGGAAAGAATCTGAGTAGGTTGATAACTAATGGTAAACAGCTAATCTTCTAAATGTTTTCAGGTCAGGCTCTTTTCTCAAAAACAAAAATGGACCATTGACAGGGATCTCAGTGAGTGGTTTTGTCAAGTGCTAGTTCATACCATTGATGGTGAAACAGATGTATTAAAAAAAAAAAAAGAATACTAGTTTTTCATGAAATTACATTTATTTGACCAAAGTGACCATCTTTTCCTTCTTTTTACTCATCCTTTCTTCTTTCTGTCCTTCTTCCCTCCTTCTCTCTTTTCCTGTCTTTCTTTTCTTACCTCCTTTCTTATGTTATTGAAGTCGCTCAGTCATGTCCAACTCTTTGCGACCGACCCCATGGACTGCAGCCCACCAGGCTCCTCTGTCCATGGGATTTTCCAGGCAAGAGTACTGGAATGGGGTGCCATTGCCTTCTCCAAATGGATGATATTTTAACATTATGTCTGTGAAATGATGACATAATATGTGTATTACTTCTGTAGAATTTTTTAATAAGATGTGTTATTTTTAAACCTCCTCACTTGTCAAAATTGTTAGGAAATGCCCCTAAACTATTCTTTTGAACTATTACTCTTCTATGGAATTGAAAAAGTCTGACATGCATTGATCTTGTCCTTTGCCCTGCCTTCAGAATAGAATACTTTCAACCCTCCAAACTTAATGAAGCACAATTAAATACAAATTTGCATCTTGCTAACCCCAGGCTGCTTATATATCGAAAACAGCGTCTATAAAATTAGGGGTTCCCTGGGAATTCTTTTGAGTAGTTGGTAAAATTAAAGCAGTAATAACTGGTTTGGAAATTCTAAGAAGGGGAAAGCAAGACATATTTAACTGCTTTTTAATTGCAATACACCAGGCATTTTAAAGTATCATCACATAACTTATATGCCTCTCATTTTGAATCCAGAGTTTTTAATTATATGAATAAAAAAGATCAACTCTAAAGTGAAAAATACTGTAATGGGAGAGAGAGGGGGGAAAAAATAGAAAAAACTACTCTTGCTGGAGGCAACACATTCTGCAGCATAAAACTAGGTCATCACTGAGCCAGCACCTACCTTCTCTCCAAGCTAGAAGATTCTTCATGTAAAAGCAGGAAGTCTCTCTGATTTAATCAGAAGAACCAACTTGTCATGCAGGTCACTATCTATAAGCACAAAAACAAATGGATAACTGCTCTGAGGGTTCAAATTAAATTATGTTCTTCAGAAAAATGACTTTGTTTTGAAGTTTGTTCTGATATTTTGATGACTTCTCTTATTTTCTGGGTCAGAAGATTATTTAAAGAAAATTATTCTGTTGTTGAGCTTCCTTGTTATACATGGAATCTGGACTTCCCTAAATGGACCTGAGATTCTCACAAATTTTAAAGAATGGTGCATATATAGAGGTGGGCTTCCCCAGTGGTCAGTAGGTAAAGAACCTGCCTGCAAAAAAGCAGGAGACCCAGGAGACCCAGGTTTGATCCCTGGGTCAGGAAGATCCTCTGAAGAAGAAAATGGCAACCCACTCCAGTATTCTTGCCTGAAAAATCCCATTGACAGAGGGGCCTGGTGGGCTATAGTCCAAAGGGTTGCAAAGAGTCGGGCGTGTCTGAGTGACTAAGCACAAACATACCCATATGTAGAAGTATCACATTGAATGGGCCCTTTCTACTAATATAGTGGAATTTGAAGATAGCTGAAAATCCAAGTTCAGTTTTTTGTTCACTTGTGGGATAAGCAGACCTTGGGATTATCCAGTATTTGAGAATCTGTGTCTGTGGGTATGTATGTGCTAGAGGGGAATTTGAATGGGTTTTTATTTAGTGTCATTTTAAAATTTCCATTTAAAGTCCACTTTAAAATGAGACACCTAAGACAACTCACAGATGAAAACTCACTTTTCACTCTAGAATAAATATGAACACTTTATTTCGTTCAAGAGAAATCAGATTTCTTAACGTTTACACAATTTTAACTAAATTTTACTAAGCAGTAGTAGGTATACTCAGGAAGAAGAAAAAGACATTTGTTTGATACTCCCTATAGATTGGGAATGTTCATAACATGCTATGGAAGCTCGCCAACTCTAGTTTACAAAGTTCCCATCAAATTTTGTACATTTGTCTTAATGCTCTTTCCCCTAATTTTATTATTGTTCTCCGTCGGAAGTAATCAACCCAGGATCAAGGAACACAGTTGAATTATGGTGGTGCTCAGTGGGTTAGGAAATGTCAATGCCCCGAGGTTTCCCTGAGCTACTAGTGACTGTTTCATGTTTGAGTTGCAGCATAAGTTATAACTTATTAAAAACAAATTATACCTGTCAATTCATTTAATGATTTCTAAGCAGCCTAATTAAAGCTATATTGGTTAAAATTGTGGAATAATTAAAATGGGCATGATTTTGTGGTTCAGTTCAGTTCAGTCGCTCAGTCGTGTCTGACTCCTTGCGACCCCATGAATTGCAGCACGCCAGGCCTCCCTGTTCATCACCAGCTCCTGGAGTTCACTCAGACTCATGTCCATCGAGTCGATGATGCCATCCAGCCATTTCATCCTCCGTCATCCCCTTCTCCTCCTGCCCCCAGTCCCTCCCAGCATCAGAGTCTTTTCCAATGAGTCAACTCTTCACATGAGGTGGCCAAAGTACTGGAGTTTCAGCTTTAGCATCATTCCTTCCAAAGAAATCCCAGGGTTGATCTCCTTCAGAATGGACTGGTTGGATCTCCTTGCAGTCCAAGGAACTCTCAAGAGTCTTCTCCAACACCATAGTTCGAAAGCATCAATTCTTTGGCACTCAGCTTTCTTCACAATCCAACTCTCACATCCATACATGACCACTGGAAAAAGTATAGCCTTGACTAGATGGACCTTTGTTGGCAAAGTAATGTCTCTGCTTTTCAATATGCTATCTAGGTTGGTCATAACTTTCCTTCCAAGGAGTAAGCATCTTTTAATTTCATGGCTGCAGTCACCATCTTCAGTGATTTTGGAGCCCCCCAAAATAAAGTCTGACACTGTTTCCACTGTTTCCCCATCTATTTCCCATGCAGTGATAGGACTGGATCCCATGATCTTAGTTTTCTGAATGTTGAGCTTTAAGCCAACTTTTTCACTCTCCTCTTTCACTCTCATCAAGAGGCTTTTTAGTTCCTCTTCACTTTCTGCCATAACGGTAGTGTCATCTGCATATCTGAGGTTATTGATATTTCTCCCAGCAATCTTTATTCCAGCTTGTGCTTCTTCCAGCCCAGCATTTCTCATGATGTACTCTGCATAGAAGTTAAATAAGCAGGGTGACAATATACAGCCTTGATGTACTCCTTTTCCTATTTGGAACCAGTCTGTTGTTCCATGTCCAGCTCTAACTGTTGCTTCCTGACCTGCATACAGATTTCTCAAGAGGCAGGTTAGGTGGTCTGGTATTCCCATCTCTTTCAGAATTTTCCACAGTTGATTGTGATCCACACAGTCAAAGGCTTTGGCATAGTCAGTAAAGCAGAAATAGATGTTTTTCTGGAACTCTCTTGCTTTTTCGATGACCAAGCGGATGCTGGCAATTTGATCTCTGATCCCTCTGCCTTTTCTAAAACCAGCTTGAACATCTGGAAGTTCACAGTTCATGTACTGCTGAAGCCTGGCTTGGAGAATTTTGAGCGTTACTTTACTAGCGTGTGAGATGAGTGCAATTGTGCGGTAGTTTGAGCATTCTTTGGCATTGCCTTTCTTTGAGATTGGAATGAAAACTGACCTTGAGAAATATAATCATGATCCTATTTGAAATTTGCTGAATTCCTATGAAAATAAGTCTTTTGCAGTCCTGGCCATTAAAACGTGCCCTTTACACCCACCAATTCTTGTAGGGACTTTGCCATTTCACCATGGGGCTAGGGGAAAAAAATGACAGATTATTAAGAAATATCTACCTTATTTTAAATATTCAGGCACAGCAACAATGGCAATTTAAATAGTGAATTCTTGCCTGGAGAATCCCAGGGACGGGGGTGCCTAGTGGGCTGCCGTCTGTGGGGTTGCACAGAGTCGGACACAACTGAAGCGACTTAGCAGCAGCAGCAAACAGTGAATTGATATGTTCAGCTTTCCCCAGTATTTCCACTTTTAAAAAATCATCAATTTAAAGCATTTCTGCTAAGTCGCTTCAGTCATGTCCAACTCTGTGTGACCCCATAGATGGCAGCCCATCAGGATCCCCCGTCCCTGGGATTCTCCAGGTGAGAACACTGAAGTGGGTTGCCATTTCCTTCTCCAATGCATGAAAGTGAAAAGTGAAAGTGAAGTCGCTCAGTCATGTCCGACTCTTAGCGACCCCATGGACTGCAGCCCACCAGGCTCCTCCATCCATGGGAGCTTCCAAGCAAGATTACTGGAGTGGGGTGCCATCGCCTTCTCCATAAAGCATTTCTAGGATCTTACAAACATTCAGAAGTTGGACTATTGATATTGCCTCGTTATGTCGCACACTTGAAAGTAATAAATGCCTATGTCAACTATATCTCAATGTAAAATATATTTAAAGGAACAGTTCATATCATGTGATCTTTTTAAGATGTGGCTTTTCTTCATACTTCATATCTAAAGACATTTTTACACATTAAAAAATGAAAAATTCATACTCCTCAATAAAATTTTGACCATGTTCATTCACAACTCTGCCCAAAAGAATGTTACTTCAAAGGATGTGAAAATAGTTAAAGTGAGGCACAACTGAGGGACATACTTCTATTTTCTGTTTCAGCCAGAGATTTTGAAAGGATGCTGACTACAGTTAATTACTTTGAATAACCCAATTATAAATGTGTCAGTGAGCATTCCTAATAGAGTCACTGTAAATCATGTGCACAGCTACATGCGAGTAAGCTTTTAGTGAGCTATTTTAAAACTTTACTAATTCAGATGTTGAATCATCTAGACAAGCTATGAGATAAAAAGCCTTTGTGTCAGTATAATCTGTGAGTAAGAAGCCATGTGAATTTTTAATGGAAACATGATTTCACAATGCAGAAAATATTATGTTCAGCAAATTAGTTTAATAGCTTTTTAGTAGGTAAAAATACCTGCTAAGAGAAATTCATATGATGGTTTGAAAACAATGTTAAACATTACTTAATCTCATGTTACCATGTATGTTTAAAGAAAACAAAGTTAATAAATGCCTTCAAAATATTATCTGACTAAGTCTTTATCTGGAGAAGGCAATGGCAACCCACTCCAGTACTTTTGCCTGGAAAATCCCATGGATGGAGGAGCCTGGTAGGCTGCAGTCCATGGGGTCGCAAAGAGTCAGACACGACTGAGCGACTTCACTCTCACTTTTCACTTTCCTGCATTGGAGAAGGAAATGGCAACCCACTCCAGTGTTCTTGCCTGGAGAATCCCAGGGACGGGGGAGCCTTGTGGGCTGCTGCCTGTGGGGTCGCACAGAGTCGGACACTACTGAAGCGACTTAGCAGCAAGTCTATTAATTTATATGGATGTTCCCTAGAGCAGAAAGCCTATACTGTCTGCATAAACATGGCCAACACATGTTAGCATTCCATTTCATCTCCATTCTGTTGGTCGTTTATTTGGTCAGCATGTTTCATGAGTTGGAATCGTAAGTCTTCCAATACGTCCTGTCTTGTGGATGTTAAATAGTAAGACGTTACACATTACGTATGTGGAGGATAGTCCAGCAAAGAGGAATCGGCAAGACTTTAAACAGTGCCTGCCTACTGGCAGCATCACGATGTTTTTTTATTTGCTAGGATTTGCACTCAAGGATCCTTGGACCTTGCTGCTTAAGTTTTAATACATTGATAAAGAGGACATTGATTTCCTCTCCTAGTTCTCTGAGCCAAAAGAGACAAAAATTAGCCTCAATAATATATTGGAGATAAAATATCACAGGTGCCCACAGAGTTGAACCTTGCAACTCTATTTATTGAGTGTCTCATAGACCAGTTCAAAACAATTTCCTTTTCAATTCGGTAATTTTAGTGTCTTTGAGGTCTTTTTCAAGTATTATTTCAAGTGAGTCAATGTGTAACAAAACAGCAGAATAATGTTTAAAGGAACAGGGTATCTGGTATGCTATTTAAGGCTACAAAGTTTCACTTTCTGCTTTAAATAAATAATTCTCTTGAATTACAGATTTTTTTTGTGATATGAGAAACATTCTTGGAAACAAACATAGGGTGAGTGGGTTGGGATGAGGATAGCCAAAAAGAGGCATTAAAATTATAAAAAGTGGACTATAAACAGCAATTCTCTCTCCATGCTCTGATTTACTTTTCACCTCTCCCCTAATGTGAGCCTATCTAAATCTCAATTTAGTGGGCAGTTTTAAGAATGCTTACTCATGCATTTAATAAATGAGTGACTAGTGTGGGCAACTGGCAGTAAGAGATGAGACTTGAGAAAGATGAGAGGCCAGATAAAGAGGGGTGTTGTGCACTACAGAATTTGGACTAATTGTGACAGTTTGGGGATTGTTAAAAAGGCCTTTCGCTAGTGGAGTACCTTGATAAAGGTACTTTATAGAGAAATGTTTTATAGAGAAACTTTATAGAGAAATGTGTTGAGCATCATATGGAGAATGGGTTGGCTACCCACTCCAGTATTCTTGCCTGGAGAATCCCCAGGGACAGAAGAGCCTGGTGGGCTACAGTCCATGGGGTCACACTGGGTGGGACATGACTGAGTGATTAAGCATAGCATTTATGCCTAGAGACAAAGTAATTTTTTAGATATTATGATGTACTGTTTAAGAGCTTTGGCTCTGGGATTATATCAACCTAGTTTTGGATACCCACACAGCCATCCTAAGTAGCTCTGTGACCTTGGAAAAGTCACTTAATCTCTCTGAACTTCTAATTTTCCTTTGGGAAGTAAAAATATTACCCTGTACCACACAGCTTTGTAAGAAGGTTTACATGAGGTAATGCATGCAAATTGATTAATAGATCCTGGTGCAGAGTAAGTGCACAGTAGAAGTTAAATAAAAAGTAAAGTATCAAAATAATATTAATAGAGAATGATAAGGTCCTTATCTAAGGCAGAGGCAATATGAAAGGAGAATTACAGAGAGGTGATGAACCTAAGTTAAGAGGAATTGGCAACCAGCTGGAAATGAAAAAGAGGAAGATTTTCCATTTTGTCATGATTTCAAGTTTTGAATGCTTGAAGCAAAGGTAGCAGACAGTTTCCAATTAAGATATGTCTTCTGTACTAAACTAAGAAGATATCTCTGTGGGCCAGAAAAAGGAGTAAAAACACATAGAAATAAAGGAGCATGGAACGCAAGGGCCTTTGGATTCTGGTCCAGAAATAATCAGGGGCAGCCAAGACCTCACCTCTAGCAGGGTGGCTGGGATTAGAAGAACCCCAGGAGCTGTCACAGTCAAGCACAGCTTAAGAGGACATGACACCTAAATGTAAAGCGATGTCCTGGATGGGATCCTGGAACAGAAAAGGGACTTTAGGTGAAATGTCAGGAAATCTGGATAAAGCATGGACTTTAGTTCCTAGTAATGTGTTCATTAATTACAACAAATGTAACTAATTAGCATAAGAGGTTAATAATAGGGGAAACTGGATATGGGTATATGAGAACTCTGCTATTTTAGCAGTTTTTTGGTAAATGTAGAAACTGTTCCCAAATAGAAAATTTTCTTTAAAACAAAAAAGATACTATGCACACTAGGAGAACAGAGTCCCATTTACTTCTTCAAATATAGCACCTGAGCAGGGACTCCAGGTGGCTCGGTGGTAAGGAATCCTCCTGCCGATGCAGAAGACGCAGGACACATGGGTACGATCCCTGGGTTGGGAAGATCCCCTGGAGGAGGAAATGGCAACCCACTCCAGTCGACTGAGTGAGCATACACAAGGGATTCCCAACCATGAAGGAAGGAAGGAAAAATCTCTGATTACAGCCCACCCCAGATTATGGCTTAGCATAAGCTTCAGAGGCCAGAGGAAGCAGAGAAAGGCTTGGAGACTGGACCTAGATATCAGAATCTGTTTCTCCCCCACTGGCAGCATGCAGCCTGCGCCACTAATCTCATATCTTGCTCGGGAATGGAGATCTCGGGGGCAGGTAGAGCTGGAGATGAAATGGCTAGAGGAGAGTGAACGTACTGGAAAGAGAGAAACATGTGAATCTCTTGCTCCCTCACAAGAGGGAAATGTTGAAAGAGTTAATTGCTCAGTCGTATCCGACTGTTTGCAGTCCCATGAACTGTATCCTCTCTGTCCTTGGGATTCTCCAGGCAAGAATACTGGAATGGGTTGCCATTTCCTTCTCCACGGGATCTTCCCAACTCAGGGATTGAACCTGGATTTTCCTGTATTTCAGGCAGATTCTTTACCAAGGAAGCAGTCTGAAACTAAAATGCAAGTACATGAGAAAAGCTAACTCTGAGGAAGTCAACAAAAGCAAAAATTGGATGAGGAATTCAGTAGATAAAATGAAAAAAAAAAATGACTTAATGATTTGTGTGAGGCTTCTGGGGTAACTATTGGGTCTCTAATTTGAATGTCTAGGTGTACCAGTTTGGCATTTACCAAGATGGGAAATGCTCAAGGGGTCACTTCTAAAATGGGATTTTGGTTCAGTGGTGGGGCCATTGGGCTTTGAGCTACCTGGGGAGATAGGCGGTTGGATCTGCGGTTCTGGAGCTCAGGAGGTAGGTTTAGGATGAAGATGTCACTCCAAATCAGCCTGCAAGTATAGAGGAGTTTCTTAAGAGGAGTGAATAAAGTGATAAAGAAAAATTGCTGTTCTTCAGTTGCTAAGTTATCTTCGACTTTTTGGGACCCCATGGACTATAGCTTGCCAGGCTCCTCTGCCCTCCACAATCTCCCAGACCTTGCTCAAATTCATGTCCATTGAGTCAGTGATGCCATCTAACCGTCTCATCCTCTGCACTCCCTTCTCCTTTTGCCTTCAAACTTTCCCAACATCAGGGTCTTTTCCGATAAGTTGGCTCTTCACATCAGGTGGCCAAAGTATTGGAACTTCAGCTTTAGCCTCAGTCCTTCCAGTGAATATTCAGGGTTGATTTCCTTTAGGATTGACTGGTTTGATCTTGTTGCAGTCAAAGGGACTCTCAAGACTCTTCTCCAGTACCAAAATTTGAAAGCATCAATTCTTTGGCACTGAGTTTTCTTTATGGTCCAAATCTCAAGCTAGTTAAAACTTAACATTCAGAAAACCAAGATCACAACATCTGGTCCCATCACTTCATAGCAAATAGATGGAGAAACAATGGAAACAGTGACAGACTTTATTATTTTGGGCTCCCAAATCACTTCAGATGGTGACTTCAGCCATGGAATTAAAAGATGCTTGCTCCTTGGAAGAAAAGTTATGACCAACCTAGACAGCATATTAAAAAGCAGAGACAATATTTTGCCTACAAAGGTCCGTCTTGCCAGGGCTATGGTTTTTCCAGTAGTCATGTATGGATATGAGAGTTGGACTATAAAGAAAGCTGAGCACCAAAGAGTTGATGCTTTCGAACTGTGGTGTTGGAGAAGACTCTTGAGTGTCCCTTGGACAGCTAGGAGATCTAACCAGTCCATCCTGAAGGAAAGCAGTCCTGAATATTCATTGGAACGACTGATGTTGAAGCTGAAACTCCAAACTCTGGCCACCTGATGAGAAGAACTGACTCATTTGAAAAGACCCTGATGTTGGGAAAGATTGAAGGTGAGAGGAGAAGGGGACGCCAGAGTATGAGATGATTGGATGGCATCACCGACTCAATGGACATGAGTTTGAGTAGGCTCCAGGAGTTGGTGATGGACAGGGAGGCCTGGCGTGCTGTGGTCTATGGGATCGCAAGGAATCAGACACAACTGAGCAACTATACTGAATTGAGCTCACATCTGTATGGGACTATTGGAAAAACCATAGCTTTGAGTATATGAACCTTTATTGGCAAAGTGTTATCTTTGCTTTTTAATACACTGTCTAGTTGTCATAGCTTTTCTTCCAAGGAGCAAGTGTCTTTTGATTTCATGGCTGTATTCACAATCCACAGGGATTTTGGAGCCCAAGAGAAGAAAACCTGTCACTACTTCCACTTTTTCCCCTTCTATTTGCCATGAAGTGATGAGACCAGATACCATGATATTTGTTTTTTGAATATGGAGTTTTAAGTCAGCTTTTTCACTCTCCTCTTTCACTTTCATCAGGAGGCTCTTTAGTTATTCACTTTCTGCCATAAGGGTGCTGTCATCTGTGTATCTGAGGTTATTGGTATTTCTCCTGGAAATCTTGATTCTAGCTTGTGCTTCATCCAGCCTGGCATTTCTCATCATGTATTCTGCATATAAGTTAAATAAGCAGGTGACAACATACAGCCTTGATGTACTCATTTCCCGATTTTAAACTAGTTGGAAAGAGTCCTCCCCAAAATTTAATGTATAAGACCAGACCAATAGGCTTCAAAGGAAAATGAAAAAACATGAACAGGGACATAGGAGGAATCTTTGTGGTTTCCTCAAACTCCATAATCCTACAAATTTTCCATTTTTTGCCTCTTATTAGCTATGTAGGAAACAAATGAAACTATACCATTCATATAACCAAAGGTGCAAAAGATTATCACAATGTGGCTTTGATGCATTATTCAAGAATAAATGTTCTCATGAAAATATGTTGGAAGAGGGGTAGAATGGGGATATTCTTTTTCAAAGAGGGAGGCAGCAGTAACTTCTCTTCAGTTCCCTTCTGTGGCCATCACCTGTGATTTAAGTCCACTGGAGTAATAAAACCTGTCCAAAAAATGAGATGAACTAGCATTGTTGTCTTAAGTATCACATCAGAAACCTTTTGATATTAAAAGCAAAATGGTTTTTATCTGATTTAGAGGAAAGTCAATGCATCTGAAAACATCTCTCCTTCCAATATTGAATTAGTATTCATGAGCCTGTCCTCTTAGTATAAATCACACTTGTGATTCATTCTGTTTAAACACTCTATTTATTGCAGAGTCATGCCACATCACACAGTCTGAGAACTTTCTCCTACTTTATTTTGGGACTTGTAGAAAAGTTCAGGATAAGCAGCGGATAGCAAATGACTCGGGGTCTCAAGGCACTTCAGTGATACACCACCTGAATGGGGGAAGTGCTTGGTCTTTTCATCAGCAGAACTCAGAAGGAAAGCTTGATTTTTTTAAAATCTATATTGCTTTATTTCTTTTCAGACTTTAAACATTTTATTTTGTATTGGAGTACAGCTGATTAACACTTCTCTGCTAGTTTCAGGTGAAAGCAAAGAGACTCAGCCCCCCCCCACACACACACACATGTGTGTCTCACACACACACACACACACACACACACACACACACACGTGTGTGTCCATTCTCCCCCCAAACCCCTCCCATCTAGACTGGCGCATAACATTGAGCAGAGTTCCCTGTTCTATGCAGTAGGTCCTTGTTGGTTATCCATTTTGAATATAGCATAACCTTCCCAAACTCCCTAATTATTCCTTCCCCCTGCAACCATAACTTCATTTTTGAAGTCTGTGAGTTTCTTTCTGTTTTGTAACGAAGTTCATTTGTATTATTTCTTTTTAGAGTCCACATATAAGGGATGTCATTTGATATTTCTTCTTCTCTATATGACTTATTTCACTCAGTGTAACACTCTCTAGGCCCATCCATGTTGTTGCAAATGGCATTATTTCATTCTTTTTAATGGCTGAGTAATATTCATTTGCATATATGTACCACGTCTTTATCCATTCCTCTGTTGATGGACATTTACGCAGCTTCCATGTCCTGGCTGTTGTAAACAGTGCTGCGATGAACATTGGCATGCATGTAATCCCATTGGATTGTGTTTTTCTCTGGCTATATGCTTAGGAGTGGGATTGCAAGATCATATGACACCTCTAGGGCTTCCCACGTGACACTAGTGGTAAAGAACCTGCCTGCCAATGCAGGAGACATAAGAGACAAGGGTTCGATTCCTGGGTCAGGAAGATTCGCTGGAGGAGGGCATGGTAACCCTCTCCAGTATTCTTACATGGAGAATCCCGTGGATGGAGGAGCCTGGCAGGCTACAATCCATAGGGTCAAGAAGAGTCGGACATAACTGAAGCAACTTAGCTTGCACATATGCATGGTAACTCTATTTTTAGTTTTTAAGGAACCTCAATACTGTTCTCCAAGATCAGTTCAGTTCAGTCGCTCAGTCATGTCTGACTCTTTGCAGCCCCATGTACTGCAGCACACCAAGCTTCCCTGTCCATCACCAACTTCTGGAGCTTACCCCAACTCATGTCCATCGAGTCAGTGATGCCATCCAACCATCTCATCCTCTGTTGTCCCCGTCTCCTCCCACCTTCAATCTTTCCCAGCATCAGGGTCTTTTCCAAGGAGTCAGTTCTTCGTATCAGGTGGCCAGAGTATTGGAGTTTCAGCTTCAGCATCAGTCCTTCCAATTAATACTCAGGATTGATTTCCTTTAGGATAGACTGGTTTAATCTCCTTGCAGTCCAAGGGACAAGGACTCTCAAGAGTCTTCTCCAACACCACCGTTCAAAAGCATCAATTCTTCGGTGCTCAGCTTTCTTTATAGTCCAACTCTTGTATCCATACATGACTACTGGAAAAACCACAGCTTTGGCTAGACAGACCTTTGCTGGCAAAGTAACGTCTCTGCTTTTTAATAAACTGTCTAGGTTAGTCATAGCTTTTCTTTCAAAGAGCAGGCCTCTTTTAATTTCATGGCTGCAGTCACTGTCTGTACTGATTTTGGAGCCCCAAAAAATAAAGTTTCTCACTGTTCCCACTGTTTCCCCATCTATTTGCCATGAAGGGATGGGACCAGGTGCCATGGTCTTAGTTTTCTGAATATTGCATTTTAAGCGAACTTTTTCACTCTCCTCTTTCACTTTCATCAAAAGGCTTTTTAGTTCCTCTTTACTTTCTATCGTAAGGGTGGTGTCATCTCATATCTGAGGTTATTGATATTTCTCCCAGCAGTCTTGATTCCAGCTTGTGCTTCTTCCAGCCAGGCATTTCACATGATGTACTCTGCCTAGACGTTAAATAAGTGGGGTGACAGTATACATCCTTGACATACTCTTTCCCAATTTGGAACCAGGCTGTTGTTCCATGTCCAGTTCTAACTGTTGCTTCCTGACCTGCATACAGATTTCTCAGGAGGCAGGTCAGGTGGTCTGGTATTCCCATCTCTTTCAGAATTTTCCACAGTTTATTGTGATCCACACAGTCAAAGACTTTGGTGTAGTCAGTAAAGTAGAAGTAGATGTTTTTCTGGAACACTCTTGCTTTTTGATGATCCAACAGATGTTGGCAATTTGATCTCAGTTCCTTTGCCTTTTCTATATCCAACTTGAACACCTGAAAGTTCATGGTTCATGTATTGCTAAAGCCTGGCTTGGAGAACTTTGAGCATTACTTTGCTAGCGTGTGAGATAAATGCAATTGTGTGGTAGTTTGAACATTCTATGGCATTGCCTTTCTTTGGGATTAAAATGAAAACTGACCTTTTCCAGTCCTGTGGCCACTGCTGAGTTTTCCATATTTGCTGACATAATGAGTCCAGCACTTTTCAGCATCATCTTTTATAATTTGAAAAAGCTCAACTGGAATTCCATCACCTCCACTAGCTTTGTTCGTAGTGGTGTTTCTCCTAAGGCCTACTTGACTTTGCATTCCAGGATGTCTGGCTCTAGTGGGTGATCACACCATTGTGGTTATCTGGTTCATGAAGATCTTTTTTGTATAGTTCTTCTGTGTATTCTTTCCCCCTCTTAATATCTTCCGCTTCTGTTAGGTACATATCATTTCTGTCCTTTATTGTGCCCACCTTTGCATGAAATGTTCCCTTGGTATCGCTAATTTTCTTCAAGGGATCTCTAGTCTTTCCCAGCCTGTTGTTTTCCTTTATTTCTTTGCATTGATCTCTAACGAGGGCTTTCTTATCTCTCCTTGCTATTCTTTGGAACTCTGCATTCAGATGGGTAAATCTTTCCTTTTCTCCTTTGCCTTTAGCTTCTCTTCTTTTCTCAGCTATTTGTAAGGCCTCCTCAGACAACCATTTTGCCTTATTGCAGTTCTTTTTTGGGGGGAGATGGTTCTCCAAGTGCCTGTACCAATTTACTTGCCCACCAACAGTGTAGGAGGTTCCAAAAGGAAAGCTTTAAAGCCTTAAGACTGTTCTAAAGAATCCCTTCCTAAGTTTTAATATACATTGCAGAACCTTAAATGCAGATGCTTACTCAGTAAGCCTGGGTTTGGGCCCACCAGTTTGCATTTATAACAACACTGCAGGTGCTGCTGCTCTGTGACTAGCAAGGCTGAAGAGCCTGAAGGCTTCTTCACTTGGCATCACATATAAACTATGTTTCAGAATTCGGACCCCACTTATCATCCAGGATTAAAAATTTAGCATTAAGAGACTACTATCAGCAGTTATATGCCAATAAAATGGACAACGTGGAAGAAATGGACAAATTCTTAGAAAAGTACAATTTTCCAAAACTGAACCAGGAAGAAATAGAAAATCTTAACAGACCCATCACAAGCACGGAAATTGAAACTGTAATCAGAAATCTTCCAGCAAACAAAAGCCCAGGTCCAGACGGCTTCACAGCTGAATTCTACCAAAAATTTCGAGAAGAGCTAACACCTATCCTCCTCAAACTCTTCCAGAAAATTGCAGAGGAAGGTAAACTTTCAAACTCATTCTATGAGGCCACCATCACCCTAATACCAAAACCTGACAAAGATACTACAAAAAAAGAAAACTACAGGCCAATATCACTGATGAACATAGATGCAAAAATCCTCAACAAAATTCTAGCAATCAGAATCCAACAACACATTACAAAGATCATACACCATGACCAAGTGGGCTTTATCCCAGGGATGCAAGGATTCTTCAATATCCGCAAATCAATCAATGTAATTCACCACATTAACAAATTGAAAAATAAAAGCCATATGATTATCTCAATAGATGCAGAGAAGGCCTTTGACAAAATTCAACATCCATTTATGATAAAAACTCTCCAGAAAGCAGGAATAGAAGGAACATACCTCAACATAATAAAAGCTATGTATGACAAACCCACAGCAAACATTATCCTCAATGGTGAAAAATTGAAAGCATTTCCCCTAAAGTCAGGAACAAGACAAGGGTGCCCACTTTCACTGCTACTATTCAACATAGTTCTGGAAGTTTTGGCCACAGCAATCAGAGCAGAAAAAGAAATAAAAGGAATCCAAATTGGAAAAGAAGAAGTAAAACTTTCACTGTTTGCAGATGACATGATCCTCTACATAGAAAACCCTAAAGACTCCACAAGAAAATTACTAGAGCTAATCAATGAATATAGTAAAGTTGCAGGATATAAAATCAACACGCAGAAATCCCTTGCATTCCTATACACTAATAATGAGAAAGTAGAAAAAGAAATTAAGGAAACAATTCCATTCACCATTGCAACGAAAAGAATAAAATACTTAGGAATATATCTACCTAAAGAAACTAAAGACCTATACATAGAAAACTATAAAACACTGATGAAAGAAATCAAAGAGGACACTAATAGATGGAGAAATATACCATGTTCATGGATTGGAAAAATCAATATAGTGAAAATGAGTATACTACCCAAAGCAATTTACAAATTCCATGCAATCCCTATCAAGCTACCAGCCATATTTTTCACAGAACTAGAACAAATAATTTCAAGATTTGTATGGAAATACAAAAAACCTCAAATAGCCAAAGCAATCTTGAGAAAGAAGAATGGAACTGGAGGAATCAACTTGCCTGACTTCAGGCTCTACTACAAAGCCACAGTCATCAAGACAGTATGGTACTGGCACAAAGACAGAAATACAGATCAATGAAACAAAATAGAAAGCCCAGAGATAAATCCACACACATATGGACACCTTATCTTTGACAGAGGAGGCAAGAATATACAATGGAGTAAAGACAATCTGTTTAACAAGTGGTGCTGGGAAAACTGGTCAACCACTTGTAAAAGAATGAAACTAGATCACTTTCTAACACCATACACAAAAATAAACTCAAAATGGATTACAGATCTAAATGTAAGACCAGAAACTATACAACTCCTAGAAGAGAATATAGGCAAAACACTCTCCGACATAAATCACAGCAGGATCCTCTATGATCCACCTCCCAGAATACTGGAAATAAAAGCAAAAATAAACAAATGGGATCTAATTAAAATTAAAAGCTTCTGCACAACAAAGGAAAATATAAGCAAAGTGAAAAGACAGCCTTCTGAATGGGAGAAAATAATAGCAAATGAAGCAACTGACAAACAACTAATCTCAAAAATATACAAGCAACTTATACAGCTCAATTCCAGAAAAAGAAACGACCCAATCAAAAAATGGGCCAAAGAACTAAATAGACATTTCTCCAAAGAAGACATACGGATGGCTAACAAACACATGAAAAGATGCTCAACATCACTCATTATTAGAGAAATGCAAATCAAAACCACAATGAGGTACCACTTCACACCAGTCAGAATGGCTGCGATCCAAAAATCTGCAAGCAATAAATGCTGGAGAGGGTGTGGAGAAAAGGGAACCCTCCTACACTGTTGGTGGGAATGCAAACTAGTACAGCCACTTTGGAGAACAGTGTGGAGATTCCTTTAAAAATTGCAAATAGAACTGCCTTATGACCCAGCAATCCCACTGCTGGGCATACACACCGAGGAAACCAGAATTGAAAGAGACACATGTACCCCAATGTTCATCGCAGCACTGTTTATAATAGCCAGGACATGGAAACAACCTAGATGTCCATCAGCAGATGAATGGATAAGAAAGCAGTGGTACATATACACAATGGAGTATTACTCAGCTGTTAAAAAGAATACATTTGAATCAGTTCTAATGAGGTGGATGAAACTGGAGCCGATTATACAGAGTGAAGTAAGCCAGAAAGAAAAACACCAATACAGTATACTAACACATATATATGGAATTTAGAAAGATGGCAATGACGACCTTGTATGCAAGACAGCAAAAAAGACACAGATGTGTATAACAGACTTTTGGACTCAGAGGGAGAGGGAGAGGGTGGGATGATTTGGGAGAATGGCATTGTAACATGTATACTATCATGTAAGAATCGAATCGCCAGTCTATGTCCGACGCAGGATACAGCATGCTTGGGGCTGGTGCACGGTGATGACCCAGAGAGATGTTATCGGGAGGGAGGTGGGAGGGGGTTCATGTTTGGGAACGCATGTACACCCGTGGTTGATTCATGTCAATGTATGGCAAAACCAATACAGTACTGTAAATTAAAATAAAGGAAAAAAAATTATTACATAAAGAAAAAAAATTTAGCATTAAGACATTTGTTCCTGTCTTGAAACAAACTACTTGACTGCAAGCCCTTGACACCTATCATTCTAGAAAATTTCTGAGTATGAATAAGAATGTAGATACATTCACACATACATACACATAGTTTTCATAGTATCAGATACAGAAATTTCCCTAAGGTAGTAATAGATAAAATTGCTTTGTTAAGATCAGAGCGTTTGAAACATGTTAGCGGTCTCTGCATCTGATTCGTCAGGGGTTTTATCTGGAACACTGTCATGTAGTTTAGTGCAGAGCAGGAGAAATGATGTGGCTCTGACACTAGAAGCCTGTTGTGCTGGAGTCCAGGGGGTCACAAAGAGTTGGGCACAACTAAGCAACTGAACAATAGCAATGTAAAGCTCTTAGTATTGAATCTGACTAGTAAATTCTTAACAAATAGTGGCTCTCTCATTAAAAAAGGAGAATGAAAATGGAAAGACATCAATGGGGAAGTCATAACTGATCAGTAATAATCAGTAATAAGTATTCTTAGCTTAGGGAAGGTATATGATTGATATATTTTATGTCCGTAGTACCAATTGTGCCCTGAAAGTAAGCATGAGGCTTGTGCATCAGACTTAAGATTACCTACAGCATTAACAGCACTGATCCCCCTTCCCTCCAGCCCTGGCAGCAGCTCGAGGAATGCCAGTGTCAACTCTGCTTACAGGGATTTGGACGGCAGGAAACCTGGCGTGATCAGTCTGGACATTTATACAGGAGCTGGACAGCTGCCCTGCCCCTCTCTGGAAAGGGGAGAGAAATCTTTGTTTCTGATATAAAGGAATCTTATATGGTCCCTAAATCTTTATAACCCTTGGCAAAACAAACAAAATAGCTCAGAGTTTTAGCCTCCTTTGAAATATAAATACAGAGCTCCAGGGAGATAAATCTGTGTCTGTCTCCAGAGCTCTTTATTTATTCAGCCATCTTTTAACCCAGATGCCAATTTTCTGTGCTAATACTGGGCCTTCCAATGCTCCCTCCTCCCGTCCCCTTCCCATGACTCCTGAACTTTCAGCAAAGTTTACACAAATCAAGACATTTTGTCTGTGATAGGATTTCCTGTGGAAAATGATGGAAAGACGAAGTTCCTTGTCTTAGTTCAATTGGCAGAAGTAGTACAGTTGACCGACCCATGGGATAAACCCATGCCTGACATTAGGGTCAGACAGATAATCACTAACAGTGGGAAGAGGGGACTCAAAAGTCAGATGGCTTTGAAACTGTTCCCACATTTATTCCAAAATCAAATGTGTGGTCTTGGAGCTGGGTCACTTATCCTCCTGGAATTGTTACTCCTACTTGAGAAACTGGGGAATTTGATATCCTCCTCATCAAGAAAACCCCTTTGAGCTTCTAAGCCTTGGATTCTAATATCTTTAACTGCATTTCATTAGTGTTCTATTCAGATGAAATTATTTTGATCATTGATTTTTGGTATAACACATATCTAAATATAGGTCAAAATAACATTTGTCTGTTAAAAACATCTTCCATTACTTATACCATGTCCTTTCTGCCATTTTTAGTATTCTTTCATTAAGTTTGGTTGTTCAGAAACTAAGCTGGCTCTTTTACGAAAGTGTGCAAGTTTCAGGCTGGATCTGATTGTTTGCTGTTCATGATTAGAACTGTTCATCACAATTTGTCTTTTTGAAGTCTCCTAAACTCCTTTTATTTAGTGTAATTGTTCTGCTGTGTTAAAAGGAGCACCCTTTATAATAATTTATTACATCCTTTATAGAAAGGATGTAATTTCTCAATGGCTATGTTCTTTGTTTTGGTTTCAAGACCCCAGGTAGTTCTGACAAATTCATCAGTTCTGAATAGCATAGACAATGGGTATTTTGAGTGTAATAAACATAGTTAAAGTTAAGCATGCAAAAATGTATGTGGAGCTAGATTCTTCAAAGTAGGGAAGAAAAAGGAAAAAACCCCCAATAGTTATGAGCACATATCTTTGCTGGATACTGTGCATTATCATTCCATTTAATCATCATAAAAATCTTGTAATAGTAGATTGTTTTTTTGGTCTTATATGTATACATTTATGTGAGGTTCATGGTTTTCCCAAGGTTATCCACCTCATAAAGAGAAGAACAAAGATTTAAATCTACATCGGACTCCAAAAAACCTATCTTCTTTCCAATAAATTTCACCTTCTCCAAAGAGTCCTAAATAAGTTGTTAACTTATTTATCATATGAGATCTTGCTTCTATAATGAGCTCTGTATAAACCGTAAGGTCCTGTACAACTGTAACTCATTGCTACGATACTTGATAAAACTTGAGGAATCATTTTAGATTCCTAGGTAATAATAATAAATAGGTGATAAGCACAATTATGCACTGTCTTGCTCATGTAATATTATTTCTCATATGTATATTAGAAATAGCACTTTATAATTAATGCATTGTTCCCACTGAAGCACTAAAACTACTCTTTTCATATTTTCTCAATGAAAGCAAAACACTGGCAGTGTTTGAACACTCATTGTATAATTCAGCTTGAGATTTGTTACGGAGTGTATGTGTGTGTAGATTCAAACTCAACTTCTGTCATTTGTGTGTTTTCATGTGCTAATAAATTGTGAAGTGATAAAATTGCAATAATTTTTTGATAGGAATCAAAACTAGTTCATTCAACATACTGCTAAAAAACAGTAAGTTAATTTCAAATGTCGTGAAATGGAATTGTGTATGTGTTCTTCAGGAATGACTCATGTCAAACCTTTTCTTTTTAAATAGATTTAAGGATTAGGGACATGTCTTAGAGAAAATATCTTGATTTCAGCAGAACCGTCTGACAGATTCCTTGTGATGGTCAGTTAAACAAAGAGGGAACTAAGCATGATGCAATTCTGAGGATAGCTTTGAGGGTAGCTAGTAATGAAAAGTCAGCTTGGAGAATGGTTTTCTAGTACTGAGTCACAAGGCCTGAATTTAGGACTTTGTCTCATTCACATTTCCCCATTGTCTTCACCTATACCGAAAAGCTGTAAATTGCCACAATGCTGACTGAGATCAAAATATGACAAAATAAGTTCACTATAAGTGATTGACCCAGGTTGAAAAGTTAACATTTAATAAACTTATGAGCTAAAATTAACTTATTAAATGTCAACTTTTCTCTGATTGAAAAAGTCAATTGTACATTTCAGAAAACCTGATTTAACAATAATTTGGATAAAAAAAAGAGATGCATGGATTTTAGTTTTAGAAGTAGATTGGCAGCAGTGTGACATTGCAAGCTAAAAAGAGAATATGATCTTGAATGATCAGCATCTCAGGGAAACCTTGTAGCTGTTTGCTACCCTAAGGATCAGTCATCATTTACATAGCCCCCAAGGGGGCTCTAAAACCAGTGACCAGAAGTTCCGCTACAACTTTTTAGCTTAATATAAGGACTGTATGGTCTTCCCAGTGGTCATGTACAGTTGTGAGAGCTGGACTGTAAAGAAAGCAGAATGCCAGAGAATTGATGCCTTTGAACTGTGGTGCTGGAGAAGACTCTTGAAAGTTCCTTGGACAGTAAGGGTATCAAACCTGTCAATCTTAAGGGAGATCAACCCTGAATATTCACTGGAAGGACTGATGTTGAAGCGAAAGCTCCAGTATTTCGGTCATCTGATGCAAACAAATGACTCATTGGAAAAGTCTCTGAAGCTGGAAAAGATTGAGGGCAGAAGGAGAAGAGGGTGTCAGAAGATGAGATGGCTGGATGGCATCACTGGTGCGATGAATGTGAACGTGGGCAAAATCTGGGAGGTGGTAAGGGACAGGGAGGCCTAGCATGCTGCAGTCCATGGGTTTGCAAAGAGTTAGACACAACTGAGTGACTGAACAGCAACAATAACAAGGAGTATATAAAATTATGACTGCAAAAGAAAGGGATTCTAAGAGAACTCTGCCCAATAGTTCATCTATTTTTTCAATAATAATTTCATATTTTATTTTTGCATAAAATGATGATAATGTCTATACTGTTCCATTTTTTAGAGTATGCAATGCCACAGTCAAATCTTGTTTGCATTTTAATAGACTTCTGAATGATTTCCTTTTCTTTTACTTCTTAAGCATTACTGCCCTCAATTAGGAAGTTCGCTCAGTAAGAGGCAGTGAGAAGAGGGGAAAAGCCTTGGCTAAAAGCCAAACATAATCTGATTTACATCTCGGCTCTACTACTTATTAATACTATGTGCTTAATTTCTCTGAACCTCTGTTTCTACATCTCTAAAAAGATGTTGTCTGCATCAGTAGGCTGACCATCAAAAGATTAAATGTAGAGAATGTGTTTTTTTTTTAAATTAGTAATTTCCAATGAAATACAATAAGTACTTAACAAGTACGCTTTAACAGTCACTCACAAGAGTATGATAATTTATGTTTTTAAAACAGAAATATATCAGACATACAGTAAGTAGTGGATCAATGAATGATGATTATGTTGGTGTGAAACAAATTGGTACAATAGTGCTCCTGGGATGCAGCACAAATCATTTATTCCCAATCCTTGTGCCTCTATAACAAGCAGAAACTCACACATAGTATATGCTGTCCTTGATTTCCTACAGGAAACACAAGTTCATATCACCATTTTCTTCACATTAATCCCTACCAAGGGAGATATAGCAGGAAAGAAATGAAGAAACCAAGGTTCGCTTATTGTTGCCAAGGCAAGCTGCGTGATTAGAGGGCTATCATAAAGCCTTATCTGTGCCCCAATATTTTCTGTTTTGGTTTGATTTCAAAGCCCCCACCCAATGAAAATCACCCACAAGTTAAAAAATAAAGAGAAAACTTTTTCCGGGGAATCACTTATCCACGTGTGAAGGATAAAAGGGGATACTTTTGATTTTTGCTGTGAGCACTTTGACAAAACTGAATTTAGCAGATTGGTGGTTTCCTGAGGTGTGGTGAGCTATGGAGACGGTTAATTTCAGGGAGTTAGAGGAGCAGGGCAAGAACTAACACTGAGTGGTTCAAATAGCCGTCTAAGAGGGATCCTTGGGAATGAATAGATCTCAAAGGTGCAGAGAAGAGACACATAATACAAAATGGGACTAAGGTTCCAACATTTTATCTAGGCCCAGTGCTTATTGCATTGCCTCTTGGCTCTTACATGTACCATTCTGTATTATCTTGAGCATATACTATGAGCTGTGTATTTTTTATCTGCATTTAGCCAATGAGCAAGTTAAGGCTCAGATAGGTTAAGCAGCTTGCCTGAGATCTCCACCGTTAGTAACCAATAAACCAAGGGTTTGAGTCTGTCCTCTACAAAAGCAATAACCTATATTCTGTCATTTCCTTCAATAAATAAAACAATCCTCTCTTTTATAAACACACCAAAATTATTTCACCATTTTAATAAGTACACAGGGGATCTTCTTAAGCCATCTGGAGAGAAGTCTTAAGCTTTAGAGAGACTGTTTAGCAGCTAAGATTATACTTGGAGATTACTATGAAAATTACCCAGCCTGCAATCCTAGTGAAATAAGTTCACAAGAAAACCAGCAAACTATAAGTTGGCTAAAATGAACGTTTAGTAAACAGGTGGAGCACCTGATGGGGGAAATATATACTCCCCTCCCCCTCCCTGAGATAAGTTTATGTTAATCTTCATAAAGCAATTCTGGGAAGTTTTGGAGGCAAAGCTTCCCAAACATGTAATTCGTGTTCAGAACTTTAAAAGATCACAAAAACAGCTTATTTCTTCTTCCCAATCTATAGTTCTGCCAAAGTTTATTGAGAAAATGATACATATTCATATATTCACACATATACAATCATAAAATTATTTTGTCTTAGTAAATTTCCACTGTGAGTTAGACTGTAGTTTTTTTTTTTTTCCCTTCCCTTCAATATAACTGTGGCAACGTTACTGCATATAAATAGATTCAGTTTAAATAAATGTTTCCAATATAATCATGCTGTTAGCAATAGCCAGAAAGTAATAGCACTATAAAAAACTAAATTTCACACTGGCTTCAAGTCTAAGGTCATGAGAAAAAAATTAATGGAACTGTGTGTAACTTACTTCTGGTATCTCAGAGAATGTGCCCTTTTTTAGCAAACCATCAAGCTCTGGTCTGTGTTCTTTTTCATGAGTGAAAACAGGTTATGTCAACAGTCTTCCCATAAGTGTTAAAGATATGGGATGATAAATTCTTTTCTCCCTGTAATTGATTTCAGATATGGCTGGTAAGTCTGCTAGCTTTTGACTTAAGACTCACAAATCTGAAGTCCCATTTTTATGACTATGATGGTGAATGTGCTACACCTGCAGACATTTGCAGTTTCTTTTTTACCAGAAGCATAAAGAAGAGGTTTCCTACATGCTTGTGCTATTTGGCAATGTCCTCAATGATTGGCTCTAAATATAGACTTTGGAGGATTCTTCAGAGCACGATGCGGGAAGGGAGAAGGATGCAGTCCAATGAGCGTGCACTCATCATTCATAGAACTTCTCAAATGGCTTATGGATCAAGTGCCCTACCTGGAAATTAATTTGATGTAATTAGTTTTAAGCTGTGTTATCCTATCCCATTCATATGGTCATTCCTTTGTTTTTATACTCCCCCTTTTTTTTTAACATCCCCACCTGAGATACAACCAGTTTATCTTTGTTTTTCTTCAGGGTTATGTTGATAGATCTTTTTTTTTTGAGGACCCACATATGGGTCAGAGATTGATTGATTCCCATAAGAGAAGATATTGAACATTATATACACTTGAAACAAAAGACAAAAAAAATTGTAGAAATTATGTAATTTTTAGCCATAAACAATTTCTTTAAAAATGTATGAAAAGCTACTGCCTTTCTTAGACAGATGATTTGATTTCCTTAGACATAACTAGGTACATTTCTCCCTGTGGATACTCATTGGTCAGCTGATACTACAGAGTACTGGCTGAGGTTTGCTTAGGAAAAGAAAGACCACTCTAGGTATTTGAAAAAGATAGGACTGCCTACAAAGCCTATGGAAAAGGCTGGGAGTGAAGGTCAGAGAGAACTATTTCTGATTTTGAGTAAAACCTGGAAGTGCCAATTTGACAGGAAGCAAACTCTCAGCTATCTGCAGCACCGAAATGGTTTTAGAAACATGGGAGAAACCTCTGAAAACCTCACATTGCCATCCACCCATAAATCTACCTTTGCCACTAAGGAAGAAAAGTAAAGTCTTCTTATCTTCTCCTTTTCAAGTCTTTATGAATACCTCTCGTTGATGGAATCTAAATGGAAAGCTTACCAACAGGAGAATATAGAAAAATCTAGGTTTTAGTCTTCAAGCCCCTTGGGTCATTGTATCTAAAAGGTCAGGGATGGGACTGTATTGATATCTCTATAATAAAGACAACCCTGGTCAGTTCATATAAGTCTTAGATGGAATTGTGTATTCTCTTGTAAGGGCTAGCTTGAGTAATGTTGAGTGAGTTACCATTCTGAATGCTTCCATATTCTTTCTTATCCTGACTCTTAATTGCAGAGAGGACAATTTTTTAACTTCCATTTACAAGATTGTCAAAGTGTATAATCCAACGGGAAACATATGTGTAATAAGGATGTTACCTAGCAACCAACAATATTGGCAAAATCAACTTTCCTTTGCTGCCTTTTCTGAGCATTTTTGTTAGCAAATCTGATCACATTAAAAGGTGAAACGAGCAGGAACCTATTTTGATATTTTCAGTTATATCTTGTTCTAGAAGGTAACTCCATGATGGAATTGTTCCTTCAGATGTGTCTGACTTTTTTCATTTGATGAGAACAGTTAAGCACATATTGATACATTTTTTGGTAGAAGGAGCCTCTGACAAAAGAAAGGTGCTCTTCCTGGGGTGTCAGAGTCTTTTTGACTAGCATGAAAGAATGTAAAAGTGTTCTGTATTCCCCTGCAAATAAAAATAATGGAGGGAAAGTCTGATTTACCAGCACCCCTAGCCTCTACTCACTAGAAACTGGTAACACAACCCCCAGGGAGACAACCAAAAATGTCACCAGATACTGTCAGATGTTCCCTGGGAAGTAAGTCCTCTCTGGTTGAGAAGCACTCGTCTAGACAATTCAGGATACTACAAAATAGAAGTTAGAAACAGCTACCAAAAGAGAGGAAACATTATTATTTTAGATAATTTGTTTACCTGATAAAATCAAGACATTCAACTGAGAAGTTATTTGAACAAAACACTTCATTTAACGAGCAAAACAAAGTATTTATACAAAAATTGATAACCATCAGAAACAAGCTAGGAAATGCAGTTTCGAGGTTCCTTTTGTGGTGGGCAGCAAAAACCCATGGAAAATGCAAGCGAGAAATGTATGGACATTGTAAAAAGAAAGGATGAAAATAATGGTGTCCTGCCAGATACTAAGGCATCCCTTCAACCTATGATAATCGAGACAGTGGTACACCAACATATTTATCTAACAAACAGGCCAGTAGGAACAGAGTAAATGGCCTCACACTGACTTAATTTACATTAAAAATTTTAGTTTTGAAAGGTAGCATCACAAAGCAGGAGGTAAAGGAAGGAAATTTTATTGAATGATGCTGGTACAGTTGTTTATGTGAAAGAAAAATGTTAAATCCATCACACTTTACATTTCAGCAGGATAAGTATTGAGTCTTTTGTGTCATTTTTGTGGGTTATCCTTCTACCCAAAGGCCTGTGCATGTCTTCACCAGCGCACTGAACACTCACCCCTGACTTAGCAAAGCCATTTCTCTTCTGCTTTCTGTTTCTGGTAATCCCCCTCTTACATATTTCCACAGCAGGACAGGCTTAGCTTTTATTGTGAACGTCTATTTACTTAGCACTCTTCCCTGTTAAACAGTTCCCTCTTTGAGACTTGCATCATTGCATTCCCAGGCTCTCGCACAGTGGTTGTAAAGTATACTTATTAAAAAGAAAAATTGTGGTAAAATACCCATAACAAAAAAATTACCATTTTAATAATTTTTAAGTGTACAACTCAGTGACATTAAGTACATCCTACAGTGTGCTACCATCACCCCATTCATCTCCAGAACACTTTGCATATTGAAAAACTATAACTCTGCACTAATTAAACAATAACTCCCTGTTCCCAGCTTGCCCCAGCCCCTAACAGCCATCATTCAATTTTCTGTCTCTGAATTTGACAACTCTAGGTGCCTCATGTAAGTACCTTTCGTGACTGGCTTACTTCATTTAGCATAACATCTTCAAGGTTTAGCCATGCTACAAAATTTGTCACAATCTCCTTCCTTTTTAGGACTGAATGCTATTTTAATGTATGCATTTACCGCTTTTTGTTCATCCATTCATGCATCGATGGCCAGTGGGTTGCTTCCACCGTTTAGCTACTGGGAATAATGCTGCTATAATCACATATGTACAACTGTCTTTGTTCCTGTCTTCAGTACTTTTAAGTATGTACTCAGCAGTGAACTTGCTGGGTCATATGATAATTCTATTTTTAATTTTTTGAGGAAACACCATACTGTTTTTTCATAGCAAGTATACAGTCTTATATTTCTGCCACCAATGCCCATGAGTTCCAGTTTCTCTACATTGTCTGCCAACACTTGTTTTCATCTGTTGCTTTTTTTTTAAATAATAGGCATCCTAGTGGATATGAAGTGGTATGAATCATTCATTTTTATATCTTAGCAGTTCTGGGATTTGACTCACTCATTTTGCCATAAGCAAACCTGAGTCAGAGAACTCACGGGACTCACCCCAGATTAAGTGATAAGTATAACAAGATAAATATATCTTGTTTCCAGGCTCTTGGTCCACTGCTTCTCCCACCAAGCCATCATGTTCGTCTGGCTACACAAGTGGACACAAACAGGGACTGACCAGCAACTTTCCATTTTAATTTCACCTTTGTCTCTCTCCTGCTTTATGGCTAAACATCTTCTAATCTCTCATATAAAAAAGAGAGAGCAGGAAAATGACAAGACTGTGGAGGAAATAACTATAAAACATGTGCCTGTAGGTAACAGTACTATACAGTGCACTCGAAGTTTTGCTAAGAAGGTAGATGCCCTGTTAAGTGTTTACCACAATAAAATTTTTTATATAAAAAACTGAATGAGAAACATGAGCAAATAATACTTTCCCCACAAACCAGCAAAGAGTGGTGAAATAAAAAGTAATATACACTGTGGTCTCAACCATGAATTGATAACCAGCTAAGGGGGTTTAATTTATTAGTGTACTGGGTATTTGGGGCCTCGAAGTAGTATTCAGGAAATTGCTACGTGTAAAAGAGAGCTGAATATATTTGCGGGATGTGTACTGCCTATTGCTTTGTCATCTTCTATTAATATGGAGAGAGTTGGACGTGATTTTTAGAGTTCTCAAAATATTTGGGGATTCAGAGGTGATGTAGTCTGTGAATGTTTTTTAAGATGCACCATTTTCTGGCAGCCTAAAACCAGCTGCAAAAAAAAAGAACTACTTGTCTAAACATCCAATCACGGAATCCTTCCCCCTCGCTAGAATCACAACATAAAAATAACCCCAGCACACTCATGAATATATTAAAGCAACAATGAAGAATACACCTGCCTCAGTCACGGGTGCTGCTGAAGAACACACCTGCCTCAAAGGTGCCATCCCTGGAAAAACAACGCAGCCACAATGTAAACTCAGCCATGGTCATCCATCTCCTCCAGAAACTGGAGCCGCGGCACGGAACCCATGCTCCACTAAGCGGGGTGATGTCATGGACCAGACTGCAGAACCCCCTGGGGCATGCTGGATTTTTCCACTATAAAACCCGTCAGAAGTTTTGAAGTGACTTTCATCCTTCTCTACACCATAATCCTCAGAAAGTCAGGAGTCAAAGCTGCTTGGTTCATCATCATCTCCCCTGCCCTTTGCTCAGGGCTGGACGCATAGGAAATATTCAGTGAATATTTGCTGACTTTGTGAATAAATGAATGTTAAGAAACGTGTGTGAGCATGATTGGGAAAGTTCTAATCTTTTTAAACTCTGGAGTTTCTTTCTGCACATGACCCCAAGGGTTCTTTCTTACGAATTCCATGTTTGTAAAATGTTTCAGTTCAGTTCAGTTGCTCTGGCGCGTCTGACTCTTTGCAACCCCATGGACTGCAGCACCTCAGGCCTCCCTGTCCATCACCAACTCCCAGAGCTTGCTCAAACTCATCTCCATGGAGTAGGTGATGCATCCAACCATCTCACCCTCTGTCGTCCGCTTCTCCTGTCTTCAATCTTTCCCAGCATTAGGGCTTTTCTAATGAGTCAGCCCTTTGCATCTAGTGGTCAAAGTGTTGGAGCTTCAGTTTCAGCATCCAGTGAATATTCAGGATTGAGTTCCTTTAGGATTAACCGGTAAAGTGTTTACTGTCTGTCAAATGGTGTGATTACTCAGATAAACACTGAAGATAAAAATAAATGAAAAAGGGTCAACTGTTCACTGTCTCCATGGGAGATCCTGTGTTCTGTTACTCCTGCTGTTTGTTGGGAAGAACATAGTTTAGTGTGGTCATCCTGAATAAAAAAATAACTGGTGGTTCGGAATCCTTCCTATTTGCCTGGCACCATGCTACTAAGGAGAAGGCAATGGCACCCCACTCCAGTACTCTTGCCTGGAAAATCCCATGAACAGAGGAGCCTGGTGGGCTGCAATCCACTGGGTCGCTAAGAGTTGGACACGACTGAGCGATTTCACTTTTCACTTCTATGCATTGGAGAAGGAAATGGCAACCCACTCCAGTGTTCTTGCCTGCAGAATCCCAGGGATGGAGGAGCCTGGTGGGCTGCCATCTATGGGGTCGCACAGAGTCAGACGTGACTGAAGCAACTTAGCAGCAGCAGCAGCAGCAGCATGCTACTAAACTTTCCCTAGATATCTAATTTAATTCTTATAACAACACTGTACAATGAGGGTGAGGTTGCCATTATTCCTGTACTATGTATGAGAAAACCATGGCTTAAATTGCTTAAATATCTACCAAAAGTCACAATGCTGCTAAGGAAATGGACTTGGAAAACAGTGCTGTTAGTCCTGGGTTCCACTGCTCATATGGGAGATTCAGACTGCTCTCTTTCTGTCTCTCTCTCTCTAAGGAAAGAATTCTAGTGCAGAAAGCTACTGTAGTCGCAGCTCTCAAAACACTCAGGTTCCTCTGTAGATAGAGAACAAAAGCCAGAATATATATACCATGACAGCAGTCCATATTCTTCTTACAAAGACTTAAGAAACCTCATCCATTCACCCATGAATGAATGAATGGAATCCAACTGCCTACCATATTTGATAAGACAAAGAAAGTGACATTGCCCAAGCTGAGCAGCAAACAGCTATCACTACATTTAAACACTCAGTTGTTTCTTTATCCTAGAATGATCTTCTCTTTTACCCTCAGGTAAGTTCAGTTCAGTTCAGTTCAGTCGCTCAGTCATGTCCGACTCTTTGCGACCCCATGAATCGCAGCACACCAGGCCTCCCTGTCCATCAGCAACTCCCGGAGTTCACTCAGACTCATGTCCATCGAGTCAGTGATGCCATCCAGCCATCTCATCCTCTGTCGTCCCCTTCTCCTCCTGCCCCCAATCCCTCCCAGCATCAGAGTCTTTTCCAATGAGTCAACTGTTCGCATGAGGTGGCCAAAGTACTGGAGTTTCAGCTTTAGCATCAGTCCTTCCAAGGAAATCCCAGGGCTGATCTCCTTCAGAATGGACTGGTTGGATCTCCTTGCAGTCCAAGGGACTCTCAAGAGTCTTCTCCAATGCCACAGTTCAAAACATCAATTCTTCGGCGCTCAGCCTTCTTCATAGTCCAACTCTCACATCCATACATGACCACAGGAAAAACCATAGCCTTGACTAGATGGACCTTAGTCGGCAAAGTAATGTCTCTGCTTTTGAATATACTGTCTAGGTTGGTCATAACTTTTCTTCCAAGGAGTAAGCGTCTTTTAATTTCCTGGCTGCAATCACCATCTGCAGTGATTCTGGAGCCCCCAAAAATAAAGTCTGACACTGTTTCCACTGTTTCCCCATCTATTTCCCAGGAAGTGATGGGACCAGATGCCATGATCTTCATTTTCTGAATGTTGAGCTGTAAGCCAACTTTTTCGCTCTCCACTTTCACTTTCATCAAGAGGCTTTTTAGTTCCTCTTCACTTTCTGCCTTAAGGGTAGTGTCATCTGCATATCTGAGGTTATTCATATTTCTCCTGGCAATCTGGATTCCAGCTTGTCCTTCATCCAGCCCAGCGTTTCTCATGATGTACTCTGCATGTAAGTTAAATAAGCAGGGTGACAATATATAGCCTTAACGTACTCCTTTTCCTATTTGGAACCAGTCTGTTGTTCCATGTCCAGTTCTAACTGTTGCTTCCTGACCTGCATACAGATTTCTCAAGAGGCAGGTCAGGTGGTCTGGTACTCCCATCTCTTGAAGAATTTTCCGCAGTTTATTATTATCCACACAGTCAAAGGCTTTGGCATAGTCAATAAAGCAGAAATCGATGTTTTTCTGGAACTCTCTTGCTTTTTCCATGATCCAGCAGATGTTGGCAATTTGATCTCTGGTTCCTCTGCCTTTTCCAAAACCAGCTTGAAAATCAGGAAGTTCATGGTTCACATATTGCTGAAGCCTGGCTTGGAGAATTTTGAGCATTACTTTACTAGCATGTGAGATGAGTGCAATTGTGTGGTAGTTTAAGCATTCTTTGGCATTGCCTTTCTTTGGGATTGGAATGAAAACTGACCTTTTCCAATCCTGTGGCCACTGCTGAGTTTTCCAAATTTGCTGGCATATTGAGTGCAGCACTTTCACAGCATCATCTTTCAGGATTTAGTCACCTATTAATGCTCTCAAACTTAATTCAAATGCTACCTCTCCTGTGAAACCTTCTCCCAGTCCCCAAATGAAGCTTTTCTTTCTCTGTGGCCACATTCTGTTGTACCTTTGTTTAATTAGGCTTTTAATTGGAGTAATAGAATTCAAGCCTTCTCCCAGTCCCCAAATGAAGCTTTTCTTTCTCTGTGGCCACATTCTGTTGTACCTTTGTTAACTTGGGCTTTTAATTGGAGTAATAGAATTCAAATAGTTTACCATCAGGAGCAATTACATTTTAAAATACATTTGTAAATTACCTGGAAAATTCACACATCCCAAAGTACTATACTTATTTTAGGAAATAGTTAAATATAGTATCTAACCAACAACCACCTATGTCATTTTCAGTAACTGCTGCCATTAGGGAATATTTCTTGTTGAACTAGGCAAAATTTAATGAAAGCATAATGATTAAGAAAAGAAATGAGCCCTAGGAAAACCACTCTAAAGTCCTCTTCTCTTCAAACACGTTTGGGTACAAAGGATTTTTGTATTTTTTGAGTGCATTTTAAATGTATTTTTAAGTACAAAAATATAAGAGTTTCACTTAGTCATTTTCTTAGCATCAGTTTCACTTTGGGGCCCTTAGAGGCCAAAATGGAATGCCCACCAGCTACTTGAATTCTGGTCTGAGTTTCTGATAACAGCTCAGTTTATTAATAGAATGCTGAAGCCACATCTGAGTTCAGTGTCTTAGAGATGGAGAGGGATTTCTTTGTTGTAGGGGAAACATTTGTACTAGGGGAATCCTTGTGTTCAGAAACCTGGGAGGATTTATACATCATCGGAGGTGCTGAAGCTTTACTTTCAGCTGCCCCCTTTTGGTGCTTGTCTGTAGGGAGAATGCATGGCTGAACCATGCCGGACGAGCTGCCACTGAGATAAGGAACCGCATGGTGCTTTCTTTCATGGATCTCTTCTGAATAGTCCCATTTCTGTTTATCAAGCAAATGCATTTTGATTATGTCCCCCAAGTTCCATAGGAATATACTCTTTGGGCAGCTCTGTTCTCTATTCTTAGGCAGTGTATGTATGTGGACTTCAGGCCTAAACTGTTACTACATTTAAAAATCAAAGTTGAGTCAGTGTATTCAGGCCTCCTAAAAATCCATAGGGACTTCAGAGAGATTCACTATTAAGCCTTCTTGTTACATGTTGTTGTTTAGCTGCCAAGTTGTGTCAAACTCTTCTTGTGATTCTATACACTGTGGCCCACCAGGTTTCTTTGTCCTTGGGATTTCCCTGGCAGGAATACTGGAATTGGTTGCCATTTCCTTTTCCAGGGGATCTTCCTGACCCAGGGATCAAACCCAAGTCTCCAGAATTGGCAGGTGGATTCTTTACCACTCAGCCGATAGCATTCTGTCAACTTAGGGGCTAATTGGCCAGATATATCTGTGAAAAACCAGAAGGTAAAAGTGCATTGTAACTCCACTTATTCTCTGTATCTTCCTGAGAGAGGATTCAGTGACTCTTGCATTTGTGAAAAATAGAATATATCATTTTTCCAGGGCATGAAGATAACAGAGACTATATTTAACCTTAGGTTTTCAGATGTGAAATTCATTTGAAATGTGCTAAAAGTTCATTGTATGAATATTGCATGTCTCTTAACAGTGGTGACATTGATGGGTTCTCAGTTTTTTCAGTTCCACATGGTTTCTGTAAACCTGGCTGGTGGATCATTTGAACTTGTCTCTCCAAATAAATGGTAGCAACCTGGGTATCAAAGACTCCATTTTATTTTCCTCTTAATTGTCTCTTGGCACCAATCAGGATATTGGGTGTATAGTTAGTGTTTTATAAAGATTTACTGGCATCTTAGGAAAGAAAATGTTTCTAAACCCAAGGGGAGAAACACTGTTTATAGGCATAATTAAAAATGTATTCTTATTTAGAGAAAAATAACCCTAAAGTCTTACAAATTAAAAGACACAATCCAAACTAAACTTGTAATGCTATTTCGTTCTGCTGCAATTTTCCTTATTTTATTTTTTGTTATATCTTATATATATATATCTTCATTTTTTATATATATCTTATTTTTCTTATATATTTTCTTTTCTTATATATATATGTTTAAATTATACTATATAAAGGGTAAAATGTATATAGTCCACTCTACCCCCAACCTATGTAATTTGCTGTTCTTGCCTTCAATTCTTTATTCATAAAGTTCCTCATTTGCCTAAAGGCTATTATCCTCACTTTTCTTCACTTAACTTTTGCCTCTTCTTTTAAGATTTGGTTAAGGTAACATCACTTCCAAAAAGCCATCATAATACCTCTGTATTAGCATTTGATGTTTCATTATAAAAATATTTTCTTCCCCATTACCATAAGTTCCCTGAGGGCCAAGTTTATGCCCTATATATTTTTGTGTCCCAATGCCTGATGTGTAGGGAATACTCGATAAAAAATTTTAGGCCTAGGTGTCAGTTATTCATATTTATAATATTTATATTTCCATTTATATTCTATCATCAGTTTTCATTATCCCAGAATGTTTTTTCTTATTTTCCTCTCTGTAACATTCAAATCCCAGAATCTATCAACTTACCGTAGGTTCTGGAGACACTATGATCTCTTCTGTGTTAATGGGTCTCAAGCTCGAGTGCATATTGGAATCACCTGGGGAGTTTTTAAATGTACTCATATTCATAGTAAGTCATGTTAATAGCCCATACACCTGGTATGATGTATTAAGATGAGCTACAGTGTCACCTGTGTGGTGTGCTTCTGGAAAGGGTATAACCCAGTCAAATCATGAGAAAACACCAGGCAGATCCAGTTGAGCAGCGTTCTGTGAAATGCTTGGCCGGCGTGCTTCGTATAGTTAATTTTAGGTTACGTGAGTTTCACCTTTTAAAGGCTTGTTTATGTGTCTATTTTTGGCTGTGCTAGTCTCGGTTGCTGCACAGACTTTTCTCTAGGTGTGGTGAGCTGGGGCTGCTCTCTAGCTGTGGTGTGTGGGCTTTTCATTGTGTTGGCGACTCTTGTTGCAGAGCACGGTCTCTAGGGTGCATGGGCTTCAGTAGCTGTGGCGTGTGGGCTCGGTAGTTGAGACTCAGTGCTTGTGGTGCCCAGGCTCAGTTGCTCCCTGGGCCAGTGGAATCTGCCTGGATTAGGGATTGAACCCATCCATGTCCCCTGCACTGGCGGTGGATTCTTCACCACTGAGCCACCAGGGAAGCCTGAGTTTGACCTTTATTTCATGACCTAATGCAGAGTCCTCTGAACCAGGCTGGTAATATTTGCAAAAGACAGAGATTAGCTGAAATATTCTATCAGTGTTAATTTTCTGATCTTGATAATTATACTGTGATGATAGAAGATGTTAATATTAGAGACAGCTGGGTGAGGGCTATATGGTAATCTTTTGTATCATTGTCACAACTTTATTGTAAATCTACAATTACTTAAAAGTCAAAAGCTTTCTAAACAACTTTTTTAAAATGTCACTTATGTCACTCCCATGTTTTCTGATTTAACTTGTTTGGGTCAAGACCTTGGATACTCAGGACTTAAAAAATTTCCCCGGGTGATGCCAGTGAACAGACAAGCTGAGAAGCAGTGCTCTAAACCAGCGGTACTTGAATTTGCCTGTCTATTAGAACCTCTTGGGAAGATTTTTTTAAATCCCAGTGCTCAGCCTTTCCCCCAGATTGAATTAGAATATCTAGGGTTTGGACCAAGGCATTGATACTTTTTAAAAGCTCTTCATGTAATTCTATGCAAAATGTGTTTGAAAATTGCTGCTGTAAACTAATGTCCCCAAATGTGCATGGTCATAAGCATATCCTGGAATGTTCCGTGATCATGACAATGGCCATAAGCATTCTAATATAGACTTAGGTTCTCCAAACCTACAGAATCAATATTCAGAGGAGAAGAGTATTTTTAATATTCAACCAGGTGAATTTTATGATCAGAAAAGCTTGGGAAACATTACAAATTATCTAGAAATACTGAAGTTGGTATAGATTCTGGCAGTGAAGCCTGAAGCTCTACAGAGAGAGACTATTCCTTATTGTACCAGCAGGAAAAGAAAGGGTATAAATGATGAGCTACGGAGGAAATCCATGGATGATAAATCCCCCAACTTGGATAGAATGTAAGTTTGGCCCCATTATTTATTCAATAGTGATTTACTGGGGAAAGAGTAATGAACGGGCAAGTCCCTGACCTCACAGAACTTGCATTCCAGTGGTAGAGGGATACAAATGATAAGCAAATTCATGAGTGAGAGTGATAATTTCAGATAAATTACACTTAAAAATAATCTTAAAACAACCCAGATGTCCATCAGCAGATGCATAGATTAACAAACTGTGGTATACACATACAATGGAATATTCAGTTCAGTTCAGTCACTCAGTCATGTCTGACTCTTTGCAACACCATGAATTGCAGCATGCCAGGCCTCCTGTTCATCACCAACACCCAGAGTTCACTCAGACTCACGTCATTTGAGTCAGTGATGCCATCCAGCCATCTCATCCTCTGTAGTCCCCTTCTCCTCCTGCCTCCAACCCCTCCCAGCATCAGAGTCTTTTCCAATGAGTCAGCTGTTCGCATGAGGTGGCCAAAGTATTGGAGTTTCAGCTTCAGCATCATTCCTTCCAAAGAACACCCATGGCTGATCTCCTTCAGAATGGACTGGATGGATCTCCTTGCAGTCCAAGGGACTCTCAAGAGTCTTCTCCAACACCACAGTTCAAAAGCATCAATTCTTCGGTGCTCAGCCTTCTTCACAGTCCAACTCTCACATCCATACATGACCACAGGAAAACCATAACCTTGACTAGATGGACCTTAGTCGGCAAAGTAATGTCTCTGCTTTTGAATATGCTATCCAGGTTGGTCACAACTTTTCTTCCAAGGAGTAAGCGTCTTTTAATTTCATGGCTGCAGTCACCATCTGCAGTGATTTTGGAGCCCAAAAAATAAAGTCTGACACTGTTTCCACTGTTTCCCCATCTATTTCCCATGAAGTGATGGGACCAGATGTCATGATCTTTGTTTTCTGAATGTTGAGCTTTTAGGCCAGGTTTTTCACTCTCCACTTTCACTTTCATCTAGAGGCTTTTTAGTTCCTCTTCACTTTCTGCCATAAGGGTGGTGTCATCTGCATATCTGAGGTGATTGATATTTCTCCTGGCAATCTTAATTCCAGCTTGTGCTTCTTCCAGTCCAGCATTTCTCATGATGTACTCTGCACAGAAGTTAAATAAACAGGGTGACAATATATAACCTTGACGTACTCCTTTTCCTATTTGGAACCAGTCTGTTGTTCCATGTCCAGTTCTAACTGTTGCTTCCTGACCTACAGATTGTATTTGTATACCACAGTTTGTTAATCCATGCATCTGCTGATGGACATCTGGGTTGTTTTAAAATGTTTATCATGCATACAGGTTTCTCAAGAGGCAGGTCAGGTGGTCTGGTATTCCCATCTCTTGAAGAATTTTTCACAGTTTCTTGTGATCCGCACAAAGGCTTTGGCATAGTCAATAAAGCAGAAATAGATGTTTTTCTGGAACTCTCTTGCTTTTTCCATGATCCAGCAGATGTTGGCAATTTGATCTCTGGTTCCTCTGCCTTTTCTAAAACCAGCTTGAACATCTGGAAGTTAACAGTTCACGTATTGCTGAAGCCTGTCTTGGAGAATTTTGAGCATTACTTTACTAGTGTGTGAGATGAGTGCAATTGTGTGGTAGTTTGAGCATTCTTTGGCATTGCCTTTCTTTGGAATTGGAATGAAAACTGACCTTTTCCAGTCCTGTGGCCACTGCTGAGTTTTCCAAATTTGCTGGAATATTGCAGCATCATCTTTCAGGATTTGAAATAGCTCAACTGGAATTCCATCACCTCCACTAGCTTTGTTCGTAGTGATGCTTTCTAAGGCCCACTTGACTTCATACTCCAGGATGTCTGGCCCTAGATTAGTGATCACACCATCATGATTATCTTGGTCTTGAAGATCTTTTTTGTACCGTTCTTCTGTGTATTCTTGCCACCTCTTCTAATATCTTCTGCTTCTGTTAGGTCCATACCATTTCTGTCCTTATCGAGCCCATCTTTGCATGAAATGTTCCCTTGGTATCTCTAATTTTCTTGAAGAGATCTCTAGTCTTTCCCATTCTGTTGTTTTCCTCCATTTCTTTGCATTGATCACTGAGGAAGGCTTTCTTTTCTTTTCTTGCTATTCTTTGGAACTCTGCATTCAGGTGCTTATATCTTTCCTTTTCTCCTTTGCTTTTCACCTCTCTTCTTTTCACAGCTATTTGTAAGGCCTCCCCAGATAGCCATTTTGCTCTTTTGCATTTCTTTTTCATGAGGATGATCTTGATCCCTGTCTCCTGTTACAATGTCAGGAACTTCAGTCCATAGTTAATCAGGCACTCTATGTATCAGGTCTAGTCCCTTAAATCTATTTCTCACTTCCACTGTAGAATCACAAGGGATTTGATTGAGGTCATACCTGAATGGTCTAGTGGTTTTCCCTCCTTTCTTCAATTTGAGTCTGAATTTGGCAATAAGGAGTTCATGATCTGAGCCACAGTCAGCTCCTGGTCTTATTTTTGTTGACTGTATAGAATTTCTCCATCTTTGGCTGCAAAGAATATAATCAATCTGATTTCGGTGTTGACCAGTCTTCTCTTGTGTTGTTGGAAGAGGGTGTTTGCTATGACCAGTGCATTTTCTTGGTAAAACTCTATTAGTCTTTGCCCTGCTTCATTCCATATTCCAAGGCCAAATTTGCCTGTTACTCCAGGTGTTTCTTGACTTCCTACTTTTGCATTCCAGTCCCCTATAATGAAAAGGATATCTTTTTTGGGTGTTAGTTCTAAAAGGTCTTGTAGGTCGTCATAGAACTGTTCAACTTCAGCTTCTTCAGCATTACTGGTTGGGGCATAGACTTGGATAACTGTGATATTGAATGGTTTGCCCTGGAAACGAACAGAGATCATTCTGTCGTTTTTGAGATTGCATCCAAGTACTGCATTTTGGACTCTTTTGTTGACCATGATGGCTACTCCATTTCTTCTGAGGGATTCCTGCCCGCAGTAGTAGATATAATGGTCATCTGAGTTAAATTCACCCATTCCAGTCCGTTTTAGTTCGCTGATTCCTAGAATGTCGATGTTCACTCTTGCCATCTCTTGTTTGACCACTTCCAATTTGCCTTGATTCATGGACCTGACATTCCAGGTTCCTATGCAATATTGCTCTTTACAGCATCAGACCTTCTTTCTATCACCAGTCACATCCACAGCTGGGTATTGTTTTTTCTTTGGCTCCATCCCTTCATTCTTTCTGGAGTTATTTGTCCACTGATCTCCAGTAGCATATTGGGCACCTACTGACCTGGGGAGTTCCTCTTTCAATATCCTGTCATTTTGCCTTTTCATACTGTTTAGCCATAAAAGAATGAAATATTGATACATGCTGCAGTGTAGATGAACTTTGAAAATCTTAATATTAAGTAATATAAACCAAACACAGTAAGTCACATATTATATGACTCATATTAAATGTGTAGGAAAAGTCAATCCATAGAAATCGAAATACATTATTGATCGCCAGGGACTGGGGCAGGTGAAATGGCGAGCTATTTCTTCATACATGTGGCATTTACTTTTGGAGTTATGAAAATATTTTGGAAGTAGTTAGAAGTTAGGAGCACAACCTTTCAAATGCACTAAATGCTACTGAACTGTTCACTTTATAATAATTTTATGTTATGTGAACTATAGCTCATAAAAATAGTAATAATTTTTTTTAATTTAATATGAGAACATCATAGAGAAAAGTAGATGGTGGATGGATCCTCCAGATTGGGCCACCAAGGAAAGCATTGCCAAAGGAGTTATTTTTAAATTAAGACCTAAATGATGGAAGAAGCCAGTCATGTAAACTTCAAGGGGCAGAGAATCCCAAATGCAGCGAATAGCAAATGCCGGGGTCCTGAGGAGCGAATGAGCGACACATATAGGAGGCAAGGAAAAAGGCCAGCATGGCGAGGGAAGGGAGAGCGGATGAAGTTACCAGGGACAGTAGAGGTAGGTCATAAGGGAACTTATAGACCATAGTAAAGAGTTTTAGCAGCCACCATTTGAACCTAATTATATATACTGTGTGTATGTGAATACATGTATATATAGTTAGTGTATATAACACATGGATTGTTGGAGACAAGGTTGGAAGCAGAAACACCAGCTAAGATGCTGTTTCAGTGTAGCAGGGAAGTAGTAGCTTGGAATAGCATGATAGTCAGAGAGAGAGATATAAGTGAATGGATTCAGAATCTTTCTGAAGAGTGTATGATGGAACAGATGTAGAAACGTGAGAGTTGGAAAGAGGAATAGGTGGGAGGTTCGAGGTATCTGAGCATGTTTGTTTCCATATTGCAGATAGGGTGGAATTTTCAGATAGGATGAGAATTTTATGAATATGTTTAATGCCTTTCAAGTCCCAAAGCATCCTTGTGACCCTAGAGAATTCTGCCTTACCATGATCCATGTCAGGAGTATCTAGACATTGAATTATTAAATGCCAAAGATGAGTACCTGTTTCAGTTATTAGTCATAACTGGCTTTGTTCAAAGAAGTGAGATAGGTGTCTTTATTTAATCACAACAGGGATTTTTTGGTTGGTGTTTTCTCTGTTACATGTGTCCCTGGAGCCATTTGGGAATAGAATCAAGCTAAATTTCACAGCAGAGATTCTTTATGTGTGTTCAGTTCTTAATGCACAAATGCATGGAGTTACCATAGAAATGAATAACCGAGATAAACGTCAGTGCTTTTCTGTAGACATCACTCAGACCTGCTCCGCTGGTGGCTGTCTTCCTGCTGCTTGCAGACCCTGTGAGTATCCGGTTGTGAACTTCGTGTTTCTTCATCAGGAGCTCGTTCGATAACACCCCTGCCTTCCTTGGCATCACCCACTCCTTCCTTGAACCACAGGTTCTTTTTTTCTCCCTCTCACCACTGAACTTCAGTGATTAAGGGCCAAGGAGAGCCTGGCAGTTCCTAGAAGAGGAAGGGCCATGTGGTGCCCACTACATTTCCTCCCTCTTCTTTTACCCCAATACTTGCATTGAGGAGGTGGTATCCTAATGTTGCCCTTCTAAGAAGGCCTCCTCCAAGCCAACCTGATTACTATCAGCATTTAGGAAGAAGCACAGCTGTGACTGCACTTCTCTAAGTTGTCACTTTGTAACAACTGCAGGAATCTTTACAAAGGAGGAGCATAGCATCTCCATCCTTATTTGAATTTATTTGTTCTTACATTGGTGTTTAAAATGAAAAAATGTGTGAAAACAAATTTGGCATGTTATTTGAGGGAATTCATGATTTCCATATTCAGTGGAAATAATTTTCTAGTCTCTTTCCTGTGAAAAACCACCAGCACCATGCTGATAAATATGGAATAGTAAGTATCCTTGTCAGAAAGTGGGCTTATCCGATACTTTTCTACTTATCTGATTATCTTCTTATCTGATACTTTCTACACTTTTGGTGTAGAAAAATAAACTCTGCTTATCCAATTAATATATTATGTCTAGATTCGTCCCTGTATCTATTAGAAACAATTTGCCAATATGTATTATTTAATATCTCCATAACTTGAGAAAATAATTTATATCAATATCTATATCTATATTTTTTCTGCATTTACCTATTTATCATCTGTATCCATGCTTGGCTTATGCAGTAATATACAACATAAGTAAAATAAACTGAGAACTAAATATGCTGAGTAAATTTCCCTTTCTAGAAAAGTGGCTTCTGCCATATCATGCTCTAGAACTGGAAATTTGCCTCAGAGTAGTTAATGCCCTGAAAAAAACCTCAGCTGCCCACAATAAAGTATTTTATTTCAAATACAGATTTTACTAAAGCAGCTTTATTGATAGCATCAGGTTTAATGCTGATAGCTTAAGGTGAACGATGCCGGATTCATGATCGCCAAAGAATATTTAGCTTCGGGACCAGGGACCAGGGACCAGGCTTGATCACTCAAGAACTTTTAGTATCAGAGTTTTATTAAAGTAAGAAAAGGGTCAGAGAAAGCTTCTGACATAGACCTCCGAAGGGGAGCAGAGAATGTCCCCCTAGCTAGTCTTATCCAGGCCTTATATACTTTTTTCAGACCCACTCCCACAACATACATCTTAAATTAACAAGATTAAAACTAACAATAGAAAGATCTTCCCAGACCCACTCCCATAATATACATTTTAAGATGACAGGATTAGTCAGAAGGTTCTTGTTAAGGAGAAACATGTCCTTGAGCAAGATACATTGTTACATTGACTAAGACAAAGAAATGTAGAAAAATGTCCTTTTCTCGGTGAGAGCCCCTGACCCTTTTAATCCTTCTTGAGGGCTCCAGATCCCTTTTCCTCCTTCAGGACCCTGGACTTCTTTTCAACCTACCTAGGAACTGACTCTCTCAATGCCAATGTACTTATTCATGTGATGCATAAAATGAATATGCTGGCCATAATAAGTGAGTCTTAGGCTCAGTTTTCTCAAATGATGCTAAGGTTTTTTCCCAAGGTCTCAATTAAGTGTGAACTGAAGACTTTCTAGCCTCTGTTTATGATCAGCCTAATAAAATAACTTAGAACAAATTCTGACCTTAACTATATGTTCTGGTTTGAAATGAAACATTGTCATAGAGTAAGAGGTGACTATGGCAATACTAAGGAAATTGGAGATTAGTAGGATGCTATAGACATCACTTACACTTTTCACTTTCATGTGTTGGAGAAGGAAATGGCAACCCACTCCAGTGTTCTTGCCTGGAGAATCCCAGGGATGGGGGAGCCTGGTGGGCTGCAGTCTATGGAGTTGCACAGAGTTGGACACAACTGAAGCGACTTAGCAGCAGCAGCAGTAGCATAGACATAATATTGGAGAAAGAAATGACAAACCACTCCAGTATTCTTGCCTTGGAGAATCCAATGGACATAGGAGCCTATAGTCCATGGGGTCACAAGAGTCAGACTCGACTGAGTAACTAAACCTAAACCTATAGGCATAATATATTTAAATGTTACATTTGCTCATCTAACAGGATGTTGAATAGAGACCACCATAGTATAATTTTGTCTTCTACTTAAGGCAGTTCTAAATTATTATTTATTTTGGCATAAGTTCTACAAGCTCTTCAGCTTACTGGTATACTGGTATGGTTTATGTATGTATGAATCTTTTCTTTGGGGGATATATATACACATAGATGTATACATGAGATATAAATCAGTGTATCATTCCTAAGACTGGATGACTATCCATGGAAAGGAAATCAGTTTTCTATGATCTGGGGAGTTCCCTCAGACTAGGATTCAAGCCACATTGCTATGTTTAAAAAGTACATGAGCAGAATCTTCTAGGAAGAAGATGAAATTAGCTAGAGTATGAAGTTATCCACATATCTATTTAAGCCAAGACTTTGCCTCTGAGGAAAATTTGCAGTGTCCATTTGGCAAGTAAGTTCTATTCAGCTGTAGGTTTAATAAAGAACAGAAGCAAAGCAGTGGAAGTTCTCTAAGCTTGGCTGGAGATTAAAATGAAAAAAAAAATGTTTGTGGAAATGTTAACAGATGCAGGGTGGAAGACATAAACTGACATTTCTCTGAAGAAGATAAACAGATGGCCAAGAAACACATGAAAAGATGTTCAGCGTCACTAATTATTAAAGAAATGCAAATCAAAACTATCACACCAGTCTGAATGGCCATTATCAATAACTAAAAACAATAAATGCTGGAGAGGGTGTGGAGAAAAGGGAACCTTCTTACACTGTTGGTGAGAATGTAAACTGATACAACCACTATGGAGAACAGTATGGAGTTTCCTTAAAAAACTAAAAATAGAACTACCATATGACCTGGAAATCCCACTCCTGGGCATATACCTGGAGAAAACCATTAATTCAAAAACATGCATCCACCCCAATGTTTATTTCGGTACTATTTACGACAGCCAGAACATGGAAGCGACTGAAATGTCCATCAGCAGAGGGCAGCTAAAGATGTGGTATGTATATACAATGGAATATTACTTAGCCATAAAATGAGATGAAATTGTGCCATTTGCAGAGAAACATTGCTGTTTTTGTTGAGTTGTTCAGTCACGTCTGACTCTTTGCGACCCCATGGACTGCAGCATGCCAGGCTTCCCTGTCCTTCACTCTCTCCCTGAGTTTGCTCAAACACATGTCTATTGAGTCAATGATGCCATCCAACCATCTCATCCTCCGTGGGCCTCTTCTCCTCCTGCCCTCAGTTTTTCCCAATATCAGGGTCTTTTCCAGTGAGTCAGCTCTTCATATCAGGTAGCCAAAGAATTGGATTACAGCTTTGTGTAATTTAATGAAACGATGAGCCATGCCATGGAGGGCCACCCAAGACAGACGGGTCATGATGAAGAGTTCTGACAAAATGTGACCCACTGGAGAAGGGAAGGGCAAACCACCTCAGCATTCTTGCCTTGAGAACCCCTTAAACAGTATGAAGAGACAGAGATATGGATGAACCTAGAGACTGTCACACAGTGAAGGAAGTCAGAAAGAGAAAAACAAATATCGTATCATATATCTTATATGTGGAATCTAGAAAAATGGTTCAGATAAACTTCTTTGCAAAGCAGAAATAAAGACACATATATAGAATAGACATATGGATACCAAGGGGAGAAGGAGGGTGGGATAAATTGGGAGATTGAGATTGACATTTATACACTACTGTGTATAAAACAGATAACTAATGAGAACCTATTGTCTAGCACAGGCAACTTCTCAATGCTCTGTGATGGCTTAAATGGGAAGGAGATGCAAAAAAGAGGAGATACACGAATACATAGCTGATTGACTTTGCTGTGCAGCAGACACTTGTAAAGCAACTGTACTCCAATAAAAATTAATTTAAAAATTCCCGAAAGATGCCAAGTGCCTGAGCCTTGCTGCAGAATATGTATTCTTGTTAGCACCAGCAGTATCTGAGAACTCTATGAAAGCATTAGGCATGACCCTTGCCTAGTAGAGCTCTCTTGATAATAATAGCATTTGTAAAGTCTAGAAAAGAGTGAAAGTAGACTGGGGACATGGGAAGAAGCATATTGAAACCCCAACATTCCATGCCCTTGTTACTTGCCTGTGGGTACAACTTGTTGGGTTGGCAAAAAAAGTTAATTCGGGTTCCCGTCATATCTATGGAAAATCCGAACAAACTTTTGGCCAACCCAATAGAAAGCTAGAAAGTAATGAGGCTGCACAAACCTGTTTTGTATTGTGCTTTCATTTAAGACTCTGGATTTAGGCATCTCTGGGAAGAACAAACCAGTGTTCTGTAGTGTTGAAAAATACACATTTTTATGTTTAAAGTTGTGTTATCATCTTTAAGATCAGAAGCTGTAGAACTCAATGGTAAGCATAAGCTTTGATATCAAATGACTGAATCTGTGTTCACATCCTGGGTCTGCCTTTAGATTCTGCGTGGCCTCGGCTGAATACTTCATCTCTCTCTCCATTTATTTCCTCTGTAAAGCAGCTGCAAAGTCGCTTCAGTCATGTCTGACTCTGTGCGACCCCATAAATGGCAGCCCACCAGGCTCCCCCATCCCTGGGATTCTCTAGGCAAGAATACTGGAGTAGGTTGCCATTTCCTTCTCCAATGCATGAAAGTGAAAAGTGAAAGGGAAGTCGCTCAGTCGTGTCTGACTCTTTGCGACCCCATGGACTGCAGCCTACCAGGCTCCTCCGTCCATGGGATTTTCCAGGCAAGAGTACTGGAGTGGGGTGCCATTGCCAGAGTCATTCCTAATTCGTAGATTCTCATCTTTAACTGAGATCATGCATCAACAGCTGAGCATAGTAGGACAGCTAATCATCCTTAAAAAGCAAGAGACACAAAAAAGTGACTTCAGCAAAAGCTGCCCAGAAGCCCCTTGTTATGCAAGATGACCATGTAATGCCAGACCCATGTTTTATATAATCTTTCCTCACTGATTATGCAATGTCTTTGCTGGTGTTGCCTCACAGTTGCTTGGCTGTGTGTATGCTTCACTGCTAAATGTTCTTTCTAACTCACTATGTTTCCTAACAGCTATCTGAGCTTTCCTTCCATAGCTTCAGGCTACAGCTTCCTGTTCTCTCATCTGAAACTGAGCAATTCCCTTCCCTTATTAATTTTGTAACCTTGAAGCTATTGAAGCAGTCTGAGCAAATACGCACCTGCAGTTTTCTTTTTTATCTAAATTCCTATGAATTGGAATTCTTTCCTGTCTTCATACATACATACATATACATACACACACACACACACAGAAACTCAAATTCCTTTTTCTTTTAGTGTTGACTCTAATTGTTGTTAATGAAGCATTTTCTATATTGAGCCCTTCCAATTAATTAATTTTTTTTCTTCTTCTAAAGAAAGAGACATAACCCATTACCTGAAAAGCTGATCAGTAGAATTTCTTTAGAAACTGACCCTTTATAGTATTTGAAACCATTTAAATTTCTTGCCATAATAAGGTTGCTGAAGCATGGGAAATAAATCCATATGTAGTGGTACATTAGTGCTCAGTTTAAAATCAAATTTTAAGTATATAAAGCATATAGTGAAGTGTTATGTTACCCTCAGAGGCTATTGTTCTGGCCTAGGTTTCTTCTAAATGATGACCACTTGGCACTGACTGCAAAGTCAAATGATTAATATTTCCTGGACATTTTTATCTGAGGCACAGAAGTAGCAGATAATGGATCTCAATAAAACCATGGTTTGTGAAATTCTGCTTATTTATTGGTAACTGTCTTATTACAAATAGCTCCTAGGAAGAGAAAGAAGCAAATATTTTGCTGCTGCTGCTGCTGCTAAGTCACTTTAGTCGTGTCCGACTCTGTGTGACTCCATAGACGGCAACCCGCCAGGCTCCCCTGTCCATGGAATTTTCCAGGCAAGAACACTGGAGTGGGATGCCATTGCCTTCTCTGTATTTCCCCCTAGATTCCAATTATTGAATTTATCACATAGGATACTTTGGGACTCAGCATATATTCTCCATCTCTGCAAGCAACCAAGCTGAGCTAAGCTAAAATGGGGCAAGGATCAACACTTACAGTCCCCTGTGCACCAGTCAAACCCAGTGTCACTCACGTTGGTAACAGACCCTCCTATCTGAAATGGGATATTTGTTGTGACAGTTCTTATTTGTTTTAGGAGAAAATGCTCCATAGTAATAAAGAAGGAAAAATTCAAGGAGTAATTTAAACTTAACTAAGAAACTGAAGACACATCAGCACACTAAAGTATATTATATGTTACTACAGATGTTCATATCAGTGATTTGAAGTCAGATATAACTGACTTTGAATTCTGGCTTTATCACTGATTAGATTTTGTAACTGCTGAAGAAGTCATCTCAGGTCTCTAAATCCTGTTTTCTCACATTCAGAGTGGGAATAACAGTTACTTCAGAGAGTTACTATGAAAATTATATGAGAGATGAGCTCCCATTTCTAGGACATGTGCTTGGAAAAGCTAGCTTCCTTCTTGAAGCTTCCCACTTCCTCCTCCGGGAAGTAAAAGTTCATAGCTCTCTTGTAAGAGTTAGCTACTGATGCATAACAAACCAATCCCAAAGCCAGTAGCTTAAAACAACTGTTTATCAAGTTCACAGTTCTTACAGTTGGAAATTTAGGTAACACAGAGCTGGGTGGTTTATTCAGGCTTCATCTGGGCTCTCCTGCATGCTCAATCAAAATAATTGATTTTTATGAGAATTTATGTATTTTAGCCCCATTCAGAATAGTGATATTCAAAATATTTAACAGCCACTTTGGCAGAATCTCAGACCAATCAAATTCAATTGCAAGGCCGGATGCCCCCTGCATGGAGACTGTTAATTCTTTAGTTCCTGGGTCATCAGTTGGCCAGAGGGGCCAAACTAGGGAGCCTGGAGTGTGAGGGAGAGGGTTGGCTGGGGGAGGGGTGCAGTAGCTATAGATTGGCCAATACAAAAGTTTCTGATAAAACTGGCTGAATGTTAGCCCTGTCCCATCCATATTATAATCTTCTTCCTGTCTAAGTTGTCCCAACTCTCTTGATATCTTATCACTAGTGTACTGTACCTTGCAATTAGCACTGGTGCCGCCTACATCTTGACACCAAGGATACTGCTTACATCCTTGTGTCTCTCCATCTCACCTCTATAAATTCCAATAAACCCACATCAATAACAAGCACAGGTTATACACATGCTTCTTTGAAACAGGGCAATGATTCTTCATTGGGGAAAAGATGGCAATGGTTGGCTTAGGAAAAAACATATTAAACATTCTGATATTTTACCAGTCCTGTTTGTCAGGTGGGACGGAAAAAGTCCAATTATTTTTCATCATCATAGATAATAAAACTAAAGTTGGTAGAGATTTGCCCAATTCTCAAAATGGGAAGAGATCCACCCCATTTCAAAAGGCATCATGGATTAAAAACATTGAGAAACATAAAACTGAAGCTAATGTGGAAAAGCCAGAATCTCTGGGGTGGAACGCGGGAGTCTGTATTTCAAACGATTCTTACTGGCACTGAAGTTGAAAAATCGTTGGCCCCAGATGGTCCACGGTATTGAGGAGGGGCAGTTATGAAGAGTCGGACACGACTGAGCGACTGAACTGAACTGAACTGAACTGAACTGGAGTTGTGAAAGGGCATTAACCTAAGTAAAAAAACAGGGATGTCAGCAGGTGTGAGCTATACACTGGAGACAGACGTCTGTGCCTTAAACTGAAGGGTCTTTCCTTGAACTCGTTTGGCAAAGCCCCTCCTGATAAGCCTGTTCCGATAGCACTGATGCTCCTAAGTGATTTGTTTTACCTCTGGGAATTGTATGCGGCTGACCAAGATTCCTTGTAGCAGGCATCCAGAGGTAGTCTCTGCCCCAAACCTTGACAGGTAACCTATTAGGACTCTGTTGAAGTCCCTGCATGCCCTGGAATTCCCATCTGCTGAGGAGGGAATCTGCCTGAATGTCTTGGGCTTCAGACTCCATACAGCTCACTTGCCAAATGCCATGACAAGTACATGCCACCCTCTAATTAGCCTCTCATTTTTGTTCAATTGGCCACAACAAACCTGACTTAAGAACTTGAATGTCTCCTGCAATTATTTTGTTTTCACACTCTCTGTATCTCATAAGGTGTAGGAAGAAGAGGCAAGGGTTTGTCTCTTATAAATGCATGCTGTGCATAGAGAGATAGCTGGGATGTTGAATTTATTTAGATTCAAGACAGGTGGAACAAAGACTTCAGGTAAGTTCTCGGGTTTCAAAAAGATTATTCATGGCTTCGCCAGATGCTCTGCAATTTTATCATCACTGTGTGCTTTATAAAGATTCTGCCTCAAGAAGAGGAGACCCTTGTTTGATGCCATGGATGTTGTTTTGTGCTTACCTCTGTGAGGAAAGGGTTCAGATACATTTTTTAGCCTCATCTGTCTGTGGTGGTTTCTATAAACTGATTTTCAGATAATTTCCCAAATGAGGAGTTACTTCTCTGAAGTTGGCCTGCAGAAATTCATTGTAATACTAAATATAAATGCTGTTAAATGGGGTAACATTTAGAAACTCTTGTTGGTCTGTCAGGATAGTAAATAAATTATATAATTTGAAATTATGCATTTCTTCAAAACAGAGTATTCAGAAAGAGTCAATAAAGGTAATGAAAACTAAGTAAGGGCAATGAACGCAAAATAATTTTTAAAAATATTTTTTGTGACTTTCCATTCCAGTCACTAATAAACACAGTATATCTTCAATTAAAATGTAAATGAAATTCACTGCGTAAAATATATCCGGATGATATGTTATCACTGAATAATTTGCAAACAGCTACTGAGTAATGACCGAAGGAAAGTAGAATCATTGCCTAATGACTCACACTATGATATTTTATGATCATTTCTCCCCAGTGCTAGGGGAATGTGAGGCTGCACAAGTTGCTTAGCCTCCCAGAGTCTCTGCCTTCCCATCTCTAATATGAGGAAATTGAAACCCATGATGTACAAGATCTTTTCCTGATCTAAACTTTTGTGGCTTTTTAGGCCATTGACTTTATTATACCTTGTTTTCTTCTGCCCTGCAGACCAAAGTAATGAAAGGAGGACTGATTTTGGACCCAGATATGATTTCAGATCTTGTCCCCTCACTTTCTAGCTGTGTGAACATGAACAAAATACCTTTTCCATGATTGCTGATGTGTAACAAATGGAGATCACCTACCTGGTAGAATTATGAATAAGGAAGTTAAAAACTCTTAAGTACAGAATCTCTTACTTATGACTCATCAGATCCACCATAAACTGTACTCCTTTTCTTATCCTGCATCATTTTGGAAATCTCAAATCTGCTTTTTCCATGACCTCTGACCTCTGGCCCCTACAGAAAAATTTAGAGTTCTAGAGACTGAACTAAAAGGATGATAAAGTGTAGAACAGTGACAGATGAAACCTAAAAGATAATTTTGTCTTTCTCCTAAGTTGTCTTGGTGAAAAGAGCAATGGCAGCTATTGAAATCAATTATCCAGTCTGACATTTCTTTTTCTTTTTATCTATGAGGTCATAATGGCTTTATTTTTGTAAATGAAATGTACCTGAATCATGAGAAAGTGACATGCTTCCTAAATACTAGACAACCTTTTCTTTTTTCAAATGTCTATTATTGAAGTATAGTTGATTTACAATGTTGTATTAATTTTTGCTGTATAGCAAAGTGATTCAGATATATAGATATATATATATAGGTGTATATATATATACACACACACACACACACACACACACACATATATATGTCCATACACATACATCTTTTCTACATTCTTTCCACTATGGTTTATCACAGAATATTGAATATAGTTCCCTGTGCTATATAGCAGGATCTTGTTGTTTATCCATCCTGTATCTACTGGTTTGCATCTGCTAATCCCAGACTCCCAATCCATCCATTCCCCATCCCTACTTGGCAATTGCAAGTCTGTTCTCTATATCTGTGAGACTGGTTCTGTTTCATAGATAGGTTCATTGGTGTCATATTTGAGATTCCAATTATAAGTAATGAAAATGTTAGTCACTCAGTCATGTCTGACTCTTTGTGACCCCATGGACCAGAGTCTCCCAGGCTCCTCTGTCCATGGGATTATGCAGGTAAGAATACTGGAGTGGGTAGCCATGCCCTTCTCCAGGGAATCTTCCTGACTCAGGGGTTGAACCTGAGTCTTCAGCATTGCAAGTAGATGCTGAGCTACCAGGGAGGCCCCAATTATAAGTGATATCATGGTATTTGTCTTTCATTTAGTATGTAATCTCTAGCTCCACCCATGTTGCTGTAGACAACCTGTTCTCATTGCTCCTTTTCACCAGTTTTTTGTTATTGCTGGCTGTTGTATATCCCAGTTTTTTCATTAAAAATAACATGATTATGTGTTCATTATACAAAGTACCAGAAAATATAAACAAATAGAAGAAATTAAGCATAAACACACTCTCCAGAGAGAACTACTTTATATAATTTGCCAGATATTCTAACTACATGTAATCTGTGTATGAAAGTGAAAGTAAAAGTCATTCAGTTGGGTCCAGCTCTTTGTGACCCCATGGACTATACAGTCCATGGAATTCTTCAGGCCACAATACTGGAGTGGGTAGCCTTTCCCTTCTCCTAAGGATCTTCCCAACCCAGGAATTGAACCCAGGTCTCCCGTACTGCAGACAGATTCTTTACCAGCTGAGCCATCAGGGAAACCCAAGAATACTGGAATGAGTAGCCTACCCCTTCTCCAGCAGATCTTCCTGACCCAGGAATGGAACCAGGGTCTCCTGCACTGCAGGCAGATTCTTTACCAGCTGAGCCACAACACTTTAACAGAATTGGTTGGTGTTGTAAGATTCTAAGATGAGCAGCAGTACGTGTGCTCTGCAGGACTGGGATGTGCTTAGATTTGTTCACTACTATTGCTACAGCATCTGGAACATGCCAATCACAGAGTAAATACACAATAATCTTTTTAACTACTATATTCCTATATATGTTTTTTGTACCAATAAATATGATTCTGTAGCATCATTTTCAATGATTATATAGTATCATATAGTACAGATATATTGCAACTTAATTGATCCTCTGTTATTGGACTTCAAAGATTTTGTTCATTCATGTTTACCTACAACAGTATTTTAAGCAAAATCCATGCAATTAAACCTATGCATTTCTCCTTCTTTATGACTTTGTTAGGAGAAATATATCCTTTGTTAGGATAAATTTATTGAGGTGGGAATCACCAAGTTCAAGTAACCCACTCACAATTTTAGAAACTTATTACATATTTCCAGATTACTTTTCAAAAGACTATGTTGATTCGCAATCCAGTCAACAGAGATTGACTGTTTCCCTGTCATCTCATAGATTATTAGGCGTTGTATGCTCAGTCATAGCTGACTTGTGGCCCCATGGACTGTAGTTCACCAGACTCCTCTGTCCATGGAATTTTCCAGACAAGAATGCTGGAGTAGGTTACCATTTCCTATTTCAAGGAATCTTCCCAACCCAGGGATCGTCTCTTGTGTCTCCTGTATTGACAGGCATGTTATTTACCACGAGCACCACTATTAGGTGTTATGTTGAAAAAAATTAAAAAACTAATTTTAAAAGTTGATCACTAAATACTAAATGTTTAAAATACTTATTTTTATATGCTACATAACCAGCCTAGGACATCTTTCCAAACACTTTTTATGAGACATAAGATCATATAACCCAGAAAGGATAAAATCCTGCTAAAACAATGTCTAGAGAGTTGTTTCGTTTGTTTCACTGATTTGGCTAATTTTTGAGAAATGACAAGAAAGTCCCCATACATATTCCATTGATATTCACATCAATACTCTCACTTTCACATCCTACCCTTCTACTTTAAAATCATTTTCAGTGAACCATGTTTCACATTTGTATAGTTTGACAGTGCCCACTGAAATCAATCCCAAACTGTTATGAAATCCAGAAACACTATAAAACTTTGTGAAATGTTTGTAAGCCTGTTTGATGTTTTCCTCTTAAAGAATCAAATGTGAAATGTCTGTGTGGGAGCTGTTTTACCAAGGTAAATATTATTTATATCTCTAGGTGCGAATGTTTTAAAATAACCAGAACACATTGTAGCTGAAGGCGGCCTTACATAATTTTCACGGCTACTACATTCTTGTCAATATGCTGTCATGGTGCGGCTCTGATGGTGTGACCCCTGACCATGATTGCGACTCATATTTTTATTATGCACCCTCCCTTATGTGAACAACGTCTATGAGAATATCCAGTTCTGCTTGTGTGCTCTGATTTTGACATTCAGGAAAACCGTTAATGCTACTTCTACTGTGTCTGTCTTGAGATTTCAGATTTCCACCCCACCCCCCTTGAAGATATTTCTAGGCTACATAGTGTTGGAAGTACAAAGTCAGTGGCATTGTATTGGGTTCACCAAAATGAATTTTTCCATAGGATGTTACAGAGAAACCCATACAAACTTTTTGGCCAACCTAATACTTTCTGTGGGCTTTCCAGGTAGCTCAGTGGTAAAGAATCCACCTGCCAAGCAGAAGACACAGGTTTGATCCTTGGGTTGGAAGATCCCCTGGAGAAGGAAGTAGCAACCCACTCCAGTATTCTTGTCTGGGAAATCCCATGGATAGAGGAGCCTGGCAGGCCACAGTCCATGGGGTCACAAAGAGTCAGACACAACTTAGTGACTGAACAACAACACCGAAAACTTTCCATATTGCATAGAGCTCAGCTTGAAGTGATCAGTTTATGATTACCAAGAGCGTTAGGCAAGACTTTGCTATTTAAGAAGCAGCTGAAAGAGAGCTAGTTGACAACATGAATAATCACGAAAGAGGTTGGGCAATATTGTGAACATTTAGAGAAGGGAGGAGCAAAAGCATTTAAAAAAAAGAGTTAAACAGGAAGCTGAGAGAAAAAATGGGAAAGTTGAACTTCATTGCCTCCTAGAAAATGATGATATAAAAGTCAGCAAAGAAGCTGGCCTCTATCTGCAGGGGAAGAAGGTTATTATGGAAAAGAAAGTTGCCAAGAAAGCAAGGGAAAAATTACAGAAAGAAAGCAGAAGAATGGCCAAGAATTTTGCTTTAACAATAGAGATAGATTTGAACTCTGAGACCCTGGCTAGCTTAAGCGGATGGGGAAAAACTCTGAAAACAGCTCTTTGATAAAGAATCATTTGAGACATGAGCCTACTGAGGATAAAGATTGAGGAAAAATAGTTACTAGTTGTCAGACTGTTCAGATTTAGCACATTCATGTTTTTTTTTTTTTTTCTTTTTAAAAGTCAGTGCTGTATGCCTTGTTTTGACATTGAAGTTATTTCTGAGTGGTCTGAAAAACTCTGTTTTTCAAAAACAAAATTTTAAGCCTTCAAGTTTTATAGAAATGTAAAGAGGTAGGTGTTGGCTAATGTTTCAAAAACTCATATATGAAATGATATCTCAATGTTTTTATTTGTTTGGAATTTATCAGTATTACTTATCTAAAGCAACCTAGTATAATAGAAAGAAACTGAGCTTCAGAGTTTCAGTTCCCAGCACCGGGATTCACAGCTGTGTGACTGTGGGGATCTTCTCTGAACTTCATCTTCTATGTCTGTTAATGGAGAACCCGACCTTCTCAGTTTTGAAATTTAAACAAAACAGTATACATTGAATGCCTTACTCAAAGTAGACAAAGAATTAATAAAGATTTCTTTGCCACCACTGTCCCATGCAGTGTGGAGAGGTTTATTGCAGAGGTTTATGAAAGTAAACTGTAAAATGGTGTAACTAGTTAAAAAACCAAGGACCACCTTTAAGAGAGGGGATTGGTGATATCCAAGAATGTGAGGTGAAATTAGTGTTGGAGGTTAACCCTGAATTTGTCTCAATTTCTTGCTGTCTTTATCAGGCCTGATCTGTTTAAGTGGCAGCAGAAGGACCCACTTTTATGCCCTCTGCATTGCTTGTTTCTGCTTCTTTGGTGCTAACCCATTCTTTGTGAGCTTCCCACCTCAGACCCAGGATGGCTACTTTAGTCCACATTCAGGATTCTTTATGATTAAGATGTCAGATCTGCATTAGCTAACAGTCTATTGTGAATGGTTGTGAACTTGAGCTTGAATCTCATATATGCTATCTCATTTAGCAAAAAAGTGTACAGCTTTCCTACTCTCAAAAATCCTGAGCTTTGGCCTAAGTTAATCAGCTAGGGCACTTGCCCACCCTTATCTCCATAAATGTATTGTGGTTGGATCTGGGTTAGGCCAATTAGTTTAGGTGTGAACCATTGATTCTTTAATTTGGAGGTCAAGCCAATTACCCTCAAAGAACAGGGCTGTGTTGGAGAGGAATGGAACCAGTACAAGAATGGGAGTGCTTTTACCAAGGATCGAAGGAATATATGCTAGTAGGCTAGAGGACAGATGGGAAACTTTGGGTTTTATGTATGTATGTATGAAAAAAATAATAAATATATATATTTGAAAAAAGAAAACTTGAAGTTCATCTTATACTTCTAGAGGTGAAGTTGGGAAAAGAGATTATTGAATTCTGTCTAAAGATAACTAACAGAGACAATGTATTCAGTAATAATTCTGTTGCAGTAGGTAAGAAACACCAGTCAAATACTAACTTTACATATATATTTTTAGTTTGTTTGTTTTCTCATGTTTTAATAATGATTTAGAGAATCTAGAATAGATTTCTAGTATACCCATTAGTCTTTCAAAGAAAGCCATTTAAAATGCTTGAGCGGTATTCAGTTGCAGTCCGTTTGTGGTTCCGTTCTCTATGGGACAGCATCTAAGATACAAAGTAAAGCAAGATTTGTGTATACTTAAGATGTCAGATCTGAAGTGCCTGACATTCTGTTGTAAATAGTTGAGAAACTGATTCTCATTTCAGCACTGGTGTCAAAAGTCATGTCACCTGAAAGTGCTGCCAATATTATCCCAATAAATACTTTGAATTTTCTTCAGCAACTGAGTCTTAACCATATGTCATATGGGTGATATTTAATTTGGGAGAAAAAAAGGCATTCATTCATTGAAGGACCTTAGATGGCTTCTGGAACATCTGGTTTCAAGTAGCGTGGCACTCTGTACCCTCAAATAGCTGTATTAATTGGCCTACAGAATGGCTTATTTAAGATTAGATCTTTAACTGTTGAGAAATTGCTACTAAATATAGTGATTTTAGTTTTGGTGTAATTAATGGTGAACTAATCTTCTAAAAGTAATCAACTAAATCCAGCTGCTTCTGCCAGATAGAAGCAGCACGAGTTAAGAAACTAATTTGACTGTTGCTATAATAAAGGCCATGATCTCGTTTTCTGAATGTCGAGCTTTAAGCCAACTTTTCCACTCTCCTCTTTCACTTTCATCAAGAGGCTTTTTAGTTCTTCACTTTCTGCCATAAGGATGGTGTCATCTGCATATCTGAGGTTACTGATATTTCTCCCTGCAATCTTGATTCCAGCTTGTGCTTCTTCCAGCCCAGCATTTCTCATGATGTACTCTGCTTATAAGTTAAATAAGCAGAGTGACAATATACAGCCTTGACGTACTCGTTTTCCTATTTGGAACCAGTCTGTTGTTCCATGTCCATGTAACTGTTGCTTTCTGACCTGCATACAGGTTTCTCAAGAGGCAGGTCAGGTGGTCTGGTATTCCCATCTCTTGAAGAATTTTCCACAGTTTCTTGTGATCTACACAGTCAAAGGTTTTGGCATAGTCAATAAAGCAGAAATAGATGGTTTTCTGGAACTCTCTTGCTTTTTCCATGATCCAGCAGATATTGGCAATTTGATCTCTGGTTCTTCTGCCTTTTCTAAAACCAGCTTGAACATCTGGTTAGATGGGGAAACAGTGAAAACAGTGTCAGACTTTATTTTTCTGGGCTCCAAAATCACTGCAGATGGTGACTGCAGCCATGAAATTAAAAGACGTTTACTCCTTGGAAGGAAAGTTATGACCAACCTAGATAGCATATTCAAAAGCAGAGACATTACTTTGCCGACTAAGGTCCGTCTAGACAAGGCTATGGTTTTTCCAGTAGTCATGTATGGATGTGAGAGTTGGACTGTGAAAAAGGCTGAGCGCTGAAGAATTGATGCCTTTGAACTGTGGTGTTGGAGAAGACTCTTGAGAGTCCCTTGGACTGCAAGGAGATCCAACCAGTCCATCCTAAAGGAGATCAGTCCTGGGTGTTCATTGGAAGGACTGATGTTGAAGCTGAAACTCCAATACTTTGCCCACCTTGTTCAAAGAGTTAACTCGTTGGAAAAGACCCTGATGCTGGGAGGGATTGGGGGCAGGAGGAGAAGGGGACAACAGAGGATGAGATGGCTGAATGGCATCACTGACTCGATGCACATGAGTTTGTAAACTCCGGGAGTTGGTGATGGACAGGGAGGCCAGGCGTGCTGCGATTCATGGGTTTACAAAGAGCTGGACACGACTGAGCGACTGAACTAAATTGAACTGATAATAAAGGCCAAATGAGTTTGTTTTTGTCCTATATAACAGTCTGAGGGTAAGGAATCCTGGGCAGGTTTCTTAGTGTCAAGAGTAGAGACTCCTAGTTCCTCTGGCATGTTAATATTCATCTTCCATCTCTTGATCTAAAAAGACTTCTCCAGTGTCCACTGCAGCATCAGCATTTCAGCCAGTGAAGAGATGAAATGGAGAGATGGGACAGACCTTTCCTTGTAGGAGCATGACCCAAAAGTTGCCGCATTGCTGCTTTTGTTCATTTCTCCCTGGCCAGAAACTAGTCACGTGGCCACCCCTTGACCTAAGGAAGGCTGAAAGACAAAGTCTTTTGTGGAACAGCCTTGTGCCTGGTTAAACTAAGTTTCTCTATAGGAAGTGACTACAGATATTAGGGAGAAAACTAGCAGACTCTAGCACAGCGTCTCTGAAGAAAGGACGCTGCATGACTGCCTGTCCACCCAAGCTAAGTTACATCTGGCCAGTTCTAACGGTTAGTACACCAACTTGTCCAAATATAAACTATCATGGGCAGAATATAAGATTTTATTTTTGCACACAAAAATAACGTTCTACCTCAGTTACCATGGGTTACAGAATCCAGCCTTTAAAATAATTATAACATGTACTGTTTGTTTCTGATTCTTCATAATGTATATTTTTGGAGGCTTGGAAAGTACAGACAAATATAAAGAAGGTAACAACCATAATTCCATTAGCCAGTGATAACCATTGTAAAGATTTTGGCACATTTACTTTATGGCTTTTCTCCCATGAGACTTTCTCATCATGGAGATAATTGGACAGAGTTTTGCATTTTTTTAAACCAGTAATATACATTATTATCATGTCTTTGAAATAGTGTACTAAGTATTTTTTATGTATGCATTTATTTAACCTGTAGAAATACCAGAATTTATTCAACATGTTACTAGTATCAAATGCTTAGAAGTTCAGGTCTTTGTTGCTATTAAGAATGTTGCTGTGAACATCTTCATGCATTAATGTTGCCTGTATTTTGAATTATTAGATTAGGGTGTTAAAACTGAATCACAAGGCAAGAACATTTTAGAGACTCTAAATTTGTAATGCTAAATCACTTTCCACAAAAGGTCATGGATATTTCTCCCATTAGATCTATTGATCTCTTTCATATCACTCTCACTAGCATTATTATAATTAAATGAATTTGTCTCACTCGATTCCATGGAAAAAGGCATTCTCAAATCCTTGACGCCTGATGAGCCTGAGGGTAGCTTCATGTACCAGTGAGGTTTTCATGTCCATGTTAAATTCGGTTATAGTGATCTTCATTCTTTGTTTTAATGCAAATATAAACTCTCATATCCCCAGCTGTTAGTTACTAAAGCAGGTGCAAAGTGAACATGTGATATCTCACTTAATGACACCTACCTAATCATACCAACCAACTTGATTCAGTCAAGAATCCTGAAGACTGGATTTTAAAAAAAGAGAGAGAGCAGGTATTGAATTGCTAAGATACATGGCACCTCATTTATGTATGAAAGCTCATGCAGTTTTCTCAGAGCAGAGACTTAACATTCTCAGTTCAAAGTGCATTAACTCTGAAGTTAGATAAAATCCTGACACATTTGATTATATGATTTCCCCGTCAATGGCAGATTAAAAACAGAAAATTAGAAGAGAGTGACAGACATATTAACAACAAATAATAGGTTTGTAGGTAAGTAGGTTGGTAAGAGGTTGACAGAGAAAGAGGAAGATTTTGTGTTGTTTATAACACACACACAACAACAACCTGAAATTCTATTTTCTTAAAAATGTAGCTTTTTGTAAAAATAGTGTTTAATTCAACTATAGCTCATCTATTGAAAGTATATATAAGAAGACCTTATAGATTACTTTTATAAGAAAATTAATATCACAGAAAATTACCATTTATAATAATTAAAAGCTGGATATAACTTTGAACATAGAATTTGACCACAATCATGATTTTAAAAATTGAAAAGAGACATCTTGGAAGTAAAGCACTAAAATATTAGCTATGATTTTCTTGGGGTGGTAAGATAAGTTTTCCTACTTTTTCTGTATCTTCTAAATTTTCTAATATGTATATATATTACTCTAATAAAGAGAGTAAAGGCTATGTTATTTTGAAATCATATTCTGGAAAATCTAGAAATAGAAATTATTCCTTTGTAATTATTGGTAATATGTGGAATTGTAAATCATTTGTACTTACAGTGGTAGCCAAGTTAGCAAGAAGAGATCCAAAGACTCTACTGCTGAAGACCTGAAAAGTATAATCTGTTTTGAAAATATTTTTATTCAGAGTAAAAATAAACATGCAGTATTTGTAACATTTAAAATGGAAACTCGATGAGATGCAAAACACATAATTAGCAGTGATGTAAAAAACATCAGTATTTAGGCAATAGTCTATTGGGGATATCTCTTGTATTCTCTTTAAATTATTTGTTCTTTGAAGTAATGATCATAATGATTGATCATACATTCTAACATTAGGAAGGAAATTCCTAAATTAGAGAAGTCAAGCATCATTATATATTTAGACAGAGTACTTGTGCTATGTAAGTAATATTACAGACATTTGACAAATTAAAATTGTTTCAGACATAATTAGAACATCAACAATTTAAACCAAAATGTATTTAAATTTTTTCATACATAGTCATCTTGCATGTAGGAGCTATGTGTTTATTTAAGTTGTTTTTGTAGCATTCTTCAGTGTAAATTATTTTTCTTTGTATTTTGGGAAAGTAACTTATAACTACTTTTACTTAAAAGAATTCATAGTATTTTCTTGAAAATTAATAAATGTACAAAATATTTCCTTTAATAGCTTGTAATTCATCATCTGCAGATTCTCTAAACTAGTCACATGAACAGCTAAATTACATGATTTCCTTTATTAAATTAGAAATTACACTGAACATATTTCTTCAAGTGACAGTTTTTAAGTTACTGTCCCACAGATCCAAATCCACTCCCCGGCTTAGCTCTGTTACAGCTATGACTGGATTGCTGTGAACCAACTTTATGCTCTGCCCATGGAAGTGAAAGTGAAAGTCGCTCATCCTGTCCGACTCTTTGCTACCTCATGGCCAGAATACTGGAGTGGGTAGCCCTTCCCTTCTCCAGAGGCTCTTCCCAACCCAGGGATCGAACCCAGGTCTCTCGTACTGCAGACAGATTCTTTACCAGCTCAGCCAACAGGGAAACCCAAGAATCTTGGAGTGGGTAGCCTATCCATTCTCCAGCAGATCTTCCCAACCCAGGAGTCTAACAGGTGTCTCCTGCATTTCAGGCAGATTCTTTACCGGCTGAGCTACCAGGGAGCTCTGCCGATAAGGGGCGCAAAAGGGAGACACATTCTTTCCTGAGTGAAGGCTGGAGTCATAAGAGATGCCGGTTCAATCCGTGGATAGGAAGGTCCCCTGGAGGAGGGCATGGCAATCCACTCCAGTATCTTGCCTGGAGAATCCCATGGAAAGTGGAGCCTTTCGGGCTGCAGTCCATAGAGACACAAAGTCAGACATGACTTAAGTGACTTAACACACACACGAGTAGCTGCCCAGTTCAGTTCAGTCACTCTGTCCTGTCCGACTCTTTGCGATGCCGTGGACTGCAGCACGCCAGGCGTCCCTGTCCATCAGCAACTCCTGGAACTTACCCAAACTCATGTCCATTGAGTCAGTGATGCCATCCAGCAATCTTGTCCTTTGTCGTCACCTTCTCCTCCTGTCCTCAATCATTGCCAGCATCAGGGTCTTTTCAAACGAGTCAGTTCTTCACATAGGGTGGCCAAAGTATTGGAGTTTCAGCTTCAGCATCAGTCCTTCCAAAGAATATTAAGGACTGATTTCCTTTAGGATGGACTGGGACTGTCCAAGGGACTCTTTAAGAGTCTTCTCCAACACCACGCTTCAAAAGCATCAATTCATCAGCACTCAGCTTTCTTTATGGCCCAACTCTCACATCCATACATGACTACTGGAAAAACCATAGCTTTGACTACATGGACCTTTGTTGGTAAAGTAATGTCTCTGCTTTTTAATATGCTGTCTAGGTTTCTCATAGCTTTTCTTCCAAGGAGCAAGCATCCTTTAATTCCAGTCACCATCTGCACTGATTTTGGAGCCCCCAAAATAAACTGTGTCACTGCTTCCATTGTTTCTCCATCTATTTGCCATGAAGTGATGGGACCAGATGCCATGATGTTAGTTTTCTGAATGTTGAGTTTTAAGCCAACTTTTTTACTCTCCTGTTTCACTTTCATCAAGAGGCTCTTTAGTTCTTCATTTTCTGCCATAAGTGTGGTGTCATTTGCATATCTGAGGTTATTGATATTTCTCCTGGCGATCTTGATTCCAGCTTTTGCTTCATCCAGCCCAGCATTTCTCATGATGTACTCTGCTTCTGAGTTAAATAAACAGGGTGAAAATACACAGCCTTGACGTACTCCTTTCCCAATTTGTAACCAATCTGTTGTTCCATGTCCAGTTCTGACTGTTGCTTCCAGATTTCTCAGGAGGCAGGTCAGATGGTCTGGTATTCCCATCTCATGAAGAATCTTCCACAGTTTGTTGTGATCCTCATAGTCATTTGGTGTAGTCAATAAAGCCAGACTTCATTCTAATATCATTCTAATATTTAAGTTCCTTTGTTTTGATAAATGCAACCACTTCCTTTTGTTCCAGTAGCTACTTTCTGCAATTGCTATCTTTGTGGTAATCACTCATCTCACATGCTAGTAAAGTAATGCTCAAAATTCTCCAAGCCAGGCTTCAACAATATGTGAATCATGAACTTCCAGATGTTCAAGATGGTTTTAGAAAAGGCAGAGGAACCAGAGATCAAATTGCCAATATTCGCTGGATCATCGAAAAAGCAAAAGAGTTCCAGAAAAACATCTATTACTGCTTTCTTGACTATGCCAAAGCCTTTGACTGTGTGGATCACAATAAACTGTGGAAAATTCTTCAAGAGATGGGAATACCAGACCACCTGACCTGCCTCTTGAGAAATCTGTATGCAGGTCAGAAAGCAACAGTTAGAACTGGACATGGAACAACAGACTGGTTCCAAACAGGAAAAGGAGTACGTCAAGGCTGTGTATTGTCACCCTGCTTATTTGACTTCTTTGCAGAGTACATCATGAGAAATGCTGGGCTGGAAGAAGCACAAGCTGGAATTAAGATTGCCGGGAGAAATATCAATCACCTCAGATATGCAGATGACACCACCCTTATGGCAGAAAGTGAAGAGGAACTAAAAAGCCTCTTGATGAAAGTGAAAGAGGAGAGTGAAAAAGTTGGCTTAAAGCTTAACATTCAGAAAACGAAGATCATGGCATCTGGTCCCATCACTTCATGGGAAATAGATGGGGAAACAGTGGAAACAGTGTCAGACTTTATTTTGTGGGGCTCCAAAATCACTGCAGATGATGAGTGCAGCCATGAAATTAAGAGACGCTTACTCCTTGGAAGAAAAGTTATGACCAACCTAGATAGCATATTCAAAAGCAGAGATATTACTTTGCCAACAAAGGTCCATCTAATCAAGGCTATACTTTTTCCAGTGGTCATGTATGGATGTGAGAGTTGGACTGTGAAGAAAGCTGAGCACCGAAGAATTGATGCTTTTGAACTGTGGTGTTGGAGAAGACTCTTGAGAGTCCCTTGGACTGCAAGGAGATCCAGCCAGTCCATCCTAAACGAAATCAGTCCTGGGTGTTCATTGGAAGGACTGATGTTGAAGCTGAAACTCCAATACTTTGGCCACCTGATGTGAAGCGTTGACTCACTGGAAAAGACCCTGATGCTGGGAGGGATGGGGGGCAGGAGGAGAAGGGGATGACAGAGGATGAGATGGCTGGATGGCATCACCAACTTGATGGATATGAGTTTGGGTAAACTCCGGGAGTTGGTGATGGACAGGGAGGGCTGGCATGCTGCGATTAATGGGGTCGCGAAGAGTCAGACACAGCTGAGCGACTGAACTGAACTGAACTTTAAATTGTTCCTTATATTCTCTTCTGTCTCCTGGCTATACTAACTGAAACAGCATAATTTCCTAAAGTAGAAATACAAGACTTGATAATTTTCCTCCTGGTTAAGTTAGCGTTGGATATATTATGGTTACTCTGATAGAAGTTATCAGAACTTTGTCTACTTTGCAAAGAAATGACTTCATATATAGGATACATATAGTTCCGTATGGTTCAGGAATACAAATCAGTCAGTTCTCATGTTCCAGCATAGCTTCCTTGTCAACATTTTAAGGAATTAAAAATTTACTATATATACTCAATGAGTATATGTATATAATTGTATGTATGTGTGTGTGTGTGTCTTTATGTACATTGTAAAAATGTGACAGGAAGAAAAATTTTACATATTTAATGTGGTTGTAAAATAGGTCAGTTGTTAATTTGTAACATAAGTTAGTTCCATTGTCCTGCTTGCATCTGAGGTCTGGACTCTTGAGTACTCAGTTCATTAGTTAGCAAAATGCTTAACTCATCTGTCTACTTATTCATTAGTTCGAAAGTATTTACATGGTGTTTGCATTGTTCTTGTCAACAAAATTGTCCTTGACTTCCTATTGACTCTCTTTCCTGTTTCTGCCATCATCTGAACTCAACTACTATTAATACTATAATTGGCACCTTTGACCTTAGGTACTACTTAGATAATCTTTTCAATATTTCTCTTTTATAGAAATATCCTCCTGAGATAAATGCTCCCTCTTTTTTTATTGACTTGGACTGACCCCTCCTAGCTCTTGAAATTCTGGACTCCCTACTCCTTTGCCTGCCTCTAGCCATGGCTTTTTTGACTCCAGAATTTTTGAGCTGACTGGTGCCTGGCTTGCTGCTTGGCTTTTGCTGTAATTCCCTAATTGTGGCTATGGCTGTTTACACAGTGACCACTTGGAACTTATCCCATTCTGTCTGACATCTTGTAATGGCTGTTCCTTGACCCTGGAAACTCCTCACCTCTGATTTGCCTCACACTCTGGCTCTTCTGTGTGCCCTTTCATCTTACCTGAGGCCAGGGTTAGCCCTCATTTTGCAGATTCCTGGGCCTGTTCAGCATCTAGCTAAATAAAATTAAGTAGGAAAACTAAGCCAAAGTGGGAGGGTGAGTGACTGTTTTTACATCTCTGCTCATCTCAGAGTGTTGGGGGAAGGTTGCTGGAAAGCCATGTGGCTGAGTTTGCTGGGATTGAGCTCAAATTTTAGTTCAACCATTACTAGTTGTGTGACTTTAGGTAAGTTTCTTTACTTCTCTATACCTCAGTTTCCTTATATATAGTATGAATAGAACACATCTGCCTCAAAATCATTGTAAAGATTAACTTAAATAAAGCAAGTAAATTGCTCAGAATGTCCAACACAGAAAAGCACTCAAATATTAGCCTTTGTTATGTTATCCTTCAATTATGATATTTGATAAATTTTTGTTGATGTCTAAAATTGAATATCTTGTCTAAATGACTACTTTCCAGACTTATGAATCTTTATGAGAAGATGGGTAAGTACATATAGCTTCCCTTACACAATTATTGAATGCTCCCTTTTTTATGTGGCATCTATTTCTGTAAATGAGAAGAGAGAAAATTCACTATTAATAAAATCTTTCTTCAGTCTGTGTTTGAAGGGCCCAAAGATTGTAGGAACCCGGAAGAAGCAGTGACTAGGATGGAAATCTTAGAGCAGGCTGTTCCAGCCAAGTTTCTGGGTTAAGCTGTTAGTCTAGCTGAGTCTGCACTTTGAGTCCATGTACAAGACAAAGATACCATATTTATCCATCAAGGCAAACCTGCATGTAATTGGCTAACACTTTTTTGCCCTGTGCAATGACTCCACAATGAACAGTTACTAAGAATATGCATCCTATATATATTTGATTCTTAATCCATACATCTTAATTTTCAAATAACTAATAAACTTCTTACATTCGTACAATAGTAGTGTTTACAACTGCTTTTGGTAAGCATGATTACAGTTGATTACATTTAATTTTCAAGCTTTTAATAGAAATCTAATTTTCCATATGAAGATATTGACACAAGATGTAAAGTTTATACATGTACTCAGTGTAACTTAGCTAGTAGTCAGCAGCATATGGTTACTTACTACAAGTTTAATATTCTTTCTATTACTACTTCAGAAGGAACTCTTACTACTTCAAAAGATCTCATAGAGTTCAAAAGTAGCAATGGTAAAAATTAATACCATTAATATTTGAATATTTAATATCTTAGTATTTGAAGGAACCAGGTAATCTACAAAATCAAAGTAATTATAAAGCCTGATTTCAGAGACTCTTTAAAACAGTTTGATTCATTTTCCCACTCGGAATATTGAGAACAAAACTATAGCTTGAAATATGTCTTTCAAAAAAGAAAAAGTAACGATAGCCAACATCTAAGTGTTATGTGCCAGTACATATGTACTGTTATGTACAGTAAGCCTTTGCCTGCTTCATTGGATATACTGCTCATGAGAGCCACACGAAGTAATTACAACTTTTTTTTTTAACCACTCAGATGAGAGAAAGCTTAAAGTTCAGAAAAGTTAAGAATTTCCAAAGTCGTGCATATAGCTTCTAAGTAGGGAAGCCAGGATTCAGACTCAGAAAGGCTGAATTCTGAGCCCATATTCTTAATCACTATGCTATGTCTGTGCTTGATTTTGTGCAATTTAGCCTTCATGAGCTGTGCAGTTCTTTAAATCAGTGAAGTTTGGGGGTAGTGATGATTGGTCAAAAACCCAAGAATTTTCACAGCAGAAGTGTGTGTGTTTTGAATGACCACAGACTTCCAGCTGCTTGCATTATTGATGATTTAGCCTGGAAAACATATCCTAATGACCAGCATTTACTTCCTGTGCATGACTGTGATTTTAAACGCACAGAATGATAGGAAGAGAACGGTTTAAGTAGGAAGCTTTTCAAACAATATATCCTTTTTCTTACCATCTTAACCGCTTTTGCGTGTACAGTTCAGTTGCATTAAGAATATTCACCTTGTTGTGAAACATCCTTTTTCATCTTGCATAAAACATTTTTTCCGTTTTCCCTTCCCTTTTAGCCCTTGTTAACCATCATTCTACTTTCTGTTTTTATGAATATGACTACCTTAGATACCTCATGTAGGTGGAATCATAAAATATTTGTCTTTCTGTGGCTGGCTTATTTCACTTAGCTTAAAGTGTTCTTAAGATCCCTCATATTGTGGCATGTGACAGGATTTCCTCCCTTATTAGGACTGAGTGATATTGTGTTGTATGTATACACTGCATTCCATGTACCCATTCACCCTTTGATGCACATTTAGGTTGCTCCCAACTCTTAGCCATTGTGAATAGTGCTATTATGAACATGGGTATGCAAATACTTATCTGAGACCCAGCTTTCCATTCTCTTGCATATACATCTAGAAGTAGTATTCCTGGATCCTATCGTAGTTCTGCTTTTATTTTTTTTTTTTTGAGAAACTTACATACTGTTTTGCATGGTAGTTGTACCATTTTATAGCTCTAATTCCTCTGCGTTCTCAACAGCACTTGTTATTTCCTGTTATCTTTTTCATTTTCTGATGAAGAAATATACTTTGTATTTCAGAAAATGTATTATTACTAAAGCTAATATTTCATGAGAAATAACTTGGGGCTAACATATTTAAATATTCTTCCCTCTGACAGTGTTTAATCTAAGTAACTAAATACTTCTCATAACATTTCTTGAGTAAATGAATAACTTGCTCTTTCGAACCTGAAACACATACTTGTTGCTTCATTCTTTTGGCTATCACTGTCTTACTCAGCTTTAAAATCTTCTTAAAATTAGTCAGAGGAAGACAAGTGGGAAGGTGTAGACTTCTCACTTCAGTAGTCTGCTAAAGATGGAGAAAAAATGATGCTATTCAAAGACACTCTGTACTTGGATTTAGAATTTGGGATGGAAATAAACCCAATGAAATAGCAAGAGTGTTTGAAAGACAACTCGCCAGCCCACTACTGCAGAAGGCTGAATTCTAAAAATAATATGCCCAATATCTGTGAAGCTGAGAAGTAAGTTTTTGAAATTATGCCAATTTTTTATTTCTCATTTATTAATGCTTGAAATGTCAGTCATAGTTAGGGAAAGCAGGATCCTACTAGTGAAGCATTTGGTTAATGAAAATTAACCAAATGGCAGAATCTCATGCAAATAAGACTGAGTTTGGATATTTGTATAGTATCCCTTCTATGGAATAAGCACCAGAAATTGCTAACCTTGAACTTTAAGAGCTGTCATTATAATAGCAGTCTGTAATATTTTGATGTTGTGATATGGGTTTTAAAATATTTAAAACATTTATCTTATTTATATTAATTTTTTTTATTTTTCTTGTTTCCATTTCTCATTTTATTAGTAGAAATGTCTAGAAGCAAATACCTTTTTCACTCTATATATGAGAACAGATGAGTAAAATAAAATTATAATAATTTAATCTCATGTTTACTTGCTGTAAGATGACAATATTTAGATTCTCAAAAACAGTGCTAGTATGGAAAAAAAAAAAAAAAAACAGAATATTGAACATTTTCCAGCCAGTGACTGATAAATTTTCTAATACTATCAGATAAGTGATAAAAAAAAAACACACACAGCCAGACAACTAATTTTTTTTAATGTATTGAAAAACAAATATTGTTCAAAAAGCTTACTTCAGTTCAGTAACTCAGTCGTGTCCGATCTTTGTGACCCCATGAATCGCAGCACGCCAGGCCTCCCTGTCCATAGCTTACTTGGAGAGAAATAAAAATAACAAAGACCTAGTAGATAAGATAAGATTATGTGGAAGTATAAACTTTAATAATAAGCCAAAAATAAGACACTTGTTCTGTATGGCAGCTAAGAATAGCAAAACTACACAATGAAATTTTCTTTCACATTTATTCTGTGAATAAATGGTTATCTAGCATGTGGAACAAAACAGAAATGCCCTGTCATTACAGAGCTTACTGTATATTTCTTCTCAAGGACAAGTGTTCAACAGTGAAAATCATTAAACAAAATTAAATAAGAAGTCTTCTACAACTCTTTAATTTTGGCTTTGCCAACCTTAAAAAGCCAAATTTCTTACTAAGTTTATGAGTAGAACTTCATAATAGTGAAGTTAGAGGGAAAGCATCCCATTTTATATAAAGTAGATACAATAACTTACAAAGCAACAGCAGTGTTGTACTTCCTGTTTGTAGAAATTAACTGCTATAGCTTATCACTTGACAAGCAGGCTTAATTTATGAAGGAATCACTAATATATTGAACAGGGAGAATTTGGAGAAGTCTATAGACTTAATCACAAAGCGGTCACAAAGCACATAGATTTCTTAGAGAAAACTGGGGTAGATTGGAAATAAAGACCTTTAACTTCTCTAGGGACCTTTTTAATAATAGTTGGACATAGTAAATAATATCCAGACATAGTTATAATTTTTTTTCTTTCCTATCAAAGTTCTTGCTGATGAAATATGCTATCAATAGTGTGGTATAAACAACACAGCACCATTGTCTAGTGGGTCCTAGTAACAGACTCAATAAGCTGTTCTGCCTTGTTACTGTATTCCTTTCAGGTAATAGACATACTTATTCTCTGGAGTCCTATATAATTACACCAGAGAGTGTCTAATTACATGTAATTACTTCAAACTGCCAGCCCCTCAGACATTCCCTGAGGTTCCCTTTCCCTCCCTAGGTGTCCTGTTTGAGGGACATTTGTTGTTGTTTAGTTGCTCAGTTATGTCCAGCTCTTTGCGACACCATGAACTGCAGCACGCCAGGCTTCCCTGTCCTTCACCATCTCCCAGAGCTTGCTCAAACTCATGTCCATTGAGTCGGTGATGCCATCCAACCATCTCATCCTCTACTGTCCCCTTCTCCTCCTGCCTTCTATCTTTCCCAGCATCAGGATTTTTTCCAATCATTCAGCTCTTCACATCAGGTGACCTACATATTGTCAGCTTCAGCATCAGTGCTTCCAATGAATATTCAGGACCGATCTCCTTTAGGATTGACAGGTTTGATCTCCTTGCGATCCAAGGGACTCTCAAGAGTCTTCTCCAACACCACAATTCTAAAGCATCACTTCTTCAGCAGTCAGCTTTGTTTACAGTCCAACCCTCACATCCATACATGACTATGGGAAAAATCATAGCTTTGACTATAGGGACCTTTGTTGGCAAAGTAATGTCTCTGCTTTTTAATATGCTCTCTAGGTTTCTCATAGCTTTTCTTCTAAGGAGCAAGGATGTTTTAATTTCATGGCTGCAGTCACCACCCACAGTGATTTTGGAGCCCAAGAAAATGTCTTTCACTCTTTCCATTATATAATATTGTAACTCAACTATACTTCAATTTTTTAAAATAGTATTGCTAAATGCTAAGTCACTTCAGTTGTGTCCGACTCTGTGCGACCCCGTAGACAGCAGCCCGCCAGGCTCCCCTGTCCCTGGGATTCTCTAAGGCAAGAGAACTGGAGTGGGTTGTCATTTCCTTCGCCAACGCATGAAAGTGAAGTCACTCAGTCGTATCCGACTCTTAGCGACCCCATGGACTTCAGCCTACTAGGCGCCTCCATCCATGGGATTTTCCAGGCAACAGTACTGGAGTGGGGTGCCATTGCCTTCTCCAAAAATAGTATTAGGTTGGTGCAAAAGTAATTGAGGTTTTACATTGTTGAACTTTACCATTTGATATTGGAATACATTATTAAATGTGGTTATGTTATACATCATTTTTAATGCACATTTCTCACTTTATGTTTTTTTGCTAATGACTTATTACTTGCTGTGTATTTTATATTTATTTTAGACTAGGGAAAATGAGGTTAGATAAAAAGCAAACTCCAGAAATTTTCTTATTCAAGTTAAAAATGGGTCATAAAGCAGCAGAGATAACTCAAAGTGTCAACAACAAATTTGGCCCAGGAACAGGTGACAAACTTACAGTGCAGTGGTGGTGTATGAAGTTTTGCAAAGGAGACAAAAGCCTTGAAGATGAGAAGCACAGGGGTCAGCCATCAGAAGTTAACAGTGACCCATTGAGAGCGACCGTCGAAGCTGATCCTTACAACTACAGGAGAAGCTTCTGAAGAACTCAACGTTGACAATTCTATATGGTCATTTGGCATTTGGAGGAAATTGGAAAGGTGAAAAAACTCAATAAGTGGGTGCTCATGAGCTGACAGGAAATTAAAAAATTGTTGTTTTGAAGTGTCTCTTCTCTTATTGTATGCAACAGTGAACCACTTCTCAATCGGATTGTGGGGTGCAAAACAAGTGGATTGTACATGACCACCAGCGATGCCCAGCTCAGTGGTTGGACTGAGAAGAAGCTCCAAAGCACTTCCCAAAGCCAAACTTGCACCCCAAAAAAAGTTTATGGTCACTGCTTGGTGGTCTGCTGCTCATCTGATCCACTGCTGCTGCTGCTGCTGCTGCTAAGTCGCTTCAGTCGTGTCTGACCCTGTGCGACCCCATAGACGGCAGCTCACCAGGCTCCCCATCCCTGGGATTCTCACAGCAAGAACACTGGAGTGGGTTGCCATTTCCTTCTCCAGTGCATGAAAGTGGAAAGTGAAAGGGAAGTCGCTCTGTCATGTCCAACTCTTAGCAACCCCATGGACTGCGGCCTACCAGGCTCCTCCATCCATGGGATTTTCTAGGCAAGAGTACTGGAGTGGGATGCCACTGCCTTCTCCATCTGATCCACTACAGCTCTCTGAATCCTGGCAAAACCATTACACCTGAGAAGTGTGCTCAGCAAATTGATGAGATACCTCAAAAACTGCCACACCTGCAGCCAGCACTGGTCAGCAGGAAGGGCCTCATTCTTCTACATGACAAGGTCCAATTGCATGTCGCATAACCAACATTTCAGAAGCTGAATGAATAGGACTTCAGAAGTTTTGCTTCATCTGTCATATTCATCTGACTTCTTGCCAGCCAACTACCACATCTTCAGGCATCTCAACAACTTTTTGCAGTGGAAACACTTCCACAACCAGCATGAGGCAGAAAATACTTTCTAAAAGCTCATCGAATACTGAAACACAGATTTTTACACTAAAGAAATAAGCTTATTCCAGGTTCCTATAGGAACCTGGAGTAGGCTTCCCTGGTTGCTCAGATGGTAAAAAGTCTGCCTGCAATGCAGGAGACCTGGGTTTGATCCCTGGGTCAGGAAGATCTCCTGGCAGAGGAAATGGCAACCCACTCCTGTCTTCTTGCCTGGAGAGTTCCATGGACAGAGGAGCCTAACAGGCTACAGTCCATGGCGTTGCAAAGAGTCAGACATGACTGAGCGATTAACACACACACACACACACACACAGACACAGGCAAAAATGTGTTGATTGTAATGGTTCCTATTTTGATTAACAAAGATATGTTTGAATCTATTTATAGTGACTTAAAATTCATGGTTTGAAATCACAGTTATGTTTGCACCAACCTATTAACTTGCATTAAAAACAAACCATAAGTCAGATGCTCCTAAGCATTTCAGACATCTTAAAAACATGACTTCCAGTTAAAATAGCAGATTAAACACAGCCATTAAGTTCGATTCCTTTTTGATGCTCAACTAAAATGACGGTAAAGTGACTTTTTTAGAAGGACTGTATAGGTTAAAGGAATACAGAGAGGAGATAACAGTTAAAATATCTTGGAAGTTGTAAAGCAGACAGCTTGGCAGACCCAAGAAAGCTAAGGCTAACATTGGGAAAAGCTGAGAAGCCCAAAACTTATAGTGCAGAACCCCTGAAATGTAGTTGGTGCTACTGAATATTTCATGAAGTAGGAATAAAGGTAGAACCAAAATAATGTCTTTTTTCAAAGTACATTGACCCAGGAGAAAACACCTAATTGTTTATGTTAAGAATTCTCCTAGGAATCAGCTCAACTAGAGGCTCTTAGAGTAAAGATGACAACTGACAAGCTGCACTTCCAATCAGCATTTTTTAGTGTCCCACACATATAGAAAAGCTGTTGAGTTGAGAACTTGGGAAAGCAGGAGTTAGAAATGGTGAATAAGGAAAAATTCAAGGAGTTTTTTTTTTTTTTTTTAATCCAGATTAGGGAGCAACAAATGGGATTGCTTGTCTGTGGAGTAAATTGGGTCAAGAGAGGGCTTTTTTAAGATGGGCGAAATAGCAGCATAATTTGAGAGTAATTCAGCAGAGAGGGAAATGATTGATAGTGTGGAGCAGAGTAGAGAGTTTCAGAAGGTTTGTCTTCGAATAAGCTAATTTACTTCCCTCAAAGAATAGGCTAAATTTCTCATAGAAGTCCAAAGAGGTCAGTGTTTAACCATCCGTGAGTTTCTGTTTGACATGTACACGTGGCCATGACTGTGCCTACACAAACATTGCAACCTGGCTTTTTCTCTTTCCTCTCTTCTTGAAACCTTTCTGGATCCCCTTTCCACATGTTTTCCCTTTCTTATTGGCATGTATTTCCTTTTCTTATGACATTTCTAGATAGCAAATGTGAATATTTGAACTGATGAGTATTATATTCTTTTTAAGATGGTGAAAGAAAAAAAAGCATGAAAGGTACTAGAATAGCTGAGAATAAAGAAGGAAAAGTTACAGATATAGGTAAGAAATTGCTCAGAAGAATAGACCCATGAAGGTAAGGCCAGCTGAACTATGATCTAAATATTTAAAAAATAAAAAGCAAGATGAAGGTGCAGAAATTCAGCGTCTCAAAAGGACTCTCAAATTATCTTGAATTACTATTAGTAGGTCTTCCAGATACTGAGTTAACTGAATATTGAATCTCTTATTTGATGATCTAATTTCTCAAGCAAATGAAAAAAATTTTCTCACTTCCTAGTGTTTATTTACTTGCAAGAGGTTCATATAGTCCCTTGTTTACTTTTAAACTAAGCAGATTCTTATAAATAGTTAATGGCTTCCTTTCAGGGCTTGTATATCTCAGCTGTGTGATTTTAGGCAGATGACTTATCTCTCACTGTTTGGTGTTCCAATATCTAATTCATAAGGGTGGCCTAAGAATTGAATAGTATGATTATCGATAAGTTATCATCAGCTACTTATTCTCAACATTCCTAAGGCCATAAGCTAGTAGAAGGGAGGAGTGGAAATACCAGCACCATAATCCTTAAATCCAAATCTTATGGGTCCCAATATCCAATATTAACTGCTTTCCCACATGGAAATAAAATCAGAAAGCAAGACTGACTTTTCCTTCGTCCTTAAATTGAAAACTATTTTTACAAAAAGAAAAGACAGTTTACATATCATTTCTCTGAAGATATCAATTTTTTCCTTATCTCACAGGACTTAATGACTTGATGGAATATTTAAATACAAGTTACCCGGCTCAAGGGAAAATGAAGACACCTGAGCGAGAGCTGCAGATGCATTTTTGGCATGCTGCTGCCCTCTGCTGCCTAATACATTATTGTACTTTTTCACACCTGCGTGCTGCCTGCTAAGTGGCTTCAGTCGTGTCTGCTCTTTGCAACCCCATGGACTGTAGCCTTCCAGGCTCTTCTGTCCATGGGATTCTCCAGGCAAGGACACTGGAGTGGGTTGCCATACCCTTCTCCAGAGGATCTTCCTGACCCAGGGATTGAACCGGTGTCTCTAACATCTCCTGCTTTGGCAGGCAGGCTCTTTAACACTAGAGCCACCTGGGAATTCCTTTTCACACTTGGGACCCTTATAAAATTGACAAAATTATATCCCATATAGAATCTCACCAAGGAGGAAACTGACGCCTCCAAAGAGACCAAGATGACACAGATGGTGGAAAATTCAGGTTTAGGCTATGGAAAAGTCAACCGTTTCTACTTTGCTGTATAGCCTCTCCCCCATTAAATTAAAAATAAGCAAATTACTTCTTAGGTGCCCACTATGAGTCTGATACTGTCAGAAGCACTGAAGATGGAGAAGAGAAAAACCAAGATTTCTTCACTGAAAGAATTCGTATTGTTTCATGAGTAAATAGCCAAAAAATAAGGAAAATACCAATAAATAAAATAATTTAACGTTATGATAGATATATTAAACAACAATGATGATAATGAATATTTGGCATCTCAGTGAACACAGAAAGTTAAAGGTGCTGTTCACAGTGCGTTCTGTGATTTGATTCTGAAATCATTCTCAAATAGCTACTTCACAGGCAAGGCCAGAATGATCCTAAGAAGTGGAATCAGGATTTGAAACAAAAGCACTTCTGACTCTAGGAATGTTTAGGGCCAGCTTCTCTGGGGAGATGACTCTGAAATGAAGAGGAGAGCTTTTGAAGATCTAGGGGAAAGCAGGCCAGGCAGAAGGAACAGTAGGTGCGGAAGCCTAAAGATGGAAGTGAGTTCGGAGTGTCAGTTCAGTTCAGTCGCTCAGTCATGTCCAACTATTTGCAACCCCATGAACTGCAGCATGCCAGGCTTTCCTGTCCATCACCCACTCCCAGAGCTTGCTCAAGCTCATGTCCATCGAGTCGGTGATGCCATCCAACTGTCTCATTTTCTGTTGTCCCCTTCTCCTCCTGCCTTCAATCCCTCCCAGCATCAGGGTCTTTTCCAATGAGTCAGCTCTTCGCATCAGGTGGCCAAAGTATTGGAGTTTCAGCTTCAGCATCAGTCGTTCCAATGAATATTCAGGACTGATTTCCTTTTGGATTGACTGGTTTGATCTCCTTGCAGTCCAAGGGTTTGGAGTGTCAAGGTACTAGGAAAAAAGACCCTGTATTAGAGGAGACTGCAGAGAAAGTAACAGAGGCCAGTTCACACTCAGGATCTTGGATTTTTATTCTAAATTACAAGAAGGAGCCATTGGAGAATTGTCATCAGAGGAGGGACCTTATTCTTATTTTTAGGCGCTCACTCTGGATATTGAAAGGACAGCAGACTATAAGAGAACAAGAGCTGGTAAAGGGCAATTCATTGGAAGACTGATGACTTCTGTCGCCTCTGGGCCTCTTCTTCAGGAGACCTAGCATTCCTAGTTTCCCAGCCCTTCTCCCCAGGGCCTTCAGCCACGTTGTTTTCTGATGTTCTGTAGTTTGCCAGTGTTCCTTTACACCCAACCTGGGCAGGCTATTCCGAATCCATCAGACAAGGAAACAGTCGCCTCCTTTAATCACATGTCAGGTCATCAGATTGAAGTGGAAGCTCCCTCTGATTTCCTTCCTCATGTGACCCATTTGGGATTGAACTTATGGCCAACTGAATCCCTTGCTCCTTATAAAAACTAGAATCTCACATCATGTAATTAGCAGCAGATTTCTTTTCATACTTCTTTTTAGAAAAATAGGAAGACCAACTCTCATGTTTCTAAATATAAAATCTTTTTTTCCCCTAAGCATTCTCCCCAGCAATACCATAGGATACTTTTATTTTTACATCTGATTTCCTGTTCATTTTTTAAAAAATTGCTTTCCTTGCCCAAACTTTGAGAAATGTTGTAAAACCCTTTGCCTACTTTTTATCAACTTTATCTGGATTAGTACCTTATGGGAGAACAAAACCCTTTAGCCCATGGATACAGCAGAATGACTCTAATGAAATGATAGAGAATCCTCAATCTTGTTTCCATAAGTTGTAGATATCATTGAAAACAGGGCATTTAGGACTAAAATTTTCATTATTTCAGTGAAAATGTAATACTTGCCTCAAAGGAAAGTACATTCAGCTGGTTGTAACAGAGACACAACTATTGTATTTAGTCAAACTAAACCTTTATGCTCATGCAAAATGATCAGAGATAGGCATTGAAGGTTTCGCAGTCATTGACTCAGTCATCTTTCTGCTCTGCCTTCCTTAGCACAAGGCTACTGTCTTTAACAAGGCTGCTAGCATTCCAACCATCATGCCTCTTTTATTTAATCATCTGAACATCCTTCGGGTCCATCAAACTGAACTCTCCCTGGAAAGCTGTTCCTACCTTTTTTCACATTTTTACCTGTAGCACTACCCTTCTTCTGAGCCCCCAACTCTAAAACTTACGTTATCAACACTCTCCTAAATAGCCAGTTTCTAAGTCTGAAATGTTCTTCCTCTGAAATGTCAGTCAAACAAGCTGTCTCATTTCCATTTAGACTATCGCTTCAGGTCCTCATTGCCACTCACAGGAACAATGCAATAGCCTTTCTATCCTTGCCTCCGTTTTCACTCATTTTACCCACCATTGCCAAAGCATAGCTCTGACTTGTCAAAAGGGGAAGAGCACTTATGTTTAGGGACTTTGCGATCATAAAGGGGCTTGACTCCAGCTCTCCCATTTGTTACCTACTCAGACATGGGAACATTAACCTTTCTAAGCTCAGTTTTCTAATTTGTAAAATGAGAAATAATAACCATACATATTTCATAGGATTTGTCATAAGAGTTAAATGAGATAATGCATGCCAGGAGTTCAGCAAAATGCCTTATTTGCTTTATCACTATCTTTATTTTGTTAAAGAACACCTGAGACAGTGTCTACTGAATTAAAAGCAGAACCCTCAGGTTGTCCTTCAGCGCCTTTCCCATCTTGACCCAATGTATTGTTAAAGCATTACCACCCATTTCCACCATTTACATAAACATTACACAAATTCTAGAAACCCTGAATCACATCATGTTTCCTAAATGTTTGCCAGTATTCCCTCTTTCTATTCATTTTTTTTTTAATTTCAGAGCTTTTCCCTACCTAGAATCCCTGCCTTGAACCCTCTCCTTTCCATTGCAGCCTGCAGGAGAGCGAAATGACTGATTGGAGTTTCTGGAACTGGAAGACGCTGCCTGGTCAAACAGCAGCTCCTCTTTAGCTCCCAGAGGGAATTGCTTTGCAGAAATGCCTGTCCCATTGCCGCCAGATTTTTTAAGTGGAGGTTGGCATTCTGGAATTGTATGAAAAATCTCCTGTTCTTGAAGTATTGGCAATTAATTAAAAAATAGTTTCGAAACATATATATATAGGCTTCCCTGGTGGCTCACCATACTCTTCTGGAGGTGGGTGGGGGCGGGGCGCAGATGTGGCTTGTGGATCACCAGTTTGCAACCCTTCCTTAAAAATGATAATAGGCTCCTGGCCCCTGGATTCTGAAAAAAGAGCATTCACAGAACTAGCTTTCTGAATTATTAACCACCAGTTGCATCATTCCATTATCTGTTCAAACAGAAGAAGAATACCAGCAGTATACCTCATGGGGGAAAGGAATTAAGAAAGACAGCATTTCTCTTGTTTATATGGTCGGTTAACGTATGTATTAATAATAATGGTGGAAGTGGCCTTTTCCTCCTTGCTTGGAGGAAACAGACATAATAGGAATAAGACATTCAGTAAAGGTTGCAACTAAAACTCCTAGAGCAGTATTTGAATTCGCAATAACCTGCCGAAATCAGAATTCAATACATGCTTTGGAAATCCAAGTCAGAGGAGACTAGTTAACAGAAACCTTCATAAGTTAGAGTGTTGAATCAGGCTTTAGATTTTTGAAAATGCATTCCAAAAGTTTCTTCTTAATGTTGTAAATTCTACTTACCATAATTACTTTGAAAATGTAAATTTTAGCAACAGTTTCTACTAAACTTCCCTTTCCTCTAGTTTTTTATTTGATAAGTTCAATAAGTATTTGTTGAGCACCCATTAGTTCCAGGCATCCATCAAGGTACAAGGGATCCATCATTTAACAAAAGAGATGAAGATACCTGCTCTCAAGATGTTTATATTTTAGAACTAATAAATAATAAATGTCCTGATATGTTAGAAGGAAATAAGTGCAGTGGAAAAAGTAAAAGTAGATCAGGCTGATTCCACTGAAGCTGAATTTGGCACCCCAGCAATTCTGTTTCCCCAGCACCCTGTGCTTATCTTTATAGTACTAACTGTTTCTTCTGTAATAGCTTGTCTGTGAGCTTCTAGAGGGCAGAGACTGTGTCTTCTCCATTACTGTATCCTCAGTTTAGTTTTTGGCCCACATGGGTCTTTCATCTGATGAATGAACAACATCATTAGTCAGTTGTTCAGACCACATAGGAAGCTGCAGTTCTGGAAACTCCCATGCAAAATCTTGTAGGTTCAGGGCGTTTAACAGCTTTCTCCTGTTCATTGTCATTTGTCTCTACATTTCACCTTCAAAACCCTACGCAGTGGTCCTCAGCCTTCATCCAAACTTATTCCAGAGGTATCCTTCAGTTAGTGCAGATGTGGTGAAATCCATAATCTGACCAGAACAAACTTCTCTTTTCACATTTTTTCTCAGCCTTCCAAGGTGATAGCCTTGTGGCTTTATGCATGCCTCCTCCGAGAGCACGATGCTTCCTTAGCATTCTCCTTCTGACTCCCTGCTTCTGCTAATAACTTCAGTTTCCTTCTGCCAGGTGATTCCTGTCCAGCTCTGTCACTATAGAAAGAAAAGATAACTTTTTCCTCTAGGACTTCTCTAGTTTTTATAATTACTTACCAGAGTCTGGCACTTCCCCAGTCCTGCCCTAACTTTCCATTTTTCACTCCTTGGAAGTAAACTGATTGTGTTCACGAGTTTGATACCTATCTTTGGAGTTACCTGCTTCTTCATCTTCTCATTGCTAAGCACTTATCTTACATATGGGTGGAAAATGTCCACAGTTGTCTTGTTTATCTGAATGGCTGAGACTTTCTTGATCACAACAATTAGAATTAGGCATCACTAACTCAAAGGGAGATTGTAAACATCATTGGCATCAGGGTCTGTTTCACCTGCCATATGCGTCTGGCTCAGGATGTACCAGCATTTCCCAGGCATTTCCATTTCTCACTCACAGCAGAAATAGAACTTTGGGAACTTTGAAAGCTTGATGACCCCTTCTAGGTATAATAGTGGCAGTTTGCTGGCTACAGTTGGGGGGAAAATACACCAGCATATTTTAATTTGAAAATTTGACTGTTAATACATCAGATTTCCTTAAGAGCCTTCAAGTAGCCAAAGCCTTCTGACCCACATTGTCTCATTTCATTTCCACAATACACATGAGGTGTTATTTTATAAATGAGACATAAAAGGCTTGGAAAAGTCAAGTGATCTTTTAAGCCCAAAGTCACACAGAAGCAGCAGAACCAGGACATTAGCCCAGGTGCTTCCTGTGTTGAATCAGACCACTTCTCATTAGCTCTTGTTTATATACAGTCCATGTCCTTAGAGAACATATCCTCTTCTTAATGCCAGGGACATTACATGGGACCAAAGCCTGTCCAGTAGCAAGTTCTTTCATCCATTGCTCTTGCTTAGTCTTTTTCTTCATTATGGATTTTTAAAGTGATAACCATTCTCTTTTGGGCCCAAAGTACTCAAGTCCTCATAAATGATCTTAGGAAAACTCTTGATTAACCACAACGGACAGATAATTTTGCCTTACTGAATTTTCAGAACAACAGATGCAGTTTGATAATGTGAAGAGGGCTTCCCTGGTAGTTCAGGTGGTAAAGAATCTGTCTCCAATGCCTGTGTCCCCAGTTCTATTCCTGGTTTGGGAAGATCCCCTGAAGAAGGGATAGGTTACCCACCCCAGTATTCTTAGGCTTCCCTGATAGATTGGACAGTAAAGAATTGGCCTGCAATGCAGGAGATCTGGGTTCAATCCCTGGGCTGTGAAGATCCCTTGAAGGAGGGCATGGCAACCCACTCCAGTGTTCTTGCCTGGAGAATTCCCTTGGACAGAGAAGCCTGGTGGGCTACAGTCCATGCGATCTTGGAGAGTCAGACCTGGCTGTGCTGGGCCTTCTTTGCCATGCCTGGGCTTTCTCTAGTTGTCATGAGTGGGGGCTACTCTTCGTTGTGGTACTCGGACTTCTCATTGTGGTGGCGTCTCTTGCTCTAGAAATCTGGCTTCAGTAGTTGTGGCACATAGGGTTAGCTGCCCTGCAGCATGTGGAATCTTCCTGGACCAGAGATCGAACCTGTGTCCCCTGCATTGGCAGGAGGATTCTTAACCGTTGGACCGCTAGGGAAGTCCTTGGTTTTCTTTTAGTAATTCTATTTATTTATTTTTGTCTGCACTAAGTCTTCATTGCTGCGAGAGGGCTTTTCTAGTTGTGGCAAGCAGGGGCTACTGTCCCGTTGCAGTGCACGGGCTTCTTATCGCAGTGGCTTCTCTTGTTGCAGAGCGCAGGCTCCAGGGCACACGGGCTTCAATAGTTGTGGCTCCCGGGCCCTAGAGCTCAGGCTTAGTAGTTGTGGTGTACAGGTTCAGTTGCTCCGCAGTGATCAATTATAGATCACTAAATTGACAGGCTTTTCATACTGTTCATGGGGTTCTAAACGCAAGAATACTGAAGTGGTTTGCCATTCCCTTCTCCACGGGATCTTTCCAACCCAGGGATTGAACCCATAAATTAAAAGATGCTCTCTCCTTGGAAGAAAAGCTGTGACCAACCTAGACAGCATATCAGAAAGCAGAGACATTACTTTGCCAACAAAGGTCCATCTAGTCAAAGCTATGGTTTTTCCAGTAGTCATGTATGGATGTGAGAGTTGGACTATAAAGAAAGCTGAGGGCTGAAGAATTGATGCTTTTGAACTGTGGTGTTGGAGAAGACTCTTGAGAGTCCCTTGGACTGCAAGGAGATTAAACTAGTCCATCCTAAAGGAAATCAGTCCTGAATATTCATTGGAAGGACTGATGTTGAAGCTGAAACTCCAATACTTTGGCCACTTGATTGACAAATTGACTCATTGGAAAAGACCCTGATGCTGGGAAAGAATGAAGGGAGGAGGAGAAGGGGTGACAGAGGATGAGATGATTGGATGGCATCATGGACTCAAAGGACATGAATTTGAGCAAGCTCTGGGAGTTGGTGATGGATAGAGAAGTCTGGCATGCTGCAGTCCATGGGGTCCCAAAGAGCTGGACATGACTGAGCAACTGAACTGAACTGAACTGAACTGACTAATTGACTGTAGTCATATTAGATCGAATTTATGATATGATTTTGGAAGCTCATTCATCCTTTAAGACTGCCACTAGTTTCAGCTGTTCTTCAACAGTTTTTGCCTGCAGCCTCTGTTCTTGTCCTCAACCTACTCGTCTCCATGCAACCCAGGAAGGCACAAATGTGAACACTTCTATGCATGAATACACAAAGTTCTGAAGGTAATACTTGCTGTCTTGTGAGGAGTCATGAGGGTAAGACAACTTTGCAGACTGCAGAATCACAGGGCCCTGGTAGTGTGTCCTGAGGTGTCCCACTTGACCCCATACAGGGGAGAATCTAAGAATTATTAAAGGCAACTTCATGATGTCCCCTCCACGCCTGGGGCTTTGGAGTATTGTAAAGAAAGTGTCTATACTCATCACTTATAACTAATACTTAGCCGTAATTTAACTGAGAAAAGTTGATTTCCATCATCACAGATTGATGTTAGTGGGAGACCAAAGGTAACTCTGGACTTACTTAATTGGATGTGAAAAGTAACATAATAGTACAACTAAAATAAAGACTTACCAACTATCCAAAATGAAAACCTATACCCTACTAGACCTCAGAGAAACTGGCATGAAAGACTACCATGTGCTTTGGTGTATGTTCGGATGTGGTAAATTAAAGCCACCATTAGGCAACTGTTACAAAGTTTCGCAACAACCTCCTGAAATATAAAGAAACCCAACTTATGGAAAAAATTTTATTATCACTTTGATTACTTACTCTGTAATCAAAATGTGGATGATGATGTATTCTTCTGGCTAAAATAGTTGACCAATACCACAAACATTTAAATAACATACTGTTGCCTACATACCTTTTGCTGCTGCTGCTGCTGCTAAGTCGCCTCAGTTGTGTCCAACTCTGTGTGACCCCAGAGACGGCAGCCCACCAGGCTTCCCCGTCCCTGGGATTCTCCAGGCAAGAACACTGGAGTGGGTTGCCATTTCCACTCATTTTTACTATTTTTTTTTTTTTTTTGGCACAGCAGTTTTTAAAATACTGAAAAACAGCATTTTATTTAATTTTTATTTTATTTTACATAACATTAAATAAAATGCCATTAGTCAGTATTTTAAAAATTGTTGCTCCAGAAAAAATAAAAATGAGTCTAGATGTAATATCACTTATGCATTGAGAAGGAAATGGCAACCCACTCCAGTGTTCTTGCCTGGAGAATCCCAGGGACAGGGGAGCCTGGTGGGCTGCCATCTATGTGGTTGCACAGAGTCGGACACGACTGAAGCGACTTAGCAGCAGCAGCAGCAGCAGCAGCAAAAGGTATTTAAGCAATTAAAGACTGTGGAATTCTCCAGGCAAGAGTACTGGAGTGGGTTTCCTTCTCCAAGGGATCTTCCCTACCCAAGGATTGAACCTGGGACTCCTGCATTGCAGGCCAAATGACACCATAGCTTTAAAAGAATAATGCCTTAGTAATTAATCTAAGTTTTTCAGTTGTTCATTGATTGCTCTTAGACTCATATCAATGAAATAAATGCCAAGTACATATTTATTAATCTGAGAGGGGAAGTGTAAAATTTATTGTACTAAAAATATTTTTTATCTCCTCAATTAAAAAAAAATGTTTTTTTCCAGTTTTCATATTTTTCCCAAGTTTTATCATTTGGGAAATTGCCACAAAAAATAGGGGTTTTTGTGAAGAGAATTACAAACACGTGAGAAAGAGGGGATTCTGTAGCAAGTTTAGTGGCTTCTCTTAGTAGACCTTATTCAATTTAAGGAGGCAAGTTGACAGGTAGATTAGAGGATACTGTTACCTCCTCACATACAATGAACACTTTGATTTCTTCCTAGCTGCTGTTTATTACTGAGTGGATAAAATGTCACCATTTTCTTTATCAGACACTAGTTCAGCATCTCAAAGAGTAAACATTGGTGGTGGGTTACAGAGCAGGTCTACCACGGTGGTTTACAGTTACAGTGTGCGCTGATAAAACCACATACAGTTGTAACTCAATGGCTTAAATCAATGGAGAAGACAATGGCAACCCACTCTAGTTCTTTTGGCTGGAAAATCCCATGGACGAAGGAGCCTGGTAGGCTGCAGTCCATGGGGTCGCTGAGTCGGACACAACTGAGCAACTTCACTTTCATTTTTCACTTTCATGCACTGGAGAAGGAAATGGCAACCCACTCCAGTGTTCTTGCCTGGAGAATCCCAGGGAAGGGGGAGTCCGGTGGGCTGCCGTCTATGAGGTCGCACAGAGTTGGACACGACTGAAGCGACTCAGCAGCTCAGCAGCAGACTTAAATCAAAAAGAACATTGAGCCTGAATTCACTATTTACGTGGTTAGAGAGACTTGTTACATTCAGTATCTTCCTTCAAATATCTGAACTGAGTCATATTTATTCTTCAACTGGGAATAAAAAGATTAATTTTCTTTTGATGTCCACAGATATGTTGAATTCTTATCAGGTTTCTTACTGGGAAAGGTTAAGTTAATATTTTGATAACAGACAAAATCTTCGAAGTGAGCCACAAGCTTATGTAATGAGAGTTGTATTTCATGTCTGGGCTAGAATGTCAAGGATAAAGAGTCGAGAAAGGATTTGCAAGTCCCAGAGTGATGATTATTCTTAGTGTAAAGTTTATATCCCTTCCTCCCAATAACTCTCTTAATATGTCACCTAGTCCTTGATAATCAAGTGTTGAAAGAGACCTTAGAAAATTCAAGAGCAGAAAACTCCTAGGCTTGTTTGGGGTCAAGCAACTACTATAAATAAGCATATCCATCATTTGCAAATAAGAGTGATGAAAACCATGGGAATTTGAGAGCATATGCCCAATCTAAAGATATTCAAACCAATTTATTTATTTTTTATTGTAATCTTTGTTTATTAAGATAATGTCATTTGTTTAAATGTTGAATTTTATAAAATTTGTATGGTTATGATTGCATGAATTATTGTATTAGTTTTCCTAATATTTAGCTATTCTTCTGTTAGGGTGATGCCTTATTAGCTTAATGAAATGCTAAATTTTATTTATAAAGTAATGCATCTCTAGTAGGCCCCCCTGCTAGAGATTGGTACATATGAGCATGTTGTGTCTCTCAGTTTTAAGAACAGAGTCAAACCAATTTAAAAATAAATATTCTTTGCCTTCCATACAAACCTGTCCACAAAACAAATGTGGCCTGTGGATCTCCCATTTGCTACCCTTAAGATTTGGCCTGACCTAAACAGCACTTTCTTCCAACCTCCTACCCAAGGCTCAGATCCCATCTCAAATATTTTTGTCAAGTGGCCATTCACTTCTGTTGAAACAATTCCAGTGATGATAACTCATCAACTTTTGAAGCTGCCAAAGTTTTTTGTTGATTGTATCAGTGATACTAGTCTGTCTTACGCTTTTGGATAATGACAGCGATTTGCGACCTTCAACAGTAGATTGCTCTGAACATCAAGAGTCCCGTAGCTTCTCTGTTTTATGATTGTCACGTGGGAGTCTGTCACTACTGAGGATTTTAACTCTTGGCTTCGTGGATGATACATACAATCTGTTAACTGCAAAAAGGAACCTCATATTTTCTATATTATTCCAAGTTTTTTTTTCTATGACCAGTATCATATAGGCTGATCTTACAAAGGCCCATCTGCCATTAGCATTCGTTCATCCCATCATATACTTAACTGAGCAATTTCTTGGTGCCAGGCATTGAGCTAGGTACTGGTGTACAATGGAGAAAAAGACACAAAGGGCTTTGCTTTCCCTGAGCTAACAGTCTAATCAGAGAAATGGACAAAAAGCAAGATGATGAATTTTCTCTGATATATTTCCTGAAATTATATCTAGAGTCAGGCACTATCCTTATCCTCAATGCACTTTCCTCTATAAAGTATAAAATACTTTTTATAGAATTTGTCAATATAAAAGAAAGGGGAAAAAAAGCCCTCAACATTTTTCATCCTGTTTTTCTATATTTTTAAATGATATGTGGTAGATGATATTGTCATATTATCCTTCTGAACTAAAGCTATCAACTGAAACCTGTTCAGTATACCTCAAGTCATTTAAAATGTATTCTGTGTGTGAGGGTATATTTAATACACCATTACTTAATAGTGGTTCCCTATGAGTAATGGGATTATGATGGGTGGTTGTTTTATTTTTATTACTTTTCTATATTACCCAGATGTTTAAACATTGAACATGTAATTTTTCTCTGAAAATAAAGATTTGGATAGAATTTTAAATTAAAAAAAAGAACACTTTAAGATATCTTAGAAAGCAGTGCTTGAAACTGCTTTAAAAGTCAAGAATAAACAGAAGCAACCTAAAATTTGAAGGGACTAAGTGAAAAAACTCTTGAAAAAGCAGGCTTATACAGTGTAATTGTATGTTGTAACACTTGACCTCAAATCTACAATTATACTTTTTTAAAAACCTAAACCACCCTGTAAACATATATTTCAACCACCTTTTTAAAATGAATGGGGCGGAGGTGCATGGAATGCCAAAAGGGTAGAGCCCTGCTGGTGAAGGAATAAGCCAGGTTGCTGTGAAATCAGGAAGTTTGACTTTCAGAAGAAAAGACAGTCTTTCACAGCACGGCGTCAAACACACATGTTCTTAAACGGCATTTGCAAACCTCATGAAAAGGCCTACAGGCTTGTCTTTGTTAATGATGATAATATCTGTTGTTTGAGTTTTTCCTATGTACTGGGTAGAATGCTCTGTGCTTTACATGCATTCAATTTTTGACACCTTTACAGAATATGTTTTTATACGTTGACTGATTGAGTGGGCTCCGGGAGCTGGTGATAGACAGGGAAGCCTGGCATGCTGCAGTCCCTGGGGTTGCAAAGAGTCGGACACCACTGAGCGACTGAACTGAACTGATTTTACAAATGAGGAAATCAGATTTAGAGAGATCACCCCTTGGAGCAGGGAGGGTGAGATTTCACGTCAGGATTGTCTTACTCCTAGATCTTACTCTCAGCTATTACTTGCAATGCGTAATCTGCTCTCTGTCTAAACTGTTTTTCAAGTACATAAGTAATTTAACCTCCACTGCTTTCAAGACTGGCTGCGATTGAATCAGACTGCGTGCAATGTGTTTCTCTGCCATTGTCGCCTTTACTCATTGCTTTTCACCGAGGCGCTTGGCGGGTACAGAAGCTCACACCCTGTGCCCAGTTTGCTTCAAGCTGGAAAGCCACACCTTCTTCCTGTGACTTCCAAGACACAACTGAAACATTAAAAGTGTGACACACTTGATTGGAAGTGGGGAGAGAAGTGGTGAAGCAAAGAGCAGGAAACAACTCAAATTCAGTATCAGATACCACTGTCCCTAGGGATTTCTTTCTCAGACTTGGGCTTCTGGACACATTACTGGACCCTCTGCCTTTCTTCTGAAATTGTTTAAATAACTCCCACCGGCTTCCTTCCACTACTCCCTGGTACTGGGAAGACCACACAGCTGTCTATACTTCACCCCAGTCTAGGCTGTCATCCTGCATCTGTATTTTAATAACTCACTAAGACATTCTACTAAGTCAAGTGTCATCTGCTCGGGGTCTCTACGCCCACCTTTACAAAGAACTGCCTGTGGATTTTAAACTAAGGTCTTTTTCTGTATCATCTCCGGAGTTAAATTTTCCCACTGTCAACAACCTCAGCAAAACTTCGGTATTAGGGTTCTCCAGGGAAACAGAATCGAGGGGAAAGACACATACACATTTAAAAATACATAATCTATCCACCTATCTGTTGGGATCTCTAGAATGATTTATCTAGAGGGATTTATTTTAAAGAAATTGCTCATGCTTTTGTGGAAACTGGCACTTCCAAAATCTGAGAGCAAGCTGGCAGTGTTGAAACTTACGTAAGAGTTGATATTGCAGTCCTTAATCCTTATTAAGGACAGGATAGGCAGGCTGGAAACTCAGGCAGGGTTTCTGTGTTGCAGCCCTGAGACCTAGTTCTTTCTTTGGGAAACCTATTCTTTTTCTCTCTTTTTTTTTTTGAAACCTATTCTTTTTCAAAAAGAATTTAAGTATAGTTGATTTATGATATTTTATAAGTTCCAAGTGTGTAATACAGTGATTCACAATTTGTGAAGGTTATACTCCATTTATACTTATTGTAAAATATTGGCTAAATTCCCTGTTGTACAGTATATCCTTGGAGCTTATTTTATACATAGTAACTTGTACCTCTCAATCCCCTCCGCCTATGCTGCTCTTCTCCCTTAATCTCTTCCCACTGGTAACCACTAGTTCTCTGTATCTGTGAGTCTGCTTCTTTTTTGTCCTATTCCCTAGTTTGTTGTTGTTCTTTTAGATACCACATATAAGGGATATCTCATAGGATTTCTTTCTCATACTTATTTCACTTAGCATAATATCCTCCAAGTCTGTCCATGTTGTTGCAAATGGAAATATTTCATTCACATGTGACTGAGTAGTATGCCAGAGTATATAGGTACCACATCCTTTACCCATTCATCACGATAGACACTTAGATTGCTTCCATGACTTGGCAATTATGAGTAATGCTATGACCATTACGGTGCATGTATCTTTTCAAATTAGTGTTTTTATGTTTTTTTGTTTTTTTTTAAGATATATACCCAGGAGTGGAACCGCTGGGTCATATGGTGGTTCTATTTTTAAATTTTTGAGAAACCTCCATATTGTTTTACACAATGCATGTGTGCTTGGTCATTTCAGTATGTCTGACTCTTTGTGACCCTATGACTGTAGCCCACCAGACTCTTCTGTCCATGGCATTCTATAGGCAAGAATACTAGAGTGAATTGCCATGCCCTCCTCCAGGGGATCTTCGCAACCCAGGGATCCAACCTGAGTCTCCTGCGGCTCCTGCATTGCAGGTGGAGTCTCTACCACTGAGCCACTGAGGAAGTCCCGTTTGACACAGTGACTGTACCAGTTTACATTCTTGTCAGCAGTGTAGAAGGGTGCCCTTTTTTCCACATCCTCACTAACATTTATTATTTTTGTTCTTTTGGATGACAACCATTCTGATAGGGGTGAAATGATATCTCATTGTGCTTTTGATTTGCATTTCTCTGATGATTAATAACATTGAGCATCTTTTCAAGTGCCTGTTGGCCATCTGCAAAACCTGTCTTTTCTTATAAGGCCTTCAACTGATAAGACATTACAAAGGTGCTTTACTTAAAGTCCATTAATTTAAATGGTAATGACCCTCAGTGTGGAGAAGGCAATGGCACCCGACCCCAGTACTCTTGCCTGGAAAATCCCATGGATGGAGGAGCCTGGTGGTTGCAGTCCATGGGGTCGCTAAGAGTCGGACACGACTGAGCAACTTCACTTTCACTTTTCACTTTCATGCATTGGAGAAGGAAATGGCAACCCACTCCAGTGTTCTTGCCTGGAGAATCCCAGGGACAGGGGAGCCTGGTGGGCTGCTGTCTATGGGGTCGCACAGTTGGACACAACTGAAGCAGCAGCAGCAACCCTCAATGTACATAAAGATTAGTTGAAAAGCCTATGATTCTTAAAAATAGCCTGTACCTTCAGAATCTGCTTACTCATTATGCCCACCAACACCTATTTGCAGTACTATCAGATTTACTAAATTGGGGTAAGGGGTAAAACCTCCAATGACAAATTTGGCATCATTGTGTTACAGGGGAGAGAGCTCTACCTTTCTACATGAATCCTGGGCATGTTGTCAGTTAGTAAGAAAATAAGGACATCTGTGATTATGGACAAATTTTGTTAGCTACTGGGAAGAAACTGGGCATAACAGTGGTAGTTAGATGGAATAATGGAGATGGACAGTCCTGAGTTGGAAATCCCAGTTTTGGACAAAGCTCTACAGTGTTGAACTGTACTCTCAATCTTCCTATTTCCTTTTTATTGCCCGTAAACTAAAAGTGGTATTTTTTCAGGGCTTTAGTAAAAGGATCAAATGAGAAAAAAATATAATTTTTTCAATCAGAATGTTTCATACACTTTAAATGTAATGTTCTTTCTAGTCAAGGCTCTCTGAGTCATAAGAAGTTAAAACTAACCCCATTATACTTGAAAACAGTAGGGATGGTAATGATTGGGCAAGCAGTGACATCTGCAATCCAGGTTTGGTGAAGATAGGACCTGGTCCTGGAAGATCAGAAATCATGGTTTTCTCTCTCTTTCCGTGTTGCCCAAGGTCTTTTTCCTTTTTTAAAAAAATTTTAAATTGGAGGATAATTGCTTTATAATATTGTGTCAGTTTCTGTTATACAACACCATGAATCAGATATAAGTATACATATATCCCCAAGGTCTTGGATTTCCATTTTTCTGTGCAAGTCTCTTCCATTCTCCTGTGTATAGACTAGTTTCTCTCCTTATCCATTAGCTTGTACATGGCTTTGGTCATTATGACCTGAACTAGACTCTAACAAGAAAGTCTTTGAGCTCCAGAATTCACCTCTCAGTTCCAAATTGAGTGTCTGATTATCCAGACATCTCATAGAAGAGCAGTCCTTGTGTCAAGTGTCAGGTAAGACATCATCATCCAGTCAGCTCAGGGAAAAGGTCATGGGCAACCATATGCCAACATGTATCCACCTCTTCAACAAGAGGAAAGTGTGAAGTTTGGTGATATTTCTAGACATGTCTACCACTTACAGCTGCAGTGAAATTATACCACCTTGAAGTTATTCAAGGACTTCAGACCCAGAATACATATAAAGTATAGAATGTGGCTCCATAATTGTCATCTAAACCTCGTGATAAATAAATCTATTAAAATTGTAGAGTTTAATATGTATAATTGAACTACAAAGCAGTATACCAAAAAGCAAACAGAAACACTTTATGGTCCCTCATCTATACTCCATTCACCACCAGGGTTTCATAGTTTTCTTAAAGTCATGTAGTTTGAGTGTCCAAACAACTGTATATAGAATTTCCTTTTGTTCTTCCTTCAAACAAGCTTTAGTGTGCATAAGAATTTCGATACATGTGGGATATACACAAAACATTGCATACCATATATGTGGATGATTTAATGATTTTTTTTTCAGTTATAAATTTGACAATACATCTTATTCAACTTTTCCCATTGACTTAAAGATTAACCCTCTGTAAGCTGATCTTCCATGTGGTAATGCTCTTAATGGTCATGTCAAATGGAATATAGGCATTCTGAGTTATAGATGGTGCTGATTAATATTTGATATCATTAGTTTAGTAAATTATAATACTAAATACTTGTCAGAACAGGAAGAGTTCTTACTAAGTTTAATTTTAAAGACTTCTCCAAGGTTTCTGCAACTGATTACTTTTGGAGCCAAAATATGTGGACTCCTATTCTCGCTCTTTCTCTCTCCAGTTTATTTACCTATAAGGTTTGTTGTACTTCACAGTCACGAACCACTGAGTTATTTGAAAAACACTGGCTATTAATAGCCAAGAACTGTGGAAGAAGAAAACATGGCTATATCAAGACAAGGCCATGACTATTAATGGCAAAGCTTATTTCCTGTGTTCATGGTTTGGTATCATCTTTTAACAGGGAACAAACACAAAATGTATAATTTGGTGGACAATATGCATATTTATGTGAATTTTTAAAAGACTTAGATGCTGCCATCTTTCCCTGTTCTATCATATTGTTGATATCCTCTAAATTAGATACAATATTGTGTTTTAGCTTCTTGTAAATTGCTATGGGTGTTGCTCTTATTAAGAAGACTTACAGCATTAGTAATCATTGCTTTTTGACCTCATCCATTTGTTTTCTGTGGACAGATGTCAAAATTTATGCAGTAACAAAATTCAGTTGCTTTACTGAAATGTTGGATTACATGTTTTTAAGCCAGGTGCAAAGAGAAGAGTGGAAGAGATTTACTGAATAAAACTGTTTACTGCCATTCCAGTACACAGCTGATGAACAAATGGTTGTACAGCTGTTGGTAAATAACATAGAGGTGGTAGCTACCTTTTGATAATTGTTACATAAGCTTCTCTTGTTTATTCTCAGAGAGTGGTTTTCAAAGAGTTTGTATACTATACTATGCCTGATGTAAGCATTTCACAAATGATTTAGGCTACTCATTTTTATGTACAAGATGTGGGTGTATTTGTGTGCCCTGTGTACACATGTGTGCATGTAACTTGCACACCTCTTTGCACAAAGTTCTTGGGGTTGTACAGAATGTCATTCTGGGTAAAAAGCCAGGTCAGAATACAGCCAGTTAATAGACCAGATGCTGCCTAATGCTCTCTTCAGCTTAAATCTCTTGAAATCTTACAAGAAGAATGAGGTGAGATCCTGGGACTTTTAATTTGCAAATTTGCACTAGGGCAAAGTCATTCCTTTGTGCTGCAGTGGGGTGAAGAAAAAGATTTCATGAAAAAAACGAGCTTTTAGAAGCATTTACTGTGTAATTCATAAAGATAAAATTACATATAAATATATATATATGCACTATTTTACACTTGAAAACTAAAAGGAAATATTTATAAAAACTACAGCTACAAGAATTAAATTAAAACACAAGGATAGGGTACAACTGGCTGTTGGCATTGCCTATCTGATTTCTGTCTAAAGTCTTTTTGTACAAGTCAGGTGTTCTTCCTTTTTCTCTAGCAAGACTCAGCCTAGGCTTACCTAATAGCCTGCTTTAATTGAACCAGCCATCTTCTGGAGGGAAGGAGTCAGGACAGAAAGAGTAAAATTTAATGTGAGTAAGGGCATTGCTAAAATAACCTCAAGTCAAATATTTCCTATTTACTTACATTGAAATGTAGACACTGAGTTTCAAGGAATGGAAATTATTTATTTATGACAAGGTCCTTTTTACATTCTTGGTTGAAAGCAAAGGATAAAAAGTCATCCTAACAAAAAAATAATTATACCGTTTTTATTAGGTGTGATTATAATCTGTTCTTGCCCCATTATACTACGATGTAGCTATCTTTAACTGAGTAGAACTACGTTGAGGCATTTTCTAGGAGAGCAAGTTGATGACATCAGACTCCTCTCTAGAGATTTTGGAGGAATTTAGAGGGGGAGATGGTAGTGGCTAAGAGCATGGGCTTTGGTATCAGACCAAGGTATGACTTCTCATTTTAGTTCTTTGTAAAATGGGGATAATAATAGGTCCTACCTCAAGTATGGCATGAAAACTATCAATATTTAGCAGATATATTAGTTTCCTGTTGTACTTGTAACAAATTATCAAAAAGTGAGTGGCTTAAAACAACACAGACTTATTATCTTATAGGTCCAGTGGTCTGAAGTCCAAAATGCATCTCACTAGGCTACAGTCAGTATGTGAGCAGGGCTACATTACTTTCTGAAGGCTCTAGGGGAAGATCTATTGTCTTGCCTTTTCTGGAAGCTTCCAGAGATCTTTACAGGTTCCTGGCTACAACCCCTGGCTGTTTGCCCACTGCCATCTTCTGTACCAGCAACGACCAGTCATGTCTTTGTCACGTGGAATCACACAGGCACTGAGGCTTCTGTCTCTCAGTTCCACTTAGGAGGACCCTTGTGATCACATTGGACCCATCAGGTTACTTTTCCATCTCAAGGCCAACTGAGTAGCAGCCTTAATTCATTTCACCCACATATCTATTCCATCTACAACCTTAAGCCCCTTTTGCTACTTATGGTAACATATTCACAGGTTCCAGGTATCAGCACAAGGGCACTTTTAGGAGTCGTTATTCTGTCTACTACACAAGAGTACCTGCCACGAAGCAACACAAGGAATGTTAATTTTTGCTATTCTTTGTTGTTCAATCGCTCAGTCATGTTTGACTCTTTGTGACCCCATGGACTGCAGCACGCCAGGCTTCCCTGTCCTTCACCATCTCCCGGAGCTTGCTCAAACTCATGTCCGTTGAGTCAGCGATGCCATCCAACCATCTCATCTTCTTTTGTCCCCTTCTCCACACATGTCCGTTGAGTCAGCGATGCTATCCAGCCATCTTGTCCTCTGTCGTCCCCTTCTCCTCTTGCCTTCAATCTTTCCCAGCATCAGGGTCTATTCTAGTAAGTTGGTTCATTGCGTTAGGTAGCCAAAGTATTGGAGCTTCAGCTTCAGCAGCACTCCTTCCAATTAATATTCAGGATTGATTTCATTTAAGGTTGACTAGTTTGATATCCTTGCAGTCCAAGGGTCTCTCAAGAGTCTTCTCCGACACCACAGTTCAAAAGCATCAGTTCTTCATCGCTCAGTTTCTTTATAGTCCAACTCTCACATCCATACATGACCACTGGAAAAACCATATCTTTGACTAGATAGACCTTTGTTGGCCAAGTAGTGTCTCTGCTTTTAAATATGCTGTCTAGGTTTATCATAGCTTTTCTTCCATTGCTATTCTTAATCCCCCATAAAGAAACTCTCTCTGAATGTTTTTTGCTGTTTAAATAATACATCAAATGACCAATGTCCCAGAAACCAGATGCATATGGAACCTCCCACACTGTGTTTCAACACCTTTTACAAACATAATTTTGGCATTCAGCCTTTAAAGATGAAAAACGTAGAACAGGATTGTTACCTCTGACCTAAATACACATAGTCAAAGCTTTCCTGTTCTCTTTTTTCTCTGCACTTCCTCCATTCTTAAGGGTATTTACAGCTGTCATATCAACTTACCTATAGGTAGCTAACTCCCCCAAGGGAAACTTGAGTGCTGACCTTTCTGTTAAGCTTAAAGCAGCACATGTCCATCTGAAGCTGGGCAACTGTTCCTAAAAGTCTAAGGGTCTCTGAAAACGTATCCAGGATTCAGATGACCATTTTGGACTCAAGCCATCTCTTCCTCCCTGCTGGTTGCAAGGGCAGCATCATGCTGTCTGCCACGCAGAAAAGAACATGAGGCGTGACATGTCTTCTGCACTTAGTAACACACTCCCGAGCCCGCTATCACTGGTGCTATCCAAGCTCAGGCTTGGCATGCCCTTGTCTGGACTGTAGGCACAGCCTGCTCTCTCCTGCTTTCCTTCATTCCCTGACTTATATCACCACCTCCAAGAACTCTCTGTTCCCTCTCCTCCATCTCTTCTGCCTCAAGTCAATCCTTCTGCCTCATATCAGTCCTTCTGCTTTGTGGTAAATCAGTCCTTGTCAGCATGCTGGAGGGCTCAGGGAATTTTTTTTAAGCACCTACCATATGGCAGATATTGTACTTAGACATGTTACATATGTTATCTTACTTAATCCCAATTTAATGCCCTGGCAGGTATGTTCTGTCTCTCGTTACTAGCAAGGCAACTGGGGGATAGAGAGTTGTGTGTAATTCAGCCAAAGCAGCACAGTAAGCAACAGAGAGAAAATTCAAACTCAGATGTGTCTGATTTCAAAATCCCTAATTTTACAGGTTTACACTGGAGTCCCACCGTTTGATTTTGTATTTAAGGTTCTAAAACAGGTACCATATGAAGGTGCACCCAAGTTCATGTACTTTAGGGGCAGATCTTCCAGTAACCTACTGACAGACGTATCATTAGGGTTGGTCATCTTGCCAGTGGTTTTCGTAGGCTGCTAAGGACTGTTGTGTGTACTAATTTTTATCAAAGACTTCAGATGTATCAAACATTTGCCTTGGCCGTGGCTTGCAGATTAACTCAGGTCCATTTCTCACATCTAAAGGAAAGAGGGCTGGGAAAGAAGGAAGGAAGAAGAAAGTCATTTGCACAGGTGTGGGTGGCTTTGGGCCATGTGAACTTAGGGTTCTTGTGGAGGTAAATAATTCTAATAAATCTGTTTCTTTTCCATTAGAGATCAGCTCTCAATGACAAGCCCAAACAGGCTTCTCTTCTTTGACCAAAACACCCACAAAGGAAACAGAAACCAGTTTAGCAACTTTGCAAGTGGGTGCAAAAGGATTCCTGTAAACAATGGTTCCTATTGTGCCGCTGAGTCCTGTTAGGTTTGGAATGCTGATGGTTTATATCATCCTACTCTGAACTCTTACTGACAACCTACTGACTTTAGCTCAAGCTGATTTTTTTATGTGTCACATTTGTTAGAATTATAATTTTGATGTTTCTTAAAGGTGACTATAATCGAAAGCCTCCTTTACAGAATGAACTTTGTTCCCTTCTGCCACTATCCTTCACCCTTTCCTTACCAATTACTTTCTTGAAAGGAGAAAAAAGTAATATAACTCAAATTGGGTGATCTTAAGAACAGGAAGAATGCTCTCTGGAGTCTTAAGAAGCCTTATTGGTCATTAAAAAAGCATCATAACAAACACTATACAAAACAGTTCAGTTGGGCAACTCTTATTCAAATGACAGCTTTGTTCTTATGTAGATGATGGAACTTGTAGAATTTTCATAAAGCTGCAAGAGATGGACTTCACTAATGTAAAAAAATATCCTTTCAACGTTTATTACTTCTTTTGTAGGAAGGAAAATGCAAACAAGATCGAATGCTAAACATGGCTCTTAGATTTTTGTGTAATTGTAAAAGCTAAACATAGCAGAAGTAGACCTTAATTTGAGAATTAAAAATACTGTCTGGTGTTAGTATTGGATCAGTAGTCAAAACTCGACTGTAGTCGACAGTCATATAAAAGTATTGTGTCAGTGTGAAACTAACTAAATTGAAAACCTCACTGTGATTCTATAAAAGAATATCCATATTCATAGGAAATATACATGTGTGTATTTAGGGCCGCAAGCAGCTTACTCTCAGATGGTTCAACAGATATACACATTGTACGTCTGTGCATGTGCTCGTGTGTGTATGTGTGTCAGAGAGAGAGGAGGAAAACACAAGTGTAAAACAAATGCAATGGATTATTAGCAGTAGCTGAATCTAGGTAAACAGCGTATGAGAATGTTAGCCCTAAGCAATATTAATTCACACTGCTGAGTAAATGCTGTTCAAATCTAAATTTCCAACTGAGATTATCATAAACTCTAGATCTAGAAATTCAACTGTTTACTAGACATCCACTAGAGTATACCACAGGTATTTCAAAAACAATATTTCCACAGTCGGTTTCATAATTGTTGTCATTGTTGTTTAGCTTGTAATTTGTGTCCAACTTTTTTGTGACCCCAATGGAATGTAGCCCACCAGGCTCCTCTGTCCATGGGATTTCCCAGGAAAGAATACTGGAATGGGTTACCATTTCCTTCTCCAGAGATCAAACCCACGTCTGCTGCATTGGCAGGTGGATTCTTTACCGCTGAACCACCTGGAAGCCCTGGTTTTATAATGCCCCTCTTTAAACCTGAGTTTGTCTTTCTTCTCTAGTCCCAAAATCAGTTCTTTCCTCCATCTCCCCAACCACATCTTTCCCTTTAACACAGCTATAATCCCTCAAGAAATCCTAGCAATTCTAACCTGTGAAGTTTTTTCATTTGATTCACTTCTTTCAGCCCCTACTGTCATTATGCTTAGATAGCATCATTGACTCAATGTATATGAATTTGAGCGAACTCTGGGAATTAGTGAAGGACAGGGAAGCCTGGTGTGCTATAGTCCATTGGGTCTCAAAGAGTCAGACACGACTTAGCAACTGAACAGCAACACTGTCATTATTTAGCTTCGTATACCACATGGATTGTAATCATCACCTCCTAAAGTCACACTTACATTCAGGCTATGTCTCCCTTTGATCTGTCTCCTGTATTTGGGCTAATTTTTAAAGTTCAAGTTGGATCTTACTGATGCTCTCCTTATTGCCCTCTGATTAAAATCTTAATTCTCAGTGTAATTTACAAGGCACATGAAGGCCCTGGTTCGTATTTCTCTAATCTCATATCTCTCCTCCCTCTGCATGCTGTAATTTATCACATCGTCTCCTGTACCCTGCTTCTGTCACGCTAGACTTTTTGTGGTTAAAGCTTCCTGCTGAACCCGGTCTTTCCCCCTGTAGTCTGTTTGCCTTGAATACTTTCCATTTCTCCTATTCCCAACTACTTTTTCAACACATGATCCTATTTACCTGATTTATTTCTCTCTTTAAATTTCAGTGTAGACAACATATCTCTAGCAAAGACTCATGACACACCAAGTCTGAGCAAATAAGTAATTAGAAGCAAGCTTAAAATAAAATAACAACAGGATTATTATGAATACATTTTTAAGTCTAGCATAAGTTTATTGCTCTACCTAAAAAATGTACACATTCAATCAGTTGTTAAGGTTTTCCACAAATATTCGCTGGACATCTGTTATCTGCCCAGCAACGTCTAGTTGGGCCATTGAACTGATGTTTCTTGGTCTCCTACAGTGTTCCAGACATCATTTCAGCTGTGGGGACTCCAGCAGTGAACATTCTTAGGGGACTATGCAAAAATTATAAAGTTATGGTATCAGTTAGTGATGTGTCATGAAGGAAAAAGCATGTACAGTGTGGTTCCCTGGATACTGGATACTGTGGTGAGAAAAGACCTCTCTAAGGAAGAGCTGTATGAACAGAGACCTAAGTAAAATGATGGAGCAAGTTCAGACCAGTGTCTGGGATGAGCATTCTAGGAAAAGAGGAACTGTGAGTATGAAAGCCTTAAGACAGGAGCATGCTTAGTGTGTTCAAACAACAGCAAAGAAGCCTGAGTATGTTAAATTCAGTAAACAGGAGGGGATGATGTTGAAAGAGTGGTCTTAGGCCAGAAGGCGAGGAGAGTCCCATCTAGTTCAAAGATGTTGCCTTAAGAATTAAGGAACCAGAACTGGGCAAACTCTGGAGAACTGGAACGGTGATGTCAAAAGGTGTTTTGCTTAAAAGCCTAAGTATCTCCCTGTTAACCTCAAATTAAAATCCAAATCCTCAGTATAATTTACAAGGCACACAAAAGTTCCTTTTAGTTGGTAGAGCAAAACCTTTGTCCCACATTAAAGTAGCACTGTTGGGCAGACAGCTTGGACATTCCAAATCTCTTCTTTTTGCCCTTTCCCATCCCTGTTCTTGCCTGACTATTCCAAAATTAACCTAGTCAAATCTATGTTGTTTGTTTGTTTGTTTCCAGCCATTAAATGCTGATACTACTTTTGAACTATAGCAGTGACTTTTGTCAGGAAGTGTAATAGATTGTTTTTAAAAATACAATAATAAATTCCAGTTTTTACATCAATTTCCAGCCACATGGTCTGATTAGATCAAATACAGTAGGATTTCAATTTCTACACTACAGACGGTAGACATATATAAAAACAAAAACTAAAAGACCATTCTGTTTTTCAAGAGAACTTGTTTCTAAGACTAATCAATAGGACTAATATCTTGAGTTATCTTCTCATATGGTATCTATTCCATTTCTTATCCACTAATCATTTCATCATTTTCCTCTTTTATTATCTTGTACTTGATCTTTGCTGTTTCCACTTCTCAAATGCCTGTAATCTTAAAAAAGTGTCTCCTTTTTGTTGAAAAAAAAGTTTTTTCCCTCATATACATAGTCTCTAAAATTTGTAGAAAAAATATAAATAAGTAAGGATAGAAGAGAAACTATAGAGGAAAATCATAGGTAAATGAAATCAGTATGTGTATATATATGTATACATATAGGTATATAATTCATATACAGGGAAATTTTTAATCAGTAGTTATAATAACTAATAAAGTAAAAAATTTTAATATATACTATTAGGCAGTGTCCACAGCACCACTGAATCAACATTAACTTTGTAAGGTGTAGCTTGGGCTGAGGCAGAAAGAGGAAAGACGGACCTCAACAGAAGTAGGTTACCTTTATTCAGGCAAGGAGGGGTGACAGTCGGCCTAACGACCAGGCTGAGCGCGAATAGGGATCAGGGAGACTCCATATTTATAGGGAGGTTTGTGTAAGCGATAAGAGAAACGTTAATCAGGCAGGATGTTTTGGATATTCTTTAGTTGAGATGGCATTTGTAGTTGGGCAGGGGGTGATAAGTCTTCTGGCTGGGTGTAGGGGTTGGAAGGTTTCTGGACAGGGGGTGATAAGTCTTCTGAGCAGGTATAGGGGGTGGAAGATTTCTGGACAGGGGGTGATAAGTCTTCTGAGCAGGTATAGGGGGTGGAAGGTTTCTGGACAAGGGGTGATAAGTCTCAGATAGATACAACCTGCCTGGAGCATCAGGGCGGGACCTAAAGTTCCCTTTTGTTTTCTCCGAAGTTAGATGATTTAACAAGGGCCTTTGAAACTGTTGTTTTCTTTTCTAGGCCCAAAAGACTCTTTCATTCCAGACCCTGAAATCATAAAAAAATGGGAAAAAGGGTGCCGTATCTCTCTGGCTACTTCCTGCTGGATAGGGGCGACGATTTGGGGTCTGGAATGGAGGATCATCCTAGGGCCCAGGGTCTTCTTTTTCTGAGCTTGGGGTGAGGCTCTCAAGAAGAAGAATGGTCTTGAACTGATCTCGAGAGATGGCCCAAATCCATTCTTGGAGAAAACTTTGAAAGAGATTGAAGAGACAGGGTCCAAATAAGAGGAATAGAATGATAAGTACCAGTGGTCCCAGGAAAGGGAGTAACCAAGGGAGGACCTGTTGGAACAGGTTTTGGGGACTGTAAAGGTTTGTAACTCTTTTTTTCGGCGTTCAATTCTGTCTCTAAGTTCTTTGACTCTGCCCTGGACTATGCCTGTTTCATTAACAAAATAGCAGCAATCCTCTCCTAGGAAAAGGCAGATCCCTCCCTTTTCTGCGGTGAGAAGGTCCAGGGCTCGCCTATTTTGTAGGGCCACAGAAGCTAATGAGTTAATTTGTCTTTGAATTGAAATGAAGGACTCCTCTCCCTGTTCCATGTCTTCATTAAGTTCTTGGGACAGCTTGTAGTAGAAATGGGTAGAGGTCGAGATGCCTCCAATCCCGGTGCTTAGGGCTGCTGCTATGCCAGTCCCAATCAGGAGGGGGGCTGTGACAGCTCGTCTTTTCCTGTGGAAAATTTCCCCTTGGGGGTAGACTGTTTGTTCTACCTCTTCTTCTTTGAGAAATGTTAGGCCCGGGGTCAGGAAGACCAAGATGCAAGGTCCAGGGTGGGGTCCACGGGAGACATGAATATGCATAGGTCCCCCAGAGAATGAAGATTCCCGGAATGGTGCAATTATTGGGAAAGCATCTGCCTGCAGTGCAGGAGACCCAGGTTCGATCCCTGGGTTGGGAAGATCCACTGGGGAAGGAAATGGCAACCCACTCCAGTATCCTTGCCTGGAAAATCTTATGGACAGAGGAGCCTGGTGGACTGCAGTCCATGGGGTCGCAAAGAGTCGGGCACGACTGAGCAACTAACACTAGAGAACCCAAGTGGAACAGAAGGAGGGAGCAGTGTTTGTAAGACCAGTGTAGTTGGGACTAGAGTAGTTAATACAGATTAGGTTTGAAGAGGCTTAGAGTAGGACATTGTCAGAGACTGGCCCAGTGAGTTGTGTAATTTTTTGTTGGGATGGGGAGGTGTAGTTGCCCTGTAACAGCCAGGTTGAGGGTAAGGGAATTGCTGTGTGCGGTGAGGGAGACAGTGACATGCATGTCCAGCACTGGGATGTGTGTTGTGTGCACTGGAAGAATTGGAAGGAAGAGTTGAGAAGGCGGGTAAGGTGTTGGTTGCCAGAGGGAGGTTTTAGGAGAGGCTGTAATTGGGAAAGAAGGTCTAGGCGTTTATAAGGCTCAGGGGTCGCCTGTAACCGGGAAATTATGTTCTTTATGATTTGTTCTTGTTTCTTTTCCCAATTTTGATCTAGTACCCTGCCCCCGTGTGAGTACCCCCAGTGGGTAATGGGATAGAAACATGTTACTTCCATTTGGCTTATGGCAGCTACTCACTAAACTCCCTCTCTTTTGTACTTTAACAGTGAGTAGGGATTTGGACTTCCCGCCCCTGAGGTTCATGGTGCATGGTTTTGGAGCTGTAGTATAACATGAGGAATGTACATAGGAATAAATGTCAGAGCAGGGGCAGGGAGTAGCCAGAAGGCTGGGGATTGCAGCAAGGATAAGGAACAGAGGAGTCATGGGGCTGTTAGTTAGGCAGCACAGAGGAAATAGCAGCCTAGGAGTAGAACACAGCTAGCAACGTAGGCGATACCCACGGAAAGACAAAGGGTAGGTGGCCAGTCCTGAGGGGAAACAGTTACTAGGCCTATAGCAAGGACTAAGATTAAGAGTGCTATTATAGTTAGAGAGACAGGGAGAGGCCAGTCAGGGCGAGGGGCAAAAGGCCCCAAATTGGTGGTGGTTTGAATCTGAGAAGGAACAGTGTTCATTAGGATGTAGAATGATGTAGAGAATGAGAGTAAAGAAATCAGTTTAGTCTAGAGTCAGATTGTAGAAGGTTCCCTGGAGCCACAGTTGAGACACCAGTGTAGTCAGGTCTTTGAGGGAGGTTCCTGTCAGGGTGCTGGTCCAGAGGTCTTGTAGTAGTTGGATCAGGAACAGCTGTAGGTTGAAGAGTGTCCAGGTCATTCAGTGACTTCTTGGATGGTTGACAGAGGTTGTCACTGGGTGAATTTTAAGGAGGTGGGTCCTGTGAGGGAGACCTGATAGGGGTCAGTTAAGGAGGGCAGCACAGGATCAGAGGTGACCCGTTTTAGGCGACAGAGGTGTACCCAGGAGGTGACCTTCTTGAGTTTAGCTGTAGTTGGGATAAGGAGGATGATTTTGAATGGTCCCTGCCATTTTGGGGTTAGGTCACCCTGGGGATTATTAAACAGATAGACCATGTCCCCTGTTTGTAAAGGGGGCAGGGAGGCTTGGGGGTCAGGGGCAGGCAAGTTGTGGTTGAGGTATTTCCAGAGGGCATTGCGGTGTTCCACCAGCAGAGGGGAGTGTAAGAAGCTTGATATGGGAGGAGGTTCAGGAGGGCATCCAGGAGGGAGCATGGGCCTTCCATACATCACCTCAAAGGGGCTCAGCCCCAGGGGCTTTCTGGGAAAAGCCCGTATTCTGAGGAGAACAATGGGCAAAAGTTTAGTCCAATCCAGATGTACTTCAAGGGTTAGTTTGGTAAGGGTTTCTTTGATTATTCTGTTCTTCCTTTCTGCCTTTCCTGAGGACTGGGGATGGTATGGAATGTGAAATTTCCAGGGTATCTGTAAGAATTGGACAAGTTGTTGGATGACCTTGGATGTAAATTCTGGGCCATTATCAGACTGTAGGGATGAAGGCAGGCCAAACCTGGGGATAATTTCTGTGAGGAGGATTTGGGCCATGGTGTGGGCTCTCTTGTTTGTAGTGGGAAATGCTTCTACCCATCCCGAAAAGGTGTCCACAAGGACCAGGAGGTATCTGTCTCTCCAGACCGGGGGCATATGAGTAAAGTCTATCTGCCAATCCTGTGCTGGGAGGCTGCCTCACACTTGGTGGGTTGGAAAGAATGTCAGTTTAAGGTTGGAATTGGGATTAGTACGTTGACATGTTTGACAGGAACGGGTAAGGTTATCTAAATATTGTTGGTCAGCATTGGATATGGGGAAGTGGTTATGGAGGAACTGTTGGAGTGTCTTGGATGTGGGATGAAAAAGTGAGTGTAGGTAAGAGAGGATTTCTCTGGTGGCGGGAGGGTCGGGAGGAGTCAGAGCTAAGATGACAGGGGACTGGAGGGAGGGATGGGACAGTGCCATCTCCTTTGCCTTCTGGTCTGCAGCATTGTTGTAGGCTGAGATGAGACTTCCCTTTTGATTCCCCTTCAGTGGAGGATGGCGGCTTTGTTTGGTAAGAGTGCTGCCTCTAGAAGTTCGTGGATCAGGTCTGAATTAATAATAGGGAATCCCTTTTGGGTTAGGAAACCTCTTTCTCTCCATATTAGGAAGTATGTTATAGGCATATTTGGAGTCTGTGTGGATGTTAACCCTTAGATTTTTAGCCAGAGTTCAAGCTCTGGTGAGAGCTATCAGTTCTGCCTGTTGGGAGGTGGTGGGAGGTAGCAGAGATGAAGCTTCCGTTGTCTGGGTCCTGTGATTGTGATGAAGGTCCCCCTGGATGATGGCATATCCTGCTGCAGAGGGTGGGGATTTTTGAGAGCTGCCATCAACGAACCAGTGTGGGGTGTCTGGGTCTAGGATGGGCTGATCTGTTAAATGTTGGAAGGGGTTTTGGGTAAGACCTACTGTTAGGCTGCAGCTATGTAGGAGGGGGCCTGTTGTAGAGGATGTGGGTAATAAGCTGGCGGGGTTAAGGGGAGAGCAGGGGGAGAATGAGAGCTGAGGGTCGAGGAGAAAGGCATGTAGGACCTGTACCCTGGAAGGGGGAAGGGAGAGGAAAGCCCAATGTGATAGTAAGTTTCGGAAGGTGTGTGGAGAACAGACTGTTGAAGGGGCGTGTCTAGAGAGTTTCTTTGTTTCAGGTACAAGGGCTGTGATAGCAGCCATGGCCTGTATACAGGGAGGCCACCCCTTGGTCACCATGTCCAGCTGTTTTGATAGATGCCCAGAGAAAACCATTATTCAGAAAGATGCATGCATCCCAATGTTCATAGCAGCACTATTTATAATAGCCAAGACAGATACAACCTAAATGTCCATTGACAGATGAATGTGTAAAGAAGATGTGGTATATAATGGAATATTACTCAGTCATAAAAAAGAAATAATACCATTTGCAGCAATGTAGATGGACCTAGAACTATCATATTGAGTGAAATAAGTCCAAAAAACAAATATCATACAAATCACTTACATACAAATGAACTTATTTACAAAACAAAAATAGATTCACAGACATAGAAAACAAACGTGGTTACCATAAGCCAAAAGGGGTTGGGAGGAGACATAAATTGAGAGTTTGGGATTAACATATATACATCACTGTATATAAAATGGATAAACTACATAGGGAACAATATTTACTATCTTATAATAACCTATCATGGAAAAGTATCTGAAAAAGAACATATATACATATATGTATGTATGTGTGTGTATATATATAGCTGAGTCACTTTGCTATATACCTGAAACTAACACAACTTTGTAAATCAGCTATACTTCAACAACAAAAAAATAAGGAAAACAGTCACATTATTATAATGAACAATAACGTACACAAAATTTTATATGTTAACACAATTGTGTTAGAATTCAAATAAGAGAGCTGTAAAGACACGCACGTATCAAACACACTTGTGAATTAACCATATGAAAAGTACCTGTGTAAACAAGTATCTACATCTATGTCATATCTATACAAGATACATATTTCTCAGTATGTCATCATTTGCTCTTTCTCATTTGCTTACATTAGGAATCTGGTAAGAGCTAGACTCTGTGGTTACCCACTGTTCTTACCACAATAAAATTGGGAAAATACTTTCAATAAAAATTAAGTCTCATTATCATGAATTAATCAAACCATATGATGTAACAGATATAAGGCAAATCAATGAAAAAGTAAACTTAAGAAATACATTTTAAAAAACTAGAAAAATAATCTAGAATGAAAACTGAAGTTGATATAGCAGCAGTAGCATTCCTGACCACAGCACTAAAAATATTTTAAAATCAGAGCTTCTTAGCAACCTGGATCCTAAAGGTGATAGAGAGATAAGGGAAAGCAGTGCTCAAGAGCCAGTTTTTTTTTTTACTGGAAACTATCTTGCTCAGATGCATAATGGACAGTTCTAAGCACAATTGAAAAATTAATTTGGTCTTACAAAACCTTGAAAGAACTACACTTAGCTGACAAGTGAGTCAAATCTAGTTCCTATCAGATTCCTAGTGAAAATGAGTAAGAAAGAGCAAATGACAAAATACTGGGAAATATGTATCTTGTATAGGTATGAAATGTGGATAAATATGTATACTTGTTTATACAAGTAATTTTCATATGTCCAGTTTACAAGTATGTTTGATATGTGTGTATGTCTTTATATCTCTATAATTTTAATTCAAACAGTGAAGATATGGATAGCATTACTGTCTGTGTGATATGTAAATATATAAAAGCCCCCGTTTTACATTTTCTGCAGATATTGAGAAACATGTTTATGTTTTGTCTAGGGTTTTGTGTGTGTCTCTCTCTTTTTTTGTGTTTGAGTCTATTTTTCTAATATAAAGTCTTGCTTCAAAAAAAGAAAGCCAGTTCATTCCTGTATTCTGCCTGCTTGCTGTTGTTTGCCAGGAGTCTGCAGCTATGTTAAATTATACGAAGATGAACATTAGAGCAACTTCAAAACCCATCTTTCCTCTCTTTTGGCTTACCATATAAAGCTGCAAGGAAACATTCTGTCATTAATTTTCTATACATACCTAACTCTGCAAAACTTTGAGAGTAAGCAGCGTCTCTCAGAGTGCTTGTGTGTGTAACTAGAGAATATTAGTTGAAGCACGTCATCAGTGATAAAGCCTTACCTGCATGTGAGGCATTGTTAGCATTAGCATTGCTCTAACACAGTAGAATGGTATCTAGGACTGAAAAAAGCCAGTCATGTCATTAAGGAATGGAATGGAAATTAATAGCTATTAAAACACTTATAGCTGAGTGTTGGGAACTTTACCAGAAGTTTCACATAGTTTGTCTTACTACTTAATAGCATTTGTAGGGAATATTGCTGGAACTCTAAAAAGGCCAAATAATTTGTGGTGGTTACAAAGGTAGCTCCATAGAAGATTAGCTATCATACCTTTTCATTTGAGAACGAATCATATTGCCAGTGCAGACCATTTCCCTCTAAAATTGTGTTGGTTTGGTCAGGTACTTTACTTACTGATGGGTAGCCTGTTATGGAACTGTCAGAACTCAACAAATGCCGTAAGTTCTATATTGCATGCAAAATCATGGTCTTACTATATTACATAGAAATGACAATGTTGTGAATTGGTGGTATTCATGAACTCCGTTGTCTTTATAATCATTGTATGTTCATTACAATGTACTAACTCTGCAGACAGTTTTCAGTGACATGTAGATCTCTTTTAACTTGCCCCTGAAACCCACCTATTGTGGCAGACAGTAGACCTTGGATCTTTATCTACTAAGGTGACATTTTCTCTATCTGATGATTGTCATCCCTACCTGTCAAATAAAGTACAGTGTTATCATATATTTATATCCCAGTGAGCTGCCGTTGAAGAATTTCATGAAAAATATAAGGGAAATATAAGGGAAACACCCACCGAAACCTTCTCTAGATTAAGTGCATGGACGGGGAGTCTATAGAGCAGGCAGTGGATGGTGCCATCTGTTTTTAAAGGATAACACAGAATGCGAATCAAAGAGGGGTTAGGGGCAGGTAGGAAAGGGGATTATTATGACTCTTATCCATTCATTCAGTTGCTAAGTTGCAGAACTGTTACTGGTATGATGTACTCTCTCCTTGTCCCATTAGGGAGAAAATACAGAAGGAAATAACTGTAATGCAAAGCAATGTGTACTATATCATGACAATGCAGATGGAGGTTCTGGAGGAAAAAAAAAATCACACTTATGTTTGGATTATTAGCTCATCAACTAATAACATATTTAAATATTTGTAAAGGTATAATTATTGGGGCTTTCCTGGTGGTTCAGTGGTGAAGAATCTGCCTGCCAATGCAGGAAACGCGGGTTTGATCCATGGGTCAGGAAGATCCCCTGGAGAAGGAAATGGTAACCCACTCCAGTATTCTTGGCTGGGAAATCTTATGGACCAAGGAGCCTGGTGGGCTACGGTTCATGGAGGTTGCAAAAGAGTCGAACATGACTTAGTCACTAAACAACAGCAAGGGTATAAAACACCAACCAGGTTAGGACCCAGCCTTATCAGATCTGCTGAATATCAGTGCTGTTAGGACTAAATAACAGAGATTTGCTGAAGGCAGCTGTGCATTGATTTACTTTAAGATAAGAGTACAGAAGTTAGATATTGAGTTCTGTTCTCTCACTCTTTGAGAGACTTTAGAGGATCCACTTAGTAACTTACTAGGCAGAGCATACTGGCACTGTTTCCAGAGTGTTCAGTGAACCAAGAATGAGGCTGCAGTCAGAAAGCCTGCAGTGGGTTTCCTGTGTGCAGAAACCTCTGAATCTGAGTCTCGCACACTGCCACCAGAGGTCAGGGCCTGGAGGAGAGGGCAGTCTCTCCCAGGAAGGAAGTGTTGTATTACCCGAGGAAGCACGGGAACCAAAATCCTGTCCTCTCTTCCTGAGAGCAGCTCACTGCTGACTGAGTAGGGTTTGAAGGGAGGACCTCAGAAATGTTCTGCCCACGCAAAGGTATGTGTGCGTCCTCTCAGCTTTAAACCAGTCATTTTAGAAGGTCAAAGAAGGATGACTTTGTTCTATTATCCAAATCCAGATGAGCCCTGCGGTTCTGTTGGCTGCTACCTCCAGAAAGGGAATGTTTGCTGGGAGTGCCCAGGAGGGAGTGACTCTGTTGAATACTAATCTAAATAGAGAGTGTAAAAAAAGACTTTCTGTGCATGTTCATTATTTGTGATTTTCTGTAGGTGCGGGGAGGCACTCCCAGAAATAGATTCAAACATAGTGATTTTAAGTCTGTTTTCATGTACAGTGCCCATTTGTATATGTCATTGGTGGTTTTTTGGGTTTTTTTAAGTGCATTCACAGGAAGTCATTTGTCAGTAAGATTTGCTTATTACTTTCTCTTGCCCCAAACTGACAGGTTGTGCACAGCTAGGGTAATGATAGCGATTAAGTCACAGGCTTATGCTGTTATCACCACTGTGCTCTGGGTTTCAGAGAGTGGTATGCATTTCCTTAGATTCTCCTAACCATTCTCTTAAAAGTTTGCTTAAATGCCTTTGTTTTTCTTTAGTATGTTATTTCAAGTCCTCTAGGCTCCACCGAAATGTGGAGGGAAATTGATAGGTTTTTGTTTTTTTTTAAGTTTTGGTCAGACAAGTCAAAATAACTTTATTATTGAGGGGTTGGCCTGTGCTTTTCAATGGAAGGAACAAAGACCTAAAAAGAGCTGAGGCACGTGAGTAACCTCTTTGTTTTTACTGGCATGCAGCAGATGGAATTCATTATTGACTTTTAAAAATGAAATTGTTCTGCATTATTATTTTATTTTTTCTTTTGAAAAGAAGTAAATACTATTACCAGGTTAGTTTTTCTTCAATCACAAACAACTGGGTAACAACAACAGAGTATAGCATATAGTTTACCACTTAGTCATGAAGTTTAATAATGCTGTGGAATATGCCCTTTCAAATTAGTGATAAATTTATGAGCATAATGCCCAGTTAAAATGTTGAATGTTTTTCTTTTTATTTGGTTAATTTCAAAAGCAATTATTTCACAATACAGGGTAAATTATGTAATATCTTTGCAGAAAAATAAATGTTTTTAATTAGAAATAATCTAATTTCATTTTTCCAATTCAGCACACAGATTCAGTGCTGGTAATCATAATATCAATAATATGCAAAATGCCCAAGTTAGATATTTAGATGATTGGTTTTAGCCCAAACAACTTTTCATTTTAATCACAGAATCTAAAACTTTTAAGTCATCAAGCAGGTTGATAACCAGTCGTAGCAAAATGTAATTTCCGAGCAACACCCAGTGTTTAAACAGTTACATTCAGTTCAAATTTGAGAGGTATCCAAAGTGTCTAAGTTTTCAATCGTTGAGATTTGAAAAATATACAAGAATGGAAAAATCTTTAGACTATAGATGTTACAAAAGTGTGTGAAGCCCTTTTTCAAAGCTGTTGTTTTTAAGAATCATTTCACCTACAGCCCCGCAATTATATTTTATAAGATTAGGAGATCCGTGCGCACAGGATTCTGGCCACTCCTGAGTTTCAGTGAAGCTCTGGGTTGCGTTGGACCCCGCCTACCTGTCCTCCAAGCCAGCCTCCCCGCCCCCAGTTGCCTCCTCTTCTTTATTCCTCTCTTCCTCCCTCCTATATATCATATCCCCCTGGCAGTTACACACCCAGGCATCTTTGTTGCACAAGCAGATTTGTTTTCTCCAACCAGTGGCCATCATTGTAAGACTGAAAGACAGCAATTAATATTTTATACGTAGCACTTAGCCTCTTCACCTAGATTACGCATTTTGCTTCTTTATACCCATCCAAAGGCACTTAATAAATGTTTATTGATTGTCTAGTTAGATTGTATTATGACTGATTTTGAGAATTTCCATACCCTCTGCTGTTACCAGCACTATATTTCCTGGCTTCTAAGACATACCTTTTTTCACATTTTAACTTTTTAAAATCTGAAAGTATCTTATGCTCAGTGGTGTGTCGTGGTTTAATTGACAGGATTTTTGCCTTTTTCTCTCTCAGTGGTGCATCTTATAATCAATGCAATCTTGATGAAATATGTGAGTAAAAACTTTAGATAAATACATTACTTGTATTATATGCTAAATGCTATGCATTTCACATTTAAACTCTGTAATAGTATTCTCTTTCTGTTACGTCGCTTATCCATGACTTGGGTCACTTCTCACTACTTTCCTCCACTCTTAATTCCTTTGCACTGTGGTTCCACTTGTTCTTGGACCAACTGCCTTGACTGAAAACATCTGGAAGATATTCCCAGAATTTTATTAGTAAGATAATTACCAATATTTAACAGTACCGGTGTGGTTCAAGTTATGGTTCTACTCATTTAAACTATGTGTACTTAGTGATTAATAATTGTTCTCAGAGTTTCAAATTACATATTCAAAGAATAGAAATTATATGAATAAGTTCTTCATCATGAGATTGTTAGGACAATTTGTAAAAAATATTGGACCAATAGAAGATTGACTATGAAATGTGTATGACAGCACTTGATAAACTATGAAGTACTGTTCAACTATCAGTTGTAGCATCAACATTAAAACATCAGACTATTGAGGGAGGAAAGAAGAAGAAATTATAAAATTCATCCCAAATTAAAGAGAGTAAATTCTGCATTTTAATTATCACTGGAAATAATGATGTGACCCATTAACTCATTGACTAAATTGTAAGGAGAACTGTGAAATCTCTCTTCAGAGAACTTCCAACTTTCGAGTCCAAAGCTGTCTTGAATCCCAATGCTGGATGCATGCCAGTCTCTGAAAGCTTGTACCCTTTATTGAATTAGCAGAACCACAGCACCTTTATGGCATTAAAAATAAAAGATGTTACTTAGATTCCCCAATTCCTTTCCTATCTTGGTTCCTTCCATTTAAGAGTCATATCGATCTGTAAATTACAGTAAGACTTTGGAAAAATAACATAAGGGTGTTTAACAGTGTATTTTGGAATCATTATATGACAAAGTTTTATCTAACGGAGGAAAATATGGTGGAATGGAGTGGTGGGGAGATTGCCAGAAATTATTGTTCTTACTGTGTTTGAATTGATTGCTTGGTCTGGTTGAAACAACCAAAACTTATTGTCTATTTATTGGGTCCCCAATGTTATTTATTTACCAAGCCCTGTTATACATAAAGACTTAAACAGAATTGGCACATGAACATACATTTTAGTAGAGTCTTATTTCCCACAGAAAGTTATGGTGTAAGTTAATGCCCACTGGGAAAAAATTCTGTAAGTAATAATACTCCCTGGTCCCAGATATTCACAAAAGAGAAATGACACAAAATTGACTGAATCAAATCAGATCAGTCACATAGTTATTTTCATCATCAGGACTCTTTTTCTGCCATCAAGAAGATTTCAGATATTTTCAGCTTGAAATTTCATCTTGCAGTTTGCCAATGAAAAATGAATTATACAGAAGAACATAAAAACCAAAAGTGCTTTTTAAAAAAAGCTGGTAGGATATTTGTATGTATTTGAGCATTCTTTAATACTTACATTTCATTGTATTGGCTTTCACAGTTTCAAGAAAATAAAATAACAATAAAAAATAAATATCATTGCTGTATCTTCAAAATACAGGATACTTCCACGTCAGTTAAAATAGTATTGTTGAATATAAATCTCATTGCTATAGTAAGTATAAAACACAGTTTTTTTTTTGGAAGAGAAATATGCTTTGTGCATGTGTTGCTTTTGAAGATAGGGATACTTTCAAGAGCTAGAGTAAAAGGGACAAAAACACTATATTAAAGATGTGTGCAGGTGAAAAGGGGAACTGAAGGAGAGGGAATTGTGGTCATTTAAAAATCCTGTTTATCTCCTACACTTAAGCTTCCAGTGGAGAGTCTATCATTATCCCATTTCAGTCACTTTATTTTCAAAAGCCAAAAGTTTTCTACTGCGAACATTTTCTCATCTAATAATATATTGGGGGTTAATATACTTCCCATCTCAATTTATTAATAGTTAACAGCTAACACTTATATTGGACGGACTTAGTATTAAGTACTATATAAAGTGCTTTGCCCATATTAATTCATTAACATGTTAACACATTTTAGCAAAGTTATATAAATCATGCATCAAGCATGTATTAACTCCTGGAAGTTCATGGAAGCACCATTTTTCTAGTTGTTCAGACCAGAGACACTGCTACATTTTTTAAGACTCTTCTTTTACCTCTTCTGCTCTGATCATCCCTGAGATTCAGCTGGCTCTATTCTCAAAATAAACCCAGAATCTGCCCAGCTCTTAGCCACCTGTGCTGCTCCCTTCTGGGTCCAAATACCTTAATCTTTCAGCTGCGTTATGGCAACAGCCTCCTGACGTCCCCCTGCCTCTGCTGCTTTCCGCACCACCCCTCTACCTGTCAGCTTTCCGGAACACAGGTGGAGGTATGTGGTACCAGGAATCTCGTTGTGTGAATCTCATTGTCTCTCTCCTATGCCCAAACCTCCTTAGGGGCTCCTGTCTCTCAGAGTGAAAGCCAAGCTGAAGTTCTCATCATGGTGCACAGAGTCTTAACTGGTCATCCCCACCTGAGTGCGCACACACACAGCGCTTGTTTCCTTCAGTGCCTGCTGCATTCCAGCTACCTGCGCTCTTCCTTGAAACAACCAGACATGTTTGTTTCTTTCACACGGCTTTTTCGATTGCTGTCCCCTCTTGTCTTGGAGATGCCCAGGTGGCTCAGTGGTAGAGAATCCACCTGCCAGTGCAGGAAAGGTGGAAGATGCAGGTTGATCCCTGGGCCAGAAAGATTTCCTGGAAGACAAAATGGCAACCCACTCCGGTGGAAAATCCCACAGATTAAGGAACCTGGCAGGGTATAGTCTATAGAGTGTCAAAGAGTTGGAAAAGTCTGAGCCTTGAAAGCTCTTCCTATACAGGCTCATGTAGCCAGCTCCCTCATGTTCTTTAGCCTTTTTTCAGGAGTTATAACTTTTCAATGTGACTTTCCCTGGCCACCTTATCTAAAACTTAAAACCCTGCAGCCCCACCACATTTCATACCTTTCTTCTCTGTTTTTTTTTTTCTCCTTTAGCACTTATCAGTAACAAATATATGTGTGTTGATATTTATCTTGCTAACTGGAATGCAAACCCTGTGAAGAAGATTTTTTTTTTTCATATTCTTTCTCTTATACCAGGAACAAACTCTAGTGTGTAATGATATATCCTCAAATATTTGTTGACTGTATCCTCAGATATCAACCCTGTTCATGAGATATAATTATTACCCCCTTATTATAAACAAGAAAGTGAAAGCGTAGAATGATTAAGAAAATGCCTGAAGTCAAGCAAGCTAAGGGTCAGAATCGGGATTCAATTCCAAGACTTGATTTTGGAGTCTATGTTCAGACCACTTCTTACTTAAGTCACTGAGTAGATCAATTGGAAAAATAGTACTATATATAGATTCAACTATTCTTTGGGATTTTCTGCAATATGTTTTTCTTCCAGTTAAGTGGAAAATTGAGAGTTGCCTGACCTGGCACAGCCAAACATAACAAAGCCTCTTCCCTCCATCTCTCTTTGATTTTTTTTTTTTTTTCCTTAAAAGAAGGTGTGAGTTTTTAACATGGAGAAGTGTACAAACAAATGACCCCAATCCCACTCATGTTTACGTTCTAGTAGTAATAATAGAGTAGCATATGGGCAATGTTAAAAACAAAAAAGCAACGCTCTGGAAAAATACAAAATGAAAGCATTTATTGAATGTCTACTGTGTTCTGTAAAAAAAGTGCTAGAGCTCTGTATTTGGTAAGACAAGTAGAATTTAATGAGAAGGACAGACATATATGCAGACAGTTATAATTATGCATTTCATAGAATGTCACGGTCGGGTTATGTCTACTTCTGAATTGGAATTTAGATGAAACAGCAAATAGAGATCTGCTGACAGCTTAAAGCGGGGCCTTGGAGAGTTGTGGGGCAGGTGTGTAAATAGTGAGTGTGTGCATGTATGCTAAGTCACTTCAGTCGTGTCGAACTCTTTGCAACCTCATGGACTGTAGCCTATCAGCCCTCTCTGTCCATGGGATTCTCCAGGCAAGAATACTGGAGTGGGTTGCTGTGCTTTCCTCCAGGGGATTTTCCAGACCCAGGGATCAAACCCTCTTCGCTTCCATCCCCTGCCTTGGCAGGTGAGTTCTTTACCACTAGCGCCACCTGGGAGTGAAAGGGGATTAAATATCTCAAGAGTCAGGAAACTTTATGAAAGAGGAGGTTGGGGAATGCCAGCAGTAAATGTGACACGTCACAGTTTGCTTTAGATGACTGGACTAAGTGAGAGAGACTACTTTAAAACAGCGTTACATATGCTGCTAAATAGAAATTACAGGCAAACCAGTTATCTGAAGGTTGTGTAAATACATACTGAATTTAATTAGTAAAAGGATATCATTACTTATCTAAATGCATCATTTGGAAAATTACCAATTGCATGTCCTTCCCTACCCACCTTGCTCCTCTGGGAAATCAGGTTTCCAGCTGATCATTTCTTTAATTTGACAAGATCACTGTGAACTTCTGACTGCCATCCAAAGTGTTGGCAGTCCGATCTAGCTTAGTGACAGACTGCTAAGTTGTTACTCAGGTTGTCTGTAAAAAGGACACTGTGCCCTTCCATGGTGTTGATTTCTCCATAAACAAGTGAAAAACAGGTAAGATATTTAAATAGTGTTAGGAAGAAAATATTAATAATAGGAAAAATATAGAGTTATGTGATCACATGAGACTGTAGTAGGGTGGGGAAGCAGTGGGATTAGCTTGGATAATGATGGGGGGCATCTCTGAGAAGGTGTCATTAGAGTTGAAACCCATATGATGAGAAGCCATATGCTGACCAGGTAGAGAGATTGTAAATATAAAGGTTGGAAGATGAAAACAAACTTGGTTTGTTCACAGACAGAAAAAGTACAACTGGACAGGGTAGTAATAGTCCAGGATGAGGTCTCCGAGTCAGCCAGTGACATAATGTACACTCATAATTGACGTTCGTTTATGCCTAAGAGCATTGGAATTGTTTTTCTTCTTTAAGTGTGTCTCGAGTATAAATCTACTACTATTTCTAGCAGTAGTAGAAAATAACTGGAATTTTCTCTGCACTGTGTCATTTGCAAAAACCTTTACATGCATTCTCATTTTACTCAAAATTCCTTAACATCCTTATGAAGTGTGTGTGTGTGTGTTTGTCGCTCAGTCGTGTCTGACTCTTAGCAGCCCACCAGGCTCCTCTGTCCATGGTATTTCCCAGGCAAGAATATTAGAGTGGGTTGCTATTTCCTTCTTCAGAGGATCTTCCCGACCCAGGGATCAAACCCAGATCTCCTACATTGCAGGCAGACTACCATCTGAGCCCTGAGGGAGACTTCATGAAGTAGGCAGGACTAACTTAATTTCCATTTTACAGAGAGGGAAACTGTGGCATAAAAATGTTGCATAACATGCATACAAAGAGGCCTACAAAGCAACCCTTTCCCCAGTTACACAGATGTAGGTCATATGATGCCCCATGCATCATCAAAATTGTCCAAGAGTCAAAACTGTCTTTTAACCTAGAGTTAAAATGAACTTGGGGCTTTGGTATATAACTAAAGGCTGCTCATTGATGAAAAAAGAGAAACAAAGGAGTTCCTACAATGAATCAAAGAAAAGGTAATCTCAGTTTGCTCTAATAGCCTCTGTGTTTGTGCGTATGTGTTTTATAGCATAAATTCTTTCAAGGCAAAAAAGAAACAATTTTAAAAATGGAAACAAAACAAAACAGGGCTTTCCACATGGCTCAGATGGTAAAGAATCTGCTGGAAATGCAATCTGGACATATTAGAAATATCTCAGGGCTGGAGCTATTAAGCTTGCTTATTAGAGGCAAGTCAGGGTTGTACACTTAACCTTATATTCTTTTTTTTTAATTTTAAAAATTAAGTTATCATTTAAGTTATCATGTAGATGTATGATATTTATTGTCTTGGTCTATTAGCTAAGAAAACCCTTTTCATTTTTGTGGATTTGATTATTATATTTTTAAATAGTATTTCTTGTTTCTTGCTTATATTTATATTTTCATTTGTATTTCTACAAATGTCATTCTCTGTAAGACATGGCCTTGATTGAAGTTTGGTGACTTTTCTCTTTTAATTCAGTCCTTTTTCATATTTTTAAATTAGTTTATTTATTTCTCCTTTGGTCTTTGGTTTCTTAACACCTTATCTGTGTGGATTATTAAATCTTAACAATATATTTTTTTACTTTAAAAGCATCTCACTTTTCTTAGTTTTTAAAAACTCCTACGTGTTTTTTAAGCTTCAGATAAATATTTCATTTAAGGATGGCTTCTTTCCCTATACCTTTTCTTTCAAGTCTTAAAGCTGATTTTCTGATTCAACATCATAAATTTTTGTAATAATCATAACAACCACCACCAAATCTTAAACTTGAAGAAACTGTCTCCAGGTTATTATTCACTATTGTTGAGATACTTTTTCTCAGTTTCAAAACTATTAGATAAATAGTCCATAGTTTAATTTACTCCATAATTTAATTCTTCAAGACATTTACAGTTTCTAGTTTTAAATATATAAATATTTCAAGTCAATTTTTAATATACATAATAATACATTTGCAGCTTAATTTTTACTGTACTCTGTAGCTTAAGGGATAGCACATATATTTTATCATTTCAAAATTGCAAATCCTGAAAAATAGAAAATGCCCAGACCCTTATTTTCCTCAAGGTCTTAACTCTTTTTTCTATACAGTTAACCTTTCAAGTCAGAAACCACACTTATCTTAAGGTACATGTACATGTTATGCAAACAATTGAAATTGTGGCAACTCTGAGAAAACATGTCTTGTTAATAAAAACTGGATCAGAGCACAAGCAGAAAGGGAAGACGTCAGGATAGAAAAGGTGGTATTTCAAAACTTGGTTTCTCACACATTTCTCAAAGTATATATTCAGACACTGGTCCGTAATCAAGATAGCAGTCCTTATGAACTAGCTTCAGTTTTGTTGAGAGGACTGGCCATCAACATGTTTTAATCTTCCCTTACTTTCCTTTGTCTTTCAAAGCATATACTTTACCATTGATAATTTTAAGCAAAAATAGTGAAAAGGGACTACTGTTCCCAGCAGGAACATTAAGTGTAGAAAATAGGCTTTTTGAAATAGAAAAAGATAAAACATTAGGTATGTGATGGTAAATCAATATAAAGTGGGATATTCTGTTGATATTTCATATCACCTTTCCTACTGTGGATGATTTACTACTATTGAATCAATACAGGAAACTGATAATGATAACATAACCAACATATGAAGATGACAAAAATGATAAAGCTAGCAAACTACCCAAGTTGTTTCTAGAGCTTCTTGTCTGCTTTTCCCCTGCAGTCAAGCAACAATCGCACTGATACTTGGTTCTTCCAGTGCCAGCAAGGGACTTACTTGCTGTCTTTTCAGAGGTGATTAAGCTTCATGCCACTTTCTAACAAAGACAACCAATTTGAAAAGAATGCTGGTGCAATTCATAGCTGAAACATTAGCTGTAAGGCAAGTCCTGAAGCTTCTGTCATGACAGGACATAGGAAGAGGTAAAGATTGGAGGGGCAGGGGATCTGCCAGCTATTTTTTCTGAAGCTCTGTAGTGTTGCATTTGGAATTTCCCATACTACTATATCTCAGAGTACTTTATTACAAGGAATTCCTAACTGGACTTCTAACCTTCTTTTCTTTCTTCATGCCCTTCCAATTCATTATCCACATTGCCATCTTAATGATCTTTCTGAAACGTATTAATGGAACTGATTGGTTCTCTCTTTTAAAAATCCTCTTAAGATTTACCATTGCCTGCTGCATGTATTCCAAGTCCTTATGTCACACACACCGTCTTTTATGTTTTGGAACCTACCTTCCTAGCATCTCCTGTGCTCTGTATCCTCAGTCCTGTTTGTATTGACCTGATTTTAAGAATGCCTGTCCACTGGATTGTTGCAAGACTTCAATGAGAAACTATATATAGATTACTCAATAATAGCCAGTATTTACTGAACACTTACCATGTTACAAGGTGCCAAAGACCGGGCTGAGTCTTTATGTGTATTTTCTCATTTAATCTTTATACAACCTTGTGAGGTATAGATACTTTTATCTATAATCTCCATTCTCTAAATGAAGAAACAGATTGTGAGAGGTCAGCCAACTTGCCCAAGGTCGCACCTATAGCCAGAAATGGAGTTGTAATTTTATCTAGCCAACTTCTAAACTGATGCTTTTATAGACTTTACTGCTGCCTGGCACACTGCCTGGTGTACAATTTGGCTTGATTAAATATTCATTAAAACAAACATTACTATAAAACTTACAGTGTCTAGAAAATGACCTTTTTTTCTTGCCTCCATGGTGCAGCAAGGTTAACTGATACAGCACTTTTTGGCCTCTTTTAAGATGCTCCTATCTCCTCTATGCTGTCTTCTGTCACTTCACACTCACGGACCTATAGTGTGCTAATTGTTGAAGTATCTAATGCCTTTCATCTGTGGGCTCTTCATCTCACGCCACATCTTCACTGTCTTTGTGTCCTTGGAGCAGAGCAAGTCAGCAGTTGGGAATGAATGGAAGCAGTGAAACAAGCTCTGAAGAGAATTTTGAAATATGTGGGGTTTTCCTCTTTCTCAAAAATGAGCAATTCCTCCTTCCATTTAATGTGTGAGTGCATTAACATTCCGAATAACACTCAACTGGATCATTATGAAAGAGCAGAATCAGACTTACGAGGTTGGAGTGGGAAAAGGGAAGATGAACCCTTCTTTTTCTTCAGTTCCCTTTTCCCTACAAATGAAAAAGAAGCAAGGTCGAAGGAAAGGTGATAACATTTAGAAATGGTGAAATGAACTGTAAATTCTCTTTAAAAAAAATAGTTATGCTTCACACCAAGTTGACTAAGATTCAAGTCTTAGTTTTTCTGCCCTTACCCTTTTTACATTTTCTAAACACAAGTTACTTACCTTTTGGCTCAGACGGTAAAGAATCTGCCTGCAATGCTAGAGACCCAGGTTCAATCCCTGAGTCAGGAAGATCCCCTGGAGAAGGGAATGGCAACCCACTCCAATATTTTTGCCTACAGAATTCTATGGACAGAGGAGCCTGGTGGGCTGCAGTCCATGTAGTTGCAAAGAGTTGGACACGACTGAGTGACTAACACACACAAACACAGTTATACCTTCTTTCACAGTGTTTCTCAAAGGTTAGTGAATTAGAAGTGTTAGTCACTCAGTTGTGTCTGACTGTTTGCAACCCCATGGACTATAGCCCGCCAGTCTCCTCTCTCCATGGAATTCTCCAGGCAAGAATACTGGAGTGGGTTGCCATGCCCTTCTCCAGGGGATCTTCCCTACCCAGGGATCAAACCCACGTCTCCTTCATTGCAGGCAGATGCTTTACTGTCTGAGCACTAGGGAAGTCTGAAACACCACTAAATTTTAAGATCTGATAACTTGAGGGAAACCAACTGATGGGCACATGGTCACAGAGTGAGTCAGTGGAAGTTCCAGGAATAAATCTGCTCATCTGACTGCTAGTTCAGGGTTCTACACATCCCGCTACGTGCCCCTAAAGGAGTTATGAATCTTGAAGATGGCACAGTTGGGGCAAGAAATCACTGTCACTGCCAGTGCTCATATTCTGTTTCCCCTGCTTAATAGAATAATAATTTTAAACTTATAAATGGGAATATTCTATTGATTAGCATGTACTATTATGCCAAGGATACCAACAAAGAAATACGTCTAAAATTTACATTATCCCCTAAAATATAGAGAACCAGCATATATCAGCACAAAAGCATTTCTTAAGTTATAAAACGAATATTTATTATTTGGTATGAAGAAGAGGTTAAACATTATTTTTAATAAACTGCTTTCCTTTTTCTTTTTAACTTGTGTGGCAAGATCCTCCATCCCTAGGTGATATTCAACAACTATAAGGTCTAAAACAGATTTGTTACTGTGGGGGAATATAGTAATAATTTCCCTTAGTCATTGTAAGCTAATACAGTCTGATATATCTACATTACAATCCCATATCTTAAGAGAGCGAAACCCCTGCTTCTGCTATTAATTGGTAGGTAATCCTTAATATCCCACCCACTTGACCTCTGTTTTCTCTTTGTATTGGGAAGTAGTGCCTTACCTTTCTCTGTAGAGATAAAAGTCAGCTAATACCTGGCTTTGGTTCCTTACACTGCTACCTGGCAGGTATGCAGCCCCTCATTTCTTCATCTGCAACATGGGGATAATATTACTCACCTTCCCCACAAGGTTCTCGCCAAGATGAATGACATATGTCTAAACGTAGGCTTAAATTGTAGAATCCTGGAACTGAAAAGGACCTTCCCAAGGTGAGTCTACCTCACCATGGTAAGGAATACATGGTAAGTGCTATGCCCAAGAACTTCCCTGGTGGTCCAATGGTTTTGAATCTGCAATAAAAACAAAAGAATCTGCCTCCCAGTGCAGGGGACAGGGGTTCAACTCCTGGTCTGGAAAGATCTCACATGCCATGGGGCAACTAAGCTCACAACTACTGAGCCCCTGTTCTGCAGCAAGAGAAGCCACCGCAATGGGAGCCCCATGCACCTCAATGAAGAATAGTCCTGTCTTAACACAACTAGAGAGAGTCTGTGCAGCAACCAAGAGCCAGCATGGAAAAAGAAAATTAATTAATTAAAAATATTAAAGTTAAAAAAAAATGCTTTGCTCAATACCAGTTAGCCCATGAGTCATACATCTGAGGCCTTTGCTTGAGTGTGCTTTGTTTTTATTTCCTTTTTTTTTTTTCCACTTGATAGGCACAAGGGAACTGATATGCACAAGGAAGGAATGTATAGACTATGGTAGAATGAACTCAAAGAGGAAGTAGGTGTTCTGTGCCAAGTAACGTGACAGCAAATAAGAAAAGAGAAGGTATAAGGAAGAGCATTTATTGGAGAGTTTATAGCATGTCAAACATACATTAAAACATGAAAAGCTTTTAATTATCCAACGTGTGTTACGCAGATAAAATATCTACTGAGAATACTTTTTTAACATATGTGTGTGCCAAGTGGCTTCAGTTGTGTCCGACTCTGCGACCCCATGGACCCTAGCCTGCCAGCTTCCTCTGTCCATGGGATTCTCCAGGCAGTAATACTGGAGTGGGTTGCCATTTCCTTCTCCAGGGGATCTTCCCGACCCAGGGATGGAACCCTGGTCTTTTCTGTCTCCTGTATTGGCAGGTGGATTCTTCACCACTAGCACCACCACCTGGGAAGTATAGAATTATTCAGAACCATTCCTTGTTGTCCCTGTTTCTAGTACTTTCCTAGGACTGCACACCAAATCGCTTGCTTTAAGCTGTGTTGCCTCAGTGCTGGCTGGAAGTGGAGGTTGCATGAGGAAGTTCAAGGAGCTGAGGTGTGGAGAGAAGTAGCTGCCTGGACTAGAGAAGGGGTGTCCAGGAGGCCTCACTCACTAATGACTCTTCAGTGATTTCCAGTCTTAGGCATCCAACTGGGTTTTTAAGTCCCTTTTACGAAATGGAAATATTCTCTTAAAATGATACTTACATCTCCGAAAATTACTTCCTTGACAGTAAATCTGCATTTCTCCTCTAATCACATCAGCTTTGATTGGTATGGAGAGGTGAAAGAGAGTGTAACTGAGAGTTAAAAGCCCTTAGGAAAGGGCAGACCTAGATAGAGGTTGAATGATAGATACCAAAGGTTACTGAGTGCCAGGAGGCAAAAGAAACTCATTCAAAAAAGAAAAAGATTGGTGAGAAATGCCAAAAACAGCCTTTGGCTGATTTGGTTTTTTTACTTAGGGCATGGAGGTGACCAATTAAAATCCAAAATGTGATACTACTTTTTTTTAATGCTTAAACTTGATATTGAGTGCTGTATTTCATGGGTGCTAAGAAAAGGAACAAGTCAAATTCTAGCATCCTAGAACAAGTCTAGGATCAGCAGACACCAAAACATAAAAGGGACAGTGGAGAGATTACAGAGCTAGAAACTGAGAACCTAAATTCAAACTCCTACTCTAGAAGTGAGGAGTTGCATCTGTCTGTGAGTAGAATTCTGATGATACTTACCTAAACATACAAAGCTTTATTTTTCTCTGTAAAGAAATACAGAAATAGTCAATCATTGATAAAGGTTCAGGATGTCAAGCTGGTGTCGTTTTGAAATTTGCTTAGCCTTTTCCTCATGGTTCTCTGTGAGCTAATATATCTCTTGCCATCACATCCATCTTTCAGATAGGAGGAAGGTAACAGGCAGAAAGGGACAAAACCCGTATCAGTGAAGAAAAACTTACAGCAGACGTCCACTTCTATCTTAGTTTCTAGAACTGTGTCACAGAACTACCTAGAAAAAGAAAGTGAAAAATTAGCTTTTTTGCTAAACGCACTGTCATCCCAAATAGAATCAAGAAGGAAGAAGGGCAGAATGGATAGTTAGTAGTCTTGGACAGAGCAGCATTGATGAGGGGAAAATGAATGAGAATTTCAGCAAATCAAAAAGCAGAATGTAATATATAAATATAAGTGACATATAAATAGAAGGGAAAGAGCTGTCTGTTTTAGAAGGAGACTGTAATGCATGCTTTTCTGCCTCTCTGGTCATTGGTGACAATAAAATAAGTACAAATTATTTAAAAATCCATGGTGGGCATTTAAAAAATATACCAATAGGTGATAGAAATTTAACCTTAGAGCACACCAGCTGCAGACTATTCTAACATCTTACTTTCTTACAGGACCTCTGTGAACTCTTGCCATTCAGCCAGTTGCACAATCCAAATGTGGTCTCAGAGCACCTTAAAAGATGGATCAGATTTGCATGGTGTGGGACAAGACAGCTAAAATACTTCTACCTGGAAATCCCTGATGTGAATAGTTGGTTTAAAAAAGAGATTTTTTTCCCCCCAAACAAAAGAGTTGGAGTAGGGGTCTGAATTTTAAAAGTAAACCAAATGGTATCATTTTTGGGGGGTTCAACATTACAAGAACTTCAGACTTTTCTAGTGAAAAAACATTTATCCTTTGTCAGCTGACAGTGGTCTACATTGAAAAGTATTTTTCAATGGAATCATGTGTAAAAAATTTTAGTTTCAAGAGTATTAGCATGTAATCAAAATTAGAATTAAGGTCAAAAGCCAGAGATGAGATAACTAATATCCCGAAGCCATCCACACAATAACCTTCTCTTATAGACCCAGATTCAGAAATAGCCAAATAGCTTATCAATGAAAGATATCAGGAACAGCAGAGCTCTATACCAATACTACTAATAAAAACATCCAGACTCTTAAGAGCTCAGATAGACCTTAGATTAGTAAAGACATTTATTTCACTGAAAGATTTGAGATCACTACCCAGAAGTTTTCTTTTTGTTTTTAACTTCCTGGACTGTTCTGTTTTACTCAGGAGCTATCTTAAGAACCTGGGGCAGAGTGGAGAAGGGTAGAAAGCCATTGGCCTCTTGTTTATACATGGATCAGAGTTGAGCCAATATTCATTAAATGGACAGGACAGTTAAATGGAAATTTCTGGAAGTAACCTGTAGCATTATGCTCAAGAAAACATTAGACCAGTCCTCTGAAGGACTTTATTTTGGCCTTTTGCTGTGTGAAATGGGACCTAACCTCAAGTGTGAAGCCTGGAAGAATATACCACAAGGTCAAGAGAGCAAGGGAGAATCTTCTGGATCAAAAGTCATGGTTATCAGACATGGAAGTCATGGAAGGAGAAGAAACTGCTGATTAAATATCTCAAAGACAAATATAGGAATACCAGACTGCCTTATCTGCCTCCTGAGACACCTGTGTGCAGGTCAAGAAGCAACAATTAAAACTGGACATAGAAAAACAAACTGGTTCAAAATTGGGAAAGGAGTATATCAAGGCTGTATATTGTCACCCTGTTTATTTAAATTCAATGCAGAGTACATCATGTGACATACTGGGCTGAGTGAAGCCCAAGCTGGAATCAAGATTGCTAAGAGAAATATCAATAATCTCAGATATGCAGATGACACCACCCTAATGGCAGAAAGCGAAGAGGAACTAATGAGTCTCTTGATGAAGATGAAAGAGGAGAATGAAAAGACTGGCTTAAAACTCAACATTCAAAAAACTAAGATCATGGCATCTGGTCCCATCATTTCATGGCAAATAGATGGGGAAAAAGTGGAAACAGTGACAGACTTTATTTTCTTGGGCTCCAGAATCACTGCAGACGGTGACTGTAACCATGAAATTAAAAGACACTTGGTCCTTAGAAGAAAAGCTGTAGCAAACCTAGACAGCATATTAAAAATAAGAGATATCACTTTGCCTAAAAAGGTTCATCTAGTCAAACTATGGTTTTGCAGTAGTCTTGTACAGATAGTAGTTAGATTATAAAGAAGGTTGAGTATTTAAATAATTGATGCTTTTGAACTGTAGTGCTGGAGAAGATTCTTAAGAGTTCCTTGGACTGCAAGGAGATCAAACCAGTCGATCATAAAGGATCAGTCCTGAATATTCATTGGAAGGACTGATGCTGAAGCTGAAGTTCCAATACTTTGGCCACCTGATGTAAAGAAATGACTCACTGGAAAAGACACTGATGCTGAGAATGAGTAAGGGCAGGAGGAGAAGGGGGTGACAGAGGATGAGATGGTTGGATGGTATCATCGATTCAATGGACATGAGCTTGAGCAAACTCCAAGAGATAGTAAAGGACAGGGAAGCCTGGTGTGCTGCAAGTCCATGGGTTCGCAAAGAGTCGGACACATATGAATGACTAAACAACAACAGGTTCAAGAATGAAAGGGAGAGAAGGTTAACATGTGAGTGGTAAGAGATATGGGGCAGGAAGGAGAGCTGGACGATTGTGGAAAAGTTTGAAGTCTTTTAGACCTGAGTCTACACATCCAGGGGCTTCCCTGGTGGCTCAGTGATAAAGAATCTGCCTGCTATTGCAGGACATGTGGGTTCCATCCCTGGATCAGGAAGATCCCCTGGAGACAGAAATGGCAACCCACTCCAGTATTGTTGCCATCTGAGACAGTATTATGACAGTATTTACAACTAAACAACAGTAGTAACTACACCTACACAATTAAAACCTGTAGTTTTTTCACATCTCACGACTACTTTATAGTGATTCTTGATACCATAATGTGAGGATGTTAACAACCATTGTTTTTGTAAGTATGGATGGAACATGAAATTAAGAAGACAAATTAAGTATTTTTAGAAATAGTCACCCTTGAACTCTTATACATCTTGTTTTGCGTTTATCTATTACTCTTTTTGGGGTACACACACTCATAAATGTAAAAATGTCTTTGTGGCTTTAATTTGAAGTAGTTATAAATTAAATGGTAAAAGGTAGAATATTTCATGGCTATGAGTCTAGACTGGAGCACTTAATGAACATTAATAGTTTTCATTGTGTCTGTTGATATTTTTTCATTTAATTCATTCAAAAATATTCATTTAATGGCTTCTGTGTGCCAGGAATGAGCTAGATCATGTCATAGAAGATCACAGTCAGTCTAGTAAGAAAGATAAGAGCCTAACTAAACACATATAAATGTTCAATCACTTTCAACATACTTTTACTTGGGAACATATTACTGATGCAGTGATTTAATTGCCATCTGAAAAAACTCCTTCAGTAAAGTTTTCTGAAGAAATTGCTATGTCTGCTATTTATTATGACATATTATATAATGCTATGCTTCTTATCAGAATACACTGTGAAACAATATGATAAAGACTTGCAGTTTGGAAACTGAAATAAAACAGAAGCACTGGGAATGTTCTAGTTCATATGCTGGACAAGAAAACAGAAAATGTCTACACTCATTGAGAAAACGTTATTGATATGGTTCCTAAACCTAAACGGGTTTCCCTGGTGGCTCAGATGGTAAGGAATCCTATGGCAGTGTGGGAGACCCAGGTTCGATCTCTGGGTCGGGAAGATCCCCTGGAGAAGGGCATGGCAACCCACTCCAGTATTCTTGCCTGGAGAAATCCCATGAACACAGGAGCCCGGCAGGCTGCAATCCATGGGGTCACAAAGAGTCAGACATGATTGAGAGACGTATACTTTCACTAACACTAAATGCAGTTTGGGAAAGCAGGAAGTTTCCTAGGAAATGTAGATCTTGAAAATATTATTTATTTATTTCTGGCTGTGCTGTGTCTTCATTCCTGTGCGCAGGCTTTCTCTAGTCGCAGTGAGCAGGGGCTACTATCTAGTTGCAATGCACAGACTTCTCACTGCAGTAGCTTCTCTTATTCGGGGCATGAGCTCTAGGCATGAGTTTCAGTAGTTGTGGAACCTTCCTGGAACAGGGATTAAACCCATGTCCCCTGCTATGGGCAGGCGGATTCTTAAGCACTAGACCACTAGGGAAGTCCTTGCAAATGTTAAGAATGAAGAAAGATACAACATAATCCAATTAGACCCACCATTCAGATTTTAATAAAAGGTTGTGGAGGGGGGATAAAATAATGATCTTCATGCTTAATGTGGAAACAGATACTACCTTCAGATGTGATCTCATAAGTACATACCCAGCTTTGCAGAGGCTTCCATTGTGGATGATGGGTCACATAATACATCTTCTGTGCCTTTATCTTTATATGGATGATTTGGAACATTTCTGTGGCCTAAATTCTAAATTTTAATTTTAATAAAATTCAACCTTGTTTCTAAGTATACTTATTCCATCTAATTCCTTTTTATGTTTGGCTTTGAATCAGTAATCTCAGGCTAAATGCAATCAAATGTCTGAAAATGAAATGAATTGTCTAATACAATGCTCTATCCCTTGGACTGCAAGGAGATCCAACCAGTCCATTCTAAAGGAGATCAGTCCTGGGTGTTCTTTGGAAGGACTGATGCTGAAGCTGAAACTCCAGTACTTTGGCCACCTCATAGGAAGAGCTGACTCATTGGAAAAGACTCTGATGCTGGGAGGGATTGGGGGCAGGAGGAGAAGGGGACGACAGAGGATGAGATGGCTGGGTGGCATCATTGACTCGATGGACATGAGTTTGAGTGAACTCTGGGAGTTGGTGATGGACAGGGAGGCCTGGCATGCTGCAATTTATGGGGTCGCAAACAGACACGACTGAGCGACTGAACTGAACTGAACTGAACTGATTATCTGATAATAGATGGGTTGTCATTGTTAGCTAATGCTTATTCTGTATTGATTTGGTTTAGGTGCTGTGTGTATGTGTGTGTGTGTGTGTGTGTGTATATATACATGTGTATGTATATATTACATGTGGTTTTAGGTGCTATATGTGGATGTGTATATATTATAGGTACTGAAAAAGGGAGGAGCACTTTTTATATACCACCTTTCTTTCATTTAAATTTTTATTGTGTTTTGTTAAGTTAGACATAGTTATATAGTCTAACATATGATTTCTAGTTTTTCTTTACTTGTATCACATGTAAATACTGATTCCCAAACACTACATAATTGTAAAAGTATGGTAATGTCACTACTTCTCTGTTACCATATGGCTGTCTTGCAAATAAGTCTTCAAAAGTAATTGACTTTCAGACTATTCTCTTCAATTATTTTGGTTTGCTGCTAGTACTCGTTGCCAATTCTACCTTCTTATCTTACTCTCCATATCGTCAAACTAAGAGAATACATCTCTGAAACAAATACATTCATTGTCTCATAGGAAAGACATTTGAGAAAATCAAGCTCAAAATGAAAAGGAAAAAGAGCAAAGTGTGGAACAATATTGGGCTCCTTGCCTCATTTATTTTTGGCCCTGATCATCTGCACCAGCGCTTGCTTGCAATGAAAGATGACTCTAAGTGAATCTGTGCTGATGGAATTTATTAGAATAGAAGGAATAATTTACAAGTCATGGCTTCAACTTACTGCTGCAGACTTCTTGCCCATATAAATCATGTGTTGTGTTCATATATATAGTCACTCATAAAAAAAATTCAGAATGCACTGTGCTTTTGTGGATTGACCTAGGCTTTCTTCCCTAGCTTCTTAGCTTTCCCAAAGTATCAAGTTTAATTTAGGGATTCTCTTCAAACTTCACAAGCTAAAAGAGAGATAAGGAAATATCAGAGTGTCCCATCAACTCAACTTCAGTAATCTTGAAGATTTGCTCTCTGACTAAATCCTAGTCCTAGTATCAAAACAGTTATTACTGATAATGTACAGAAAGTTCTATATTTTATATAAGATTTATATGCAGGAACAACAAGTTTCCTTAGTTTTACAGTATCCACTAAAGATGGGTGATTTGGGACATTTCATATTGTATAATTTTATTATCTAAATTTTATTAATGAACTGCCAAGAACTGATACTTTTCAAAAGACTTACTCGATGAGTTGATCTAACATTTTTTAAAGTCTTAATTTCTAGTTATGATACCCTGAAAAAGCATGGAAAGGAAATCCTTCAAAAACAAATAATATTCTCCCCCTTAGGATCCTGCCCAGTTCTATAGTCTGCACTGTACAGGAGAGAAAAGCTGTAGCTTCTAGGGGAGCCTAAAATGAACAAAGAACTGAGGAGTTAGTTTTAGAACTTAGAAGAAAGTCTCAGAAACTAAAATATTTTAACTTGGAATAAAAAGATTACATAATCAATAACAATAATAATAGCTTACATTTCTTGAACAAATGCCACGTCATTCTTTGGTTACTCTATAAGAGGAGAGCATTATTATACTCGTTTTACAGATAAGAAAACTGAGTCTTGGTAAAAATTAACTTTTCCAAAGTTATATAAATAGTAAGTGATAGAGGTGAAGTTGAATCACAGAAATCTGACTCTAGAACCAGCTATTTAACACAGCAATTGCCATAAAGCATGTGATATTCATACAGATTGAATAGTACTTTGAATCAAATAATACTCCTTAAGATATTCCTGTGGAAAGAGGTGAGGTTGAATCTATTCAAGGTTTACAGCAAACATTATTCACAGAAACTAACGATATTAGAAGAGGGATAAATAATATCAAATGGAGACAAACATGGAAATTCAGACCATGGGCTATATAGCCCAGTATCAGTGACCTGTTTCTGCAACAAGCCATTGGCATGCACAAAGCAAGCAAACACCAGCAGAGCCTTTGCTTGTATCTTACTGCTTCAAATATGGTCCATTTTGAGTCCAGCAACACTGACACCACCTAGCCAGATGATATCTCAGATCCTGCCTCCAATCTTACTGAATCTTAAGATCCCTAAGTGATTCATTTGCACATTAGAGTTTGCAAAGCACTGGTCTAGATGACTAGAGACTGAAATAATTGTAATAGGTAGATCTTGTTTGGATTGCGATTCCACAAGCCAAGTGCAAAAAGATTTTTTCACCTATTGGAGAAATTGGGCATGGACTAGTTCTTGGCTTCTAAATGCTAATTTTATTTGGTGTGATAAAGAAACCTATCAAAGGTTCCAACAAAGGTCCATATAGTCAAAGCTATGGTTTTTCCAGTAGTCATGTATGGATGTGAGAATTGGCCCGTAAAGGAAGCTGAATGCTGAAGAATTGGTGCTTTTGAACTGTGGTGCTGGAGAAGACTCTTGAGAGTCCCTGGACTGCAAAAAGATCAAACCAGTCAATCCTAAAGGAAATCAACCCTGAATATCATTGGAAGGACTGATGCTGAAGCTGAAGCTCCAATACTTTGGCCACCTGATGTGAAGAGCTGACACATTAGAGAAGACCTTGATACTGGGAAAGATTGAAGGCAGGAGGAGAAGTGGACAACAGAGGACAAGATGGTTGGATGGCATCACCGACTCAATGGACATGAGTTTGAACGAGCTCCGGGAGATGCTGATGGACAGAGAAGCCTGGCGTGCTGCAGTCCATGAGGTCTCAAAGAGTCCTACATGACTGAGAGACTGAACAACAGAAAGACACCTAATGGTTAATGTTGAATGTCCAAATCACTTATTTTACTGCTTTTTTATATTTTATTTATTTATTTATGAGGTGGCACCAGGTCTTAGGTGCAGCACCTGGAATCTTTGATCTTTGTTGTGGCATATGGGATCTAGTTCTCCAGCCAGGGATCGAACCCAGGCCACCGTGTTGGGTGCTCAGAGTCTTAGCCACTGGACCACAAGGGAAGTTCCCAAATCTTTTTTTTTTTTTTAATTTTTACTTTATTTTACTTTACAATACTGTATTGGTTTTGCCATACATTGACATGAATCCACCACAGGTGTACATGTGTTCCCAAACATGAACTTTTAAAATGTAGACATGTATACCAAGATATATAGGGGTGAAATAATATGGCTGGAATTTGCTTTAAAACATTTTGGCAAAGACAGTAGCAGTAAGTGATACTAATGTGGTAAAATCTTGGAAATATTTGAAACTGTCCTATCAACTTTTCAACATGTTAGAATATGTCATACTTTTTAAAAAATATCAAAATAAATGAACTTATACCCTAGAAATTGTAGAAATAACTAAAAGAAGTTTCTTATAGTAAAAAGGGTTAATCATGTAACAGGATGCAATTTTCTCCAAAGGATTTAAATATGTGCTGTTATTAGCAAATATTTTTTGGTCTGTGGGCAATTTTAGATATAGTCCTGGTAAAATCCAGAAGACAAAAAAAACCTGCCAAGCTCCCTTTCTCAAAATTGATTCTGTGGTAGATGTTATGCTTTGTGAATACTTTGGGCTGTTGGTCTTAGATTTAATGCCTTTGTCGTGTTTAAAAACAAGAAAAAGCAGTTGGTGATGCCTCTGATCTCCCCTCATGTTTCCTTTCTTGTGGCATTCTTCAGTTTAATGGTTGACTGATGGAATGTTGAGCTACATAGTCATCCAAATCGGGCATTTAATAGAGAGTCCTGTACTGATCTCATTCTGTTGAGAGTCTATGCTTGTAAGTGCAGACTAAGGTCCTTTGATGTTACGTGATCAATAGAAAACCCTTTAAGCTGGTATGTATTTGTCATATAGAAAGGCATTCCTTTCACCATCTTATAAACCCTTCATGTATCTAACTACTGAAAAGCATATCATTTTTTTGTTTGTTTGTTTCTGGAAAAGGGGATAAAAGAGAATTCCACGAGCTATTAAAAAGAGAAGCCAAGTACTTTCGCAGCTTATTAAATGGCAGTATTTGTGGCAATATGTTTTATATTTTCTGGCTCCTTCCTGTAGACACCCAAGAGTGGTTCTCAGAGACTAACTAATGAACTCTGCCAGCATCCCCAGATATAGACATTATACTGTTTACAGATGAACAACCGACGCCTGACTGGTTCAGTGGATGCCTTGTGAGTAAGTCAGAGGATGAGTGAGCAAGGTGCTTCCAGAAACCTTCCCATTCGAACCACAAGTAGTTTTCCCAGCATGGCACTGTATTTGGTCTATTGGCTTGGATTTGATGGAATAACTTAGATCTAAGGTTTTCCTTTGATGAGTATGTATTTGGAGGAATAAATGAATAATGGGACAGTGAAGGGAATCTGGGTGCTGACTCTGAATCAGAGAATGACTGTCACTCAGGTGCTACTCCTTACACTTCCTAATTTAGGTTGTGCCCTGAGAGTCTCCCTGTTTATAAAAAGCTGCTTTGTTAGATGTCTGTGGTTTTTTATTTTGACTTAAGATCTTTTTTTCTCCCTCTTCCTATTCTTCCTGGTAGATGGCCAATCAGCTAGTTTTTCTTTCTCTGTTCTTTCCATGAAAACAGCCTCTCATGAAATTTTCCGTATTGCTCATTAGCCCTCAAAAACCTGTTTGTTAAACTATGAGCTTTTCTCTTTTTTTATTGAAGTATCACTGACTTACAGTGTTGTGTTGGTTCTGGTGTGGAACAAAGTGATTCAGATATATTTCTATCTATATATTAATATCTATATAGAGATATATTCATATTCTTTTCCATTATTGTTTATTACAAGGTATTGAATATAGTTCCCTGTGATAGGGAACAGTAGGACCTTGTTGTCTAGCTATTGTAAATAGAAGAGTTTTTATCTGCCAATCCCAAGCTTGTAATTCCCGCCCCCCCCCCCCCACCTTTTCCTTTGGTAAGCATAACTTTGTTTTCTATGTCTGTGAGTCTGTTTTTGTTTTTTAAATTAAACCCATTTGTGTCATATTCTAGATTCTACACATAAGTGATAACATGGTGTTTGTCTTTCTCTTTCAGGCTTACTTCACTTAGTATCATAATCTCTAGGTCCATCCATGTTGCTGCAAATATACACAATATGTTGTGTATAAACCACATCTTCTTTATCCATTCATCAGTGGATGTATATTTATGTTTCTTCTATATCTTGGCTATTGTAAATAGTGCTGCTGTGGACATTGGGGGTGCATGTATTTTTGCAATTAAGAGTTTTCACCTTTTATGGATATATGCCCAGGAGTGGGATTGCTGGATCATATGACAACTCTATTTTTAGTTTTTTGAGGAACCTCCACACTATTTTCCATAGTGGCTGCACCAATTTACATTTCCAGCAACAGTGTAGGAGGGTTCCATATTCTCACACTCTCACCAGCATTTATTATTTGTGGACTCTTTGATGATGGCCATTCTGATGAGTGTGAGGTAATACCTCATTATAGTTTTGATTTGCCTTTCTCTAACAATTGAGATTTGTCTGCAAACCTCTTCCACTCCTTAGCTTGTTTGTTTTGCCACAGCATAGCACAATATTATCATCTTTTCCTGGAGAATTATAATTAGAACAACTTGTTGTTTTTCCTAAGAGTTTTTCCTACTGTTAAAATTATCATAAAATATAACAATATTTCAAAAGCTCTAAAATACCTTTATTACTAGAGATGAGTTTTATAGGAAGCATGATGCAAAGTTTCATAGCCCCCAAATTAATATACAATTAATAACTATTATATACCCTTTTGCTATTTTAAAAAAATCATCATATTAAAAAAAAAAAAAAGATGGTCAGAGAGTACTGTGCTGCTGTGCTTAGTTACTCAGTTGTGTGTCCGACTCTTTGCAACCCCATAGACTATAGCTCACCAGGCTTTTCTGTCCAGGGGGATTCTTCTAGGCAAGAACACTGGAGTGGGTTGCCATGCCCTCCTCCAGGCAGAGAGTACTATTTAAGGATAATTTTCCCCTCAAAAAGGTAACATCAAGACCTATATAAAAATGAACGTGTTAAATACTTTATTTAACTCTTTAATTAAGGAAGCAATAAGATGTTACAACCAACTTAAAGGAGGATCCAGATAGACATAGAAATGGCTTATTGGAATGCGCGTGCAGATGGGGACACACTCTTCCACTGTTGCTGAAGAAAGTCAATTCAAAGTCTCTTGGACAGAACTTGCAAAACAAGAATGTCTTTGTCTATAGACAAGAATAATTTTGCATAGCTATCAGCTTTTACACTTTACAGAGTTTTAAATCTGCTTCCATAGAATCAAAATCAGATAATCCAGAAGAGTGTACTCTAGACACCGCATAGCTTTCCACTGAAGCACAGAATTATTTTCCCCGTAACATACTGTATCCCTATCAGCTTTTACACTTTACAGAGGTGTAAATCTGCTTCCATAGAATCAAAATCAGATAATCCAGAAGAGTGTACTCTAGACACTGCATAGCTTTCCACTGAAGCACGGAATTATTATCCCCGTAACATACTGTATCCCTAAGTGCATTGTGACTTTCAGTGACCCTCAGCTATAATCACAAAGAGGTCCACATTCCTTAGATGTTCACAATTTAGCTTCAGCCTCTTTCCGTTTTCTGTTCTCTGGCCCAGTACCCTTAAACCCTACTTTATTCAGCCACAGTTAACTACATTCTACTATTTTTACCAATCCTTCAAGTCCTCGTTGTCACTTCCTCTAAAAAGCGATATTGTACTTTATCTACTTTAACTGGGAATTACCGTACTTCCCCTTGACACTCATCACATTCTTGTGTATTGACAATCTGCTATGATCTATGGTAGTTCTGCAATTTAAGAGTACATCAGGATCCCCTGGAGAGCTACTTAAAACACAGATTGCTGGGTTCTACCAGTCCTCTGATGGAGCTGAGGTTAAGCCTGAGAATTTTTATTTCTTACAAGATCCTGGATGCTGCTGCTGCTGGTGGTCTGAAGATAAGACTTTGATAACCACCTGCCCAGAGGAACCCTGTAAAAAAACTGCAGATAAGATTAGTGAGACATTAGATGCAACCTTCTAGGAATTCATGTGTGTGCTAAGTCACTTCAGTCATGTCTAACTCTTTGCAATGCTATGGACTATAGCCCTCCAGGCTCCTCTATCCATGAAATTCTCCAGGGAAGAATACTGGAATGGGTTGCCATTTCCTCCTCCAAGGGATTTTCCTGACCCAGGGATTGAATCCACCTATCTTACATCTACACCATTGGCAGGCGGGTTCTTTACCACTAGTGTCAGCTGGGAAACCCTTTAGTTAGTTAGTTAGTTAAGTCGCTCAGTCATGTCCGACTCTTTGCGACCCCATGGACTATAGCCCACCAGGCTCCTCCATCCATGGGATTCTCCAGGCAAGAATACTGGAGTGGGTTGCCATTTCCTTCTCCAGAGGATCTTCCTGACCCAGGGATCAAACCCAAGTCTCCCGCATTAGAGGCAGACGCTTTAGGAATTCATAATCTAATGTCAAAAGTTGGCTCCCTGAAATATCCCTAAAACTACCTTTTTGTAAGACAAGGCTGAGTTTATTGTGGTATAGAGACTCAACAGAGCCTTTGAAGTGCCTTGTGTTTGGATGGGAGAGAAGACTAGGGGAGTAATAGTTGAGATTTTGGAGATTTTCAAATTTAAAGCAGATCTTTCAGTGTAACAACTTGGTTAGGACTGGGTAAGGATCTTAGCATGGTAGTTTGGAATTGATAGAATAAGATGAGGATTTGGGGGCAAAGAGTTCAAAGAGTTCTGGTGTGTAAACTGTCAGTTGATGCCTTCTATTGAAGAATTGATGTATCTGTTTAGGATATTTATGAAATGAACCAGAAGAGAGTGGAGTAGTAAAGTCAAATTAACGTAGACAGTCAACTGATAGTTTCAGAGACAGACACATAAAGTGTGTCCAGAAACACCGAACACATATAAACATTCAATATTTTGAGCTGTAGAAAGAATTCATACTTATTAAGAACCAATTATACTTCATGGTATATATATGTGTGTGTATTTCAACAAACTGTATATGTGTATTAGACTGTTGTGATAATTATTATTATCTCTAGCTAATGCAGATAATCCTTGTCAAGACCTTAGGATAAGAGAACCTTTGGATAGGACTCTTTATATTATCCAAAACTCATGGTCTCTTCTTTTCTGGAGAAATAAAGTGAATATGATGATTTTAAAACATAGTTATCCTCTATTTAGAAATAATAAAAATAAGCATATATATATATATATATATATATATATATATATATATATATATATATTTTAAAAGTCTGAATAGCAAGTGATTTTTACTTTGGGAAGTAACTCAAATATGTGTTTGACCTTTGGGGGCATAAAGTTGACATCTGTTACCTTGCAAATCAATTTTTAGAAACACCCTAAAGTGAGTGTGTTAAAAGTTACACCTGAAAAAGACAAATCTTTTGAAATTCAAATTCTGGCACAGGGTTCAATGTCTAAGAAATAGTTAAAACTTTGTACCAAATACAGCCTGTGTTTGGTCACAGTGCTTGAAAGAATACCCCGCATGCTTTTTAAGATTCTAAAATAAAATTAGAATATATGCATACTATAAAATAAATTGACTTAGATTTTTTCATGACAAGCTCTTAAATGCATGTTCTATGAAGTCACTGAGGAAAATTCATCTCAGTGTTCTTTTGCTGAAGTTTCGAAAACACACCTGCAGATAGCACACCTTTGTTGTTGTTCAGTCGCTCAGTCGTGTCCAACTGTTTACAACACCGTGGACTGCAGCATGCCAGACTCCCCTGTCCTTAATCATCTCCCAGAGCTTGCTCAAACTTGTGTCCATTGAGTCGGTGATGCCATCCAACCATTTTGTCCTCTGTTGTCCCCTTCTCCTCCTGCTTTAATCTTTCCCAGCATCAGAGTCTTTTCTTTAGAAGTTATCAAATACTTGCCATTCATGCTAATGGTGTTCACAACATCCAAATTTGTTTTCTACAGAAGCATCATTCTGTTAGCAACAAACTGTTTTGCATGCATCTGTCTTGTCCTTCTGCCGTCTGGGTTTTTTTTTTTATCACACCTTTCTTTCAGTCTCAGATTTCTCTATGCTAACTATCAGTTCAGTTCAGTCACTCAATCGTGTCCGACTCTTTGCGACCCCATGAATCGCAGCACGCCAGGCCTCCCTGTCCATAACCAACTCCCAGAGTTCACTCAGACTTACGTCCATCGTGCAAAGAGGACTTCAGCCAGTAGGCATCTTAGTTGGGAACACATAGATTTTGAAACAGTAAGTAAAAATGTGGCGCTGAAAAAGACAGCACAGAAAGATATTGCAGCAAGTGGCCATAGCCTGATCCTGAAGAGGTATCAGGATCCGTAGAAACATGCTATCCCTAGGCACAACATACTAAATTGCAAATATAAAAGAATCTTAAATATTATTTTAGCTAGGCAGAGGATGAAATAAGGCTGTAAAAGTTGCCAGAGCCATAATGCAATTATCTTTCCCACCGTCTATTAGATCTGGGTTTCTCCACCTGGGCACTGTTGGCATTTAAAGCTGGATGACTCTTTTTTGTGGGAGCTGTCCTGAACATTGTAAGATCTTAAGCAGCATCCTTAGCCTCAACCTACTTATATGCCAGGAACATGCCCTCCATTTGACAACCAAAAATATCTCGAAACATAGCTAAATGTTCCCTGGGGGTGGGGTCACCAGATTTAGAGAACACCCAGGTAAATTGGAATTTCTGGTGAACAGCAAATGACATTTGGGTATGATTATGTCCTATGCAAAGTTTGGTATAGAATTTTATTTAAAAAATTATGTGCACTTTATCTGAAATTCAAATTTAACTGGGAGTCCTATATTTGAGGGCTTCCCTGGTGGCTCAGTGGTAAAGAATCCACCTGCCAATGCAGGACACATGGGTTTGATCCCTGGGTCAGTAAGATCCTCTAGAGAAGGGAATGGCAACCCTATCCAGTATTCTTGCCTGGGAAATGCCATGAAGAGAGGAGCCTGGTGGGCTACAATCCATGGGGTCTCAGAAGAGTCAGTCACAACTTAGTGACTAAACAATAACCTGTATTTTATCTAGTAACACTACTGGGAGGCAAAATCGCCAATGAAAGAGCAAACTTTCTTTTACCTCCCTGAGGTTGTCAGTAACCTTGTTTACAAAGTGGGACTAATTATCTTTCCTCTGAGGGAGGACTTGAGATCAAATGAAATAATGCAAGCAAAATCCATGGCATCCGGTCCCATCACTTCATGGGAAATAGATGGGGAAACAGTAGAAACAGTGTCAGACTTTATTTTTCTGGGCTCCAAAATCACTGCAGATGGTGACTGCAGCCATGACATTAAAAGACACTTACTCCTTGGAAGAAAAGTGATGACCAACCTAGATAGTATATTCAAAGGCAGAGACATTACTTTGCCGACTAAGGTCCATCTAGTCAAGGCTATGGTTTTTCCAGTGGTCATGTATGGATGTGAGACTTGGATTGGGAAGAAGGCTGAGCGTCGAAGAATTGATGCTTTTGAACTGTGGTGCTGGAGAAGACTCTTGAGAGTCCCTTGGACTGCAAGGAGATCCAACCAGTCCATTCTGAAGGAGATCAGCCATGGGATTTCTTTGGAAGGAATGATGCTAAAGCTGAAGCTCCAGTACTTTGGCCACCTCATGCAAAGAGTTGACTCATTGGAAAAGACTCTGATGCTGGGAGGGATTGGGGGCAGGAGGAGAAGGGGACGATGGAGGATGAGATGGCTGGATGGCATCACGGACTCGTTGGACGTGAGTCTGAGTGAACTCCGGGAAATGGTGATGGACAGGGAGGCCTGGCGTGCTGCAATTCATGGGGTCACAAAGAGTTGGACATGACTGAGCAACTGAACTGAACTGAACTGAACTAGTATGATGCCTGGCATAGTAATCAATTGATAAATGTTCATTGTTATTACCTGAGGACCCCTCACAAGATGATGTCATAATCATTACTGGTTTCTCGACTTAATTTTCATTAACAGGAAAGAAAACTGTATTACAGAAACAACAAGAGACCAGTGTAGATTCTTAATCTTGGCTACACACTGCAGTCACCTAGGCAGTGTCCCTCCTAAAGTCTGTATCTCACCTCTAAGAGATTTGGATTTCACTGATCTGGAGTGTGACCTGAGCACTGGGATTTCAGAAGATCCATAGGAGCCCTAAAATGTGTAGCCAAGGCTGAGAACTGCAATTTGAGAGAATAGAGTTAGATAGTTGGTACTCCTTAATAATGAAGAGAGGGAGTAAGCTAGACTTAATTACATCTGTTTCTTGAGCTAAAGAAAAGTAAGTTGGGATCAAATTTAGAGAAAAGATGGACATGATTTCACTCATCCATTCATTCAACAGATACAATACTTGAGTGCCTACTATGTGCTGGGCCTTGTTCTAAGCAGTGAAGGGAGTCCCTGTCCTTGTTGAATGCCACTAGGGGACTAAAAGTTTCTCAGTCGCGTCTGACTCTTTGCGACCCCCTGGACTCATCAGAAACCTATCACGCTCCTCTGTCCATGGAAATCGTCAGGCAAGAATAAGAATACTAGAGTGTTCTTGCTTGGAGTGGGTTGCCGTTCCCTTCTCCAGGGGATCTCCACGACCCAGGATCAAGCCCTGGTCTCCTGCATTGGCAGCTGGATTCTTTACCATCTGAGCCACCAGGGAAGCCCAACAATAGCAACCCCAAATAGATTTAAAATTTTTTGGCCACGACATATGTCATGTGGAACTTCCCTGACCAGACAGATAATAAATAAGACATTTTAATCAAATGTCAAAGATTAGAACTAAAGAGAGGAAAGATGATAGCATTCCAAAATGTCAAAGTCATAACTAATCTTATTGAGAAAGTAAAATGGGGAGAACTCAGTGACTTACCATGTTCTCTCAACTTTGATCCTGAAACAGATGAGTAGGAAGGGTATGTTAACCAAGAAAAAAGGGTGGCATAAAACTATAAAGAGTGTCAGAAAGGTTAAAACCCAGAGTGAGTTTTCAGAAACACTAAAAGAACCAGCCAACTAGCATCATTCTATGAAAAGGGAAGTCCTAAAATAAAGGAAAATAAGAAGGAAGTGTGAGGCTCTCTTCTTGAGGAAGATGTACATTGCTGAACTATTAACAGACAGAACAACTGCGCCTATTTTGCTTTGCTTTTCTCAATTAAGAATGAATGTGCCCCCCCCCCCCCAAAAAAAAGAATGAATGTGCCAGACTTCCCTGGCAGTCCAGTGGTTAAGACTCTGTGCTCTCAATGCAGGGGCCATGGGTTTGATCCGTTTGGGGAACTGGGATCCCACATACAGTGCAGCCCTTGCCCCTGAAAAAAAAGAATGAATGAGCTACACGTCAATTTAATTCTTAGTCTAGACAGGGGAACCTAGAAGGGTAGAGGAAAGTTTTCTTCCTTCCCAACAGAGCACCGATCATATGTCAGGCCCGTGTCAAATGTCATGAACTTATACTGTTTTCATTAGACACTAGGTCACCTTTGCTATCCCAGTGTGATGACAGCTGAGGAAACTATCTCAGCAGTGTTTACTGAGTTCTTTAAGAATATTAATCAGGAATTACTAGAAGCAGAAGTTCGTCTGTCTGGTTTAGCACTTACTTGGTGCCTAGTGAGGGCACCACATCTGTTGAATGATTGAATCAGTTCACAAACCTCTGGGCATTATTTTTTTTTTAAATGAATGAACTACTAGAAAATACAAAACAAAAACTGTGACATGGAAATTTAGGCAAAGGTAGGTGAGGATATAGTGAAAGACCCCTTACATCCACTTTGCATGACTTGTAACCTCTTTGTCCAGAAAACTGGATTATGAGGATATTTTGATATGCAGTCATAGAGCCTTTGGTAGTGATATGCTGAGAGTGATAGAGAACTTGTAAAATTACCCTCCCTTTTATAACAAGCAAACCTCAAAACATAGATAGTGGCTTAAATACAAGTTTATTTCTTGTTCACGTCTGAAACTGATGTTTCTCAGTGGTGGGTGGCTCCCCTCTAAGAGAAGATCCAGGGACCCAGCTTCCTTATATCTCATGGCCATCTTTAACAAGTGGCTTCTCGGGTCTTTGTGTTCATCTGCTTCCAGGCTGTGAAAGGAAAGGACCATGGAGGGTCATCAGTGGGATGCCCTTATGGGCCAGGCCTGGAAGAAGCACACATCACTTTCGCAATCCTTCCATTGGCTAATACTCAGTCACTTGGGCACCGAGATCAAAAAGAAAGCTCAGAAGAATAATCAGATTTGTTGACAGATAACCAGTCTCTATCTGAGTAGTAGGAGATCTGCCAGAAATGTAATTAGATGAAGAATTCAGATTTCAAAAGATGGAGCTAAAGTGGAGTTGAAGGATACAGAAACAACAAAGTTTGTTTGAAGCCCATTAGGAAGGGAAAAACAGTGATCACTTGGAGTCTGGACCTCATCTTCTAATTAGAAAAGCATTTAACAGTTCCATGACATAGCTGACAAATGAAAACTGGGCAATGGCCTCAGGTAGTGTATTCATACTTGTTCAGATACGTGTGTCCAGTGAGTGGTAATCACAATCAACTGAAGGCACTTTCTTGTGTTTGTGCCCTGGGACTTCACCTGCCCAAATCCCAAATATTTTTGTGAACAACTTTGAGATAAATTTGTAGTTGGCTCAGGGAAAGAGATAATGGAATGATACTTCAGTGAAATAATCAAGAGTAGTTTCAAAATGATCTCAGCAACCTAGAACACAGGTGAGCAGAATTTTTCTGAAAACAGCATGGGAATACATCTGGGGGCTTTTGGGTCATAAGGTCTCAGTCACAACTAGTCATCTCTGCTGTTGTAACATAAAAGCTGTTATGGACAATACATACATGAACTGGTGTGGCTGTGTTCCAGTAAAGCTGCATTGATAAAAACAGGTATCAGGCTCAATTTGATCCACGAGCCACACTTTGCTGAACCCTGATCTAAAGTATATAGACTGAACTCTGAAGACAATAAATCTTAATTTGTTTACTTAAGGCCAAGGGACAGTGAGTCTAATAGTATGGGTCTGAACAGTCAAAATAAAGCTGCTGCTGCTGCTAAGTCGCTTCCGTCATGTCCGACTCTGTACGACCCCACGGATGGCAGCCCACCAGGCTCTGCCATCCCTGGGATTCTCCAGGCAACAACACTGGAGTGGGCTGCCGTTTCCTTCTCCAATGCATGAAAGTGAAAAGTGAAAGTAAAGTTGCTCAGTAAGTGTCCGACTCTTTGTGACCCCGTGGACTGCAGCCTACCAGGCTCCTCCGTCCATGGGATTTTCCAGGCAAGAGTACTGGAGTGGGTTGCCATTCAAGGTATTATTTGTTCTTATTTTATACATAAGAAAGCTGCATCTCAAAAGTAAATAGTTTGACCTAGTTTTCACATTGGAAAACAGTTGATGGGCAATCCTGCCACTTTAACAAATGTTTGGGTGAATTGAGAGTCACAATTAATTGCTCAGGTCAGAGAAGGAGAACTTCATGTGGCAGCACTCACTGTAGGAAAGCCCTGGGTTCTTCTGGCTCTGTTCTTACCCAAGCGTGTGACCTTGAGAGACTTGCTTGACTTCTCTGGGCCTTAGCTAACAAATCAGTGAAGATAAGAGATAAAACTAGATTAACACCAAGGTCTCTTTCAGGTCTGACAAGGTTGTTATTACTAAATTCAGGGCAGCGTGTGAAAGAGAATTGAGACTTACTCTTTATAGCTCTAAAAGCAATTATTTTCAAACTTTTTTTAATATAGTTTTACCTAAAACCAATATGTAAACATAAAAATGGCATGTTATGATCATACATGAGCTTCCCTGGTGGTTCAGACTGGAAAGACTCTGCCTGCAATGCGGGAGACCTGGGTTCAATCCCTGGGTCGGGAAGATCCCCTGGAGAAGGAAATGGCAACCCGCTCCAGTATTCTAGCCTGGAAAATCCCCATGGACAGAGGAGCCTGAGGGCTGTAGTCCATGGAGTCACCAAGAGTCAGACACAACTGAGCGACTAAGCATACACACACAAGATTATGCATATGGTTTACAAGTTCAAATTTATAATATTTTCTGATCATAAAAACATTTATTGAGAGAATTGGGCTGATATGGATGAAACTAAAGTTTTAAACTGGGAGTGGTGGGTGATTGATGGGCTCTTTTTAGCATGACTACCTCACCATTCGGGCTTCCCAGGTGGCACTAGTGGTAAAGAACCAGCTTGTCGGTGCAGGAGGCATAAGATACGTGGGTTCGATCCCTAGGTTGGGAAGAGCCCCTGGAGGAGGGCATGGCAATCCACTCCAGAATTGTTGTCTAGATAATCCCATGGACAGAGGAACCTGGCGGGCTGCAGTCCATGGGATTGCACAGAATCAGACGTGACTTGGCACACACATACCTCACCATTCTACTTATTGTGCTTGGTTTGTTTGCTTGCTTTTGGTTGCAAAATGTCAAGAAAGTCCTTATTCATATACATTATTTAAATGGTAAATTAATACATAATCTTGGAACCTGAGAATTCTTGTCAGAATATAAAAATGGCAAGAAAGGCCTGAAAAACAGATACATGAACTTGACAACATAAGTCAGGTAGTGTTTTGTATATTAACTTGGAAGGTATGATAAAAATCAGTGTAAATTAAGCATTTACAAACCCTTATATCAGTCAAGTTGGCTAAGCTTATGCTATGGTGCCAAATGAACCCCTAAACTTCAGTGGCTTACTGTAGCAGTGTTTATTTCTTCATTTATTTCTCACTCATATTACATGTCCAATTCAGGTTGAAGTTGGGGGGAGGGACTCTGATCTGCATAGTTTCTGGATCTAGGTTGTTGGAGATGGTGCCACCATCTCACCGCATGCCAGCTAAAGCAGGTAGTATCCTTGGTTGCCGAGGCAGGGGCAGAGGCATGTGGAGTGTAGAAAACTGAGTCCTTTAAACAGTGGCTGTTTCTTTACACATGTGAGTATAAAACATGTCACTTCTGCTCAGTGGCTCAGTATTTGTCAAAACTAGTCTTATAGTCCTATTTCAGAAGTAAATGTGTGATTTGCATGAACTAAATGTGCAAAACACTTGAAGAACTATAATATAAGGAGCAGATCTCAAACATGGCTCATAATCAAAAAATGAGGTTCCTGAGACACACCCTACAATCCTGGAATCAGGTTCTCTAGGGTATAGTTGGGAAATCTGAATTTTAAAAAATGTTCCACAGCTGATTCTCATTATCAGCAGGATTCTACTGCTGTGAAGAGGAGTTTTTGTGTGTTTTTTATTTTTTTTTAATTAGAGGAAAGGCAACAGTTAGATCTGTAGATTTGAGATTACCCAGCTGCAGTGTTGGAGATGATTAAATAGGGGAGAAACCAAAAGCTGAGAGGTTTCATGTCACACAACATGTAGGGTTTAATGAGCAAACATAAATGCATGCAGTTACATATCATGCAATGTGTAGTAGGACCAACTCAGTCTGAGAGTCTTAACAAAGCTATTGTACATTTCTTTGTGTGTTTTAAGAATCTTTTCTCCACCTCTTCCTTCCTTTACTCCCAGAAAACTAGTAGAGTAGGCACAGAGTGGCTTCTAACCAGTCTTTGTTGACTTCATTCATTAAATGCTTTTTGTGCCTGTGTTGGTTGTAGAGCCTGCTCAGCACCCATAGAAGGCCCAGGGTAGGGAGTAAGGTAGGTGGCCACAGTCTGCTCCTTTTTTGCATTTTTCTAATCCCTTAAAAAAAAAATACAAAGCAGAGATAGGGAAATTATTTCTAATATAGTCTAAACTAAAACAACTAATAACATACAAATATAAAAGTTCGTAAGAGACTACTATGAAAAATTTTACATACCAACAAATCAGAAAAGTTAGGAAAAACAGGTAAATTTCTAGAAACCTTTAACCTAAAACTGAATCATAATGTATTAGAAAATCTTAAGAGAGCAATAATGTAAGAGGTTTGGACCCATAATAAAAAACCTCCCCAAAAAGAAAGGTCCAGGACAGATGATTTCACTGGTGAGTTCTACCAAACATTTAAAGAAACATTAACATTAGTCCTTCTTGAACTCTTACACAAAATTGAAGAGGATGGAATTCTCTTAAATTCATTTTATGAGGCCAGCATTACCCGAATATTAAAGCCAGATAAGGACTCTACAAGAAAAGAAAACTACAGGACAATACCTCTGATGAATATAGATGCAAAATTTTTTAACAAAATACTAGTAAACAGAATTCAGCAGCACAGTAAAAGGATCATACACCACAATCAAGTGGGACTTATTACTAGAATGGAAAAATGCTTCAACATATGCAACTGAATAAATCTTATACACTACCTCAGTACAGTGAAGAATAAAACTTATATGATCATCTCAATAGATGAAGAAAAGGCATTTGACAAAACTCAATATCCTTCCATGACAAAAACTCCCAATAAATTGGGTATATACCCCTTAAAACGGAGAAGGCAATGGCAACCCACTCCAGTACTCTTGCCTGGAAAATCCCATGGGCAGAGGAGCCTGGTAGGCTGCAGTCCATGGGGTCTCGAAGAGTCGGACACGACTGAGCGACTTCACTTTCACTTTTCACTTTCATGCACTGGAGAAGGAAATGGCAACCCACTCCAGTGTTCTTGCCTGGAGAATCCCAGAAAGGGGGGAGCCTGGTGGGCTGCCGTCTGTGGGGTCACACAGAGTTGGACACGACGGAAGCGACTTAGCAGCAGCAGCAGCAGCTGCAGCATACTCCTTAAAATAAGGGGTATATATATGATAAGACACAGCTAAAATCACACTCAGCAATGAAAGGTTGAAAGCTTTTCCTCTAAGATCAGGAACAAGGATGCCCACTGTCACCACTCTTATTCAACATAGTACTGGCAGTTTCAGCCAGAGCACTGAGGCAAGACAAAGAAATAAAAAGCAGCCAAATTGGAAAGGAAGAAGTAAAGTTACAAATGATATGACATTGTACACAGAAAATCTTAAAACAACTCCAATAAAAGTACTGCTAGAAATAATAAACAGATTTCATAAAGTTGTAGGATACAAATCGACAGAGAAAATCACTTGTATTCATATATACTAAAAATGAACTATTTGAAAAAGAAAGAACATCATCTCATTCACAATAGCATCAGAAACAATAAAATACTTAGGAATAAATTTAGCCAAGGTGGTGAAAGATCTCTACTTTGAAAACTACAAGACACTGACAAAAGAAGTTGAAAAAGACATAAATAAATGGAAAGGTAGCCTATGTTCATGGATTGTAATATTGTTAAAAATGTCTATACTACCCAAAGTGTTCTATATATTCAGTACAATCCCTATCAAAGTTCCAATGGAATTTTTCATAGAAATAGGACAGGCAGTGCTAAAATTCATATGGAGCTGCAGAAGACCCCAAACCACCAAAGCACCTGAGAAAGAGGAACAAAACTGATGCACATCACACTTCCTGATTTCAAATTTATTACAAAGTCATAGTAATCAAAACAGTGGATACTGATGAACCTATGCAGGGCAGGAACAGAGATGCAGATGTAGAGCACAGACTTGTGGACATAGTGGAGGAGGGAGAGGGCAGGACGAACTGAGAGCGCAGCATTGATACACATACAGTGCCATGTGCAGAACAAACAGCCGCGGGGAGCAGCGGTGTAGTGCAGGGAGCTCAGCTCACTGCTCTGTGAGGACCTAGAGGGCTAGCATGGGGGGCCGGGGCCAGGATGATTAAAGAGGGAGGGGATATATGTACACTTACAGCTTCCAAGGTGGCTCAGTGGTAAAGAATACACCCGCTGATACAGGCGACGCAGGAGACACGGGTTCGATCCCTGAGTCAGGAAGATCCCCTGGAGTAGGAAATGGCAACCTACTCCAGTATTCTTACCTGGAGAATTCCATGGAAAGAGGAATCTGGTGGGCTGTAGTCAGGGGGTCACAAAGAGTTAGATAGAACTGAGTGACTGAGTAAGCACCCAGAGCTGATTCATGTTGTGTAGCAGAAACCACCACAACATTGTAAAGCAGTTATCCTCCAATTAAAAAAAAAATAAAGTGGAATACTGGCATAGAAAAGACACATATGGTATATTCATATACCAGTGAAACAGAATCAAGAACCCAGAAATAAAAATAAACCATGCATATACCATCAACTAATATTTGACAGGGGAGCCAAGAATAAATGTTGCTGGGGAAACTGGGTGGTCACATGCAAAAGAATGAAATTCTACGTCTATTGTACAAAATATACAAAAATTAACTTGAAGCAAATTAAAAATTCAGATGTGAGACCTAAAACCATAAAACTTCAAAAAAAAAAAAAACAGAGGGAAAATGTTTCTTGACACTGATCTTGGCAGTCAATTTTTGGATATGACACCAAAAGCACAGGCAACAAAAATGAAAATAACCCAGAGGGACTGAATCACAGAAAAGAAATAATCAACAAAATAAAAAGCCAACCTAAGAAATGGGAGAAAATTATTTGCAGACCACTTATCTGAAAGGGGTTAATATCCAAAATATATATGGAACTTGTAAAACTCAATAGCAAAAAACCAACAGTTGAATTAAAAACTGGGCAGAGGATCTGAATAGACACTTTTCCAAAGAAGACATACAAATGGGCAACAGTTACATGAAACCATCCTCAACATCACTAGTCAGCTGCTGCTGCTAAGTCGCTTCAGTCGTGTCCGACTCTGTGTGACCCTATAGACGACAGCCCACCAGGCTCCTCTGTCCCCCGGATTCTCCAGGCAAGAATACTGGAGTGGGTTGCCATTTCTCTCTCCAATCACTAGTCAGCAGGGAAATGCAAATCAAAACCACAATATGATCACTTCACACCTATTAGAATGGCTGTTATCAAAAAGGTAGGAGATAAGTTTAGCAAGGATGTGGTGAAAAGGGAACCTTCATGAACTGTTGGTGTGGATACACTGGTACAGCCACTAGGGAAAATAATATGGAGGTTCCACAAAAAATTAGAAATAGACCTACCGTAGGATCCATCAATCCCACTACTGGGTATGTATCTGTGGGAAATGAAATCATTATCTCAAAGAGATATCTGCATGTGCATGTACACTGCAGCCTTATTCACAATAGCTAAGACCTGGGTACAACCTAAATATCCATCACTGGATAAATGGATAAAGATGATGAGGTTTAGATGCACCATGAAATATTATTCAGCCATGAAAATGAAACACCATTTGCAATAACATGGATGGAATTTAAGGGCATTATGCTGACTAAAATGTCAGACGAAGACAGGTCGTGTACTGTATGATCTCACATGTGGAATCTGAAAAAATTGCACTCATAGAAACAGTAGAAGAGTGGTTGCCAGGGTCTGGAAAGTGAAAGTGAAGTCGCTCAGTCGTGTCCGACTCTTTGTGACCCGGTGGACTAAATGTAGCCTACCAGGCTGCTTTGTCCATGGGATTCTCCAGGCAAGAATACTGGAGTGGGTTGCCATTTCCTTCTCCAGGGGATCTTCCAGACCCAGGGATCGAACTCGGGTCTTCTGCATTGCAGGCAGATGCTTTAACCTCTGAGCCACAGGGAAGCCAGGGTCTGAAGGGTGTGGGAAATGGTGAGATGTTGGTCAAATGGTATATATTTCCAAATTTTTTCTTTTTTACTGCATGGGATTTCTCTAGTTGCAGCGAGCAGGGGCTACTTTCTAGTTGCAGTGCATGGGCTTCTCATTGTGGTGGCTTCTCTTGTTGCTGAACACAGACTCTAGGGTGCTCGGGCTTCAGTAGTTGCAGTACGTGGACTCAGTAGTTGCACTCCCAGGCTCCAGAGCACAGGCTCAATAATTGTGGTGCAGGGGCTTATTTGCTCCAAGGCCTGTTGGATCTTCCCAGATTCAGGGATTGAACCCGTTGGCTCCTGCACTGGCAGGCAGGTTTCTTTACCACTGAGCCACCAGGGAAGCCCCTACATTTCCAATTTTAAGTTGAATAACTTGTGAGGGATCTTTCATATAACATGATGACTGTAGTTAACAATATTGTATTATATAGTTGAAGAGTGTTGCTAAGAGAGTAACCCTTAAATGTTCTCTTAGCAACTATACCAAGAAGGTAATTATATGAGTTTATGGAAATGTTAATTAACCCTACTGTGGTAATCATTTTGCAATATTTACTATATATACTCCTATTAAATTATCACATTGTATACCTTAAACTTAGACTATGTTATTTAAAAAAAAAATCCAGCAATTCAACCTCAGGTATAGAGAGAAATGAAAATATATGTCCATAAAAAAATTTATACATAGATGTTCATAGCAACATTACTCATAATAACTAAAAAGTGGGAATAATCCAAATGTCCATCAACTTATAAATGGATAAATATCTATTCCTATAAGATATTATTTGGCAATAAAAAGAAATGACTTATTGATACATGTTACAACATGAATAAGCCTCAGAAACATTAGGCTAATTGAAAGAAGTCAAACACCAAAGACCAGATATTATATGATTCAGTTCATGTGAAATGTTTATAAAAGGCAAATCTATTGAGACAGAAAGTAGATTAGTTGTTGTCTATGCCTATGGTGAAAATGGAGAGTACTACAAAGGATAAGAAGTTTCTTTGGGAGGTAATTTTTGTTATTGTTCAGTCACTAAGTTGTGTCCATGATAGAAATGTTCAAAAATCAGATTTGGGATGGTTTAACAACTGTCTAAATATACTAACAACCAGTGAAGTGTACACATTTAACACATGAATTATATGGTTTGTAAAATCATATGCCAGTAAAGTTATTTTGAAAATAAGGCAAAGGGTTGCTGGAGGAGTCAGGCATGGTATATAAGGAAGGCCATTTTTTGTTGTTTTTTTTTAAAGCTTGAGAGGAATATATGTGGATGATACAGGTAGGATAAGGAGGAAGGAACCAGAGTGGAGAGAGAAAAAATAGTAAAGCACAAAGGAATAGTAAGGCTGGCAAGTCATAGACAATAACACACTCAGGTCAAGAATTAATTTGGAGGAGAGGCATGGACAAGAGCAAGGACTTCCTTTCTTCTGAGGCAATATATGGAGATGAGCTTGCTGTAGATTACAAAGAAAAGGGGAAGAAAAGTGAGAGTGTTTATATTTCATGGCCTATGATTTTGAGTCATATAGAAGACCAAGTAACATGTTTGAGTAATGAATTTGGTAACTTCAGGAGAATAGTGACGGCTCAGACAACAAACGTGAAGAATTAAAAAGGAAAGCTGATGAAATGAATAAATGGATTTTAGAGACATAAGGGCTTGGCTGAGTTTAAATAAAAACTTGTAAAGCACTTAATCATCAAAGTTTCTATCCGGAGCTCTAGGTTTCTATGAAACTGAAGCAGGAAAAAAAAAAACAAAAACGTTAACTGCTTGTAAACCAGTGTTTGAACTGGTAGAGTACAGGTTCTTGCTAAGGTTAGAAGTAAAGTGCAGATTTTATCAGGTATAAAAAACTCAACCACTGTTGTGCATATGATTATCACAAAATAAATAGCAAATGTGAAGATGTAATATGTATTTTATAAAAATAAAATAATTTCAGTTTAGTTAATCAGGATTAGAGTTAAGTCATTGAAATTCAATTTTTAAAGCTTACTGAGCCTAATTTTTGGAAGTGGTGCTAAGCTTAGTGCTTCCTTATCAAATGGAAATCTCAGAAAAACTGGAAGCCACTTACTACTCTACCAGATGGGTTCCTAGGAGGTACAAAAGGAAGTCCAAAGCAGTGTTTTCCCAAGCACCACATCTGAACACATGGATGGTTGCTGGATATTCACATGCCTGCGTCCTTGCTCAGAAACACTGTGAATTCCACTTTGCCGTGTATGCGGTGTAGCCCAGACATTCTATACATTTAACCAAGTATAAAAGTAATGCTGCTGTTAGAATGGTGAAGTCTGTTCAACCTGTTAAGCTGAAAATGGTGACAGTAAGAAAAAGACCAGTCAAATAATTGAAAAGGGGGCAGGGGTGGGCGGCCCAGAGGATAATCTTCAATGGTTTTGGCAAAACACTTAAGTTCCTGAAAGATGTTTTCTGGACTCCATTGTTAGGTATGATTAGCTCTCCAACTTTCTAATTTAAACCTTTTCTTCAAATACATTAATAAATTGGTAATTCCAAGAAAGTTTTATTTAATGCATGGGAAAAAATAAGAGCCAAGTCTCCCAAGTGGCTTCAGTCGTGTCCGACTCTTTGCAACTCTATGGACGGTATGTAGCCCACCAGACTCCTCTGTCCATGGGATTTTCCAGGCAAGAATACTGGAGTGAGTTGCCCTGCCCTCTTTCAGGGGATCAAACCTGCTTCTTTTCTGTCTCCTGCATTGGCAGGCAGGTTCTTTACCACTAGCGCCACCTGGGAAGCCCACTTCGTTAAAGATCCTTCAAACAGACGTAAAAGGAAGAGAATAACCAGCTCTCATAGGAGTCAAAATTGGGTACTAAATGCCCGTCAAATGTCACTGCTCTTTCTCTCCTTAAAGGATAAAGGTGCACATTAAAGCCCTAATTACCTTGCCTTACAGGACCAGTCATGGAATGTCAAACTCTTTAAACATCAGTTCCTAATGCCACAGAGAACTTCGAACGAGACGATTGATGCTTTATTTTACGAAGATGGTTTCCTTAGGAAGCATCTTAATCTGGGCTGTTTTGTGTTAAGTACGACCTTAAAACAAGCCTCTCCTTCCTCTCACCCACTCGGCCTCCTTCCCCCAAAATTTCAAACTGCAAAAAGTTTCCTGTGCATTCGTGCCCCTCCCCCCCCCCCCCCCCCCCCCCCACTGAAACTTCTTGACGGACAGAAACTTTTGGACGCTGCCCTCCCAGGCCCCAAGCTTTGCGCAAAACCCAGCAAAGCCTCCCCAGGGCCACCCTGACGCCCCTGTCGGCCCTCGGGTCGGGAAACGCCCTCCCCAGCCTTCCCCCAGCGGCCTGAAAGTCCGGTCGGGTCGGCCCGGGGAGGGCGGGGCAGGGCGGGGCGGGCCGGCTCCATTGGGGCCAGGCCCGGGGGGGTGGGAAGCGGACAGGCCCCGCCGGGCTTGCTAAAAGGCCGCCGCTTTTCGGCGCGGCCTCTGTTCCAGGAAGTATGTGTCTACTTTCCAAGCTCAGTTTGGCCCCGAATCGGCGTTAAGAAGCAACGGCAAAAACTTTTCAAAAACTTTCGGCCCGCTCCTGCTCCCCCGCCGCAGGGTTCCCTGATGGTCGCCCCCGGGCCGAGCGGCTGCCATCCCCTCCCCCCCTCCCCGCCTCCCGGGAGGCGTGAGGAGCCGCCGCCGCCGCCCCCGCTGTCGGGTGGGACGCGCGGGCGGGCGCGCACCGAGGGGCGGCCGTCGCAGCAGAAACCGTCGGCCTCCTCCTGCGTTCCTGCCCGCCGTGGCAGGATGGACTACCTGACCACGTTCACGGGGAAGAGCGGGCGCCTTCTGCGGGGCACAGCCAACCGCCTGTGGGGCTTCGGGGGTGGCGGCGAAGCCCGTCAGGTGCGCTTCGAGGATTACCTGAGGGAGCCCGCCCAGGGGGACCCCGGGTGCGGGTCCCCGCCCCACCGGCCCCCGGCGCCGTCCAGCCCGGAGGGACCCGGTGAGCCCAGCCTTCCTTCGCGTCCCGCGCGGCCGACCCGGGCTGAGGACAGGGGGGTCGGGGGGACGGCGGCGGGGTGGGCGCCGCGCGAGGGGCCGCGCGCCGGGCGAGCGTTGGCAGGTGGGCCGAGGAGGCCGAGCGCTCGCTCTGCGCTGGGGGCGGAAGACCTCCTCGGGGCTGCGTCGCGTCTCTTCCTGCCCTGCTCTTCCTGCTTTTCTGCACCGGGACTCGACTTTACCGCGCCAACTGTTTCAAGGGTAGGAGCTCTGAAGTTTTTCCCTCCCACTAGGAGGTGAATATTAAGTCAGTTATGACCCTCGTGTTTTTCCTCTCAGTGGATCGTTAAGAACGCCTTGTCTGGCTTGGGTTTGGGCTGGATCATTGTTTTTATTTGACATGTGTGAGAATTCACATCGACGCTTACTTGATACGACTTTGAAAAAGAAAATGCGTAACGTACACAGGAACCCGGATTTTTGTATCGTGTGTTTTGAAAGGCTGCGTGTTGCCTTGAGGGGGCAGAACGTAACAAACTTCTCAGTTGTCATTTTTACCGCCTGTTGTGTTTTCTTTCGTCATAGTGCAGTTGTACTATTCTTAAAAGAAAAAAAAATCAATCGTAATGACACGATACTGATATCCTAAGAAATTTTCTAAAGCCCTTGCTGAAGCGGTATTGGCGTCATGCATACGGTGACTTCTCCAATGTCGCTGGCTTCCTCAGACTTCTCATGGTCATATTTTATTCTTGTTACCTGTTCTGATACGCATTTTGGTGTTATGAGAGTAAGTTATATGAGCATTAGAGTGTTTAGGAATTAGAGAAAAGTACAGAGAATATAAAATCTATCCACAGCCCCACATCCTACGGTTTATTTTAAAGCAGTGAACCAGTGAGGACATCTGTGGATCTGTGTTTAAGTGTGTAGTTTAAGCTTTGAAGAAACTTAAATATTAAAATGTAATTTTTAGCATGGTCCCTTTTGTTAACTTTTCTTCACTTTACATAAAATATTTTCTTCACTTTACATAAAATCTTTTCTTCACAACTTCTGTTTATGAAATTAGAAAAACGAAGGGTTATGTACTTCGTTTCTGCTTTGAAGAACATTAATCAGGTGCAGAATCCTCTTAAAGGTGGACCAGGGATGAGGACTGGAACTTGTGTTTGAATAAAAGATTTGTTTGTGTGTGTAAGATCTCAGTTGACTTGTTGAAAACAGTTGAAATGTGACCAGCCTCTAAGCAGGTGAAGAATATGTGGGGTAACTTTTAACCAGGAAAGGATATGGTGAATATTTTAATAAGCCCAAACATATACATCTGATTCATTGATTCAGAAACATTTATTGAGCACACTGCTATTAATATATCAGACACTCTTTCAGAGTTGCAGCTTCAAAGTATTATACAAAGTCCTCTTCTGGTGAAGCTGGCTTGTGTACTCATGGCCCAGTCTTTAATATTCATGGTGCCCCCAAGTCTCTGATACAAGTTAGAGAAAACTTGTGATGTCACAGTTTTGGCCACAATCAGGTGGGTAGGTACTTGCTACCATTAACTTGCTGAAAGAATTTGTGAAAATTACTTGGTCTTTGGGCCTATATTTTCTTATTTGTAAATGAGGTTGATTACATGGGCTAAAAGGTTCTCAACTCTGGTGCTCTTTTTTTCATTTGGAACAGGATTAGTGAACATGTTGGGAAGTAAAGCTACAAAGTAGCATTCGGGGTTAAAAATATTTTAAGTCTATATAGTTATGCCTACAGAGTTCTGAAGATAGTTCAAGAAATGAGTGTTCCAGCAATAATTTGACCACCCCCTCCTCTTGAATAAGTACAGCTTTCTAAATTAATTCCTTTGAGAGGCAACATGTATATATGCAGGTAAAAAGTAAATGGTTCTTCATTAATTTTTAGTTCAACCTTTGCTTAAAATGAGAGCTCTTTTTTTTTTTTTGGCTTTGGCTGTAGGGTTTTCCATGCATTTGTGTCCTTTGGAATGAGTATCTGTTAGTCTGTTTCAAGGATTTCCTCTACTCTTTTTGCTTTTGACTACCATTATTTTAGATTTTTATAACAGCTGCTTAAGTTCTCTGTTGTTCGTTACTCTTCCTTCAGTTCTTTAAAGTATCCTGTGTGTTATAGCAATATATCTTGTGCAGACACTTCCACACTTGTAGATTGGCTGTATTCCAGGACTCAATTTGTTGTTAGTGACCTTATCTGTCACCATTTCATGTTCAGTAATGATGATGGTAAAATAGTTTTACCATTGAAGGATGGGCCTAATAGAACTTTGGTCATCTGTTTCTGATTTTACTCTTCTGTAAACAGACCACTTACCTGACTGTTAACTGTTACTAATGTCTCTATCCTCTTCAAGGTGTCTGCTTTTGGTCTTACAGTTTATAGTGTTTGCTGACTCCAACACTGTAGTCTCCTCTATGGAAAACCATAATTGGGACTTAAACACATTAAGGAGCTTATCACACCATTGCTCTAGTTAATAACAATTACAAAGAAAACACCATATGACCCCATTTTTGTTCCTGCTAAACAAGTAAATTGGACTTTCCTGGTGGCTTAGTGGTAAAGAATCTGCCTGCAGTGCAGGAGCTGCAGGAAACACATGGGTTTGATCCCTGCATCGGGAAGATCTCCTGGAGGAGGGCATGGCAACCCACTCCAGTATTCTTGCCTGGAGAATCCCTGTGGTCAAAGGAGCCTGGCAGGCTGCAGGCTATAGGATTGCAAAGAGTCGAACACTGCTGAAGTGACTTAGCATTCATGCAAGCAAAGAGTAAATTATTTTATGATTCAAAAAAATTTTTTAGGCCTTGAGCATAGCTCGTGTTTGGAGGCATCACTATAGTCAGTTTACTAGATCACATAGTTATAAGTATGTTAAAAAAATTTTTTTTAGTATTTAGTTGTTGTTGTTCAGTTGCTCAGTCGTCTCCAACTCTGACCCTGCAGAGGCTTCCCTGTCCTTTAACTGTCTGTCACCTGGAGTTGGCTCACACTCATGTCCATTGAGTCGGTGATGCTATCTAACCATCTCATCTTCTGTCACCCCCTTCTTCTGCCCTCAATCTTTCCCAGCATCAGAGTCTTTTCCAGTGAGTCACCTCTTTGCATTAGGTGGCCAAAGTATTGGACCTTCAGCTTCAGCATCAATCCTTCCAATGAATATTCAGGGAATCTGGTTTGGAAGGTCTATGGAATTTGATTATAGAACTTTCACAGGATTGGGGAAACAGAGACTTTTGGAGGGCGCAAACAAAACCTTACGTGCACCAGAACCCAAGAGAAAAAAGCAGTGACCCCACAAGAGACTGAGCCAGACTAGCCTGTGACTGGGAGTCTGGCTGAGGTGTGGGTTGACAGTGGCCTGCCTTGGGGTCAGGGGCACTGACAGCAGCAGTCCTGGGAGGCATGGAGTGCTGGCATAAGTCCTCTTGGAGGAGGTCACCATTACTCCTGCTATAGAGCCTGCAGCCTACCATAGAGTTTGCAAACTCTTAAGATTGGGTCGCCTCAGGCCAAACTGCTGGGAGGGAGCACAGCACCACACATCAGCAGAAAATTAAATATTTAATGAGCATGGCCCTGCCCACCAGAGCAAGACCCAGTTTTCCCCACAGCCAGTGCCTCCCATCAGGAAGCTCACACAAGCTTCTTATCCTCATCCATCAGAGGGTAGACAGAAAGAAAAGCACAGTCACAGAAAACTAACCAAAATGATCACATGGATTACAGCCTTGTGTAACTCACTGAAATATGAGCCATGCTGTGTAGGGCCACCCAAGACAGACAGGTCATGGTGAAGAGTTCTGACAAAACGTGGTACACTGGAGAAGGGAATGACAAACCACTTTCGCAATGTTGTCTTGAGAACCCCATGAACAGTGGGGCTCTAAATATAAATATTAGAGTTCCAACTTAATTGTAATACAGTTTTTATCATAAAATTTCCTGTTATGGCAACTCTATTTCCCACTTGGTGACAGTGTACTTTAAATATGTACAGCTGAACTCATATTTAAAGCTTCTTTTCATTTACTTTTGTCATTTATTAATAAAACAATATATTTTGGGAAACTGACAACAATTAGAGCAGCTAAGAACACTTTATGTGGGGCAGCTACTAGCAAATATTTTTGCTTTATCCTAATAACAACTTGCTGAGGTAAGAACTATTATTAACCCATTTTCCTGATTAAGAAACTTGGCAAGGCAGAGAAATGAGAGAGACAAAATCCATTTGAGTGTTATCTTCCTATTTCTAAGAGTTATGTCAGACAAGAAAAAAGCATGAGAAGAATGCAAGATTCTTTCGTTTGGTGTTAAAGTTAAAACAATTTAGGTAAAGGATAAGATGGATTGTCGTTGAAATTTCTTTAGAGTCAGAAAAATATTAAATGACTGAGTTGAAAATACAAACTCCAAGGAAAGTGTAAGAAAACTTTGATACATTTGGGGTTGGAAATTGAGATGCAGATTGTCTGAAAGAGTTAGATAATAGTTTAGCTTGAACCCAGGAAAGACCAAGTCCCTGTAAAGGATTTGTAGTACCAATTGTTAGAAAGTGGAGTCACTCAGTTGTATCCAACTCTTTGGAACCCCATGGACTGTAGCCTACCAGGCTCCTCTGTCCATGGGATTTTCCAGGCAAGACTGCTGGAGTGGGCTGCCATTTCTTCTCCAGGGGTTCTTCCCAACCCAGGGATCGAACCCAGGTCTCCTGCATTGCAGACAGGCACTTTACCATCTGAACCACCAAGGAAGCCCAATTGTTAGGTGAAGGTGAAGTCGCTTAGTCATGTCGAGACTCTTTGCGACCCCGTGGACTGTAACCTACTAGGCTTCTCCGTCCATGGGATTCTTAAGGCAAGAATACTGGAGTAGATTGCCATTTCCTTCTCCAGGGGATCTTCCCGACCCAGGGATCGAACCCGGGTCTCCCGCATTGGAGGCAGATGCTTTAACCTCTGAGCCACCAGGGAAGTTCAGTTGTTAGGGTAACTTAATTAAGAGTACTGGTCAGTCATAAAAGAGGATAATCCTAGATGTCTGCAGTCTTAGTCTCATTTCCTAAGGTGGGAGGTGGGGAAAGAATCTTTTCTAAACAGCCTCAGTCTGCTCTGATAGAAACTCCGATGAAGTTTGAAGTCATAACAGTGTTGTTCCCGATTCCATTGGTTCTCACGAGTAAAGTTGATTTGCCCATGTTAGAATTGCTGCTCATCTCACAGGATGGCTGAATTTAAGACTTATCTGTGTTTTTGGACAGAACTGCCTGTGAGTATTTCAGGCTACAATAAAGCAGTAAGTCTCAAACTTTAGTGTGGCTCAGCATCACCCAAAGGCTTGTTGAAAATGTTGGACCCCTCCTCTAGAGTTTCTGATTCAGTACTTCTGAGCCAGACCCCATAGTTTGCATTTCCAACAACTCAGCTAATGCTGATGCTGCTAATTTGGGGACCACACTTTGAGAATCACTGCTTTTTTTAGTGGGTACATCAAGATTTGTTCATGTTAAGGTCAGAAGTAAATACAGAAATGATGAAATTTGTTAAATACTTAGTATTTTGCATTAAGCTTAGGAACAATTAATGTATTTGGTCTTTAAAATATTTGTTGTATTTCAGAGAATTAGGCCTATTAGAGTGCATGTAAATTAGTCTAAGAATTTAATTGAAAATGAATACCAAAGAGAACTTTTCATTATATTTAAAACTTTATTGTAATGTTTTTACTAGAGTTAAAAGAGTTCAGAAAGATTTTCTTGTTATAGAGGCAATTAAAGTGTTTACAATAAAATATAGTAGATTTATAAGTGCCTTTTAGTATAGATGAGAGAATTTAATTACTCTAGTTTATAAATGGGATTATTTAAGGATGTCTAGTTTGTTTTCTGATTTAACTATTGAAAGCATCTTAGAAAGTATGTTAAAATTTACTAGTTTTGTAAATATAATACACTGACATAGTTGAAGACTTAAGGGAAAACTGGATTTTTATATATGTACTTCAATAAATCAAAGATTAATTAAAAAGTAAAGTAATTGCAAATAGTCTTCTGTGTGTAAAAACTCCTTAGATGGCCACCAGCAAACTTATATTGAGACACAATACATTTTGTTGAATGAAGGAATATTCATACAAAAAGGGGCATATTTTAAGGTCAGATTAATGTATTAGGGAAAGGCCCAAAATTTGCCTTTGATTTCTAGCAATCAGTGAAAAAAGGGAAATATGATCAGCAATAAATCACAGTGTCACTGAAGGTGAAGGTGAAGTCTCTCAGTCGTGTCCGACTCTTTGCGACCCCGTGGACTGTAACCTACTAGGCTTCTCCGTCCATGGGATTCTCCAGGCAAGAATACTGGAATGGATTGCCATTTCTTTCTCCAGGGGATCTTCCCGACCCAGGGATCAAACCCCGGTGTCCTGCATTGGAGGCAAACTCTTTAACCTCTGAGCCACCAGGGAAGCTTAGTGTCACTGAGGTAAAGATAAACCTGTTGCTTAGGTAAAAGAAACATGACTTTTCCTGATAGAATAAAGAGAAAAAAATTCTCATGTAACTCTTAACACAGCAAAAAAATATCATCTTTATAGTAAATACAGATTCTAATTTCAAAAAGCTATTTTTTTAACACCGTTACTTAATGTAGTTTAGTGGTATAACAACAAAATGCAAGACTGTAAAGACAGTTCCATATAGGGCCAAGACGATTAATTCAGATATGCAGTTATCTGATGGTTTGTCTTAACTGAGAGGTGGGTGCTAGATTCTAAATTTTGGTAAAACTAATGCTTGCTAACTGTGAAGTCATACATAACAAAAATTAAAGTTTAAAAGCTACCTCTAATCCAATATCAAGTGATATTATTAATTTTAGGGTAATGTTATTGTTCAGATCTATTTTATGTATGTGTGTGTGTTAGTTGCCCAGTCATGTCTGACTTTTTGCGACCCCATGGACTGTAGCCTACCAGGCTCCTCTGTCCATGGAATTCTCTAGGCAAGAATACTGGAGTGGGTTGCTATTTCCTTCTCCAGTTTTATGTATATTTGCGTATAAAATGATGAATGGATGACTAGAAGGAAAGAGTGACTAAAAGATAATATTCGTTTGCCTTAAGAAAGTATTTCCTAAATAGTGTGTCTAAAGTTAAGCAGAATTCGCAAAAATATTAAGTGGTTGGTGTTATTACCTTCTTGTTTCAGTTTTAGGTGGGGTTTGTTTAACTCTTAGGTTATTTGAATGGTTCATCTCCCATATTTCTTCTCTCCACTTCCTGGTATTTATTACATTATGTTTGCAATTTTTCCCACTACATAATTGTTCAGTACACCCTGTTAGATCCTTTGATCATTCCTAGAGTTTTTATTTTGATACACTTGGTATAATCTCATTCTTGTGTCTTAAGCAAGCTACACTGTTTTCTTTTTCCCCTAGTGGGTGATTTGCTTCTTATGTATGAATTCTTGAAGAAATTTTCTTTTCCAAGCACTATAATTTAACCGGGAGCAGAAATAGGAATGACTAGATGTGCGTGCACAGGTATGTGTATGTGTAGTAGCCTTTTAGGAGTAGCCACTACATGAAACAGCCCTGGTCTTAAGATAGAAGGAAAAAAGAGCTAAGAAGTATAATGTTGGATCTTAACACTTCTGCCAAAAGGCTTATGGTTTCTATTCATGTCTGACATCAGTATACATGGTACAGTATATTTTCTTTTCCTCCCCAGGGAGACACAAGATATTTAGTAACAGTAGTAATCTATCAAAGTGACTATTAAACAATTAGTTTGACAGACGTTCGAAGATGCTAGTGTTACTGTCATGAGTGGGAAGTTGTAAAGAAGCCTGTTTCTTCTGTCAGTTACTCAGTCTGCAAGCTTGATCCTTTCAAAAGCTCTATTAACAGTGCTTCTCAAATTTATTGTGCATGCCAATGTGAGTCAGTAGTTCTGGAGTGAAATCTGAGATTCTGTGTTCACAGTAAGCTCCCGGGTGATGCCAGTGCTGCTGATCCTTAGAACATAATTTTAACTAGCAAGGCTCTATTAGCACTCTATATGGAAGTTCCCCAGTGGCTCAGCAGTAAAGAATCCACCTGCAGTGCAGGAGACGGGGGTTCAATTCCTGGGTTGGGAATATCCCTGGAGAAGGAAATGGCAACCTGCTCCAGTATTCTTGCCTGAGAAGTCCCATGAACAGAGGAGCCTTGTGGGCTTCAGTCCATGGGGTCACAAAAGAATCAGATACAACTAAATAACAACAGTAGCATTCTATATCATGAAACTTTTCACATAAGAAGTGGGCCACACTCAAAAATTCCTTGACTAGGTAGAGGAAAGGAGCATTAACGGGGAACAGCAAATGTTTTAGAGACCAAGGGACTTGAGATGTTACCAAATAAAGGAAAGGTGAGCATTAAGGACTTAGTTTGGTGCTTCATAAAGAGCAAATAAAATAAAATAGAAAAAGCGCCTCTGATTTTCTCCTTAGTTTGGTCTCCTTTACAGGTTTTGGGAACTGGGAAGACAGAAGCCATTGCAATACATTGTGGAATCTCTTGGAGTAAAGACAGTGAGACTAGACTCATTTCTAAAAGTTCAACTATGAAAAAAAGCAGAAAGGCTGATACCTAGAGCAGGATGGGTACAAAGGTGGAGAAAAACTGAGGGATTTAAAAAAAAATTGTTTTTGTTTTGACTATGGATAAGGAGTCAGTAGCAAGTGAAAGGTTGAAAACATAGGCATAGTTTCCTATAGATAGTTTCTTATAGATGGAATCAGTTAATTAGAAAAGCAATTCTCAGTGTATCTTTCTTAGTTTAGAAGATATTTTCAAAGTTTAAAATCTGTATTATCATATGAAAATATTGACTCCAAGCTCAATATTTTTAACTCGTCAAACTTTTTATCAGTAACTACAGCCAAAATTATAATATTCAGTTATATTAGGAGTCTTTTAGTATATTAAAATGAGACTTCATACAGGATTCATCATTGGTTTTTCAGGCTTGCTTTATTCTAGTTTGCCTTTCCCATTCTATTACCAAAATGATTTTTAATTTAAGGGTCTGATACTGCTTTGTCAATTCTCTGCTTAAAAATCTCTTCGGACTTCTCAGTCTGGTAATAATAGCAAGCTAGATAATTCAGACTGTCCTGCTAAGAACAATTTAAAAAAACTGGACCAATCATTGAAAAGTCTACAATTAATAAATCCTGGAGAGTTTGTGGAGAAAAGGGAACTCCTACACTATTGGTGGAAATATAAATTGTTAGGGTCATTATGGAAAACAGTATGGAGATTCCTTAGAAAACTAAAAATAGAGTTACCTTATTATTCAGCAATCCACTCCTAGTAAATATCCAGAGAAAAACATGGTTCGGAAGGATCCATGCACCCCGTTGTTCATTGCAGCACTGTTTACGATAGCCAAGACATGGAAGCTACCGAAATCTCCATTGACAGATGAATGAATAAAGTTGTGGATATACACAGTGGAATACTACTCAGTCATAGAAGAGAATTAAATAATGCCATTTGCAGCCACATGGATGGACCTAGAGATTATCATACCAAGTGTAGTAAGTCAGAGAAAGCCAAATACTGTATTATATCACTTATATGTGGAATCTAAAATATGATATAACGGAACTAATTTACGAGACAGAAACAGATTCACAGACACAGAAAACTTACCAAAGGGAAAGGGGTGTGGGAAGGGACAAATTGTGAGTTTGGGATTAGCAGATGCAAACTATGATATATAAAATAGGTAAACAACAAGGTCCTACTGTATAGTCCAGGGAACCATATTCAATATTCTCTAATAAACCATAATGAAAAGAATATGTATATATATATGTATAACTGAAAAACTTTGCTATATATGAGAAACTAACACAACATTGTAAATCACCTATACTTCTATTATAAATAAATAGCTGGGCCATAACAAATTTTATTGAGGATATCAGAAAACTGATTGATAGAACTAGATTAGGATCTGAGTGAGGACAGAGGCTGAAGGAAGAGCAGCTCCAATTTGGGATTCCTTTTTTCCCCAGGGGAAGTATTGATTCCAGAAGCAGCAGCTCAGAGATTAAAAGTTGCTGTTGCCAGCCTGTTGGTATAAGGGAACAGGGACACAGTACAAGACCTACCACAGTAGACGAATGAACTACTCTCACTTAGGACCCCCAAAATGCTGTAGGAATAGAGGAAAACTCATAGGATGGTAACTTGGCTTTAAATCATCATTCTTATAACTGCATTAATAAGATTTGGTATTGCTAGTGTCCTCAAGCGTTTGGCAGAAGCAAGCATTAATCCTTTCTAGAGAATTTCAGCTTTCTGTGTGTCAAATTCTGTCTATAGACAATTTTTCATATTTAATTTACAGTACATAAAATATAATTAGGCACCTGATAAGATATCAGAAACAATAAGAGAATAGAAATAGACTCACAGGAACCCTGTATCTTGCAGTTATCAGATTTAAAATAGCTGTGTTGAGAATTTTGAGCTGATTGAGAGTTTTGTAAAGATTCAAACTAAAAACGAAAAATGGATATTCCAGAATTGAAAATAATTTTCTAACTAGGACCTTTGTGGATGAATTTAATAGCAAATCAGCCACCACAGAAGAAAGAATTAGTGAATTGAAAAATAGATCAGAAGAAAATATCCAGAATAAAGGGGAGGAGGTGGAAAATAAAGGCAGGAATAAGTTTAATACAAGATATAATTAGAAGTTCTAATATGTGTATATTTGAGTCCCCAAAGGAAAGGAAAGAGAGAATGAAGGCAGAAGTATTATTTAAGAGAAGAATGACTGAAAATGCCAAGAATGATGAAATTCACAGATTCAAGCATCGCTACAAACCCAAGTGCGTGCATGCTAAGTTGCTTCAGTCGTTTCTAGCTATATAACCTACCAGGCTTCTCTGTCCATGGGATTCTTCAGGCAGGAATACTGGAGTGAGTTGCAATTTCCTTCTCCAAAGCCCCAAGTGGAATCAATACAAATCTCACCAAAGATGAAAAAATTTTTAAAGCATTTAGAACAAGTAGTGCTGTGAGAATAAGATTGACAGTTATTTCTCAACAGAAACAGTGGAAACTAAACAACAGAGGAGAACACCTGCCAACTAAGAATCCATCCCCTGCAAAATTACCCAGAGTTTCAATAAGAATGGTAAATATGAAGGAAGAACCGAATGAACATTGACTGTCTAGAAAAATAATGTCTTAGAGTGTTTTTGAATATATATATATGTAATTGAAATATGCAATAACAATTGCATATAAGTCTTGGTAGGATCACACAGTTTTTAACATCCTTACATTGACCAGAAGGAAGATAAAAGTACTAGTAAATATTAGACTGAATATTAACAATTTAGGCTATAATCTACAGTATGACCACTAACATAATTGTTTAATGTGTTGTGTATGTGTTAGTCACTCAGTCCTGTCCCCCACTGTGACCCCATGGACTGCAGCCCACCAGGCTCCTCTGTCCATGGAATTCTCCAGGCAAGAATACTAGAGTGGGTTGCCATTTACTTCCCCTGTGTATATCAGTTCAGTTTAGTAGCTCAGTCATGTCTGACTCTTCGCAACCCCATGGACTGCAGCACACCAGGCTTCCCTGCCCATCACCAACTCCCAGAGCCTACTCAGACTCATGTCCATCAAGTCAGTGATGCCATCCACAGTCTCATCCCTCCTCCTGCCTTCAGTCTTTCCCACTCTCAGGATCTTTCCAATGAGTCAGTTCTTCTCATCAGGAGGCCAAAGTGTTGGAGCTTCAGCTTCAGCATCAGTCCTTCCAATGAAAATTTAGGACTGATTTCCTTTAGGATTGACTGGCTGGATCTCCTTGCAGTCCAAGGGCCTCTCAAGAGTCTTCTCCAAGACCACAGTTCAAAAGTTTCAATTCTTCGGCGCTCAGCTTTCTTTATGGTCCAACTGTCATGTCTGTACATGACACTGGAAAAACCATAGCTTTGGCTAGACAGACCTTTGTTGGTAAAGTAATGTCTGCGTTTTAATATGCTGTACAGGTAGGTCATAACTTTTCTTCCAAGGAGCAAGTGTCTTTTAATTTCACGGCTGCAGTCACCATCTGCAGTGATTTTGGAGCCCCCCAAAATAAAGTCTCTCACTGTTTCCATTGTTTCCCCATCTATTTGCCATGAAGTGATGGGACCAGATGCCATCTTATATACAGTAGCACATGTATATTCAACCCAAGTCCTGATTTATTCCTCACTTGCCACCCTTTCCCCTTTGGTAATGATAAGTATGTTTTCAATATCTATAGGTCTGTTTCTGTTTTATAAATAAGTTCATTTGTATCATTTTTAAAAAACTAGGTTCCACATATGAGTGATATGACGTTTGTCTTTTTCTGTCTGACTGCCATCACTTAGTATGATAATCTCTAGGTCAATCTATGTTGCTCAATGGGGATTTCCCTGCTGGCCCTTGTGGTTAAGACTCCTGGCTTCCACTGCAGGGGGTATGGGTTTGATCCCTGGTTGGGATACTAAGATCCCACATGCCACGTGGAGCAGCCAAAAATAAATAAATAAAAATAATTGTTTAAAAGTATATCAAACTTTAAGTCTAAAAATATTCTAAGAAAAGGTTCAACATACCAGAAAGACATAACAGTTTTTATTTTGTATGCACCTAATATGGTCTCAAAAGTCTCAAAATATAGAAAGCAAAGTAAAGAAACGTTAGAGCAACTGAATAACCCACAATCATAGTGAGAGATTTTAACAACCTCTATCACTAATTTAAAGAAAAAGCGTGCAGAAACAAACTAATATGTATATAGAAGATCTGAACTCAGTCAGCAAATTTGATCTCAAGGGTATGAAGATAGGTGTTTGTGTGTGGGTGTGTGCATGCATGTCCACACATGTGCACCCACACACACATACAGCACTACCCTTCTGTATAGAAAACACATTCTTTTCAAGCACATGTATATGGAGCATTTGCTATATTTATACATGATTGTAAAGCAAGTTTTGATGAATTTTACAGGTTTTAACTATTTAAGAGTATTTTCTTTTATCACAGTATGGTTAGAAATCAGTAACCAAAAGATGAAAATTTTTAATTGTCATAGATTAGCAAATTAAGCAAAACTCTTAAAATAGCAAATGGAGAAATTAGGGCAGAAGTCATGAAATATTTTGGATGAAATTATTAAAATACAGTGTATCAAAACTTATAGAATACAGTCTAGATGGGAATTTCTTATTTTAGATTACATACATTAAGCTTTTGCTTCTGATAATGTAGAGTAAAATCTAACGCCCTCGCTCTTTCCACCATACCAGATAATTGTTTTATCTCAGGGGAAAGTATTGTATATTCATTTATTCATTTGATATTGAGCACCTTCTATATGTCATGTGTACTATTAGGGTACATTGCATGGTTTTTCAACTTGTGCAGCGTTGACATTTTGTGACAGATTGTTCTCTTGTTGGGAGACGGATTTGTGCATTTTAGCACACAGTATTTAGCTAAACAGTATCCCATTGTAATAACCAAAATTGTGCCTTGGTTTTCTCAGTTCTAAAATGGTAGTAAAAGTGATACCCTCTTTATAAGGTTGACGAATAGGTAAGACAGTAAATGAAGAGTGCTTAGAGCAGTGCTTGGCACATGCTACAATACTGAAGTGGGTAACCTACCCCTTCTCCAGCAGATCTTCCCAACCCAGGAATCAAACCGGCTCTCCTGCATTGCAGGTGGATTCTTTACCGACTGAGCTGTCTGTAAGCCCTGGCATATGCTAGGCACTTAATACATGTTCACTATTATTTTGATTTTCAAATCATAAATATCTATGCATTTCTAAACTGTAATACTAATAACTTTGTGAGGAAGCGAAATGGGGCCTCTCTTTTCCATACTCCCAATCCAGATTCATATTTACTGGCAACTGTCTTTAAAAGGGAGTATAAAGTTAACAAATAAGAAACGGGGCTACGTAACCAGTGTGATCACTTTCAACTCTCAGATACTGTGATTATATTTCTGTATCGATAGAAGAGAACGATTAGTGTATTTCATTGTGCTCTGGTACTTATATATATTAATACATGTTTTAATATTGGTTATTAAAATAATTTTAGAACTTATTCTAATAAGACATTGTAATATATTTTATTATAATTTTAAATTATTAAAGTGAGTGCTTTCAATTTGTTTCAAACTTTAAGCTGCGGAAAACTGATACATTAGTTTTCTTTCTCTGAACTGCACTCCATGGTAAACCTTTGGAAATGATACTGCAATTGCAAATTTAATTGTAATTGGTGGCTCAGACAGAGAATCTGCCTGCAATGCAGGAGACCCAGGTTTGATCCCTGGGTCAGGAAGATCCCCTGGAGAAAGGAATGGCAACCCATTCTAGTATTCTTACCTGGAGAATTCCATGGAGAGAGGAGCCTTGTGGACTACAGTCCCTTGAGTCGCAAAGAATTGGACATGACTAACACTTTCTTTTAGACCTTTAATGAACTCTTTCACAGATTAAAAAAATACTACTATACAAAGCAAGTGCAGACCATCATTTACTCCTGAAATCATGAAAGGATATATATTATTAGTTAAAAGTAATCTGAAATTATATTTTTCATTGTTTTTAAATTGCAAAATGAGATAGAGGAAAGGAATTAATTTTTTAAATGTATTTTAAAATAGCTTTAATGTTTTATCACAAAAAACAAACTTAAATATATACTGTTTAATGGAGAAAAATTGGAGTATAGTGAAAAGAAAAAATGCTGTGTTTCCCCAAGAATTATACCATTTTTCATTCCCAGCATAACTTTAGGAAAACACCTCTTTTTCTACAGCCAAACAGTATATAGTTTTCTTCTTTGTCCACTTTTCTTTAAAAAACAAAATGACTGTAAGAATTGTGGCAGTTCTAGGTACAGTTTAAGCCGTAGCTTCAAAACATTATTTCATTCAGATTTGATGCTTGCTATGTGTTAGGCTCTTTGTTAGGCACTGAGGAGTCATTGTGGAACTATGTAGGGTGTTTTATAGGTTACAGTTCAGTGGAAGAGATTTAAAAAGAAACTTAAAACTGTGCCAGATACTGTGAAGGAAACAAAGATACTGTATGACTAGTAGTAGAGATCTGCCTTAACCTGGGTGATCAGGAAGGTTTTAGCCTTTTTAAGTACTGTAGAGCTAACTGGGATTTTTTGAGATTCGAACTTTATTTTTATCATTGTTAATGCTTCATTAGAACCATTCACCCAACTGAGCTAATTAGATACATATAAACAAACTCTAGTATAGTCAAAATATCAATTAAGATTGGATGGAGGGAGAACAAAGAGGAAGATATTTTCTAAATTCCTTAGGCTTAGGTAGAACTAATTTTTCTTTGAAAATTACTGTTTTAATCTTGTAAAAATTGAGCATAACTATAACGTCTTGTTATGTTTATGAATCGTACTCAGTTTAGAGTAAGAGTAAAACTTATTAGTTTTTTAGAGATTGATTTTATTTAAAATTGTTTAGATAGGAGTGCTATTTTATCAGTTCTGTGCAATCTTTGTTACATGAAGTACAGATGAGAAAGGTAACACTAATACAGAATTTAAAACAGATACTATAAACTTGGTGGTAATGATGTGTTCAAATGAAATATCTTGATAAGCAAGTGACAAATAGTTGGCACTCTATCTGAAATGGAGTGCATAAAAAGTATGTTTATATGTGAAAGCATATCTTAATCTACTTCATGGTATGTATAAAGAATACAGTATTTTAATACAACTCCATAGTGAAGATTTTGTCTTTAACTATGATTGTATTAGAACTAGAGATGTTTTCCTCTGTGAAGATTAATGTTACATGCCTCAAACTTGGTTTGGTTAATAATAATAATAAATCTTCAAATATACATTATTATAATAGGACTAGATGTGTTGAAAGATATTTAATTTACTTTTTAATAACAATTTACTTTTAATAAATTAATAAATTTTGAGTCCTTAATTTACTTTTTAATAACTTCCTTATTTACTTTTTAATAACTTCCTTCCAGCTGACAGTTATGTTTCTTCAATTTGTTTTTTTAATTGGAGGATAATTGCTTTAAATATTGTGATGGTTTCTGCCATACATCAGCATGAATCAGCCATAGGTATACATATGTTCCCTCCCTCTTAAACCTTCCTCCTGCCTCCCACCGTGTCCTACCCCTCTGGGTTGTCAGAGAGCACCCAGTTGAGCTCCCTGCATCATACAGCAAATTGCCAGTGGCTGTCTGTTTACATGTGCTAATATGTATGTCATTCTCTCAGTTAATCTACTCTCTCTTTGCTACTCTCTCAATTCATCCCACCCTCTCCTTCCCCCACTGTGTCACAAGTGTGTTCTCTGTATCTGAGTCTTTATTGTTGTTGTTTTGCTAAGTCCCGTCCCAACTCTTTGCAACTCCATAAACTGCAGCACGCCAGGCTTCCCTTTCTATCCCTATCTCCCAGAGTTTCCTCAAACTCATGTTCATTGAATCAATGATGCCATCCAACCATCTCATCCTCTGTCACTCCCTTCTCTTGCCATCAGTCTTTCCCAGCATCAGAGTCTTTTCCAATTTGTCAGCTTTTCACATCGGGTGACCGAAGATTGGAGCTTCAGCTTCAGCACCAGTCCTTCCAATGAATATTAAGGATTGATTTCCTTTAGGATTAACTATTTTGATCTCCTTACTGTCCAAAGGACTCTCATGAGTCCTCTCCAGCACCACAATTTGAAAGCATCAATTTTTTCCATGCTCAGCCTTCCTTGTGGTCCAGTTCTCTCATCCATACATGACTACTGGAAAAACCATAGCTTTAACTGTATGGACCTTTGTCAGAAAAGTTGGTGTCTCTGCTTTTTAATATGCTGTCTAGGTTTGTCATAGCTTTCCTTCCAAGGAACAAGCGTCTTTTAATTTCATGGCTGCAGTCACCATCCTCAGTGATTTTGGAGCCCAAGAAAATAAAATCTGTCACTGCTTCCACTTTATCTATTTGCTATGAAGTGACAGGACCAGATGCCATGATCTTAGTTTTTTGAATGTTGAGTTTTAAGCCACCTTTTCACTCTGCTCTTTCACCTTCATCAAGAGGCTCTTTAGTTTCTCTTCACTTTTTGCCATTAGAATGGTATCATTTGCATAGCTGAGGTTGTAGATATTTCTCCCAGCAATCTTGATTCCAGCTTGTGAGTCATCCAGCCCAGCATTTAGCATGATGTACTCTGCATATAAGTTATATAAGCAGGGTGACAATATATGGCCTTGACATACTCCTTTCCCAATTTGGAACCAGTCTATTGTTCCGTGTCTGTTTCTAACTGTTGCTTCTTGTCCTGAATACAGGTTTCTCAGGAGGCAGGTCAGGTGGTCTGGTATTCCTATCTCTTGAAGAATTTTTCAGTTTGTTGTGATCCACACAGTCGACAGCTTTTGCATAGTCAATGAAGCAGAGAAGATTTTTTTTTGGAATCCCTTTGCTTTTTCTCTGATTCAGTGGATGTTGGCAATTTGATCTCTGGTTCCTCTGCCTTTTCTAAATCCAGCTTGTACATCTGAAAGTTCTTGTTTCATATACTGTTGTAGCCTAGCTTGAAGGATTTTGAGCATTACCTTGCTCTCATTTGAAATGAGTGCAGTTGTACTGTAGTTTGAGCATACTTTGGCGTTGCCTTTCTCTGGGATTGGAATGAAAACTGACCTTTTCCAGTCCCGTGGCCACTGCTGAGTTTCCACATTTGCTGGCATATTGAGTGCAGCACTTCAACAGCATCATCTTTTAGGACTTTAAATACCTGAGCTGGAATTCCACCACCTCCACTAGCTTTATTTGTAGTAATGCATTCAGTGAGTGTATCTCTGCCCTACAAATTGCTGCCCTACAAATGTTACATCAGTAACATTTTTCTAAACTCCATTTATATGTGTCAGTATGCAATATCTGTTTTTTTCTTTCTGACTTCACTCTGTACAACAGGTTCATCTACCTCACTAGAACTAACTCAAATTCGTTCCTTTATATGACTAATAGTCCATTGTTTATATGTACCACAACTTCTTTATCCATTCATATGTCGATGGACATCTAGGTTGGTTCCATGTCCGAGCAATTGTAAATAGTGCTACTGTGAACACTGGGGTGCATGTGTCTTTTAGAATCATGGTTTTCTCAGGGTATATGCCCAATAGTGGGATTTCTGGGTTATATGGTAGTTTTATTCCAAGTTTTTAAGTGAGGACTCCCCACCCTGCATGTGACTCAGCAGTAGTGCCCTGTCTCCATGGCTTCCAAGCTTTTGTTCAAAAGCATTCCCTGCCACCATATCTTCTCTCCTGTCTCCTCCTGCCATCTCTCTGAAGTCAAAAGCAGTCCTCGCCCTGGGATTGCTCTCCAAACCCTACACTCCAGTTCCCAGCCATCACGCATTCTGGTGGACTTAGGTTTCTGTCCAGGGTGTGTAGGGTCGCGTCCCAGATTGTGTGGGTCTCACTCTATTCAGACTGTCACATACCAGCTGCTTCACTCTCCAGCAGTTTTGAATGCTTCCCCTCGGTCCCAACTGATTGCCCCAAATGTGGGGATCTCACCCCTGCTTCAGCTTCCCCACCTGCTGGGTGCACATCTGACCCTGCTCACTCTCCTCTTCTTTTTTCCTTCCTTCCTTCATCCTGCTGAGTTTTGTGTGGCTCTATATATTCCTTTCTGGTGGTCGGGGACTCCTGCCAGCCTTAGCTCGTGCTCCGCATGATCTTTTGCATCTGATCTTCTGTGTTCCTGATACATCCATGGAGAGAGATGTGCCCCATATCCACCTACTTCTCCGCCATCTTGTCTCCTTCCTTACTTAGGTTTTGAATTGACTTCCAGTTATTGTAGTGCTTCATACCAGTCAGTTTGTAAACCTACCAGGGAAGGAAGTACATTTACTTATTTTGATACTTGGTTGTATTTTAGAGCAGAGAATCCTAGGTGGCAAGCTGTATTCCTGGTCAATCTTTAAATATTTGCTACCTCAGCTCTATTTAACTGTCCTTACTCTGAAAGGGAAAATAATTTAATAGAATTTTACATCATCTTTTTTTCCAGATACTGGCCAAAAGAAGACCCTAGACAAAAAAGATGGGAGAAGAATGTCTTTTCAGAAACCCAAAGGGACTATTGAATATACTGTAAGTTAATTGTTTTGGAAAAGGTGATTTCTGTTTGTGATAGACTTCTTGGAGGTATTCTTTGTTTATATTGTAAATGAGACCAGGGTTCCTAATTGCCTTATTTTAAAAATCTCTACTTCACTGTCAACTTTTATTAACAATGATACTTGTTTTTAGGATTTTTTTTTCTTAAAGAGAAATTTTATTAAGTGTGATATGAAGGTAATTCTAGAAAATTTAATAAAATAATAGTTTACTGGGAGTTAAAGTTTCTGTGCTACAGTAATTTTTATTAGATTGGGCTTCTAGGGAAGCACGTACTTTTTAAAAAATGTGATCTTCATTGTATTCCCAGCAATGAGAATGAGAATGACAGAATATGGAAAAAACAAATTGATATTAATTTTCTAGAATAACCTCTCTCATTTGATTATTTGGACTGATATATAGCTAAGTTTCTCTGTTCTAGAAATGGCTCTCAAAAATGTCCTTAGTGTCAGCTTTCCATATTTCTGGTTACTGTGGAGAACTAAAGTGAGAAATCTAATCTGTGGTATGCTGCTTATTTGATTAAATGTAAATGTTGTTAGATAATGTTAACATGTTAGAAAGCAGTTGTTTGTTTTTTTTTTTAAATGATAAATTTGACTTTATTAAGATGAAAAATTTCTGCTCCATGAAGGACTTTTTTTTCTTTTTTTCAATTTTTTTATTTATTTTTTTAAATTTTAAAATCTTTAATTCTTACATGTGTTCCCAAACATGAACCCCCCTCCCACCTCCCTCCCCATAGCATCTCTGTGGGTCATCCCCATGCACCAGCCCCAAGCATGCTGTATCCTGCGTCAGACATAGACTAGCGATTCAATTCTTACATGATAGTATACATGATAGAATGCCATTCTCCCATATCATCCCACCCTCTCCCTCTCCCTCTGAGTCCAAAAGTCCGTTATAGGCAGCTGCGTCTTTTTTCCTGTCTTGCATACAGGGTCGTCATTGCCATCTTTCTAAATTCCATATATATGTGTTAGTATACTGTATTGGTGTTTTTCTTTCTGGCTTACTTCACTCTGTATAATCGGCTCCAGTTTCATCCATCTCATCAGAACTGATTCAAATGTATTCTTTTTAATGGCTGAGTAATACTCCATTGTGTATATGTACCACAGCTTTCTTATCCATTCATCTGCTGATGGACCTCTAGGTTGTTTCCATGTCCTGGCTATTATAAACAGTGCTGCGATGAACATTGGGGTACATGTGTCTCTTTCAATTCTGGTTTCCTCGGTGTGTATGCCCAGCAGTGGGATTGCTGGGTCATAAGGGAGTTCTATTTGCAATTTTTTAAGGAATCTCCACACTGTTCTCCACAGTGGCTGTACTAGTTTGCATTCCCACCAACAGTGTAGGAGGGTTCCCTTTTCTCCACACCCTCTCCAGCATTTATTGCTTGCAGATTTTTGGATCGCAGCCATTCTGACTGGTGTGAAGTGGTACCTCATTGTGGTTTTGATTTGCATTTCTCTGATAATGAGTGATGTTGAGCATCTTTTCATGTGTTTGTTGGCCATCCGTATGTCTTCTTTGGAGAAATGTCTATTTAGTTCTTCGGCCCATTTTTTGATTGGGTCGTTTATTTTTCTGGAATTGAGCTGCATAAGTTGCTTGTATATTTTTGAGATTAGTTGTTTGTCAGTTGCTTCATTTGCTATTATTTTCTCCCATTCAGAAGGCTGTCTTTTCACCTTGCTGATATTTTCCTTTGTTGTGCAGAAGCTTTTAATTTTAATTAGATCCCATTGGTTTATTTTTGCTTTTATTTCCAGAATTCTGGGAGGTGGATCATAGAGGATCCTGCTGTGATTTATGTCTGAGAGTGTTTTGCCTATGTTCTCCTCTAGGAGTTTTATAGTTTCTGGTCTTACATTTAGATCTTTAATCCATTTTGAGTTTATTTTTGTGTGCGGTGTTAGAAAGTGATCTAGTTTCATTCTTTTACAAGTGGTTGACCAGTTGTCCCAGCACCACTTGTTAAAGAGATTGTCTTTACTCCATTGTATATTCTTGCCTCCTTTGTCAAAGATAAGGTGTCCATATGTGTGTGGATTTATCTCTGGGCTTTCTATTTTGTTCCATTGATCTATATGTCTGTCTTTGTGCCAGTACCATACTATTTTGATGACTGTGGCTTTGTAGTAGAGCCTGAAGTCAGGCAAGTTGATTCCTCCAGTTCCATTCTTCTTTCTCAAGATTGCTTTGGCAATTCGAGGTTTTTTGTATTTCCATACAAATCTTGAAATTATTTGTTCTAGTTCTGTGAAAAATATGGCTGGTAGCTTGATAGGGATTGCATTGAATTTGTAAATTGCTTTGGGTAGTATACTCATTTTCACTATATTGATTCTTCCAATCCATGAACATGGTATATTTCTCCATCTATTAGTGTCCTCTTTGATTTCTTTCATCAGTGTTTTATAGTTTTCTATATATAGGTCTTTAGTTTCTTTGGGTAGATATATTCCTAAGTATTTTATTCTTTTCGTTGCAATGGTGAATGGAATTGTTTCCTTAATTTCTTTTTCTACTTTCTCATTATTGGTGTATAGGAATGCAAGGGATTTCTGTGTGTTGATTTTATATCCTGCAACTTTACTATATTCATTGATGAGCTCTAGTATTTTTCTGGTGGAGTCTTTAGGGTTTTCCATGTAGAGGATCATGTCATCTGCAAACAGTGAGAGTTTTACTTCTTCTTTTCCAATTTGGATTCCTTTTATTTCTTTTTCTGCTCTGATTGCTGTGGCCAAAACTTCCAGAACTATGTTGAGTAGTAGAAGAAGGCCACTACATAATGATCAAAGGATCAATCCAAGAAGAAGATATAACAATCATAAATATATATGCACCCAACATAGGAGCACCGCAATATGTAAGACAAATGCTAACAAGTATGAAAGGGGAAATCAACAATAACACAATAATAGTGGGAGACTTTAATACCCCACTCACACCTATGGACAGATCAACTAAACAGAAAATTAACAAAGAAACGCAAACTTTAAATGATACATTAGATCAATTAGACCTAATTGATATCTATAGGACATTTCACCCCAAAACAATGAATTTCACCTTTTTTTCAAGTGCTCATGGAACCTTCTCCAGGATAGATCACATCCTGGGCCATAAATCTAAACTTGATAAATTCAAAAAAATTGAAATCATTCCAAGCATGGTCTTTTCTGACCATAATGCATTAAGATTAGATCTCAATTACAGGAGAAAAACTACTAAAAATTCCAACATATGGAGGTTGAACAACACACTTCTGAATAACCAACAAATCACAGAAGAAATCAAAAAAGAAATCAAAATATGCATAGAAACTAATGAAAATGAAAACACAACAACCCAAAACCTGTGGGACACTATAAAAGCAGTGCTAAGAGGAAAGTTCATAGCAATACAGGCATACCTCAAGAAACAAGAAAAAAGTCAAATAAATAACCTAACTCTACAACTAAAGCAACTAGAAAGGAAGAATTGGAGAACCCCAGAGTTAGTAGAAGGAAAGAAATCTTAAAAATTAGGGCAGAAATAAATGCAAAAGAAACAAAAGAGACCATAGCAAAAATCAACAAAGCCAAAAGCTGGTTCTTTGAAAGGATACATAAAATTGACAAACCACTAGCCAGACTCATCAAGAAGCAAAGAGAGAAAAATCAAATCAATAAAATTAGAAATGAAAATGGAGATATCACAACAGACAACACAGAAATACAAAGGATCATAAGAGACTACTATCAGCAGTTGTATGCCAATAAAATGGACAATGTGGAAGAAATGGACAAATTCTTAGAAAAGTACAATTTTCCAAAACTGAACCAGGAAGAAATAGAAAATCTTAACAGACCCATCACAAGCACGGAAATTGAAACTGTAATCAGAAATCTTCCAGGAAACAAAAGCCCAGGTCCAGACGGCTTCACAGCTGAATTCTACCAAAAATTTCGAGAAGAGCTAACACCTATCCTACTCAAACTCTTCCAGAAAATTGCAGAGGAAGGTAAACTTCCAAACTCATTCTATGAGGCCACCATCACCCTAATACCAAAACCTGACAAAGATATCACAAAAAAAGAAAACTACAGGCCAATATCACTGATGAACATAGATGCAAAAATCCTCAATAAAATTCTAGCAATCAGAATCCAACAACACATTAAAAAGATCATACACCATGACCAAGTGGGCTTTATCCCAGGGATGCAAGGATTCTTCAATATCCGCAAATCAATCAATGTAATTCACCACATTAACAAAATGAAAAATAAAAACCATATGATTATCTCAATAGATGCAGAGAAGGCCTTTGACAAAATTCAACATCCATTTATGATAAAAACTCTCCAGAAAGCAGGAATAGAAGGAACATACCTCAACATAATAAAAGCTATATATGACAAACCCACAGCAAACATTATCCTCAATGGTGAAAAATTGAAAGCATTTCCCCTAAAGTCAGGAACAAGACAAGGGTGTCCACTTTCACCGCTACTATTCAGAAAGCAGTTGTTTTAACTATATAGTTTGTCTAATATTTTGTCATATCTGTATTAAGAAAATAGTAGGTTATACATTTGTGTCATCACAAAGCCTTCCAATCTTGGCTTGAGTCTTGATTATTTTTTATAAATTCTAAAAATTGAACAAAGTATCAAAACCTTGAGTTACACTTTGTTTTCATAAACTGTGTAATTGACAGTTGAAACTTTAAGTATTTTTAAAAGGTTTGAAATGACATAATTTGGGGTAGAAATGTATTTACTACTATCAAAAGAATCTTCTCTCAAACATATTATAAACCTGAGTGTGCTTGTACCTTCTCTGCCTAATTGAGAAACTAAGAATATAAATTCATTAAGTAGCGTGATTTGATGTTTCATTAAGGCATAAGACTGTAGGCATGGGGCATTTCATTGTCTAAATATGTAATCACGCGATTGTGAAGAATTATGACATTTTAGTTGGTTTTGAATTCAAGAGCTTACCAATTTTTTTTTTTCGCAATTCAATAAAACTTGTGTTATTGGTTGCAAATTGAAATTCAAAAACCATTATTTTGGGGAAAAGCTTAATTGAAATTTACAGTTACAATTGACCCTTTTTATCCTTGGGTTCTGCATCCACAGATTCAACCAACCATGGATTGAAATATTTTGGGGAATAAAATGCCAGAAAGTTCCAAAAAGCAAAACTTGAATTTCCCTTACTGGCCATTGTATTGGTATTATAAGTAACCTAGAGATGATTTAATGTATATGAAGGACATGTGTAGGTTATATGCAAATACTGTGCCATCTAATATAAGGGATCTGAGCACCTGTGGATTTTTATATCTGTGAGACTGCTGGAACAAATCTCCCAGGATACTGTATTTTACACCTGTTTTGTTGGTTCTGCTCTTGTTGATTCCAAATGTGAGTGGTCCCTTGTATCTTTTCACTTTTGCATTTCCATTCTCTTAATCAGAAATCTAAAGAACTTGACTATCTGAAGTGAGACCCAAACTTTTTTCTGTTTCTACCTTTCTAGATGCTTGCATTTCTTACTACTAACTTCATATTTAACAAACTATAGAAAACCTTACACCAATTATTTCTTCATCCTTGCCCAGTGCCTACTTTTTATTCCATTTACCATCAGTCTGTTGTTCATCCAGGTTGGCATTTTTGGATTTAGCATCAGTTGCTCATTAATGTTCACACCTGTGACATTCTACAACTACTTCTGTATTACCACCTCATTCAATCCATTCCTATATTCTCTTCAGTCTTATTTGAAAATCTTATACCTTAATCTCTCTTACATTTTTATTACTTTAAAGATGATCTACTGCTGTAGTAGTATATTGGTTTTTCTGCATCAGTTCTCTTGTCTCATCAATCTTGGACCTGTTGCCACAAATCTAAGATGCCTCTGAGCCACATAACTTTATTGCTTTATATTGGTGGGTTTTTCTTAATTACTTCATTACCCCGATTAGTAATAACAGTGAAGATAAAATGTGCATTAATTCATATGAAATGAAGTAATTTTTTAAATTTTCAGATGTTACAGCAAAGTAAAATTGGTTTACAGAGAGCTTTTACATACATTATTTCAATAAAGTAAGTGAAATACCATCTCACTGCATAGATGAGAAAGTTTGCACAGAACGGAGCAGAACTAGGTTATTTACTCATGTCTTTGGCATCAATTTGGTTTTATAAACCTTAAAAGGAAAATATATATTTATTGGATATATTTAGCCCCCCCACATTAATGTCTACTTTTCCTGACTTTTCAAAGTCTATTACAGTCTAATTCAAAATACCCCATTAATATCATCCTTTCTTGAGATTTAACTCTAGTTATTTCCCTTCCTAAAAATCATAAATTCATAAGTGTACTCTGGATGGTTTAGGTGGAAGAGACAGTATCTCACAAATGTGTTTTGTAACTTTTCTATCTCTGATATGTCGGTTCTATTCTTTCCACTTTGAATGTTCTTTTCCCTTTTCTCTGCTTCTCAAATTCTTACCCCTTCTTCAAGATTTAGCTTTAAATCTTTTTCATAAAATCTTTCTTGAACATTTAGAAACAACCTTCAAGATTAAGCTTTAAGTCTTTTCCATAAAATCTTTCTTGAACATTTAGGAACAAATATGTTGCTTTATCTCTACTCACCTTTTGTTGTATTTGCTGTTTCATTTAAACTGCTTTTCATCTTTTATATAATCTTTTTTGTCTTTCTTACTTTCCAACTAGATTGTAAATCTTTTGTGCAGTAAAACTATTTAATTGCACTTCATTTTGTTCTGTACAGAGCTCTCGTAATGCTTTATTTATGGAGAATTATAAAGGAATATGTTGACCAATCAAATGACTTTTTTGTTTCAGGATAATTGGCAAATAAATCTCATAATTTTAAGATTTCTATAAGTATGATTCATCAAGATATGCTGATTCACAAACATATTCCTCAGCTTTGGTTTGAATATATTTTCTAATTTATCCATTTAAATGACAGGTTAGGTACATAAAGGTTACTAGAAATAGCATTTTAAGTTTAATACAACATGCTTTGCTAGAGTAAAATTACTGTATAAAAGTTATATATTTTTAGAAACTATAATATATTGCTTTAAAGCTTTTGTAAGATGAAAATCACTTGTGTTTTGTAAATTATGGTTTGTATTTTGAAATTGCTTGAAGTAGAGAACTTCATATAATTGTAATGTATGATGGTAAAGCATATACTCTGATAATAGATTGAGACTAATTGTTAACAAATGCAAAATTTCTCAAGCTATTCTATCTCTAAAAATGGAAATACACCACTTACTAATCAAATTGTTCCATAGACATATTAATGATCATTAAACCTTATGGTTTAGATTTTTCTCTTTTAACACATTAATTTCTTTTTCTTTTAAACAGGTTGAATCAAGGGATTCTTTGAATAGTATAGCCCTGAAATTTGATACAACGCCCAACGAACTTGTTCAATTAAATAAATTATTCTCCCGAGCAGTTGTTACTGGACAGGTATCATTTTCTATATGCATTGATGGTTAGAAACATTTGGTTATTAAGACAGAGTGTCCATTACAATGTAGTTAATTTAAGAAGAATAATTTTGTGCGTACTTTGAACAAATCATATTGGTTCTAGAAGAGATGATTAAATGTCACATATCCATGTGAATTTTTAATATTATTGAAAATAACTAAATTGGCTTTTCAAATATAGTTTTAAAGAGCTTTCAGAAATATTCAAAGCAGTACATGTATATGATAAAATTCAAACTTCTTTAAGGGTAATTTATCTCAGAGTTAAAGTTTTCCTTTTCCAGAAGCAACCGCAGTTACCAGTTTGTATACCCTTCCAAAAATACTCGAGCCCTTCTTTCTTCTTTTTTTAAAAAAGAAGATTTTGATCGGGAAAATGTTCTATTTATGCATCACTCAGTCTCAGACTTTCTCATGTATCTAGAATGTTACACTGTAGCGGTATATAAGTATGCGTTGGAAATATTGTGGATTTGGTTCCAAACCACTGCAGTAAAGCAAATATCGCAGTAAAGCAGGTCATAGAATGATTTGGTTTCCTAGTGTGTATAAAAGTTATATCTACACTGGACTGTAGTTTGTTAAGTGTGTAATAGCATTATGTATAAAAAAGTATATACCTTGATTTAAACCATAATTTGAGAGAACTTTATTACTGAAAAATGCTAACCATCATCTGAACCTTCAGAGAGTCATAGTTTTTTTGCAGTAGTCACTGATCTCATATCAACATAACAAACAGTAGTAAAATGTTTGAAATATTTCAAGGATGACCTGACTGTAACACACAGACAGAAAATGACCAAATGCTGTTGGAAAATGGCACTAATAGACTTGCTTGAGTCAGGATTGCCCCAGACTTTCAATTTGTAAAAATGTAGTATGTGTGGAGCACAGTAAGGTGATGCCAGTAAAACAAGGTGTGCTTATATTATGATTTAATAAGCATAGTGAACTGTGGATTTTCTGCTTTTTTTGCTATTGTAAACATTGCTGTAAGGAACACTCTTGTTTCTGTCTTTTTCTTTGTATTCAGGTGTATCGATAAAGTGAAGTCCTAGACATAAAATGGCTCAGTTAAAGAATGTGTGCATTTTAAACTTTGCTGACTGTCCCAGATTGTCCTTTAAGAGGAACACCCATAATTTATAAGGATTGTTGTTTCCCTTCACTGTCGCCCACAGTCTGTGTTATCAAACCTATCGAAATTAAATTTGAATCTTTTTAAACTTTGTTAAAGATTATTTCAGTAATAAGATACTTTTAATCTGAAGGTTTTAATTTTTAAAATTTATTCCTGAAGGATATTGTTAATAGTGTTTTCTTAGAGAACACCATCTGACTATTAATATTTTAGTTTGACTGAATCTTTATGTGAATGTTTTCTTTCAGGTTTTATATGTTCCTGATCCTGACTATGTCTCCAGTGTTGAGAGCTCTCCATCTCTCAGCCCCATAAGTCCTCTGTCACCAACATCATCCGAGGCAGAATTTGAGAAGACCACTGTAAGCTTCCCTTCTTTACAAAGCTATCAAGAAATGGCACTGTATATATATCATTGTTATTTAATCTTAGTTTAACTATGGCTAGAATAAAATTTTACCTCATTTTGTTAATTAAATTTGTAAGTCCTAATTTTTAAAGTGAAACATTCTTATTAAATCAGATTGCTTAAATTAACTTACTGTTAGTGGTGGTAGTAATCCAAAGATACTCATCAGCCCTCTTTAAATATCATGTCATAATTTATAAATATCATAATAATTTAAATGATAATTTATATATTTAATAAGTTAATCATGTAATATCATGTTGGCTATCTTATAAAAATGACAACACTGTACCTTTGTGACCCCATGGACTATAGCCCACCAGGCTGCTCTGTCCATGGAATTCTCCAGGTAAGAATACTGGAGTGGGTAGCCATTCCCTTCTTTAGGGCATCTTCCTGACCCAGGGATCAAACCTAGGTCTCGTGCATTGCAGGCAGATTCTTTACTGTGTGAGCCACCAGAGAAGCGCATGAAAGGAATATATTACATTTATTCTCATCATCGATGAAAATGGGAGTGAGGTTCTAATGATAGGTATTACTGGACCAAATGATGCAGGAATACCTTTTTGAACTTGGCCATACCATTTTCTCATGGGCCTTAACAAAGAGATGCATTCATAAGGGGCAATGACAAAGGAGAGTAGTGTAACCTTAGGTTAGGTTAATTTAGCTGTGTTCCATTCTCTAAAGCAAAATTGTGAAAAGCTTGACTATAGCATTTTACCTGACTAGAAACCTGTGGGGTCCTTTTCTTGTCCTTTGCTTTAACCCAAATCTGCCTATTAAGTGGCTTTATTAGGCATAAGATGAAAGAGAAGAGAGTGCTGAAGCTCAAGAGAGCAATAAAACCTGCATGAAAATGCTGTCTTCTTCACTTTGCCATGTTGGTAAAAGAGAGGGAAAGAACAATAAAACCATGAAACATTTTTAACCTTTAGTGCCTCAGCTTCTGTCAAAGGTGGCCCCAAAGTGTCCTCTAATATGACTAGTCATATGAATAAATTCTTTCTCTCTGAGATGAATCCAGGAAAACAGTAAGAAACATGAGTTCTTGAAGTTCCCTTTACCCAAGTGATCGTCATCACCTACTGTCTGATTGTGGTCAGTCATCAGAAATAATTCTTTTGAACAGTAATTTTATAGACTTTAGTTATATCTTTTTAAAGCTAGAAATATATTCATTACTAGCCTCTAAGATAATATTCCCATGTGACTTTTTATATACAGTATCTCGAGTGCTTCTGTCTCTATAATTATTGAATGTATATTTCCCACATTCTGTGTGTAAGTTCCTTAGAAGCAAGGATTTTATGATCTTATGTTTTATTTGATATAATTCATCTGTATTATATTAATTCAAATATTATTTGTTAGTTTTTTAATATGTTTCCCATAAATTGTCAAAAGTTTATATTTCTAATATTCACTGATTGGTTTCCTGAATGTTCAGCTTTTTAATGGCTTATTTATAAGGCTAAAATGTTATTACCATAAAGGATCTCAGTGGGATTTTTTAATATTTTATTTTTATATAAAATATAATCTTTGGGAATTATCGAACAGTCTCCCCTCATGTTTTCATATATTGATGAAGAATGTGGAAGAAGATAGAATGAAAGTGAGAGTAAGTATATGCTAAAGAGCTAAAATTTACTATGTGTCATGTAAAATTCTAAGCAATTTAAAAGAATCACCGTCTAAGCCTAACCTCAAACTTAAGAGATAAGCTCCTGGCCTGGCTGTCTTTGTTTTTCCCTCTAGACCTATTCTACATCCTTCTTCATCCTTTTAGGTGGTAGCCTGCATCATGGATGGGCCACCTTGACCTTTCATTTCTTTTGGTTTTGGTCTTCTGAGAACATTAACAAGATAAGAGGAACAGAGGAGGAACATATTTATTCAGCTGTCTTCCTACAGGGTCACTTCAGAGTGGCTGCATTCTTCAGCAGCTAATTTCTTATCATATGACCGTTTCCACAGAGCCCTCCCTGTCGGCTCTCTCCCTTAATTCTTTGGGCCTATGGGTGATAATGAAGCCTCTGTTGTTTGCCCTAAATTTTCATATATACTGCATACCTTTGTAAATAGTTCCATTATTATTCTCTCCTAAAATCATTCAAATTGGTGTGCCATCTGTTTCTTCCAGTACATTAACAGTTACAGTGCTTGTTTTACAGATGAGGAAACTGAGGGAGAAAGGTTAAGTACTCTTGTGTTTATTACTCAGTTTGCTAGTATCTGAATCAGGATTTCAAGGCAGAGTCCATGCTTTTTGAATTTCCACTTTATAGCTGGAAATTGGTAACTCGGAAACTACTGTTGCTCAGTAAATATTTGGACCCAGCTCCTAAAGATAGGTATTATTTAATCATTGTGAATGTAGTGGGACCTATCATTTTTGTACTGTGAACATTTCTTTAAAAAATTTTTTTAATCTGTCATTCTTTTATAAATATAGAAACCTTCGTTTACTTCCTTTGTTTCTGTGCATCTTAAAATTTATTTATATGCTAATGTCATTTTAGGTTAGAGCTACTAATGCGATATACTCATAGAATTCAGAGGAAAAATGTTTAACATAAGTAATATGGAAAAGTGACATGATTTTAAATAGCTTTTAATTTCTGCTTTATGTTAATATATTCCACTGAAGAATGGAACAGTAGATAGCTGTATTCTCCTCAATATAAAACATTCCTTAATGTACTCTAAGTGAAAAATAAGAAAAGACGAGTACTTCTAATATGTTAAGGAAATATAATTTTCAAATTATATTTCATGGTAGTAAGAAAATACAATTTTGAAAAACTTCTGAGAGATTCTATGGGAGGCCTAGAAGGTCTTACAGGAGAAAATATATAAAGTATTAATAGAATTTAGACACACTAAAAGCTTCTTTTCAAGCATAAACAGTTATATTGCTGCAGTTACTGTTAATATTTTAAAAGTACTTACTATGCATTTATTATTGAGGAAGCTATGGCATAGAAAGAATGAGTAATTTATATACATCACATATTTAATGAGTGGTAAAGCTGAGATTTAAACCCTGACAGTCTGAATTCAGATTTTGTGGTATATTCTTAATCACTTTTTGAACTAATTGATTAAAGCTTAAAGATTAGCAGTATGCATTCTCTGAGATTGAAACATACAGTCTTAAAATATTTGTGTTACAAGTTGTAGAAACTAGAAAGTTTGTAGTAAAGAGCTGTGTGGAAGTAATATAGCAAATTATTGCTTAACAAAGCAAAAATAAAAATAAACCAGATGATTCAGAAGTATTGCTTAGAATGATTAAAAGGTGAACAAAAATATTGCTTTGTTACTTCTTTACTCCCAATATAAGATTCTCTGGACTCTTTAATATGTTGTTGTTCTGTTTGCCTGTATTCGTTTTCTAGAATTGCTGTAACAAAGGATCACAAAATGGGTGGTTTAAATCAGAAATTTACCTCACAGTTCTAGAGACTCGACATCTGGAATCAAGACATTGGCAGGGCTATGGCGTCTCCTTACAAGGGAGGGTCCTCCCTCTCCTCCTCTGGCATCTGGTGCTCACCCACAGTCCTGGTCCTTCTTGCTCTTGGTAGATCACTCCAGTTTCTGCCTTTGTAGGCACAGGACTAGCTTCTCCCTGTGTGTCTGTGCCTTAACAGTGGTCTCCTCTTCAGGTAAAACCAGCTAAGTTGGATTAAGGGTCCACTCTACTCCTGTATGACTGCAGCTTCACTTCATCTGTGAAAACCTGATTTCAAAATAGGTCACATTCAGAGGAAGAGGGTGAGGACTTCAGCATGTCTTCTTGGGTGATACAGTGAACCCATAACTTTGCCTTTTATAAAATTTAAAGAGAATCACGTCGTTTAGTCAGGAAGCTATAGAAGATTTTCTAACTCTGGTCAAATAACATTTTTTTAAAAGATATTCAGTGACTTTTCTTCATGTATAGATGAGAAGATATATAAAAGAGTGATGTTAATTTCTTACAGTTTTAGGGATCTTGATAATATATGTGATATCTAATAAAATAAACCTCCCTCTATTTTAATCATACAAAGCACATAATTCATTGACATATTGAACTTTATATACCTGAAAACAGATGTTAAAGTCATAGTACACATGCACGAAGTTAAAAAAGTTTTAGTTAGGAATATCAGTGTGAGTTGAAGAGATTAAATACAGCATATGCTTCAAAAATTGTTCTCATATATGCCATCCTTAAACTAGTTACAAACATTCCTCTCCCTCTGTTTCCCTTCTTCTTTACTCCCTGCTTCATCTCTCTGTTTTTGTTTATACTACTATATATTTAAACCAAGAATAAATATAAAATCCCTAAAATATATATATGTAAAGCATATTTTACCTATTATATATATATTATATATATAAATTATTATTTTAACTTGCATGCTTTTAAATCTAAATTTTCATATGTAAATATGCAACATATACTTTGTTATATAATAAACATAAGCTTATGTTACATATTAAAGTTCCGTTCAGTTGCTCAGTCATGTCCGACTCTTTGCGACCCCATGAATTGCAGCACTCTGGGCCTCCCTGTCCATCGCCAACTCCCGGAGTTCACCCAAACTCTTGTCCATCGAGTCAGAGATGCCATCCAGCCATCTCATCCTCTGTCGTCCCCTTCTCCTCCTGTGCCCAATCTCTCCCAGCATTAGAGTCTTTTCCAATGAGTCAACTCTTCACATGAGATGGCCAAAGTATTGGAGTTTCAGCTTTAGCACTGGTCCTTTCCTCACAGTCCAACTTTCACATCCATACATGACCACTGGAAAAACCATAGCCTTGACTAGATGGACCTTTGTCGGCAAAGTAATATCTCTGCTTTTGAATATGCTATCTAGGTTGGTCATAACTTTCCTTCCAAGGAGTAAGCGTCTTTTCATTTCATAGCTGCAGTCACTATCTGCAGTGATTTTGGAGCCCCCAAAAATAAAGTCTGACACTGTTTCCACTGTTCCCCCATCTGTTTCCCATGAAGTGATGGGACCGGATGCCATGATCTTCGTTTTCTGAATGTGGAACTTCAAGCCAACTTTTTCACTCTCCTCTTTCACTTTCATCAAGAGGCTTTTTAGTTCCTCTTCACTTTCTGCCATAAGGGTGGTGTCATCTGCATATCTGAGGTTATTGATATTTCTCCCGGCAATCTTGATTCCAGCTTGTGTTTCTTCCAGCCCAGAGTTTCTCATGATGTACTCTGCACAGAAGTTAAATAAGCAGAGTGACAATGTACAGGCTTGACATACTCCTTTTCCTATTTGGAACCAGTCTGTTGTTCCATGTCCAGTTCTAACTGTTGCTTCTGACCTGTATACAGGTTTCTCACGAGGCAGGTCAGGTGGTCTGGTATTCCCATCTCTTTCAGAATTCTCCAGTTTATTGTGATCCACACAGTCAAAGGCTTTGGCATAGTCAATAAAGCAGAAATAGATGTTTTTCTGGAACTCTCTTGCTTTTTCGATGATCCAGTAGATGTTGGCAATTTGATCTCTGGTTCCTCTGCCTTTTCTAAAACCAGCTTGAACATCAGGGAGTTCATGGTTCACGTATTGCTGAAGCCTGGCTTGGAGAATTTTGAGCATTACTTGACTAGCGTGTGAGAGGAGTACAATTGTATGGTAGTTTGAGCATTCTTTGGCATTGCCTTTCTTTGGGATTGGAATGAAAACTCACCCTTTCCAGTCCTGTGGCCACTGCTGAGTTTACCAAATTTGCTGGCATATTCAGTGCAGCACTTTCACAGCATCATCTTTCAGGATTTGAAATAGCTCAGCTGGATTTCCATCACCTCCACTAGCTTTGTTCGTAGTGATGCTTTCTAAAGCCGACTTGACTTCACATTCCAAGATGTCTGGCTCTAGGTGAGTGATCACACCATCGTGATTATCTTGGTCATGAAGCTCTTTTTTGTACAGTTCTTCTGTGTATTCTTGCCACCTCTTCTTAATATCTTCTGCTTCTGTTAGGGTCATACCATTTCTGTCCTTTATTGAGCCCATCTTTATATGAAATTAAATACTATAAATGCCAAATGTATGAATGACACATGAATTGTCTTATGTACATATTGTATAATATAATTTAGCTTTGGTGCTTTTAAACTTAATTTAAAAACCAGGGGTTTATTAAGGAGTTGCAATTTTTAGTATGTGCTTTTTAAATGATGGTGCTCTAATTATAACTTAGTCTTATATTCTTAGAACAAAATTTTATATTTGGAATATGTGAAAACATAGAACTTCATAGTAGGACTTAGATTTATGCAGATTTTAGGAAAGCAGTTCTTTATATAGAAGAAATCTCTATTTGTAACATCACAAATTACTGAGTAAGAGTTTTCTTTAGATTCTGAATGGGAGCATTGTTTTCATAATTAGAATTTAAAAACTGATTCTTCTTTGCTTTTTAACCTGGTTGCTAAAAAGTTCAAGTGTGAGTGAGTGAAGTCAGTAAAGTCGCTCAGTTGTGTCTGACTCTTTGGGACCCCATGGACTGTAGCCTACCAGGCTCATCCATCCATGGGATTCTCCAGGCAAGAATACGGGAGTGGGTTGCCATTTCCTTCTCCAGGAGATCCTCCCAACCCAGGGATCAAACCTGGTCTCCCGCATTGCAGGCAGATGCTTCAGTGTCTGAGCCACCAGGGAAGTCAAAAAGTTCAAAGCCGGAACCAAAACTCCAAGTACAACACATAAAATTGCATTTAAGTTTTTCTTCACTCTAATATTTTTATTTTTTATTTGTATTCTATTGTATTCTGCATGTTGGTTTTAAAAGCCTCAAATTCTTAAGAAGTGGAGGTTAAATAAATTTTGAGAGTGATAGTTAAACATAATAATTTACACAAAATAAATGGTACCCTTCAATATTTACTGGTTGAGAAATGTACATTGCTTTAAAAATAATATTTTCTTTTAGATTATATTATTTATGTTGTATGAAATAAAATGTTGGTATTTCTATGCCTTGTATGGCTTTTCTTCCTCAAATTTTATATACCTTAACCTATGTGTTACCAGAGAACATTTCTACATATTTTCAGTCACTAAAGAGCAAAACCTCAATAAAGCCAAGGCAGCATGGGAAAAGGAGAGTTTGTAGTTGCTAATTAGCTTATGATAATGATTTATAATAATAGTCTACAAATTATATAATACTCAATCGTACTGTACAGAAAAAAAGATGGCCTTTTTGGATCACTGGTCATAAAATTGCTTTACTTTTGCACTTTTGAACAATTGAAGTGATTATTAAGGCTTGATAATTTTTAATTCTGTATTTTTAAGAACCTTTCCATCCCTAGTGGCTAAAGCAAAATTGCACAAAGAAGCTTCAGAAAGCACTCAAATAAGCCTCAAAATCATCTTAATAAGAAACAGAATTTGTAAATTCACAGAAATACAGAGATGCTGATGCTTTGCCATCAATATGTATGTAAGTTAAAATGAAGTCTGATTATGATTCCTCCAAACAATTTTGATTTCTTTTAAAGAAATACTCTTTTGTGCTATAATTGAAGCATTTGTTAAACTAATCTGTGTTATTTTTAATAGGATTACATTGACAAATTGGAATTGCTAATGATACTGAGTTGTATAATAGAATTTGAGACTGTGATATAACAACAGCAAACTGTTCTATGAGGTCTTTTTTTAAGGGAAATATTTGACAGTATAACAAGGTACATACAGTTTTTGTGAATACTACGGTTGTATAGTAAATGATGTTGTCACCTGATTTGAGAGTAAGTGAACAACATCACAAACTTTATTTGTAGTTTTGTGCCAACTTGCAGGGGACTTTCCAATGTCTTTGTATTAACTTTTTCCCCCTGTGCACACAGTCATTTAGAGGAATATTTGAAATGGAAAGTACATAGTATTCTAGTTAAGCTCACTAGTTGATTTTTTGGCACCGTGGGTTTTCATCTCAGCTTCATCTTACTCATTGGGCAATTTACTGAATTTAGCCAAGTATAAGTTTGCTCAAAAATTAAGGTAATGGAAAAAAAATAAATAAAAGTAAATAAAGGCAAGAGTATATGTCTTATGGTTTTTATAATACTTAAATATAAAGGCTCCAATTAAGATTATTATTAATGTCCCTTATTTAATTATTATCTGTGGTAAATGAATTTATATATGATACAAAACTCTTAGATACAGTACTGCCAGACACAACAGGATGAATATGAAGTTAATAATTTGTATCATAAAATGAAAAGATTGATAATGATTTACAGTGTCATGCAGCATTAAAATACAATTTCATTTTAGATTTTTTTAAAATATAGCTATAGTATATTAAGTGTAGTTGTTTTATAGTGTTCTTAACTGGTCTGTTTTCAAAAATATCTGTTGAATATCTGCTCAAGTGCTTGGGATTCAACCCTCCATTTTAGGAAGGGCATATGAAATTTAGAAAGGAAGTCTAAAAATTCTTTCCTCATATAGGCTTAAGAAATTAGATCTACTTACTAGAGTAGGAAAAATTATGTTAAAATTTGGTAGTTCTTTTCAAGTATATAAGAGTCTGTGAGATCGACGAAGAAGCAGTCTTCTTTATTATTTCAAAAGGATAAGTCATAATTATTAGGTATTAATTACAGTGTGGCAGGTTTTACTTCAAAACTCTGAAGAACCTTGCTATTGTATGAAAACATTTTATGTTATTGTGAATTTACTCATAAAACATGAAATGCTTTCATTAGAGGTATTTAAAACAGAGATTAAATGGCACCTGTCTAATTGTCTTACTTTTGTATATAATACTGATCTTTGGGAGAACTATGAGTTCTGTGAACTTGGATGTAAAAAGTTTTAAGTGAAATCTAACATATTTAAGGATTAAGACTATAAACAGTAAACAGAAAAGAACCAGACATACCTGTGACTTTGTCCCCAGCAGAACTCACATATTTTCAAATCAATTTAGTATTGTTGTAGATATCACAGAATGTTGTCTATGGCCATGTACTTCAAAATTATCATTAAAGAGTCATCTCTAGATCTTGTTATTTAATATATTAATAAAGAATCATATGTACCTGTATATCCAATTAAAAAGTGTTTTGATAATTGTGTTTCAATATAATTGTTTTTCTTTGTAATCCTCTATTTTAAGTATTCAAAAAAAATTCCATTCTGTATAGGAAGTCTATAGGCTTCACTGTGGAAATGCTCCATGACATCAAAAAAGTTAAGAACCTATGACCTAACTAATTAATACCTTATAAAATGTTACTGATAAACTCATTATAGCTTGAAATTTTAAAAAGTTCTTCAGTGAATGGATTCTGCTGAATTCCTAGGTTTCACGGACAAGCCCTCACATTTTCTCTGTCCCAACACCTGAGGGATTTATTAAATGATCAGGACCAGTCATTCAATTCAGGAGCAACTGAATGTGTGTGTGTGTATTGTGTGTATCTCTAGGATGGCCATAGAGATGGTTTTCAACATTCTCATGATGATTTATATATGTATGTGTGTGTGTGTATATATATATATATATATATAAAATATCATTATATAAATATATTCTCATCAAAGAAATAATTGAAAATATAAGTTTTAGCTGTGCTGGAGATCTTTTCCAAATGTAAAAAAAGTGACTTTTTTCCCATTTTTAAATAATAAAAACATTTTGAGCTGATCTCCAGAATATGATGAGAAGAAAAGTACTTCTTGGTGAAAGCTATTCATTTGGCTTTAATAATGTGCTTAGTTTTATTTAGTTCACTGAAATGCCTTTATCTTATTCTCTTTTAAAGACTCCTGATGTAGTCCACCCAAAAGAAGCAACTCCCTCATCTGCTTTTACTGCTGTTCGACCTGCACGAGTTGTATCTTCAACTTCTGAGGAGGAAGAAGCATTTACTGAGAAATTTCTTAAAATTAATTGCAGATATATTACCAGTGGCAAGGTAAGAAATAGCACTTTAGAAAAACTTTTAATCATTTTTTATTAGTAAAATATGACAGTTTGCATTTATATTTTTAGTCATCAGCATCAGCACATGGTGATCATTTTAAGATAATCTTGTGAAATAGGCAGTTCTTTTACTTCACCATTGGAGAAGGAAATGACAACCCACTCCAGTATTCTTGCCTGGGAAACCCATAGACAAAGAAGCCTGGTGGGCTAGAGTCCATGGGGTTGCAAAAGAGTCGGACATGACTTAGTGACTAAATATTCCTTCACCACAGGGGAAAAAAGAAACTTTTTAAGAAAAGGTTAGCAAGTGCAGGGTTTCTCTATCCTGGCCAGAATTCAATGCAGTTTGAATCTGTGTTTTATCTATCACAATTGTTGATTTTCTAAGGCAGAGAACTTGTGGTATTTAAAGGAAATTAGAGTAAAAGTACCACAGTATTCAGAAGAAATCCACATATGTCTTAGAAAGTAAGTATAATATGACACTGACTACTGATTTGATGACACTGACTACTGACTTGAGAAGTCACACATGAAAACCATTTCTTTATAGTTGTAATTCATAAATTATGAGCATTTGAGATAGATGTTTAGTGCTATAAATTTCCCCTGTGTACTGTTTTTACTTCATCCACAGTTCTGATATGTTGTATTTTTATCATTACTTTCTCTTTATTTCTTCTTTGGCCCATGGAATATGCAGAAGTGTCTTAGTTTAGTTTCTTTGTTAGTTGGAGTTTTTTGAGATATCTTTCTGTTACTGATTTTTAATGTTTTTCCATGTGGTTAGAGAACATATTTGAAAACTTAATGTTTTATGGTCCACAATGTGGTAAATTTTGATACATGTTACATGTGTACTTGAAAAGAATATGTATTCAACTGTTATTGGGAGAAGTAGTCTATAAATATCACTTATGTCAAGTTGAGTGTTATTTCCTGTATCCCTACTGATTTTGTTCTATTAATTATTGACAGAAGGATGTTGAAATCTATAATTGTGGATTTGTCTGTTTTCCCCTCTATCAGTTTTTGTTATTTTGAAACTCTGTGCTTACGTACAAAAAATGTTTGGGATTCTTAAATTGTCTAGATGAGTTGATTTGTTTAATTATGAAAAACTTTATTCTTGGTAATATTCTTTGCTGTGAAATCTGCTTTAATGGTTATGGATGTAGTCACTTCAGCTTCCTTTTGGTTAGTGTTAACTTGGTTTCTCTCTTCTTGTCTTATTCTTAAAGTGGGATTACATAATTTACATCAGGATTCACTCTTTGTGTCCTACATTCTGTGGGTTTTGAGAAATGTATAATGACATGTATCCAGCATTGCCGTATTACACAAGGTAGTTTCATTGCCCCCTAAATCCTCTGTGCTCTGTTCATCCATCCTTTTCTTTGAACCCCTGGAAACTACTTATCTTTTTATTATCTCCATAGTTTTTCAATTTGTCAGTGTCATACAGTTATTATAGAATCCTGAAATTTGCTTCTTTCAGACTTGCTTCTTTCAACATGCATTTGAGAGTCTTCCATATCTTTCATGGGCTTCCCTGCTGCCTCAGCACTAAAGAATCCGCTTGCCAATTCAGAAGACACGAATTCAGTCCCTGGGTCGGGAAGATCCCCTGGAGAAAGAAACGGCAACCCACTCCAGTATTCTTGCCTGGAAAATCTCATGGACAGAGGAACCTGGCAGGCTACAGTCCATGGGGTCACAAAAAGTAGGACATGACCTAGTGACCGAACAACAACATGCCTTTCATGGCTTGATGACTTGTTCTTGTTGCTGTGACTGTACAACAGTTTATCCATTCACCTACTGAAGGACATCTTGGTTGCTTTCAAGTTTAGACACTTAAGGAATATAGAATATGCAGGTTTTGTCTATACATATATTTTTACTTCCTTTGATTGAATACTAAGGAGTGTGATTGGTAGATCATGTGGTAAGACTGGGTTTAGCTCTATAAGAAACTACCAAACTGCCTTTCAAAGTGGCTGCATTATTTTGTTTTACTGCCAGCAGTCACTGAGAGTTGCTGTTGCTCCATATGCTCACCAGAACTCCCTGTTGTCGGTGTTTTATATTTGAGTTATGCTTGTTGGTCTTTAATGGTAATGCAATTTATACCTCCCTAATGATTTGTGATATTGAGCATCTTTTCATTTGCTTATTCTCTGTGCTATACAGTTGGGCTTTAGCTATCTTAATTTTTTTAAGTTTTAATTTTTAATCTAATACTTGCATATAAAGGACTTTAAAAGATCAACTAGTGCAAAAGGGCATATAATGAAAAGCAGTAGATCCATGCTCACCCTTCTCAACTTTTGCTTTCCCAACCCAGAGGCAGAATCTTTTATATATGTCTGTTTAGAGGTTAACTCCATTTTTCTTAATAATAGGCTTTTCTTAATGTTCCTTAACTTGATGACATGAGGCATTTTCTACTGATTTTCTGCTGTCTCCTTGGTTTTTCTAACCCCCCTCTCACATATGGTTGTGTCAACTATTTTTAACTCTTCTGTTTGTTACCTTATTCACTTTAAAAATATAACCACTTTATATTCACTAAATATTTAATATTCACTTTAATAATATAACTTTAAATTTGTCTTACTCTTTCAACTAGAGACAGTTTCTGAACTTCCTTGTTCAGGAGAATAACACCACTATTCCGTTTCCTCCCCTCTACCTACCAACTTGTTGCCTGTACTTGTCAAAGTTGGTTAATATTCCCTTTCTGTTCTGTGACCATAATTAAGTCTTCCCTGCTTTGCCTAGAGATTTACTCTAAAAATGAAAAGCCGTAACTAATATTTCCATTGTGATGATTATCTAAACACTGTTCACTGAATAGCAAAGTTGAACACTATGATTGGATTTTCTGTGATTGCAGAGTCTTGATCCACGTGTGCCAGTATTCAGATTCTCTTTCTCACTCTCCAGGCAGTGGTTGAAAAACAGTCACATCTGATGTTGCTTCATATTTGAAGCATGCTCTCCTTGTACCATTTGAAATGTTTGTTTTTCCCTGTAGGTTCTGTTTGCCCTTGCTTTTTCTTTTGGGATGAGGAAATCTGTGCTTTCCAGATAATGTGATTAGCTTCTAACTTTATCCATCTATTGACTAGAATTGACTCTTTTCAGTTGGAAGTCTGTTCACTTCTTTTTTCTAATTTGGAAGATTTGCTTCCTATTTGGACCATTTTTGTACATTTTATCTTCACTGAAGTCGTTAGTAACTTTTCCTTTTTTCCCCATAGGATGTCCTGTGGAGAGGATGGTCAGTGTCACTTTCCTATGTTTGTGCTATCTTTTGTTTTATGCATGCAAGAGCTTTGCAGCTATTTCTGGGGATTTTCAAGTTTTTAAATTCTATTCCTTGAATTAGCTGTTTCCTTGAGATTCAACTTCTCATTATATCTTAGACTTTTTGGTTATATTGCAAGCTTTCCACAAATAATGATTTCTAGTCACCAATTTACATGAAAATATGGGTCATTGGCAGGACAGGCCAGCAAGTGTGTGTGCCTGTGGTGATCTGGCCACTTTGCTCTAGAGGAGGTGAGCTGGGGGTGGAGGTCAACCATCCTGCTGCCTCCCCCAACCTCAGTGCCACAAAGTTAGTTGCTCTAAATATGTAGATGCAGGCAGATGTTGAGAATCACTGAACCCATGACTTAGAAGTAGGGGAAGTTAATACATAGCCCCCAGGCCAGGTCGAAGAAGGTTATCAGTGTGCAAGTGAGTCCCTTGCCAACAGGAAGGTACCTAGCCATGGGTCGAGGCCAGGCATGACAGCTGCACCATAGCCCATAGACAGGGCTGCCATAGCCATTGGTCTGGTGTAGCCACCCATTCAGTGCCCAGAGCCCACCGCTTCCTGCTGGCTCTGTGGCCAAATGGACACACATGGTGGGAATTGGTGGGGGAGGTGGATTGTGTGGCCACAGATATGAGTTGCTCTGCAAGGCAAATACCCTCCTCGTCTAGCTGCCCTTGGGCCACTGTGGTCCAGTTATCTATTTTAAATATAGTAGTGTGCACAGGTCAGTTCCAAACTCCCAATCTCTCTCTCCACCTAGCCTTACTCAACCCTGAGTTTGTTCTCTCAATCTGAATCTGTTACTGTTTTGTAAATAAATTCATTTGTGTAAATTTTTTTAGATTACACATGTAAACGATACTACATATTTGCCTTACTCTCTGATTTACATGACTTCGTATGATAAGTCTCCGGGTCCAAGCATGTTGTGTATTTGGCATTATTTCACTGTTTTTAATGACAGAGTAATATTCTATTGTATTTATATGTCACATTCTCTTTATCCATTCCTCTGTTGGGGGACATTTAGCATGCTTCCATGTCTTGGCTGTTGTAAACAATACTGCAGTGAACATTGAGATGTGTGTATCTTTTCAAACCATGTTTTTTTTTTCTGGATATATGCCCAGAAGTGGGATTACTGGAGCTCTATATAATAGAGTAGCTCTATCTTTAGCTTTTTAAGCAACTTCCATACTGTCCACTAAAGGGGCTGTAGGGTCTGCAGGCTTAGATGCCCTGCAGCATGTGGAACCTTCCTGGATCAGGGATCAAACTTGTGTCCCCTGTGTTGGCAGGCAGATTCTTAACCATTGGACCACCAGGGAAGTCCTGTAGATTTTTCTGATGATGGTCATTCTGACTGGTGTGAGGAGATATCTTCTTGTAATTTTTGATTTGCGTTTCTCTAATAATTAGGAGTTTGAGCATCTTTTTTCAGGTATGTCTTGGTCATCTCTATGTCTTCTGTGAAGAAATGTCTGCTTAAATCTTCTGCCTATTTTTTGATTGAATTTTTTTTAATTGCTGATCGATTTAATTATGATGTACCTTGGTGTGGGCCATCATCAAAAAAATATACAGGTTGTCCAGTGGTTAAGAATCTGCCTGCCAGTGCAGGGGACACAAGTTTGATCCCTGGTCCAGGAAGATTCCACATTCTTGTCTTGTCTTGTGAAAGTCACTTAGTCATGTCCAACTCTTTGCAACCCCTTGGACTATACAGTCCATGGAATTCTCCAGGCCAGAATACTGGAGTGGGTAGCCTTTCCCTCCTTCAGAGGATCTTCCCAGAGATCAAACCCAGATCTCACACATTGCAGGTGGATACTTAACCAGCTAAGCCACAAAGGAAGCCCAAGAATACTGGAGTGAGTAGCCTATGCCTTCTCCAGCAGAGCTTCCCGACCCAGGAATCGAACAGGGGGAATTGCAGGCAGATTCTCAAGGAGCAACTAAACCTGCATGCCATAGAGCCTGTGCTCTGGAATGCGAGTTTGAAAATGGGATTAAGAAAGAATGTATATATTAACTCTGTTGACTTAAAAAAATGCACAACATGCACAGCACCTCAGATAGCTCCTAGAAACTTTTCAAATAGGTAGTGGGGAAGCACAGTATATATGTGATTTTGGTAAAGGGGGAATACATGCAATCAAGCAACAATTTTTGGTAGGAAGTTTCCACTGGTCTCATGAAGCTTCTCCTAGTCATAGGAAACAGTTGTCACCATGAAAGATTTTAGTGCCTTCCTAGATATGAAGAGATGCAAGAATTGGCTCATAAAATCAGCTCCTGAGTATATCTAATTAGCTAAAGACCTGCTCTGCCAGTTTTCCCGGAGCAGAGAGTGCCACCTTTCTGCTTTCCACCCTAAACTCCTTCAGGGGATGTTGAAGGTCAGCAGCTGCAATAGCAAACAATTTAATCTTTGTAGAGGTAGATGGCAAGCACCCATGGCAAACAACAGTTAGTTGACAGGGCCCCATCATGGTCTTAAATTCAATCATACTTTGGGAGGCATTTCATGACCATCCATCCCACATAGCTAGGAAGGCTCATTCCTAGGTGATGATTTTGCTGATAGGCCATTCAGTGTGCTATTCCAGAACTAGGTCTTTATAGTCAAAGATCTCTGGACATCTGTCTTCTAATTATGATCCAGGAAAGTAATCCCTCTTCTTTTATCCTCCCATGTCTAGAATTACTCTATTACAATCATTGATACCATACAGAACTGTGTATTTGATCAACTGCTTCACATTACCTAGTCATCATTATTTTCATTGGAGGTTCAGTTATACCTTTGGTATTGTAAGAAACAATAATCTTGTAAAACTGGCAAAGTACAAATAATATAGCTAGCAATATTATTAGGATCATAATTAGAATTAAGCCAGGAACTTGTATTAGGTTTAGCCCAATGTATTCTCAGGTCATCTGATGTAGTCTGTTCTATACTAATCTTTATCTTTCAGGGAAATTATATATTGGCACTGTGCATAAAGCTCCCAGTCCAATTTCCTAGTGTTACTAGGCTGGTTATCCTTAGTATAATTTAGTTGTTCTCCAGATTAAGTGTTAAGTCACTTCAGTCGTGTCTGACCCTGTGACCCTGTTAACTGGAACCCATCAGGCTCCTCTGTCCATGGGAAGAGGGGGCCTTAAATCTGAAATGACCACAGCCTGATGTTAACCTCATAAATCCATCCCATAATTGTGGGAGGTTTTTTCCCTTGGCTGAATTTTGCTTGTTGTTCTGATTGAGCTTGAGTAGCTTAGAAGAAAATTCATATTATGACCAGGGTCAGAGCAGGCATTATTAATTGGCCAGATGAGAGGATCCCACCTACTAATAGTGAATCACTTTATGCAGAAATCAAAGAAACATTGTAAATCAACAGTACTTCAGAAGTAAATAAATGGATAAATAGTATGGGATTAAAGAATTTTTGGTACTTGAGTTGGAGTGATTAATATTTGTAACTCAAATGTGGAGAGATTATAGTATAAAGCATTGGACTTTTTGGATTTTGGATCTTAGTCCTACCACTTATTAGTTAGCTGTTTTGTTGATTATTTATAACAAATTTCCTAGCCTCTCTCAATTTTAATTTTCTTGCCTCCATTCTCATATCAGAACTCTAATTATGAAGAGGAAATGAAAAATATATGTATAAAGCATGGTACATACAAAGCATTCAGTAAATATTAGCTAATATTAGTGGGATCAGCTTCTTATGTACTTCAATTTGCTCATTTGTAAGATTAGAGGGTTGGATTCTTTATATTTGTATTGCTATTTATATAAATATATTTAAAATGTCATAGCTTTTCATGATTAAGGTAGATGCCATATGCCTTAAAAGTCATAGAAGTCATCTAATCTATCCTATGTTACAGATGAAGAAACAGCCCCAGAGGCTGTGCTTGCCCAAGGCCACATAACTAGGCTAGCGGAGTCAAGTAAAGTTGAGACTTATTTTTAAAGATACTTTAAACAGATTACACTATTTTCCTTTTATAGTAGATTGGGTTATAGGCACATTATTTATTAAACTTGCATTGTCTGCATGAAACTATTTGATACCTTTGGTGAGTGAACAGCACAATGTGAAACAAGGCTCATGCCTTTGGAGGACTATAAAGTCCTCCTTACATTACTGCAGTTATCTTGCTGATGTAACTCAACAGTTTACTGAGGCTGCAGATTTTAATTCCTGACTTGACTGACTGACGGTGAATATAATATTCTTTGAACTTTGCCCTGCTAACAAGGAGAATTTACTGGGAAAATTTGGGTATTATTAAAAACATTTTCATGAGAATGCCATAGTGCTTGAGTGTACTACTTTTGTATAAGGTAGGTGGCCTAACATGGGAAGAAAATCAGTAAAAATATCTAAAATAATTTTTGGAAATGTAAACTTTGAAGATTAAACATTATTTTCTTTTTTCATCTTAGGGCACAGTCAGTGGTGTATTGCTAGTTACACCAAACAATATAATGTTTGATCCACATAAAACTGACCCATTGGTTCAAGAGAATGGCTGTGAGGAATATGGCATCATGTGTCCAATGGAAGAGGTGATGTCAGCAGCAATGTACAAAGAAATTTTGGATAGCAAAATAAAGGAATCCTTACCCATGTAAGAGTGATATTTATACTCCTTTGCAGTTTTTTCCATCTAGTTAGTTGACCTTGGTCTAATAACTCTTAAGTATCTTTTAGTAGTTTTATTATAGATGCTTTTCATTTTATCAGTAATGAAACATATATAGTATTGAAAAGATTATTCTTTATGCACTGGAATAGTTAGGAATTGTTTTAAATTGATATTTGCATATTTGATCAGAGAACCTGATATTTAAAAGTAACCTGTAGTATTCATTTAATTCAGTGTTTACCAGCCCTTTTTCTTCAGATACAGAATTCATAATTCTAAGTTATTTTTATTAGTAATTTAAAGTAATATAAGTAATCAAGGATACCGTTCAAATTTTCCTTAGAAGAGCCTGGAGAGTTGGGTGTGGGATTTGGGAGAGGTCATGAGCAAAGACCTGACATTGGTAAAACCAGAGCAGCTTTGTCTTTTATTTACTGATTTATATGTTTGCATCCTTCTCTCTCAGGAAAGTATAAAATATAGGGGAGAAGACCCATAGATTGCACAACTGTAAAGTTGACCTTAGAATGTACTGGTTATGGAATTTGTATGTTTCAGGGAACAGGTGTGAGGTTACAGGTCAGCACAGCCTGTGAAAGTAATGACAGAGAGAAAAGGGAAGGATAATAAATAAAAGAAGAAAATAAAAGATAGGTATACAAAGAAAGGAATAGGAAAGTACAAAGGAAGAAAATTGAAATAGAAAAGAGCTTCCCTATTTCTTCATAGTTTGTCATTCCTTTGTCAACGGTTTAAAAACTGTCTTCACTTTAACTGATACTGAGATTTCTGTCCCTGTAATAACCTACAAAGTTGATAATGATTGTTTTAAAATTAACCTTTGTGAGATAGAACTACTTACAAAAGAGAGAAAGTTATTTTTTTCTCTGAGGCAGACTACATAAATTGTTAGAATACCTAAGGTAGAATGAAATCATTTATTTAAGAATGTCCATTATACCTCCTACCCCAATAGATAACTATTTTGGCGTGGTAAACTCATCTTTAGAGATGCAGATTATTCCTAAGATTGCCTCTACTGTTAGTTATTTAATATATCATCATCCAAAATCAGTCTGAGCAAATAAAGATTACTGTGGCAGGTAGAGAGGTGACACAGAGGTGAAGGAGTGAAGGATTAGATTAAAAGAGAATCAAGATTATAGCTATGTCAGTCATGAGTGAGATGATTTTTTCTTGCCCTGATTTTCCATTTGTGTTAGGATACTTTGGGATTTTATTGAGTATTATGTGGTATGGTACATAACTGTTCTACACAGATGCTGTGGAACTCTTCCTCTTCCTCTTCTAAATAACTTTTTTATCATTTAGAACATCACCTGGAAAGACCATCTATTTGATCCAAACATTTTTTAAAAATTACTCCAAAAAGAGATTTCTTTAAATCCTGCCTTATGAACTGATTAAAAACAAATATCTGGCAACAGATCAGATAAATGAGTCATGTGATTTTGCAGAATAATGTTATGTATGGTAAAAATGAGGTGTATAAGATTTTATTGGTTTTCTTTTGTCTTATATTGGGAAGTTGATTTCAAAGGTATTGTTCAGGAACAATAGCAGCATGACTGACATAAAAAAAAATGTTACAACACTTATCTAAATCTGTGTCCTGTTGGATTTACTTAACTTTATCTCTTACCTAAGGGTCTTCTACAGATAGTTTCTCAAATCTTTTTGCTGAGTTCCAGGACTCTTGCCTGGAAAATCCCATGGATGGAGCAGCATGACATGCATGCTGCAGTCCCTGGGGTTACAAAGAGCCCCACTTCACTTTCTTTCAGGACCCTGTATGTGCAGTTTTAGTCAATCACCAGTAGGTGACACTGTTACATATTTAATAGCACAGACTAGATGCTTGGATTTCTTAAGGTGAATCAGTCAGTGCAAGGAAAGCAGAGATAGGAATTGGACTTCAACTAACTGATACTTTTTAAAAACTAAAATTTACCTATCCTATGCACAATAAAATTATGTTTATCATTATAAAAATATCAAATACTAGAATAAGAGGAAAAGAGTTACCCATCTTCACCATCCAGAGGTCACCAATAAATTTTGTGTCAACACACAGTCTTTTCTATTCTCAAACTTGCATAAATATTCTTTTCCCACTAAAAACTCATGTCGTTTCCATTTACTAGTTTTTAGCCATCATTTTAAATTGTTGATTTGTATATCATGCTGTAGTCTGCCTCCATGTAGAACTTACACTACCTAATCTTTGAACATTAGTGCTTGTATATTACAAATGGCATTAAACATGGAAATCTAGAAGTAACGATGAATCATTCAGCTAGCTAATATCTAACCTGTTAGTTGAACAAGTTTGTTAGAATTGTTAAGAGTTGTCACTAGAACCATGAAGAATTCCTCTAAGTACTTTTGCCTTGATTCTGTTCAGGTTGATTTTTAGCTTTGCATTTGAGTCATTTGTTTTAGTTTAATTTTTATTTAAATCTATAAAAGCACTATGTGTGTGTACATAGTATCAGTCAATGTGCTTTATTAACACATTTAAAATTCTAATCAGAACTTTACTGAATCCTATTTTTCATATTTCATCAGTGAGTAAATTTTAGTTTAGAATTACAGCTTCATCCAAAAGTTGTGTCTTCAACTTCTCTTCAGGTAGATCAGTTCAGCAAATCTTACACTGATATTTCCCATATCTTAAGTAGTTGATGCCAAAACTTAATTACTTGTTCTATATGAATCAGTTTTTTAGTATGCTATTAAGAGATGTATGCTACGTCCTTTTAGAAAAGCCTTTTTAGTGATATTAATTCAGTGTTTGTGGAAAATAAAATTCTATAATTTAAAAAATAATAACTTCAAATTTTGTTTACTGACAGAGAGATAGATCACTTATCAGGAAGGGACTTCTGCCATTTAAAGAAAGTGACAAGAAGTAATACTGATGAACTAGACTCAAGAATCCGTGATGCAGCTAATGATAGTGCCAGCACTGCTCCTAGGAGCACTGAGGAGTCTCTTTCTGAAGATGTGTTCACAGAATCAGAACTCTCTCCTATTCGGGAGGAGCTTATTTCTTCAGATGAGCTACGACACGATAAATCATCTGGCGCGTCATCAGAATCTGTGCAGACCATCACTCAGAGTGGAGTAGAGTGTTTGACGGTCATATCAGAGGCTGCTAGTACTCCCGATCACTTAAAATCTGGTTCTGGACATACTGCCAGTGAAGTTGGGACTCTTTCTCTTAAAACTGGTTTAAATAATCTTGAAATGGCCACTAAGGAAGGAGATCAGGCTGCAGATAATCTTCAAAAAATATCGGGTCTTAAAGAACAAAGCACAGGTATAAAAAAAGATAACCAGGATTTTCCTGTTAATGAGAATTCACTACATCAAGAAGAAGTTGAAAAAGAAAGTATGCCTTGTGGGGAAGGAATAGAATTTAAACAAAAGCAAGTTGCCAACAAAGGAAAACAAGGAAGGGAACAAAATCAGGACTCAGAGACTGAGGTAGAAGAGCTGCGGAAACTCTGGAAATCTCATTCCATGCAACAAACTAAACTGCAAAGGGAGAATATTCAACAGGTGTCACAAGAAGAAATTAAGCATAAAGTAGCAACAGCCGATATAGAAGGTAAGTGTTGCGGAGTATATTAAGTTAGTCTTACTGTATATTGTCTCCCTCTTTTCTCACTGACTCAAAAGCTGCTGTATCTTAGGCCACTCTGAAGGATAATCTAGTGGCCCTTGACGGATGTTTCTCTGGGACAAGTACATAGTGTCTGGTTTTTACTGTCTTATCTCACAGTGGATTGTACACATAATGAGCATCCTTTCCACCATGTTTATGCATTCCTGATTCACTGCATTCTGTCTTTAAACAATATATTTCTTGAAAATGTGCACAAGTCTATCATACCTATGATTTCTCCTCCCCCTCTTTTTTTCATTTAGTTCTTGGTATGAGTCATCATTAGAATACTATCTAAAATTGGGTAGTGTGTTAGTTGCTCAGTCATGTCTGACCCTTTGCAACCCCATGGACTATAGCCCACCAAGCTCCTCTGTCCATGGAATTTTCCAGGTGAGAATACTGGAGTGGGTAGACATTCCCTTCTCCAGGGGATCTTCCCAACCCGGGGATCGAACCTAGGTCTCCTGCTTTGCAGGCAGATTCTTTACAATCTGAGCCACTGGGGTAGACCCTTAAAATTGTATATATAATATCATAATTGCAATTTGTAATTGCCAAAGTTATATAATCTCTTCATTTTTTCAAAGTGTAATAAGACATAAAATCTGTTTCTGAAATTCTTCCAGGTATCCACAGGTTTCATCATTGTCTGGTTGTTTTTCTTTAAAAAGCAGTACTAAGGAGACTTCCCTGGCTGCCTACTGGTTAAGACTGTGCTTCCAGTGCAGGGGGCCCAAGTTCAGTCCCTGGTTGGGGAACTAAGATCCCAGATGCCATGCACTGTGGCCATAAATGAACTAAAGATTTTTAATTTAAAATAAATAAAAAGCAGAACTAAAATAAATTAAATACCATTTTCTCTTTCAATTTTGTATTTTCATACTGTTTACTTTTGAAAATTATAGTTTTTATTTCTACTACACAATGATTCTGCTTTGTACATTATGTTAAAAGTGGTATAACTCAAGTATTTTAGCTAACATTTCTCATATTCTGTTGGAGTATTGATTTCAGATTAATCTAATTTACATATTTCTGTTTTATAATTAAAATTTTAATTGTTAAAATATGCATAAAATAAGATTTATGAGTTTAACCATTTTTAATGTAAAATATAGGAGCTTTAGGCATATTCACATTATTGTACAACCATCACCACCATCCATTTCCAAAACTTTTTCATCTTCCTGAGCTGAAACTCTCTGCTTATTAAATGATAACTTCTATTCTCCTCTCCTTACAGTCCTTGGCAAGCACCATTCTATATTTTCCCTTTTGTGTGTGGCTTATATCCTTTAGCATAATGCCTTCAAGTTTCATCTATGTTGTAGTATGTCAGAATTTTCTTTCTATATAAAGTTGAATAATATTCCATTATACACAGCACATCTTCTTTATATGTTCATTTGTTGATGGACATTTGAGTTGTTTCTACCTTTTGGCTGTTGTGAATAATAATGCTGCTATGAACATTTAAAAAAAAAAATCACTCAGTTGTGTCCGACTCTTTGTGACCCCATGGACTGTAGCCCACCAGGCTCCTCTGTCCGTGGGATTTTCTAGCCAAGAATACTGGAGTAGGTTGCCATTTCCTTCTCCAGGGGATCTTCCCAACCCAGGGATCGAACCCGGGTCTCCCGCATCGTAGGCAGATGCTTTACCATCCAAGCTACCAGGGAAGCTATGAACATAAGTGTACAAATAATTTGTTTGATTTCCTACCCTCTTTTTTTTTTTTTTGGTTATATACCAGAAGTAGATTTGCTGGATTCTATGGTAATTCTGTGTTTACTTTTTTGATGAACCATTGATCTGTTTTCCACAGTGGCTATACCATTTTATAGTCCCACCAGCAACATACCAGGGTTTGATTCAGTTTTTCAAAACAGGGAATTTTCTTTGCATTTAGATATACTGAATTTAGATATACTGAGATATACTGTATATAATTTACATATACTTAAGACTTAAGGATTATATTCAATAGATGTTAAGTAGTTATCTTCTATAAAAGATTCATTATTCAGAGTTAATGTTCATTAAAGAACTTTTGACAAATCTGTTGCTTTTTAGAAAATTTATAAAAAATTACCTGAAGTTCATCACCTGGAGTTGATCATTGTTAATATTTGGTGTATTTATCTTTGCTCTTCAGTGTGTATGTGTATCTACATACACACATTTATATACACACACATATACAATATTGATATAATTTGTGTATATCTTTATATGTGTATGGTTTTCATATAAAATTAGGATTACATGTAGTATCGTTTCTTGCTTTTTTCAGTTCATATTTTATGTCATGAACATTTTCCTGTGTCATTATACAGTTGACCCTTGAACAACTCAAGGGTTAAGGGGTGACACATACTCCTCTCCCACATTCAAAAATTTATGTATAACTTTACAGTCTGCCCTCCATATCTGTGGTTCTGCATACATGGATTCAACCAACCATGTGTAGTAGTATTATGTATTATTTGAAGAAGATCTATGTATAAGTGGATCCGTGCAGTTCAACCCCATGTTGTTCAGGGGTCAACTTGAACCCATGTAGTTCTTTCGTGGTTTTTAATGGCCCTGTAATTTAGCTATTTCTGTATTTATTAAGACATTCAGTTGTTATTAACAATTCATATTATTAAGATTGATGTGACAAATGCTGGCATAGATATCTTTATTTGATATGTTTCTGTTTGGTTGTCTCATGTTCTGAAATCTTTGAAAATGATAAACTGTTGCATTCTGGTTGACCCAGTGATATAGTAGACTACTTGTATTTTATTGCGTTTGTTTGGGTGCAGGGTTTAATTGGGTTTTCCTGTTACGACATTACTAAATGGAGAAAGTTTGGTAGATATGTTTAGATAGGTGTTCCTGGATTGCCGCTATTTGGTTTCTTCTTTTTTGTATGTGCATATGGAAAGAGGACAAGAAAATTAGTTTTAAGTAGCTAATTTTAAGGAACTTGAGATTCTATATAGGGAAGTTTCTGATCTTTTATCATAAAACTATATAATATAAATATATAATGGAATATAATTGTGAGAATAGTAAAAGTTCATTCTTTTAACCTGATGCAAATGCTGGGGCTCAGATAGATTATGTATCTTGCACAGGGTTACACAGAAAAAAGCCACGACTAGTATCCAGATCTCCTGACTATAGCAAAATGCTTTTTTTCCCATAGTATGCCTCCTTTGTAAGCTAATGTTTCCTGAATTGATCCATATTGTCAGACCTTCAGTGTGTCATACGTCAGCATTTGTGGTTGGAAGGGTTAGAGATAATTCAGGCTTAATAAACTAAACAGGCGGCTAAATCTAGCATATTGTTTTTGTCACACCTTCATATGTATGTAAAAGCTTCAGAAACTTTTTTACTGAATTTTTTTCTGTAACAACCATATTACAGTAAAACTTTGAAAATTCTGCAAACTTATTTAGATATTGTTCTAGAAAGGTAGTAGAGATTGTCCAGAATATTGTATATGTATGTATATGAATAATTACTTTAGTGTGGTTGTTATAAAAATTTAACCAAAATTTCTGGATCGTCTACATTTTTTCCTAATACCCTTAGACATAATATCAGTTCATAACTTGGGTGTTAGTTTATTAGTCTTGCTATACTTGTCACTTTTGATGGAAAAATATATAAGCTACTTAAGAGAATTCACCTTTCAGTAAATTAACATTTTATTCTGTAATTATTTGTCAGAAGTTTAGAGATAAACTTTATTTAGTCTAAATTGTTTTAAATTATTCAAACATGGTGTATGAGAATTGAATAAACACTCTATCTCAATTCTAGGTTCTGCACTTTTAAAAGAAAAGAGAAGGCATCGATTGCATAAGTTCTTATGTCTCAGAGTCGGAAAACCTATGAGGAAAACATTTGTATCTCAAGCAAGTGCAACAATGCAACAGTATGCACAAAGAGATAAGAAACATGAATATTGGTTTGCTGTGCCACAAGAAAGGTAAAACAATAACAACAAAATCTGGAGAACATTGAGATTCCTTGAGTTGAAATTATTTTGTATAACAGTTCATACCAGTAGCAAAGTACTGAAATAGTTTATGATTAAAACCTGACATTAAATCTGTTCAAAATCAATTAGCTCCTGTTTTATACTCTTTAGTTTATCCCACTTTTAATTTTAGTCCCCTTTTGTGGTTTAATGCAAAAAATATGAACATATACCTCATGTTACTAGTAAATAGTCATAGTTAAAATGTTTTAGATCAAGAAGGTTCATCAAAATATTAACTGGTACAGCCCACCTCAAGGCAGGAAATGATACAATTGCTTTTTTTTTTTTTACTTTTTATTTTGTATTTTGTTAACTGGTATAGCCAGTTATCACTGTTGTGATAGTTTCAGGTGAACAGCAAAGGGACTCAGCCATACATATACATGTATCCATTCTCCCCCAAACGCCCCTCCCATTCAAGATGCCACATAACATTGAGCAAAGTTCTGTGTACTATACAGAAAGTCTTGGTTATCCATTTTAAATATAGCAGTGTGTACATGTCCGTCCCAAACTCCCTAACTATATATAATTTCTTTTTTTTTAATTTCATCAAATCCTTTCTATTATAAATGCTTGCTATATACATAGCACTAAAATAGCTACTAAAAGGATCTGGTCTTCAAATTATTTTTTATACTCACTGCACAGTAAAATTTCTCATATTGTGATTGAGCAATATTTGTAAAGGATGTCTGTTATCACTGTATTGTAAATACTGACATTTTAAGTTCACTGGATCATAAATAATGGCATTCTAAGTTAAAACTTACATTTATCTATTAAATATATCCAGTGGGATTTAGATAATGTAACAATTTGCCCTCTACAATTAGATTATACATTTAAACACTACTTGAATGTGCTCTTCTAAAGCAGTTTTGCATCACTACTTTTCTCTTTGAATTTATATTTCAATTATACTTCCTCATAGAATCTTATTATAAGGTAGTATATTTCTATTCCTTTTTACATTTTTTGCAACAAATTGCATATGCTTACACATTTATCTGGAGCTTCCCAGGTGGTACTAGTGTTAAAGAACCTGCCTGCCAAAGCAGGAGACATAAGACGCCAATTCGATCCCTGGGTCGGAAGATCGCCTGGAGAAGGGCATGGCAACCCACTCCAGTATTCTTGCCTGGAGAATCCCCATGGACAGAGGAGCCTGGCAGGCTGCAGTCCATAGGGTCGCAAAGAGTCAGAGATGACTGAAACGACTGAGCATGCATGTACATATTTATCTGTGTGTGTGTACTGACATTGCTGCTGCTGCTGCTAAGTTGCTTCAATCGTGTCTGACTCTGTGCGACCCCATAGACGGCAGCCCACCAGGCTCCCCGGTCCCTGGGATTCTCCAGGCAAGAATACTGGAGGGGGCTGCCATTTCCTTCTCCAATGCATGAAGGTGAAAAGTCAAAGTGAAGTCGCTCAGTCGTGTCCGACTCTTCGCGACCCCATGGACTGCAGCCTACCAGGCTCCTCCGTCCATGGGATTTTCCAGGCGAAAGTACTGGAGTGGGGTGCCATTAGCTAGGTAATACCTTTTAAAAAACTATTTTATCCCTTTCCATTCTACCTTTGTTTGTTACTGCTTTAGTATAGGTTTACATCCTTGATCACCTGGGCTATTTTAAAAGTCTTCTAAATCTAAATTGTAAATACACAGGGATTGTTTTGCATATGCCAACACCCAAGTAAATCACCACCCAGAATAAAATACAGACCACCTCCAGTACTCTATAAAGTTCCCTCCTGAGCCTAGACAACCCCTAAACTCCCAGAAACAGGTAGTCTGGTGGACTTCTGACTAGTTTTGCCCTTTGAATTTTATGTAAATGGAATTATACAGTATATAGTCTTTCATGTCTGGCTTGACTTCTTTTATTCTGTGAGACTCATCCATATTGTATCAACAGAATCTTTTTGTTGCTTCATTATTTGGAATTTTATAAATATTCCATGTTTTTTTTATTCAACAACCTGCAGACAGGCATTACACATACTAAAAATTTTCTGTGATTATTCTCAAAAGAGTAAAGGGTCTAAGGCTCACCCTACTTGTTAACAGGTTGGCCTGCCTCAGTTTAATGAGTGCTGGCAGAAAAGAGTCACAACAGCATCAGTCACAGCTCTAGCACTTGTATGAGTTCTTTGAGCTTTAGTTCCCACAATTGGGTATGAAGAAGGCCAAGTGACAGCTGCATGTGCCATGGGTTATGTTAAAGAAGAGGAACCATAAGTTTAGGGAACCTAAAACTTCTATAATGTACAGTAAGCATGGTTTCCCTTTGATCCAGAGTAAGATACTAATGGGCTTTCCAAGTGGCTCAGTGGTAAAGAATCCATCTGCCAAGCAGGAGACACGTGTTCAATCTCTGGGTCAGGAAGATCCCCTAAAGAAGGAAACAGCAACTCACTTCAGTATTCTTGCTTGGGAAATCCCATGGACAGAGGACCCTGGTGGGCTACAGTCCATAGGTTCACAGAAGAGTCAGATACAACGTTGCGACTAAACTTCCACCACAAGATACTGAATATTTCTGCCTTCTAAAACCAAGCTATGCTGTTTTCTGTGCAAACATACATGAAAAGGTAGTGCTGAACAAAGGTACACAGTGCCTCTGCCCATAAGACATGCAGAAATCCAAGAGAAAATTGTCTTTCAACACCTACATTATTCTAAATATTAATTAAACCCGGAAGAACATTTTATCATTAAAATTATTACTAATGAACAGTTGATCAAAGCAACATAAATTATAATTTATCATACATAGCTATTACACATAAAATGTAAAATACAGGAAATGTCTTAATAAAATAGTTAGGGCTTTCTCCCAATTAGTTTATGTATCCAGTGATGAATATTGTTCATTGAAATGATAAAACTCAGTGGCTCAGTTCTGCCCCCTCCCTTTTTCTTTTTCTATAAGTACTAAAAAGCTTTGTTCATAAAAATGTCTATGAAACTGAGAAGTTTTATTATAATGTCAGTCAGTTCTTTAAACGTATTTCTGTTTATATTCTAAAATTAATCATCTTTCATCAAAATTATTTTTAGTAACCATCATTTGAATAGCTTCATTCAGTTTTGTGGAAATTAGTGAATTAGAAACCACCTGATATACAAAAGGACTTACTACCCAGTTTTTAAAATCTTTCCCTGTCTCAATACCAACTTTGGGCAACCTGGAAGTTTTTATACTGGAAGTTTTTTAACTATAAAGACATGTACCACTGTAAAATTCTGGATGAGTGAGGATGGTACTTTAGTGAAAGCAGAGAAGAAACAATCTGCAAGATATCTTAACCACGCTGTTCTCAAGAAGATGAGTATGAGTGAAGACTACCATATGGAAACGGAAGAGAAAGAGATTGATTCCCTTAGATCTATCTTAAATGTCTGTGTACCTCTTGGAAAGGCTTTATATGTCCCTCTGAAGACTTCCTTTCAAGAATATAATAATAAAATTCTTTTCTCTCCCCCCTGACCTAAATATACAGTACAATCTGTGCGTTCAACAAAATGTGATTAAAATAATTTAAAAATATGCTGTGATTTGCATAATTCATGAGTACATGAAAGGCAAAGAGCCAGATACTCTGATCTGCCAGTGATACCAAGATGATTACAATGAGATATTCAACCCTATTATATCTTTAGTTAAAAACAACATAAGGATTTATTTTTCTCCTTAGTGTTGGCTTTGTTTTAATTTTTGAATGGAATTTTCCATTTTAATATTGTCCTTGCACCTTCACTAATATTCATTGAAAATTAGTTTTATTAGAATTTCGAAGTTATTGTATTTCAGGATTTTATGAAAAAGTTGCTTCATAGAGACAAATTATCTGGAAGATGATACTTAACACCTTTTTCAAGCATTAGTTGCCACATAACAAATGACACTATTAAAAATTTATTGAAAACAATGTCCAGGACCGTGGTTATTGATTGCTATATGTTAGTAGAGAGGTTTTTTTAAATATAAATTTATTTATTTTAATTGGAGGCTAATTACTTTACAATAGTATATTGGTTTTGCCATACATCAACATGAATCTGCCATGGGTGTACACGTGTTCCCCATCCTGAACCCCCCTCCCAGTTGCATCTCCATACCATCCCTCTGGGTCATCCCAGTGCACCAGCCCCAAGCATCCTGTATCCTGCATCAAACCTGAACTGGTGATTCATTTCACATACGATACTATACATGTTTTAATGCATTCTCCCAAATCAGCCCACCCTCGCCCTCTCCCACAGAGTCCGAAAGACTGTTCTGTACATCTGTGTCTCTTTTACTGTCTCGCATACAGGGTTATCATTACCATCTGTCTAAATTCCATATATATGCATTAGTATACTGTATTAGTGTTTTTCTTTCTGGCTTCCTTCACTCTGTATAATAGGCTCCAGTTTCACCCACCTCATTAGAACTGATTCAAATGTATTCTTTTTAATGGCTAAGTAGAGAGTTTTATAATCACTTTTCAGTTATCCATACCAATTAAAGCCAACAAAGCATAGATGTTTGAAATGTGCGTCTTACCCTTCAGATAATTTTTATTTCAGGGATTTAGGGTTTAGCAGGACTTCCCTGGTGGCTCAGACGGTAAAGCGTCTGCCTACAATGCAGGAGACCTGGGTTCAATCCCTGGGTCGGGAAGATCTCCTGGAGAAGGAAATGGCAACCCACTCCAGTGTTCTTGCCTGGAAAATCCCATGGATGGAGGAGCCTGGTGGGCTACAGTTCATGGGGTCGCAAAGAGTTGGACACAACTGAGCGACTTCACTCACTCACAGGCTTTAGTAAACAAAACTGAAAGAAGGGACATAAAAGTTAAATATATTAAATTTCTATTAACTTGGGAAAAACCTGTATAGTGGTCAGGTTTCAAAATAGGTAATTAAAGTAAGTTATTAGTTGTATTTTAGATAATTAGATCATTGTGTGATTGAGGTTAAAATGGTGAGTTTGGTTTTCCTTCCCATTGTCAAGTTTCCTTCATGAAAAGAAATGTTGCCATGAAGAGCATCTGAGCTACTCAAAACCAGGCTGAAGAAAATCCTAATGCAGTTAGGAGCTGGACAGAACACAGCCCCAAAATTTTAAGTTAATGTCTTCCTGGTAGTGGGCTTTGTTTTATTTTTAAATAAAGAATAGTGTATGTAATATTTTGTATATTTTAAGTCTTCAAGTTTTGTGAAGCGGTTTAACAAAAATAATTTTTAAATTCTTGCTAACAACTCAGAATAGCAGATCTATTAATTCATAATCACTCATTCTAACAGGACAGACCACTTGTATGCCTTCTTCATTCAGTGGAGTCCAGAAACATATGCAGAAGATACTGGTGAATATACCAAAGAACCTGGATTTATAGTAGTAAAAAAGATTGAAGACTCTGAAACAAATGAGGATTCTACTAATGAAGCAGCAGCTAGAGAATGGGAGGTAAGGGGGAAAATGTGAAGCTTTCATTTGTCTTTTTTCTTTTTATGAATTTATAGTTTTAGAGTTGGCAAAGTTGAAGTGATCTTTAAACGAGTAATATTTTAAAGGTTCACTGTCCTTGTATATATGTATTTATTGAATAAATCTGATTAGTAACTTTGGTTTATTCCTTTTTGTCATTTCCCTTTTGCTTTAAAATGTTAGAGAAGCAACCTGTCATCAGTAAAATCCCTTTTATTGAGTAAACTTTAGGAATAATTACTGTTATACTAATTTTCATAAAACATTTATTGTAGATCTAATTCACTTTAATGTTATCTCCTGCATGGAGGAGGCCTAGCAGTTATTTAACACATTCATGCAAATTAGCACTCCTTCTAAGCTCATATCCAAGCATTATCTTGACATCAGTTCAGCAACATGCAAAGAAAATAAGCTGATGCTAATTTTACAAAGTAATGAAAGTTTTATGCTCTGCTCAAATTTACTGAGCTTGCATAAATGGTCAAATTGACACTAAACAACTTTTTTTTAACCCCTCTTAGATCTATCTTTTAAAATTGTGTATTATGATTTTACATGCTTTGTCATGTGGGATTGATAGAGTGACGTATCTGGTCTTTCTTTTGTTATGGTTCTCTGGATTCACCTCTTCATGCATTAGAAAATACAGAGCAGATGCTAAAATGTGATAATAAACTGAATCAAATTTTGTTATCCATCTGGTGTTGTTTGTGATTGTTTGTGTGATGAATGTGGTGTAGATGTATTTAACATGTATAATGATTAAAGGTATACATGACATGTCTTTTGTTTAAAATGCACACCTGATTTTGTATGTGCCTCAATCCGTGCCATGTAGTATATTCAGAATCAGTTTGTATTGTGACTATGATATAATGGAGGAAAAGAGTTAACATATATTGAGCATTTATTTTGAGTTATTTTTAATATTTAGACCAATATTATTAATCTCCCTACCAGCTTTCACAATAGCCATGAACTGGAAACAACCTGAATGTCTGTCTGCAGGTTATTGAATAAAAAAAAAATGGAATATTTATAAAATTCCAAATAATGAAGCAACAAAAAGGTTCTGTTGATACAACAATGTGGATGAGTCTCACAGAATAAAAGAAGCCAAGCCAGACATGAAAGACTATATATTGTATAATTCCATTTACATAAAATTCAAAAGGGCAAAACTAGTCAGAAGTCCACCAGACTACCTGTTTCTGGGAGTTTAGGGGTTGTCTAGGCTCAGGAGGGAACTTTATAGAGTACTGGAGGTGGTCTGTATTTTATTCTGGGTGGTGATTTACTTGGGTGTTGGCACATGCAAAACAATCCCTGTGTATTTACAATTTAGATTTAGAAGACTTTTAAAATAGCCCAGGTGATCAAGGATGTAAACCTATACTAAAGCAGTAACAAACAAAGGTAGAATGGAAAGGGATAAAATAGTTTTTTAAAAGGTATTACCTAGCTAATGGCACCCCACTCCAGTATTCTTGCCTGGAGAATCCCAGGGACAGGGAGCCCGGTGGGCTGCCGTCTATGGGGTCGCAGAGTTGGACATGACTGAAGCGACTTAGCAGCAGCAGCAGCAGCTAATAAAACAGGATATAGTGACAGATGATGGTGAGGTACTAACTTGGGTGGCAAGGTAGATGGCAGTATTTTCAGTCAAGTCAGAGAATTGACAGTTTTCTCTCTTTTGAGATTGAAACACTTAATTTTGAAAATAAAGACTTTAGTACTAATTTTTTGAGTATTAACTTTTTATTTAAAAGGGACCATCTTAATTCTTATGGACAATTCTGCAGATTATAATTTCTATGGAAAAAGTTTTCTCACCTGTTTTCAACTAGAATTGATTCAAATAAAAAGATGATAAAAAATTGATAAAAAATTAAATTTTAGAAACTTTCTGCTGTGTTATCTAGAAACATTTTGCTGCACTGTCTAATAGAGTGGCCACTAGGTGACATGTGGCTGTTGAATACTTGAAATGTGGCTAATGCAACTAAGGAACTGAATTTTTAATTGTTCAATTTTGATTAAACATAAAAACCAATACTTGATTCATTATTGAATGACTTTTAGATATGTTTTGAACAACTTAGATATATGAATTCTTTTAAGCTATAAATTTCATAAAGTGTCAATATGATCTCATAAATAAGATCAGGTATTTCCTGTGAAAATCTGGTATCTCCATTGAGATGTAGTTAACTATGCTAATTCCTATAAATGCAATAGCCCCTCACCGCTTATACATAGCTGTTGAGCAAGGAAATATGGCTAGTCCAAATAGAGATAATCTGTAAATATAAAAAATATGCTGGTTTTTTAAGGTTCAGAACTGAAAGAAAAAAAATGTAAGATATCATTAATTCTTCCATCGATTATGTTGAAATGATGTTTTGGTTATATTGGATTAATAAAATATATTAAAATTGATTTAACTTTTTTTTTAATGTGGCCACTAGAAAATTTATAATTGCGTATGTCTTGCATTGTATTTCTCTTGTATAGTATTGGTCTAGTGCCTGATAGCTACTAAGTACATAAAAAGCTGGGTGGTTTTTTTTCCCATCAAAAGTCTGTTCTTTACCTTAGAGTTCACTCTTGGTGCTGTACATTCTATGGGTTTGAGCAAATGTAAGAGAACATAAAAAGTATTTTAAATGTTTAAAGTATGTTTTTTAAAAGGGAATTTGAGGTGGATGAACCTCGAGCCTGTTATACAGAGTGAAGTAAGTAAGAGAAAAACAAAATGTTACATATTAATGCATACATATAGATTCTAGAAAAATGGTACTGATGAACCTACTTGCCTACTTGCAGGGCAGGAGTAGAGATGCAGGCGTGGAGAACCGACTTGTGGACACAGCAGGGGAAGGAAAGGGTGGGGCAAATGGAGAGAGTAACATTGCATATATACACTGTCATGTGCAAATTAGATAGCTAGTGGGAAGTTGCTGTATAACACAGGGAGCTCAACCCAGTCGTCTCTGACAAATTACAGGGGCGGGAGGGAAGTTTAGGAGAGAGGGGTTATATGTATACTTGTGGCTGATCCCCAGTTTTGTATGACAGAAACTAACATGACATTGTAAAGCAATTATCCTCTAAATAAAGATCATTTTTAAAAAGGAAATTTGACTAGAGAACATACATAAAATGAGAAAAACTCAAAATCTCTACTTAGGTGTAGAGAATAGGTGACTTAGAATTTAAGATGAATTTGTTATGTATTTATTTCATGCTGATACAAAATTTGTACATTGGGGAACATTTGCCTATGATAAACTTACCTTCTCAACTTCTTTTCTGTTCTCCCTTCCTATTCCCCCTTCCCTTCCCCCTACCTATGTAAGTACCATGAGGGCAGGGTTTTATGGGTATCATACACTGCTCTATCTGCTGAGCTATGAACAGTGCAGTCATATAATTAACCCTTTGTAAATACTTACAGCATTAGTGAATAAATTGGACATAAATTAAAATAAATAATAAATATAACTTGTACTTGTTAACAATTGGTCTAAAATAAGTTCTTATGTCACTTGTAGTAAATATTTTATCATAAAGCCATAGACTCTTAGAGTTGAAATTAACTGACAGTTCAGCCTTTCTCATTTTACATTATTCTTGATTCTACTTTAGCATATTTAGTGCTGGGGAACTTACTGCCTCAAAGGGCAGTGCTTTTCAGTTTAGGACAGTTCTGTTAGAAAATTATTTCTTTTAGTGAGTTTAAAGAAATATACCTTTGTAAGTTTAATACGTTTATCTTTGTTCTTCCTTCCCGTGCACATTAGTAACAACAAAATTTTTCTGTGTAATATGATAATGTTATACTTATCAGATATTAATATTTAAATATTGTTCTTTATTATCTTTTTAAAAAATCCTCTACCAAGATTATTTTCACTGGTACGTCTGTTTGACTTTAATAACTCTTCTTTGATCTGACACTGTCTTCATCACTACCCTAAAAGGACATTAACTGTAGCACCCCAAATTAATAAAATGTGCATCTTTGTAACAAGAAAAATTTTATAAATCTGAAACAATTTAAGTTCCCAAATGTGCCAATGAAAGGTCACTCCTACTGAAGATAGAAAGGGCTGGAATTTGAGAATTAGATATGATGAAAAAAGGAAGGAAGAAAAGAGAGCAACATTAGAACTTTGTACAGTGAATTCCAGAAAGAGGTGAGGGCCGCAGAAACCTACCTTTGCTAGCGAAGAGAAAAGATAGCTGCATTTTAAGATTGTTAGCAGTAAGAACCCTTGATGATACTTCAGAACTAAGATTTCTGAATACTTGGAGAAAAAAATCTGAGAAATACTACATGTGTAACTCAAGGTGTGTGTTGGATTGATGTTATTTATTATGTATACTTTATTCAAATTTAGTCGTTACTATAAATATAGTTACCATAAAACATCAGCTTACCTCACCATTGTTTCCTTTTTTAACCATACTGTCCTGAGTATCTTAAGAATAAATTCTTCTGCTGTTGGCAGTTCAGTAGCCCTATCTTGCAGCTGAAGCAGAACAATTTCTACAATTGGTAGTCTTCTCTGTTTTTCTCCGGTACTCAGTTCCAGAAATCAGTAAAGCATGTGTACTGAGGAAAATGTGTTATGTGGGCTTTTGCAATTTTGTGAGAAATATTCCTTTATCATGGGGATTGTTTTTATGAATTTTCATTGAAAACACACTAATGGCATTTCAACAATGTAAGGAAGATCCTGAGGTGAAGGTGGGGAAAGATACCTGTTGACCTCCTACTATTTGCTGATGATTGTGCTTTTATTTGATTAATACATAAATACAGAGATAAACAGTATAGTGAATTTGCATGTACCACTCAGCTTTATCAACTTATTTCATTTATAATCCTTTTCTACAGTTCTTCACATTTCTTTACAGGTGATAAAAATGTTTAAAATACACATAATATGTGTATATTTTTACAATTTGCTGTTTGAGTCAGCATCCCAGCATGTGGCATATAGTTCTCTGACCAGGGATGGAACCTGGGCCCCCTGCATTGGGAGTGGAGAGTTTTAGCCACTGGGCCACCACAGAAATCCCAAAGCCTGTTTTATTTTTAAGATTCATGTGAATTTTGCATTATCTTAATTCATCTGATATACATAAAAAACCTTTTAAAATTCCTGATCATGAAATAAAAGTGATGCTACAGTAGTGAAGAAAATTATTCCATTTACTCTTCACTTCTCACACTTGCCTAAGTATTGACAAAAATATCTTAACATTGAGTTTTTGGTTTCTGATATGACTTCTCCACTTTTATGTGCTTGACATTACTCACATTTTCTCAAAATGATCCAAGCTTTCATTTTAAGTGAAAATATAAAGGTGGCACTCATGGTAAAGAACCTTCTTGCCAGTGCAGGAGACACAAGAGATGTGGGTTCAGTCCCTGGGTCGGGAAGATCCCCTGGAGCAGGGTGTGGCAACCCACTCCAGTATTCTTGCCTGGAGAATCCCATGGACAGAGGAGCCTGGTGGGCCATGGTCCATAGGGTCGCAGAGTCGAACACGACTGATGCGACTTAGCACATATGCATAGATGTAAATTTATTGGGTACTTATTAAATAAACCTGTACACTGGTTTTGTAATTATGCCAAATATTTTAGAATTTGCTTTCTGATGTAATTTTGTAAATCATTTATAGGATTTTCCCATTTTGACATTAATTTTATTGTTTAATTTTATAAACGCTTTAAAATAGTTAACTTAACCTTAGCAATTTAGACTGTAAAATTTATCATATCTTCAGTGATTTGGTTTTCCACCTGGATGTGATAATTACCATGTGGAATCAGTTCTGTTTTCTTATTTGTCATTAAGTTATTGCTATGGTGTATTATTATATTTCTCAGAGAAGTCTTAACAGTTTCATATTGCTGCAACTTTAAGAACCAACAGTTTCAGGAATAGTTAGTGTTTTACTTCTTAAACTACCAGGTAATGAGTATTCTGGTATTCATTTTCTTAAAGACATGGTTTGTGTGTGTGTCTGTGTCTGTGTTTTTAATTAAAGTAGCAAGTAGTGCCAAAATTAAAACTGAGTCAATATGTAAAACAAAGCAGAAATCCTGATCTCTTCTCAGCCTAGTCAGCAAAATCCATACAGAATTGATTTTGTTCAAAATAAAAGTAGTCTCTATCTCTGAGTCACTAAACAGGTCACATTTCTCACATAAAAGCAATTAAAAATGAATATACTTTTGTAAACAAATTGAATCACATAGGATTACAGATCATAACGCCAAAAGAAATTCGGTAAATCTGAAACTTTTGTAAATCAAAACATTAGAAACATGAATTAACACAAATTGTCTTGTGTAATATTTCCATATTGATTATTTTTAGACCTCTTTATTGAGGTATAATTGATATATAAAAAACTTCATATTTAATATATGCAACTTGAGTTTGGAGACAAATATATATCCATGCAAAATTCAGGCTTAAATTGAAGAAAGTAGGGAAAACCACTAGACCTTTCAGGTATGACCTAAAGCAGATCACATAACGATTATACAGTGAGGGTGACATAGATTCAAAGGATTAGATCTGCTAGACAGTGCCTGAAGAACTATCAACGGAGGTTCATAACATTGTACAGGAGAAGTCGACCAAAACCATCCCCAAGGAAAAGAAATGCAAGAATAGTGGTTTTCTGAGGAGACATTATAAATAGCTGAGAAAAGAAGAGAAGTGAAAGGAAAAGGATAAAGGGGAAGATACCTAAATACAGAGTTCCAGAGAATAGCAGGGAGAGAGAAGACAGCCTTAAGTGAACAATGCAAAGAAATAGAGGAAAACAATGGAAAGGAAAAGACTAGAGGATCTCTCCAAGAAAATTGGAAATACCAAGGGAACATTTCATGCAAAGATGGGCATAATAAAGGACAGAAACAGCAAGAATCTATCAGAAACAGAAAAGATGATGAAGAGATGGCAAGAACACACAGAACTATACAGAAAGGTCCTTATGACCTTGATAACCATGATGGTGTGGTCACTCACCTAGAGCTAGACTTCTAGAGTATGAAGTCAAGTGGGTGTTATGAAGCATTACTATGAACAAAGCTAGTGGAGGTGATAGAATTCCAGCTGAACTATTTCAAGTCTTAAAAGATGAAGCTATTAAAGTGCTGTACTCATTATGCCAGCAGATTTGGAAAACTCAGCAGTGGCCACAGACTGAAAAGGTCCGTTCATTCCAATCCCAAAGAAAGGCATCACCAAAGAATATTCAAATTACTGTACAATTGGACTCTTAACATGGCAGCAAGATTATGCTCAAAATCTTTCAAGCTAGACTTCAACAGTACATAAACTGAGAACTTCCAGTAGTACAAGCTGGATTTAGAAAAGGCAAACGAACCAGAGCAAATTGCCAACATCTGTTGGATCATAAGAAAAGCATCTACTCTGCTTCATTGACTACACCAAAGCCTTTGACTTGTGGATCAACAAACTGGAAAATTCTTAAAGAGATGGGAATACCAGGCCACCTTACCTGCCTCCTGAGAAACCTGTACACAGATCAAGAAAAGAGTGAAAGTGGCTCGGTTATGTCCGACTCTTTGGGACCCCATGGACTACACAGTCCATGGAGTTCTCTAGGCCAGAATACTTTAGTGGGTAGCCTTTCCCTTCTCCAGGGGATCGTCCCAAACTAGGGATTGAACCCAGATCTCCCACATTGCAGGCGAATTCTTTACCAGCTGCACCACAAGGGAAGCCCAAGAATACTGGAGTGGGTAGCCTATCCCTTCTCCAGTGGATTTTCCTGACCCAGGAATTGAACTGGAGTCTCCTGCAATGCAGACAGATTGTTTACGAACTGAGCTATGAGGAAAGCCCTAAGGAGCATTTAGAACCTGACATGGAACAACTAATTAGTTCAAAATTGGGAAAGGAGTATGTTAAGGCTATATAGCCACCCTGCTTCTGTAACTTATATGCAGAGTGCAGCATGTGAAATGCCGGACTGGATGAAGCATAAGCTGGAATCAAGATTGCTAGGAGAAATATCAATAACCTCAGATAGGCAGATGACATCACCCTTATGGCAGAAAGTGACGAGAAACTAAAGAGCCTGTTGATGAAGGTGAAAGAGGAGAGTGAAAAGCTGACTCAAAACTCAACATTCAAAAAACTAAGATCATGGTATCCAATCCTATCACTTACTGCAAATAGACGGGGGAAAAGTGAAAACAGTAATAGATTTTCTTTTCTTAAACTCCAAAATCACTGTGGACAGTGATTGCAGCCAAAAAATTAAAAGACACTTGCTCCTTGGAAAAAAAGGTACGACAAACCTAGAGTGACTTCCCTGGTGGCTCAGAGGGTAAAGCATCTGTCTACAATGTGGGAGACCCGGGTTCAATCTCTGGGTTGGGAAGATTTCCTGGTGAAGGAAATGGCAACCCACTCCAGTATTCTTACCTGGAGAATCCCATGGACGGAGGAGCCTAGTAGGCTACAGTCCATGGAGTCAAAGAGTCGGACACAACTGAGTGACTTCTCTTTCACTTTTAGACAGCATATTAAAAAGCAGAGACATCACTTTGCCAACAAAGGTCTGTCTAGTCATAGCTCTATAGTTTTTCCAGTAGTCATGTATGGATGTGAGAGTTAGACGGTGAAGAAGGCTGAGCATAGAAGGATTGATGCTTTTGAACTGTGGTGCTGAAGAAGACTTGAGAGTCCCTTGGACTGCGAGGAGATCAAACCAGTCAATCCTTCAGGAAGTCAGTCCTGAATATTCATTGGAAAGGCTGATGCTGAAGCTGAAACTCCAATACTTTGGCCACCTGATGCAAAGAACAGACTCATTGGAAAAGACCCTGATGCTGGGAAAGATGGAGGGCAAGAGAAGGAAGTGACAGAGCACTAGATGGTTGGATGGCATCCCCCATTCAGTGGACATGAGTCTGGGCAAACTCCAGAAGATGGTGAAGGACAGGGAAGCCTGGCATGCTGCAGTTTATGGGGTTGCAAAGAGTCGGACATGACTGAGCAACTGAACAACAACAAATATACCCATGTAGGCATCACCACAACCTTTGCCATAAACATTGGCCATCTCCAGAAGTTTCTCATCCCTTATTATTTTGTAATAAGAACACTTAAAATTAACCTTCTTAGCAAATTTTGAAGTATATGTTTGGTACTGTGCTGTAGAGTAGGTCTCTGGTTCTAGGCTATTAAATGTTTTCATATTAGCATTTAGCATGCGAGAATAATTATGGTCTGTTTTGACTATTACTAATATTAGCTGTGGATGTTAAATATCTGTAAAGTTTTGAACAATGCTTTGCTTTCTTTATTAATATTTGTCCTCAGTTGGTAGCCAAAAGCTGTAGGCTATAAAATTTCCATTAAATCCAAAATGTTACTTAATTTATATTGTGAGAAGGGATGAATAATGAATGACTGTTTTATGATTTTAAAAATTAAAATATGTTTTTTAAAAGTGCTTCATTTTTATAGTCTGTCATTTTACTTTTGTAATGCTAAATTGATACCTCTTTCAAGCTCTGGGGTATCTAGCCAAATTTAAATGACCTGACATTACGTTTTCTGAGTATTATGAAAAAAGAAGGGATAGAAAGGAGATTTACTGAGCTCATTTTATGTATGCTAGGTAGATATTACATTCATTAATTACGAAGCATTTGGCTTCAAGAAACAAAAAATCACACTTAAAATAGCTTAGACCAGTTGATTTTTCGTTTTTAATTGAGGTGTAAATGATATATAACTTATTAGTTTCAGGTGTATCACATTATGACTTCACATTTGCACATATTATGAAATGGTCCCCACAGTAAATCTAGTTAAGACAATACATACTTAAAATTTTGTGATAAAATATTTTTAAAATCTACTCTCTTCAGTTCAGTTCAGTTGCTCAGTCATGTCCGACTCTTTGCAACCCCAAGAACCACAGCACGCCAGCCCTCCCTGTCTGTCACCAACTCCCAGAGTCTACCCAAACCCATGTCCATCGATCGGTGATGCCATCCAACCATCTCGACCTCTGTCATCCCCTTCTTCTCCTGCCCTCAATCTTTCCCAGCATCAAGGCCTTTTCAGATGAGTCAGTTCTTTGCATCAGGTGGCCAAAGTATTGGAGTTTCAACTTCAACATCAGTCCTTCCAATGAACACCCAGGACTGATCTCCTTCAGAATGGACTGGTTGGATCTCCTTGCAGTCCAAGGGACTCTCAAAAGTCTTCTCCAACACCACAGTTCAAAAGCATCAGTTCTTCAGTGCTCAGCCTTCTTTATAGTCCAACTCTCACATCCATACATGACCACTGGAAAAACCATAGCCTTGACTAGACGGACTTTTGTTGACAAAGTAACGTCTCTGCTTTTGAATATGCTATCTAGGTTGGTCATAACTTTCCTTCCAAGGAGTAAGCATCTTTTAATTTCATAGCTGCAATCACCATCTGCAGTGATTTTGGAGCCCAGAAGAATAAAGTCAGCCACTGTTTCCCCTGTTTCCCCATCTATCTGCCATGAAGTGATGGGACAGGATGCCATGATCTTAGTTTTCTGAATGTTGAGCTTTAAGCCAACTTTTTCACTCTCTTCTTTCACTTTCATCAAGAGGCTCTTTAGTTCTTCTTCACTTCCTGCCATAAGGGTGGTGTCATCTACTCTCAGCAACTTTCAAATATGTGTTGCAGTATTAAACATAGTCTCCATGTTGACTGTACAGTTCTTATGACCTATTTATATTTTATAATTTGGCCCCCTTCATTGATTTTGCCCACCCCAGCATCCCCCCAGTGGCAACCACCAGTCTGTTCTCTTGTATCTATGAATTTCATTCTTTGTTGTTTTAAATTCCACATATACATGAAGTCGTATGGTATTTATCTGAAGGTTTCACTTAGCTAATGAACTCAAGGTCCAGCCAATACTGTCTCAAATGACGAGATTTCAATCTTTATTTTGGCTAAGTAGTATTCCACTGCATATGTGTCCCACATTTTCTTTATCCATTCACTGATGGACACTTAGGTTGTTTCCATATCTTTGTTGTTCAGTCACTAAGTTGACTCTTCAGGACCCCATGACCTGCAGCATGCCAGGCGGCTCTGTCCTCCACAATCTCCTGGAGTTTGCTCAAACTCTTGTCCATGGAATCATGGATGCCATCTCATCCTCTGCCACCCACTTCTCCTCTTGCCTTTAATCTTTCCCATATCTTTTTCCTTATCTTAGTTATTGTAAATAATGCTGCAGTGATTATGGTGGTACATACATCTTTTTTAAAAATTAGTTTTCATTCTTCAGATAAATAACCAGGAGTGGAATTGCTGGATCATATAATAGTTCTATTTTTAATTTTTTTAAGAACCTCCATATACTGTTTTTCATGGTAGCTACACCAGTTTATCGATACAATCGAATCCCACCAATAGTGCACAAGGGTCTCCCTTTTCTCCATATTTTCTCCATGTTTCTTATATCTTGTTTTTTTTGATAATAGCCGTTCTAACTGGTGTGACATGATAGTTCATTGTGGTTTAATTGTTTTTAAAAGTATAGTCCCCAGACCAGCAGCAGCAGTAGTATCTAGGAATTGTTTAAAAAGTTAAGGAAATTCACTGGTGGTCCAGTGGTTGGGATTCTGTGCTCTCCCTGCTGAGGACCCAGGTTCAGTCCTTGGTAGGGGGAGCTAAAGTCCCACAAGCTATGGCACACCAAAAAATTAAAAAGTCCATTCTCAGGCTCCACTGCAGTCTACTTATCAGAAACTGGTTTTGGAGCCCAGTTTTCTGTTTTAACAAATGTTCCAAGTGATTCTGACATAGTTAAAATTTTGGAGCCACTGGTTTAGATTTTTAAGAGCCGATCCTGTCTCAACATGAAGCCAGTTTTCTCAGAAACACATGGCTGAAAGATACCTTAACAAAATCAAAGCTGTATTAGGAAGAAGGTATGAGGATATATACTAAGACAAAATAGGCTATCCTGTGCATGGTGTGTATATATATATGTTATATATATATGTGTATTTTAACCAACTAGACAGCATATTAAAAAGCAGAGACGTTACTTTGCCAACGAAGGTCTGTCTAGTTAAAGCTATGGTTTTTCCAGTAGTCATGTATGGATGTATTGGACTATAAAGAAAGCTGAGCACCGAAGAATTGATGCTTTTGAACTGTGGTGTTGGAGAAGGCTCTTGAGAGTCCCTTGGACTGCAAGGAGATCCAACCAGTCCATTCTGAAGGAGATCAGCCCTGGGTGTTCATTGGAAGGATTGATGTTGAAGCTGAAACTCCAATACTTTGGCCACCTGATGCGAAGAACTGGCTCATTTGAAAAGACCCTGATGCTGGGAAAGATGGTTGGATGGCATCACCGACTCAATGGACGTGAGTTCAAGTAAACTCTGGATGTTGGTGATGGACAGCGAGGCCTGGCATGCTGCGGTCCATGGGGTTGCAAAGAGTCGGACACGACTGAGCGACTGAACTGAACTGATGTATGGTGTGTGTGTGTATATATATTTAAAAATCTCATTTAAACCATCTTTTGGCATATTTTTAGTTATAGAAATTCTAACTGGAAGTAATGATAGGTTTTCAAAATAGCATCCCACTACCACCAAATTATTTAATGTTTGTTTTATGTGTGAGGCTGTGCAGGGATGGGGGTTGGTGACCACAGTTCACTGTATTTGTAAGAGGACTCTGTATTGTACAGCTGGTGTAGAGATGGTTACAGTGTGTCTATGAGGGATTGTGGGAGAGAGATCTTAGGGTAAGTGTGATGTAGAGTTGGTTGGGGAGATATAGGGGTGGCTGGTGTGAGTGGCAGGGTGGATGTTCATCAGAGGTGTACTGTGTCCTATGCATGCACATCCTGGAATGTGGAGAAAGGAGATGTCGGGGTGTGGGTATGGTACAGTGCCTATACTAGAAAAGTGGTTGTGTATGTGTGAAGGGCAGCCTTGTGTGCACAGCTTTGTGTGTACACACAGCAAGATAAAGGGAGAAGTGCAGGTTTAATTTTAAATGGAAGAAATATTCAGTGTATCATTATAATACATTCAGTGTATTATTTACCTCTAGTTAAAAGTCAGGTAATCTAGATATTTTTTGTTTATAGTCATAATAATATTTAATCTTAAAAACTGAGTTACATTCAGGATACCCCTTGTTAGTGAAGTATATACCTAGGCGTAATAGATAATAATTACTTTTTCAAGAAACTATTAGGAAATGCAGTTTAAAAATGGGCTGTGTAATACTCAGAGGAATTTTCAGGTCACACTGAATGTTTGTATAGGATTTATTTGTAGTAGATTGACTTCATTTTGATAGTCACTCTGAAAGTTTGAAGGGTCCTCAAAGGATGTTTTAATGCTTAAAAATACACGTAAGATGAAATGTTATAGGATTCTTAGACATAAATAAGGAATGATTTTATGACTGTAGACCAGACAATAAAATGTTAATTGAAATCATTTGTGTACTTTGGAAGGGACTCTGGAAACTGTACTGATTACTTTTTTTTATGACAGGTATTTTTAGTGTATTTCTTAAATGTACTGGTGTTTGGAAATACATGCTCTGTATCTTTAAACCTTTGAGTCCTTTCTTTGCACATTTGGGTACGGTGCAACCAAACTTAAACATGGGAAATCCTCTCTTCCCTCCCCAGCTTAACAGTCTCCACTCAGGACTATCTTTGCAATGGATACTACTTAGTGATTAGCTCTCTGTCTTGTCAATCAAATCGTTGTCTCCAGCAAACTGTTTTGTCACTGTAGTAGGGCTCTCGTGCTGGAAATGGATCTTTGACAGAGGAAGAATGCTTTTTAAAACAGTTCTTAGGAGATGGTGTAACTTAATTTGTCCTGGAAAGGAAATGTCTCGTCTCTGGTATGGGAAAAAGGGGAGAAGGCATCAACCAATTAATCAAAAATATACTCTGGTAAATCTTAGTCAATGATTTCAATTTCTATATTTACTAGTCTTTTTATGGTGACATTCTGCAGAATTATGCAATTTTAAAATTTAAACATAAAGAATACTTACAGAATTCAATATTGTATGATTGTAAAAAAGTACCTTCAAGTTATTTCTGCTAATCCTAAATATCTTCAAAAGGAAATAAATAAGGGACTATGATTTTGGTTTGTCAAAGTGCTTGGGTTTTCCTGTTTTGCATCAGCAGGAAGTTATCAAATTTTTATTACTGCCTTAATTTTCAAGTTAAGCTTTGTAGGAAAATACTCAGAATTTTGTTTTCCTTAAAAATGAGTAAATTTTTGTTTTGCTTAAAAATAAGTAGAACCTTTTTATTGATTGGATCCCAAACCAAATACCATTTATAATTTAGTGTATGAAGACTATTGTTTTAACCATATGAGAAAAGACCTTTTTTAAGCTATCCAAAAAGTTTCAAGCATTACTGCCTAATACAAAACCTTAAATAATATTCTAACAAAGAAAAATCTTAGTCAACCTTACTATTATAAGACTCCTAGGTATTTTTTGGTGTAAGTATTTATGCATTATTTGTTAGAAAATGTATTGCCCATTGTTCTTTCTTTGGTAGTTTAGGATTATATCTTGCCTTATGAATGTTCATTTTATTTGTACTATAGTTGTACGTGATTTAAATGAGACTGGATATATACTTAGACCCCAGAGTGACTTAGAAAGTTGCCCCCAGCAGCTTGCCACTCTCAATTGTGTAAAAATATTAAAATGATTTCTATTAGTAGTGCTTTAATTTGGCTGAGAGTACTTTGTTAAATCTTTTTATTTTTAAGTTGATGATTTCAAGTTTTTGTTTATGAAACATCACCACAGAGGGTTTAGTCATCTGAAATGACTGGATTTGTTAAAATTCTGATCAGATTAGATTAGCCAGTTAACACAGCTTTTTTTTTAAACCAAGAACAGTGATGCTATTCATATATTTTTAATTTGCAGTTTGAATTAACATTTATCATTAGTTTGCTAATACTATAATATAGGTCATTACAAATACAGGCAAAATGTGGATATTTTGAACTTTATAGGTCATTATAGTGTACATCACACATTTATTACAGTCACAGATTCATTTTCAACCTTATAGTAAGGCATTATGTGATTTTGTCAGATATGAGAGCATGCTTCTCATTGGTCCGTAGCTCTGCACATAATTAGAGTTTATATATAATACTTCATTTAACCTTCACAATAAGTTGCAAAGTCAGTAGTATCACTTGGCATTTTAAAGGTGAGAAAATTCATATGGACTTATTACTGGACTAAGCTGTCCTGGAGAACAGAGACAGCTCAACCCTAGCATATTCATTTCCTCACCAAGATGTCTTTGAGAGTTTTACAAGATGGTACAATATAGTATAATGTGTTTTGGTGTGTAGACAAGCTCAAGTCCCCATTTTCTAACTGTTTTCCTTGCTTTGGAGTAGAAATCCCAGGAGCTGTAGGGTAGGAGAAAGGCTTAAGAAAATTTGCCATTTGCAACAACATGGATGAACCTAGAGGGTATTATGCTTAAGTGAAAGTTAGAGAAAAACAAATACTGTATGTTATCACTTGGATATGGAATCTAAAATATAAAACAAAGTAGTTAATATGACAAAAAAGAAACCATTTTACAGATATAGAGAACAGGAAATACAGCTGATATTTTATAATAATTATAAATGGATTATAATCTATAAAAATTTTTGAATCACTGTTGTACACAGTGATTAATAAAGTCAAGCATGCTTCATCAATATGGTTCTCAATTAAGCCAGCTGGACAGAGATTTAACTTGATTCTGTATATTTTAGAGCATATTCTACCTATTAGTCCTATTAGTTCCAGTGTCTCTGTCCCCAGGGTGAACTTCTTTTGCTCCCTGCCTCTCCAGAACTCCAAAATCTGCAAGCAGATCTAACTCTGGCTCCTTTCAAATTACTGCTTCTGTCCCAAGTCTTTCAGAGTATGTGTGCTTTTTTAAGACTGAAGTCTTCTTTTTCCTACAACTCTCTGGGTCTCCTGAAAGGAAACCCCACTGGTCTTCAAAGTTAAACATTCTAGGGGCTCGGTTTTTCTAGCAGAGGACACCCACGTTTGGGAACCTGGTGTGGGACTCAGACTCCTTTGGAGAGAACTTCTGCAGTTACATTATGGCAACCCACTCCAGTACTCTTGCCTAGAGAATCCCATGGACGGAGGAGCCTGGTGCAGGCTACTGTCCATGGGGTCGCAAAGAGTCAAACACGACTGAGCGATTTCACTTCACTTCACTTCTGCAATTATAGTTAGCCTTCTGTTTCTGGTTCACCTACCAAAGGTATGGTCTGGACTGTACCATGACTCCACCCCTCCTGCCCATCTTCATTATATCTTCAGTTGTTAAAGATCTTTTCTGGTAGGTTCCAGTCTGTTTCACTGATAGTTGTTCTGTGAATAATTCTGATTTTCCTGTGCTTGTATGCTCAGCATCTTTCTACTCAGCCACCTTGCTATCTTATTTTTAAAGGCTGTCGCAGAGTTTATTCTGATGTATAACGTAAATTTAATAATTTACTTAAAGCTGTTTATATATTTAATATACCCGTATATGCTGCCTTTTTTGTGTTTGTCAATAAACTGTAATTGACATGAAGATTTATAAGCTCATTTTATAAGGGTGTAAGCTTAATCACATTAAAGTCACAAAATATTAAATATTTTTTATATTTGTTTAATATTTAAAATAGTAAACATCACTTTTCTCTATCAATTCTTCACTAGATTTTGTCATATTTCCCTTTTTTTGTTGTTTCCTAGGCCCTCATATATGACAAGATGAATTTCTTTTTTATATTTTAGGATTTTATGCTTGAAAACACATGATGAATTATTTACATCTGTGTAGAAATTAACTCACAGCTAGAATTTTAAGAAAAACAATTTAAATGTAAAGCTCTTTCCAGTGACCACAGCTGAAGAGTGATTATAATACTGATTTTAAAAAATTATTTATACTAACACTATAAACTTACCATGAGTTTTAAAAATTTAATCCTCAAACTGTAGAATATTGCTACTTTCACCTTCATTTTAACGAAACAGAGACATACGGTAGTCATATTGCAACCAGAAGTCGAGGCTGTGGTTTGAATCCATCCATGCTGTTCTGGCTCTAGGCTGTGCTCTCAAATTCTTTGCTGTGCTTGTTCTCAAAATCGTTAGAATATAACCAGGAGAAGGGGGTTAACATTTATTGTGTACATTTATTGTATCAGTTTCTACTTTATGTATATCTTATACATACTGTTATTTATTCCTCATAAAGTACCTAAGGTATGATTATAATTTTCATTTGAAAAACCAGAAATAGATTAAATTTGATTGCTCAAGTTCACCCAACTAATATAATCAGCCTTCCTTACCTGCCACTTCTGCGTTCTATGGTTCTGTATTTGCAGATTGAGCCAACCACAAATCAGCAGTATTTAGGAAAAAATTCCATAAAGTTCCAAAAAGCAAAACTCAAATTTGCCACATGCTGGCAGCTATTTCCATAGCATTTATATTGTACTTACAACTATTTACATATCATTTACATTGATAGATACATTACAGTCCATGGGGTCACAACAAGTCGGAAATGACTGAAGCGATGTAGCATAGCACAGCACAGGTAATATATATAGTTGATTTAAAGTATATGAAAGAGATGTGCATCTGCTAAGTCGCTTCAGCCGTGTCCAACTCTGTGTGACCCCATAGACGGCAGCCCACTAGGCTCCTCCATCCCTGGGATTCTCCAGGCAAGAACACTGGAATGGGTTTCCATTTCCTTCTCCAACACATGAAAGTGAAAAGGGAAAGTGAAGTGGCTCAGTCATGCCCTACTCTTCGCGACCCCATGGACTGCAGCCTACCAGGCTCCTCCATCCATGGCACTTTCCAGGCAAGAGTACTGGAGTGGGCATAGATATATGCAAATACTTTGTCATTTTCTGTAAGGGACGTGAGCATCCATAGATTTTGGTTTCAGTAACAATTTCTGGAACTGATGCCTTAGGCATATGTAGGAATGACTGTTAAAGAGAATCATAATTACAGCAGAGGAGTTTTACAGCTAAACCCAGGATTCTTTCTGCTATACTGTGTTTCCTACCTATAGTACATATTCGTGGGAAGTTTAACAAGTGGTTATATATGCCTTATTGTATAAACCATCTGCTCTCTGGTTATAACATAATTGAAAAAAGGACATATACAGATATATTCAGTGTAAAATATTTTTCTTTATTTGACTTTAGTAGTTGAAAAGCATATTTATTAGTATATAAGTTGTGAGACCTAATGATAAAATGAGTCTCTTTGATCCCACACATTCACTCACTATCCAGCTTAAGAACTAGAATGTTGCCAGTGAACCAGTATCATCCTGTGTGTTCTTTCTCATCTCATGTCACCTCCAGATTGGTAGCTACCTACCTGAATTTTGTTACCATTTCCCTGCTTTTCTTTAATTATTAGATTTTATTTTTTGGAGCAGTCAAAGTTTATATAAAACTTGAATGGAAAGTACAGAGAGTTCCCATATATCCCCTTTCTCTCCAAACACAGTACCCCTATTATTCACATCTTGTATTAATGTGGTACATGTTATATTGTATAAGCTAATATGATTATACATCATTACTCAAAGTCTGTAGTTTGCTTTGGGGTTCATTCTTTGTGTTACACCTTCAGTGGAACGACATGTATCTGCCATTATAGTTTTCATTGCCTTCAAAATACCCTGTGCTCGCTCTGTTCATGTCTCCTTTGCTCCACCTGAAGACCAGGGAACCACTGATGTTTTTACTCTTTCTATAGTTTTGCCTTTTCCAGAGTATCATATGGTTGGAATCATACCATATGTAGCTTTTTCGTATTAGCTTCTTTCAGTTAGTAAGATGAATTTAAGGCTCCTTCCTGTCTTTTCATGGCTTGATAGGTCATTTCTTTTTAGTGGTGACTTTTAATATTGGGCTTCCATTATGGATCAGCTGGTGAAGAATCAGCCTGCGATGTGGGAGACCTGGGTTCTATCCCTGGGTTGGAAAGATCCCTTGGAGAAGGGAAAGGCTACTCACTCCAGTGTTCTGGCCTGGAGAATTCCGTGGGCTATAGGCCATAGTATCGCCAAGAGTCAACATCACTGAGCGACTTTCACTTTAATATTCCATTGTCTTAACATACCATAGTTTGTTAATCTATTTACTTACTGAAGGACATTTTGGTCACTTGCAAGTTTTGACACTTAAAGAAAAGATTGTTATAAACATTTGTGTGCAGATATTATGTGGACATAAATTTTCAGCTCATTTAGGTAAATACCAGGGAGTATGATTGCTGGATTATATAATAAGTGTATTTTTAGTTTTGTAAGAAACAGCAAAATGGTTTTCCAAAGTGACTGTACTGTTTTGTCCTTTACCAACAATAAATGAGAGTTCCTACTTTTCCACATCATCACCAGCATTTAATGTTATCAATGCTTTCATCCTGAAGACGTTTATAGTAGTATCCCATTGTTTCTTTAATTTACGTTTCCCAGATGACATATAACATAGAGCATCTTTTCATAGTCTTGTTTGTCTGCTCAGATGTTTAGTTCATGTTTTTTTCTCTCATTGTTTTTAAGTTCTTTGAATATTTTGGATAACATATTTATCAGATATAAATCTTGCAAAGATTCTCTCCCAGTCTATGGATCATTTTTGTATTCTCTGGACAGTGTCTGTCACGAACCAGTTGTTTTTAGTCATAATGAAATCCAGCTTGCTTTTGGTGTTATATCTAAAAAGGCATCCAAACCCAAGGGCACCTAGATATTTTTCTGTGTTATCTTCTAGTTATTTTATAGTTTTGCATTTTACATTTAGGTTAAAGATCCATTTTCAGTTAATTTTTGTGAAAAAGTATGAAGACTTTGTCCAATTGAACTTTTTTGCATGTGGATGTCCAGTCATTCCAGCACTCTTTGGTAAAGAAGACCATTCTTCATTGTGTTATCTTTGCTTCTTGGTCAAAAATCAGTTGAGTATACTTGGCTATATCTAGGGTTTGTATGTATCTTCCATTCCATTGATCTGTTCTTTTACCAATATCCAGTCTTGATTATAGTAAGTCTTGAAGTTGAGTAGTGTCAGTCCTTCAGTTTTCTTCTTTTGCTTCATTATTGTGTTGGCGTTGGGATCTTTCTACATAAACCTTAAATAATCAGTTGCGTATATCCACAGAATGACTGAATAGGATTTTATTGGAATTGTATTTTCTATAAACCGAGTTGGGAAGAACTGATATTTTTTCTGTACTAAAATAAATAGTATTATTTTACATTTCAGTTTCCCATTACTCATTGCTGATATATAGAGAAGCAGTTGACTTTTGTATATTAACCTTATATCCAGCTAACCTGCTACAATTGCTTATTAATTCCATTGTTTCTTGTTGATTTTTTTAGAATTTTCTTTACAGATAATCATGTCATGTGCTTAGAGTTTAATTCCATCCTTCCCACCTGTATACCTTTTATTTCCTTTTCAATGTTTTACTGTGTTAGCTAGGTTTTCCTAGAATATTGAGTAAGAGTTGAAAAGTATTTTAATTGTAGGATTTTTTAAATTAGATGTTCTTTATCAAGTTTAAGGAGTTACTCTCTATTTCTAGGTTGCTGAGAGTTTTTATAATGCATGTGAGATTTTGACTAATGCTTTTTCTGCATCTATTTATGTGTAATGGATTATGATTTACTAAGGGGTTTGAAAGTTAATTTGAGACTAATTTCAGATCCACCATATATACTAGGAATCTGTATCTCTTTATTCATTTTGTTAGGGGGAAGTATATTTCTTTAGTTGCTGGAGGAGATAGATGGACCTAAGGCTGAGCAGCTGGAGTTTGTTCTTTATGGGCAGATATTCCAAGATGAAGACAACAGCAGGAAGAAGGAGAATCTGAGCCTTGCCCAGAATAAAGCTAATAAACCATATATTTCTCATTCTCAAAGTCAGAGACCTTCCTAACTACACATGCACAGAAGGTTCCTCGGAGGTCAAAAGGTGTGGGGGGCGGTGTCTCCCCATAGTACATGATGTCAGTCTACCCATAGGTCTCTTTGCGAGAATCCATCTTGTCTAAGAGATGTGTGAACACACATGGAAGGTCTGTGGGATAAGCCAGATACAGTTTCAGAACCAGGCAAAGCAAGATGATTGGCCAAAGGAAGCCCAGAAGAGAATGCCCCTTATGACTGTTTAAACTACCATGAATGCAAGATGTGCTCCCTGAGTTCACTGATGTGAGTCTATTCATAACATACCCTTTTTCCTCCTAATAAACACTGTACTTGTTTCGATACATTTTGTCTCTCTGTGGGAGTTCATTTATATAGAGCCAATGAGTCAAGGGCCTTGTCAGTGGCCACTGTGCCTGGTGGTCCAGTGGCTGGGATTCTGCGTTAGCACTGCCACGACGTGACTTCAGTCTCTGGCCAGGGAACCGAAATACTGCTTCAAGCCAAGGCCATCCGAGATCATAGTCATTTGATTTCAAATCTTTCTTCTTTATTAGCTTACCTGCACTTTTGACAATGTTGTATATCTCCATTCATCACAGCATGAGTAAATATTTAAGGGTAAGGAGGTGGTGAGTTTGTAAGTCCAAGAAAGTAATATAGTTTTAAAAAAAATTAGAAAAGTAGATTTGTGACATTAAAGAAACTATGACATTACCAGATATAATAAGCTTATAATGGCAATTTATGGTTCCCTCACTGTCAGTTCCTGTTCTAGATGATGTTGGTACATAGATTATAACTGATCCCTTTGTGAGCAAATTCAACTTTTTTGTCCTCCAGGAAGTGTGATTTATATAGTAAAAGAAGAGCTTTAAGTGTAAGATAAGTGTTGAGTGGAAGAATAGAAAGAATGGAAAGGAATAGTTAAGTCATATAATTTGAAACCTCTTGTATAGAAAACTCCTGTAGACTGAATGCCATAGGAAAACAGAAGAAAAATATAACTGATCTTTAAATATTTTGCAGAAAGTTCTTTTTGTGCCTTACAAAGGGAAGCTGTGATTTTTAGTTTTTTACTTTTAGTACCTAATCTTTCTTTCATACTTACTGAAAATGCTGTTGTTCTTAATTGAACAATCTTTAATATTTTTAAATTTAAATTTCAGAGTAGGGAAACTGGGCCTCCCTGATAACTCAGTTGGTAAAGAATCCGCTTGCAATACAGGATACCTCTGTTCAATTCCTGGGTCGGGAAGATTGAAAACTGAAATGTTTTAATATCAAAAATAAAAGCCAAACATAAATATGTATACTCTCCAGCATTATCCTCTGGTCCTTAGGTAAATAAATGATAGAAAATCATCAAGTAAAAGTAGTGTTAAACCCTATTTATTCTGTGGTGGGCACTATATTCAGTCCTTCATGTGCATTTCATTTCTTCTTTTTATTTACACAGAAACCCTGTTTGGTATGTACTCTTATTGTTTTCATTCCTTTATGTACTCTTATTCTTTCCTTTGTCTTATTGTTCCCATTGAGAAAAATAAATAAAGGAGGAGGAAAACCTAGTTCCATCCGATTCCCCAGAAGTTGAGATCATAACCACTTAAGGTTTCTTTGTAAGTAAAGAGTCAGCTATCATATTGTATGTGTTCTTTGCTTTGCGAAAGTCAATCTAATAATGGCCAGAATGAGAAAATCTGTTCAGTTTCTTTTCCGTTTTTTTATTCTCATGTCTCTCATTGCTTTCACCAAGTTTACCTAGCTCTTTATAGAGGTGACTGATTCCTTTCAGTTGGCTAGAACAAGAACCTTTTTAAAAACCTAGTTTAGAAATCTAAACTCTTGTGGGTTAATTGGTTTAACTGCATTTTGTGGCCAGAACCTCTGCACATAAACTGTTTGATCACAAGAGGAATTTGTCATAGCTCCGGAGTATTCAGCACATATTATAGCACGACCAGAGTTCACTGTGTTATGGTTACTGTTTTGTTAATTATGTCATGATCTGAAAAAGCTGTAGCTGTTGTGTCAGTCTGAGGAAACTTGTCTGTTTTCGTGGGCTTTTTGTAATGTTTATCTGTCATACATGGCTTTAAGGTTCAGCAGTGTGCAACAGACTGGTCTAGGCAACTATAGAAGATACAGAATTCCCTTTAGTAATTTAGAATGTAGGAAAGGCATTGAGTTTTAGTCACAGATAACTGCTACAGTACCAACTCTAAAGTAGTACTGTAGAGGAGAGGCAAAAACTTTCAGTTCAGGGTTATTTAGAAAGACTGAAGTAGACATGCCTGAGAATACAATTAGATATGCTTTTAAAAATCTAATTTTCTGTTTCCGGAGCTTATTTTTCTTATTGTCTTAGGTTTTAAAATGTGCTTCATATCTTTTTCTTGCTCTTCTGCTTCTTTATTATGATACAGACTGTATAGCTTGGGTATATGCTACCTTTGCCAAGAAGAAATTTTTCCAGCATTGCTGTTAGGATGTAATGCTTGAGTTAAACTGATTGGGAGAGTTGAAACTACCTTTTTTTTTTGTAAACTGCAACACAGTTAGATTTTAGATGTTATCTTTGATGTTGGCAAACATGTTATATTTCATATAGCATTTTTTTATAAATGACTGTGATGCTACCTAGTCAAATTTTGTCTACATGAAACAATCCATAAAATAAACCTTTTACATTGTGTACTAGTAGTAGTTAGTTGGATGTGGTAGTTAATAAGTTAAATATATTCGTGTGTATTTCACTGTAGATTAATATATAAATCTCTTGGATTTTCAGCATGGAGTGGGGAAAGAAATCCTAATTACAATTCTCTTTCCCATTTAAACTTCTCCAGTTTTTATTTTATTTGGGCTGTTTTTCTCAACTGTCAGTGGAATTATTGTCTTCCTGTCTCCATATTCAGGTAGTGTCAGTGGCTGAGTATCACCGCAGGATCGATGCTCTAAATACTGAAGAACTGCGCACACTCTGCAGACGTCTCCAGGTGCCCCCTTCAGTAGTTTAAACCCCTTCAGAGAGATGGAATACTTCGTATTTTTAGTGTCTTTCATCAGAGCAAATCTCTTTTTTGAAGGATTTGTTTTGACTGCAGCACTAAAATGCCCCATCAGAAAATTCCTTTTTGTATTAATAAGAGTACAGTATTGCCTTCAAGAGCTATAGGGCTATCTTTTCTGGCATCTTTTCATTTATTAAAAATATTCAGAGGAATTTTCTGTTATTTTAGAACTGTTCTTAGTACTGTGTTTCTTAGATTGATGAGGAGTTTTCATTTAACATTGGAAGAATGTCTTGAGTTTGAGATTGAATCTTTACTAAACAGTATCTGAAAGATGTGGTACTATGGGGAAATGTTTAAAAGGTTAATGGATAGCAAGGTTCTCTTTAAGGCTATTTCAGTTGTATCAACCTTACATCAAATATCTTAATGAGATGAATTGTTTTTGTCCTTGAGATTTTCCTGGTTGGTATTGGAAATATTTTGGAATAGTGTTGATTAGGCACTAGAACTAGATGAATTATTTAAAAACATGTGAAATAACCTTTGTGATTTTTCAGAAATAAGTATATATTTGAGCTCATTTTTCAGTTTTGTGCATTATTGTGTGTTTTCCTCTTTCTTAATGAGATACGCTTTCCTGATTTTTTTTCTTTTAATGCTTCTCATGCTGCCTTAGATTTTTTTTTTTAACCTTTCACATCATCAAAATAAGGGTAAAACATGATGTGAAAGAATTAATATAGTTCTCATCAAAAAGCAATACAGTTCTAGAACATGTATTGGTTGAAAATGTATGTTGTTAAGGTTTGCTAAGAAATCTGTTAAAGGAACAAAATAATTTAGCAAGATTTCATTCCTGTGTGGAATCACAGTCGCCGAAAATTGCTGCATTTTAGTTATCTGCTCCAGTAGAATTCTGTTTTCTGATTTAAAAGTTTCATCAGTAATACTTATGTTTTCATATATTTTACTTTCTAATATTATTGCATTTTATAGATTAACATGAAAAAGTGCCAACATAATATATTCTAAAAGAATTTATTTTTATGTAATGAACATTTTTTATCATTTTAAGAATATCAGTGACATCATTTTCATCAAACATATACATTCTTTTCAGTGCATCAAATTGTTCTAATTTAAAAAATAGGTTTGTGAACAAGTTTAAGTTTTAGATGTATTTTTTGGTTCAATTAGATTTAAAAAATTTGTGTTTAGAAAGTAAAAATTTTAAAGGATTTTAAAAAATAACAGCAACTTTTCAAAGCATATAAATTCACATATACATGCACACCAATGAAGCATTATACTTTTTATTGTACTATTTTTTAAATTAAAATTAAAATTTTGGCACCCAGGAAGTTTTCTTAATTATTTTTGGCAAATTTTGTTTACCATGAAAAAAATAATCTCATAAAAATAATCTCTTTAAATAGCACAGAGAAAAAAGCAGGCTAGCTTGCTCACTTGTGCCCTTCAACAGAAGTATAGTTTGCATACAATTTACCCTTTTTACACAGAAATACAGGGTTTATCTTTCAATACCTGTCCTTATTCATGTAGTGGATGAGGAAAATGTCTTCTTTAGCAGAAATCTCTTTCTACGTTAGACATGCCATTGTTATTAGATGGAGCATCTTTTGCCTTCTACAATCCTAAATTAAAGCTTTAGCCACCTTTTTCAAGGTATAAGATTTGATATCTCTCAAAAGGCTAAACATTTTAAAGGTTTGTTGCAGTTTTACCTTAATATATTGCTTCTGTCTGCTTCCTTAGATTACTACGAGGGAAGACGTAAATTCAAAGCAGACTACTCCAGTGAGAGCAGACCTGGAATCTGAATCTTTTCGACCAAACCTCAGTGATCCCAGTGATCTCTTGCTGCCAGATCAAATTGAAAAGGTATGATATACCCACTTTTGTACATTTCTGATATGTGCCCATGAGAGTAAAATAGCTTCTTTTTAGTTGATTTAAAAACTGAAGAAGCAGAGTTATTGCTCCTATTCTTACTCTTCAATGAAGAAAAAGTAAACAAATTATAGCAATTAATGTAATGGAAGATATTAGGAGATTTGGGTAACCAGACATTAAAATAAATGGCAATAGTAATTTAGGTGAGACAGTATAATAGCCAGTATTTAATTTCTTACTGTGCACCAGTTACCTGCTTTATATAGGTTATCTAATTTAGTTGTTGCAGCCCCTGTGAGGAGTTGAATGCTCTTATTGTCACATTTTATAAATGAAGAAACTTGGGTTTAGAGAGGTTTGAATAAATATTCAGAGCCATACAGCTGTAACATATTGAAGCTTGATTTCTAATTCTGAGAGTCTTACTCTATATTTAAGAGGTGTTAATAATCAAGGTAACAGTTCATCTGATAGTTTTGTTAATTTGATACAAAAGATGCAAACAGTAAGGAATCCATGTTTCTTGCCTCTAATATATGTATTGTTTGATATGATTCTTTGTCTAATGAACAATTAGTATTTATACCAAGAAATGTACAGACTTCAAGCATCTCTGTATCTTTCATAATGATAAATAATTTTTACTGTTACTTTCATAGCCTACATTTTATAAAGTATTTAATTCCAACTGGCATTAATAGTCTACAGATTGACAATAAGAAGCTATCAAGTATGTGTTAACAATTTATTTTTCAAAGCTTACCAAGCATCTTCCGCCAAGAACAATCGGCTATCCATGGACTCTTGTTTATGGCACTGGGAAGCATGGCACAAGCTTGAAGACCCTTTATCGAACAATGACAGGTTTAGACACTCCAGTACTGATGGTGATTAAAGACAGTGATGGTCAGGTATGAAAAGTAACAACATAGACACCTTACCTTTTAAGAGATGGAAGTAGCAGGAATTTTAGCATATTCTTTTGATAAAAAGCATTAGTATATTTTATTAAGTTTATTTGTTAGTTATTGAGTGCTCTTGATATGCAAGGCAGTGCTGAGTTCTGCAGAGGGATAGATATGAGCATGAATAATTAAATAAAGAGTTCCTACCTTCAAAGAATTACAGTCTGGTAGAAAAAAATATTAAAGTATGGGAGTATCTCTAATGCCAAGCAAAATATGCCTAGTATAGTGAGAACCTATAAAAAGTAAAAGAGGTGTTTGTATTGTTCATTTCTGTCTGAAGGAGATAAGAGTGAGGTTCAGGGAAATGGTGAAAATTGACAGTCTTGAAGTGTGGAGAAAGTTTTGAAAGTTAAAGATAATTGTGTGAGGATGAGACCAAGGACAAAGTCACAGATAAGCAAGAAGAACATTGGTTATCTCTGAAACAGTAGTTTCATAAACGGACAGAACAAATCTTTGGTGTCATCAGACCTGGTAGCTTCCTTTGGGGAGGTGGAGGTGGTCACATGGAGGAGGCACAAAGGGAGTTTCTGGAGTGCTGGTAATATCTCGTTTCTTAATATGAATGAAGGTTTAATGGGACTTTGCTTTGTGCTAATTCCATATCGAGCTGTATAATTATATTTTATACATATATATATATTTACACACATACACATACCTTACAATAAGAAAATCTATTTAAAAATTAAGAGTATGAAAATAGAATATGAGGAGGTATAATGACTATAGAGATCATCAATCAAACTCTACATTCCCATTTCATGATCTGAAACCTTAGACCTAGAGATTGACTTGTCCAGGCCTCTTATTCATTGTGTGTCTTGTACTGTGTAAGGCCAAGGCATTATAGTACTGAACAATTCAGACCCAAATTCTACTGTGTAATAAAAAACTAGCATACCTTTTTAGCAGTAGAATTTTTACCTATGCTGGAGGGTTTTTGCTTTTTTAAGTTCTACAGCACCACAACAGCTGTGGTCTTTATTATACATATATTGTCATCCTGAAATGTGTCTACCACTTTTTGTCTTTTTTAATTGTTATAATGAACATTTTTCTAGGTTTCAAAACTAGGAAAAATCTAGCATTTTCCCACTGAGAAACTGATATGTTTATACCTGCCAGTAATATGAGTTGTTTAACAACTGATCATGCTTCTCTAAGTACAGATAGATAAAACTATGGTATATTTCCTTTTTTTTTTTTTTGTATTTTACTTAAACATATGTAATGGGCTAATGCTTAAAGAAACAAATTGATAGTTGTGTCATTGAACATGCTTTTTTTAATCCTTAGGTTTTTGGTGCATTAGCATCTGAGCCATTTAAAGTGAGTGATGGCTTTTATGGTACTGGAGAGACCTTTGTTTTTACATTCTGTCCAGAATTTGAGGTAAGGACAGTTATTCCAGTTATATTCAGTTTGTGAAGAGATGGTATCATGAATAGAACATTCAGTCTGGAGTTTTGCATACTTGGATTTGACTCTCAGTTTCTGCCTTTTACTGTTAACTTAGCACTTTTTTTTTCCCCTTACCATTTTCACCTTCAACTTTCCTATGGATAGAATGGGAATCATAAAATTTAACAGGGTTGTTTGAAAATTGAATGAGAACCATATATGTGTAACACTTGATGTGGTACCAGACACACATTGTGGGCCCAGTAAGAAGTATACATCATAATTACTATTTTGTTTATGAATTGTCATTGTAAAATTTCTAGAAACCTTAACTTACTAAATAAGTTTTAATAATGAAAGTCAGTCTTAAAAACTTAAAAAATTAGTCATTTGGGTTTAAATCAAAAGTGATTACTTGATTTTTTTTATTGCGACTTGACTAAAGTAGATACATTCTAATGCCAATAAGATCTAAAATTTTTAAATGTACCTAAATTTTAGTGAATGTGTGACTCTGTTCGAAGCATCGAGTGCAGTCTTAGTGTCTCTAATACAGTCTGATGCAGCATGTCAGACAGTTCCTAGGAGATAAAATTTTAATCTTGAAAATAGGAACCAACATAGTTGCTTTAAAAAACAAGAAAGAGTTGTCTTTAGGTACAGCTTCTGGTTAATCTGATGAGCCACTTAAACCCAGTTTTGTTAGGAGAGTTTTTATTGTGTTACCAAATTCTATTTTGTTCATGCCTTCCTGGTGGCTCAGTTAGTAAAGAATCTGCCTGCAATGCCAGGAGACCTGGATTCAATCCCTGGCTTGGGAAGATCCCCTGGAGGAGGGCATGGCAACCCATTCCAGTCTTCTTACCTGGAGAATCCCCATGGACAGAGGAGCCTGACGAGCTGCAGTCCATGTGTACGCAAAGAGTTGGACGCTACTGAGTGACTAAGCACAGCTTATAGAAAGTGAAAGTCTCAATTGTGTCCGACTCTTTATGACCCCATGGACTATACAGTCCATTGAATTCTCCAGGCCAGAATACTGGAACGGGTGGCCTTTCCTTTCTCCAGGGGATCTTCCCAACCCAGGGATCGAACCCAGGTCTCCCGCATTGCAGGCAGATTCTTTACCAGCTGAGCCACCAGGGAGGCATGAACAAAATATAATTTGGTAGCACAAGAAAAACTCTCTTAACAAACTTGGGTTTAAGTGCTCACTAGATTAACCAGTGCTTTCCATTCCTTCCATAAAACATGTCAGCTGACGCCTACAGCTAGCTGAAAGCTTGTAGTTGTTATAGATTTTGGAAGTTTCAGTTGTGCTTGTTTTCAGTCCTTTTTGTGATACTGTTTCTACCTGTTAACTAACAATGCAATTAAACAAATGTTATGTATCTATGAAAAAGTGAGTGTTTAAGTTTATTGAGAACTATAATGAATACTTCGGAAAATGTTTATAAAGACGAGGTGCTGGAAATTGATGTTGTATTAATATCACATTTAGATAGAACTTCCATGAAAGATTGAAAATATTTAAGAATATTACTATACGGTTTTTTGTTTTTTCTGGCTGCTCTGGGTCTTTGTTGCTGCGCATGGACTTTCTCTGATTATGGAGAGTAGGGGCTACTCTCTAGTTGTGGGCTTCTCAGTGTGGTGGCTTCTGTTGTTGCAGAGTACAGGCTCTAGGGCCCGTGGGCTGCAGTAGTTGCAGTTCATGGGCTCTAGAAGCACAGGTTTAGTAGTTGTGGCACATGGGCTTACTTGCCTGGCAGCATGTGGGATCTTTCTGGATTAAGGATTGAACCCCTGTCTCCTGCATTGGCAAGAGGATTCTTAACCACTGGACCACCAGGGAAACCCAACATCCAGGAGTTTTTACCCTTGAATTTCTCAGATATTTTTATATTCATTGCTCTTTAAAGAAATTGAAACTGGAAGTCATAAGCATGTTACTCGTTTTTATGAGAATAATGATAGAGCAGTGCATACCCAAAGAAAAGACCTTGGCCATATATCAAAATATTAAAATATTATCAAATTAATATATATTTGTATTTGATGTCCCTGGAAGAGGGAACCGCTACCCACTCCAGTATTCTGGCCTGGAGAATTCCATGGACTGTATAATCCATGGGGTTGCAAAGAGTTGGGCACAACTGAGCGACTTTAACTTCACTTAAATTTGATGTTAAAAATGGCATCTACTCAGTTTTTAGCTGATTTACTTTCTTTAACATTTCTCATTAACCATCGAATTCTTGATACCTGTGTAGTCAGGAAAATTTGTATATATGAAGAAATAGTAAGATTTGTGTATTTAAATTATGTTGCAGTTGAACACATGCCTTCAAATTTAGTCTTACAAACGCTGAAAGCAAAAGCACCACCCTTTCGGCCCAAACTTTTTCTGTTCTTGTTATTCTTCTTGCTGTCTATCTAGGCTTTATTAACTATTTGGGATTCAGGAGAACTAACTATAGTAATCATTTTCATCTACATATTTAAAGGGTTTTTGTTTTTTTTTTTTCATTTTTGTAGGTCTTTAAGTGGACAGGAGATAATATGTTTTTTATCAAAGGAGACATGGATTCACTAGCTTTTGGTGGTGGAGGGTAAGTCTCTTGAAAATTTGACTATGAGATTTTAAAAGAAACTTGAAGAATTCATTTGTGTTATTTTTAAATCAGCTATCTTTGAAAAGTTTTGACATTAGAATTCTAATTTATATATTATGATTAATTTTTATATTATGACTAAGAAAGTATATATTTGCAGGAAAGTGCATAAGTGTAATATATGAAACCCTTGATAGAATATTTGTTTATTCATCTCAGAATGCTGTTTAGTTGATTCCCTTTCAATTAAAACCCATCTTCTAGAGTACAGTGACTCCTTGATATTTGACAGAGAAATATACTAATCTCTTTGAGCTTCTCAAATTTTCAAAAACTATGATGATTTATTCTTTCTTTCAATTTATTGATAAAAAAGGTCTAAAATTTTTCATATTATTCTACCCTGGAGACTATTTGGATTGATATTTTAAACAATAGAAGTTTGTTTTCCTGTTAAAAATTTTAGTGATCCCACCGTCCCCCCCGCCCCCCCCCCCGCAAAGTTTTCAGGGCTTGTTTTCTTATTTATTTTGTTTTTAGCAGTATGAGTAATCAGCAGTTTGATTTGATTCGTTTAGCATAGCAAGCACTGCAGGCAACTTTGGTTTCTTATTCTGATGTTCCAGCTTCATTTAGTCTGCATGGTGTTTGTAGATGGATGGCTCTACTGCCTCCTAGCCCAGTCTCCTTAACTAGCAGATGTGACCTCCTTCATTTGTTACTTTGTGTCCTTCAAAATAAGACATAATACATACTAAATAATTCCCAAATTTATGTTATTTATTTCCTATATTTGAAGATATACATAATAATAATAATTCATTCAGGTTATAGAATCTTATTAGCCTGAATATGCCTCATCCCAATTCTAACAAATTCTCTTAACTTCTCTGTAGATAGGTATTTGGAAGACATGATCTCAATGATGAAAAATTAAGCATGGTTATTATAGCCTCTGAAGGACATAACTGGGTAACTAAAAACAATGTTGTTTTTAGTTATTGGAATCAGCTTATGGTGTTCATATGTTCCAGTTACATCTTTTTTGGTGGAGAGGGGCAGTCAATCAGCCCTACTCCAGATGGTAGTCTTACATATGATTCAGTTAGTTCTTCAGGAAAGCCTCACAAGCAAGTGGCTTATAATTTCAAACTGTTAAGCGTGCCTTCAGTCTTTGAAAGTAATATACACAGTGTCATTAGATGTCAGCTGGAACTTGGTTTTGATGATATACCATGATTCCAGCAAGCTAAACTATAACCATTGGGGTCATTTGATAACAAATGAAAACAAATTTACAGTCTTTGAAGAAGGAGAGTACGGTCTCAGGAAATGGGAAGAAAGGACTTGATAGCCAGAATTCCAAACAGGAGCCCCAAAGAAATCAAAAGCATGTAACAGACTGAATATAGGATTTAGAATCAGACCTGATTCAAATTCTCAGCTTCAGCACACATTATGTGTGGGACCTTGAACAACAAAGTTTCCTCAGCTGTGAATTGGAGATTGAACCCTTAACACTAACCACACTTTTTATTTTAGATGATAGGGAGTTTTCATGTCTCTGAGAAACTCATATTAAATATGTTAAAATCAAACAGCAGAGAGACATTTATAATACCAGACAAAGAATAACAGAGTAGTGCCTGCCTCAAAAGCTAATTCTTCGTGAAATTTTTAGAGGGTTCATTATATTCCTTGCTCTGTATGTTCAGTGATTTTATAATGGGATGAACAAGAAAAAGCTGCCTTGTGCCAGTGTGGAAAGGAGTAGAGAACAGTTTGGAAAAAAGAATGAGTTTAGAGTTGTTGGATATTGAAATGTCTCATTAAATTAATATTTTATAGCCTCTGCAATAATTCTTTTATAACTTAGGGCATAAGTATTAAAAGACTCTTGTTAGAACTATTCTCTTCTATACATTACAGGGGAGAATTTGCCCTATGGCTTGACGGAGATCTCTACCATGGAAGAAGCCATTCTTGTAAAACATTTGGGAATCATACACTTTCTAAGAAGGAAGATTTCTTTATCCAAGACATTGAAATCTGGGCTTTTGAATGAATATTATGCTCTCTGTCTTAGCAGGATAATGGCCCAAACCTGACATGGACAAACAAGCATTGTTTGGAAAGTTCAAGAAGCAATACAATGTAATATGTAGCTTGTGTTTTAAAATTAGTTCATATCACCATTTATTATAGCTATAATTTTGGAATTTATTTTTAAAATCATGTTTCTGTCCCAGATGTTTTTAGGTTTATACCATGGCATGGGTCCATGGAACATAACAGCTTAGGTTTTGTCAAAATTTTGGTAGCATTTTGATCATAGTGACCACCTCATTTATAATCCATGTTTTCTCAGTCTCCTAATAGGATGGTGCTCTTTTGTTGAACCTATTTTGGTTTTTTGTTTTTTAAACTATATTGATTGTTTTACTAAAGTAGTCTAACTTGAGATATCTAGGGAATGAATACATGATACTGCCATTATCTGTGAGGTTGGCACAAATGACTATTGGACATGCTCAACCTAGTTACTCTTAGGAAAAAACATGCCAAAACAACACGTACTTCATAGATCACTGAGTTCTAGTTTTAACTCACACTACTGCATTCTCTTTATTAATTTTGCCTGTAATCTCAATTTCATTTTAATAAAAATGAAATTTGAGGAGAATTCCTATTGTAATAGACCACAGTGCACATGGTCTTCAGGTTTGGGCATATGCTTTCATCATTGAATTGTCTGATGAAGAGTTATAAAATGACAAAGGAGAATGAGAACTTGATGATTCTACTGGATTTAATATATCAAGCAAGAAAATATCTATTTACATATTTGTAGCTTAGCAGGGCATTATCATAACTAAAAAAATATGAAACAGATGCATATTTCGTCAACATATTGTGTCAGGTAAACTGTTTTATAGTTCTATTGTTTTAGCCTTGTTGCACACCAACTTCCAAAATATAGGTTCCTATTCAAAAGGGAAAAAAAAAAAACTTGTGATTTTTTTTTTAAAGTGGCATATGTTATTACCATTAGCATTTGCTGTTACAAAAGGGCAGTGATTATAGTAGAATATTGTAACTCAGTAGACTTGTTGAATATGCAGACTTACTGTCAAGTGACCTCAAAAAAAAGAAAAGATAGAATATATCAGTAGTTCTTATCCTCTTTTGTAGGAAACCAATAATAAGCCATTATGGCAATAATTCATCAGTTAATTTCAAAGCTTCATGTTATGCAAAAAAAAAAAAGAATCCTGCTGTTATACATGTGACAGTGACCCTGTGCTGAAATTTCAGCTATTCCAGATAAACATTGTATATTATCTTGTAAATTAATGTTTAAAGGTAGTTTTGTTCTTATAGAAAGTGTTGATTGCCAGGTTGCTTATAGCACTTTAAATTATTCTAAAAATGAAATTATAAGCCAAATATGTTGGCTTAAGTAGTTTTAGTTGTATAGTACTTGAATATATTTAGATCTTTTGAAAATTTAGATAATATCTAAAGAAAGCATAATGCTAATGAAAAAGAAAATCTGATATTCTATTTAATATGCTATTGCTGAATATGCATAGAAATGCAGGGCATCGTTTCTTTGTTTATGTAAAGCTCTCATTAAAAGTTACTAACAGTGTATAGATTAAATGTTTACAGTATAGGGAACTGTAAATAAGTATATCAGTTTTCCCCCCTTTGGTCTTCCACAGCAGTATTATTGTCTTTGTGGAGTTGACTAATCATAGAAAAATCCTGTATTGGATTTCAGTTACAATAAGGTCATAGTGGTGTATACCAAATAAAATTAAATACATAAATATAAATTTGAATGTGTATTTATTGAATAATCAAGTTATTTTCTATTTAAGAAGTCTTTGATTAACCATACTACTGTCTTTTACATGTGAAAAATGGTTCTAGAAACTGTGGTGGTTGTGGTAATATTAATAATGATGGAGGGATGAATTTAAGTGGAGGGAACACCACAGTTTAGAAAATGGGGATGTAACAAGGTACTTGGCATGTGAGAAGCTCATGTAAATGTGAGTGTTTGTTATTTTTAAATTATGTCACTTTTTTTCTTTTTTTAGTGGAGAGTGCATAGCAAGGTAAGACTAATTTCATAAAGAGCTTTGTTTTTGTACAATGTCAAGAAATTTATTTATCTCACAGGAGCAGTTAAGAAAATTTGAGTAAAAGAATGACATGGTCAAATTTCTGCTTTAAAGAGATATCTGTAAAAGTTATTAGTAGAGAGAAAAATAGAGATAAGGAGACCAATAAACAAGCCTGTTGAGAAGTCAGGAGAAAAATTATGAGGCCTGAATACGAACAGTAGTGATGGTGATAAGAAAGGAGGCATGGATTTGAAAGAGGCTGAGGAATTAGGGTTAACAAGATCTGGTTATTAGTTGGATGTCAGAAAAGGTTAAGGATAGCTGTCGGGTGTCTAACTTAGGAATGGGGTACATTATTCATTGGGCTGGGTAATCTACAAAGAATAGAAACAGTCAGCAGATAGGGAAGTTAGGTGTGTTGTGAACCTTAGTATAATACAACATGAGAAACTAGACAGTAGACTGGGAGTGGGGATTATTATTCTGTTCTGATAGATTAAAAGTTTTAAATCAACATCATACAGGTAGTTGTTGAAGCCACAGTCTATGTATGAGATATCTTTGGAGATTACAGACTGAGTGAAAAGAAAATTCTTGACATAAATTTTGGGGTATAGTAATATCAAGGGACAAGCTGAAGAAAAGGTTCTAAGCTTCCATCTCAAGCAGCTAAAAAAACAGCAACAAATTGAACCTAGTGGAAATAGAATGTAGGACAAAGTAAAGATATAAGTAAAAAAATTTAGAACAAGCATACAAAACAAAATCTCAGAATAGTAAAATTGTGAACCTCCAGCAAGGTTAAGAAAAAGACAAATCACTGTTAAGAACAATTTAAACGGCAACATTATTGGGGCCATCAGGCCTTAAAAAGATAGGATATTGTGAAGAACTTTGCATCAATAAACCTGACAGTGTAGGTAAAATGGGAAAATGTTTTGGAAAATAATTTATTAAAACTGACCCTGTGAAGAAATACAATTTTTGTATTAAAGAAATTGAATCTCTTAATTTAAAAAAAAGTCCTTCCCACAGAAATCTCAAGCTTGTATGTATGTTTCTACTGGGTAATGCTTTTAAGTTTTTAAAGGAAAATAAAATGATCAGTTTTACATGAACTCTTCCAGGCTGCTAAGAAAAGAGAGAACTTCAGTCTCTTCCATGATCAGCTCTGTGGAAGCATAAGAAACATTTGATCAACTTCAGTCCCTGTTTATGATTTTTTTTGAAAACTTAGCAAACTAGGGAAAAAATGATCTTCCTCAACCTGATAAAAAAGTTATCCTTGAAAAATGTACAGGAATCATTATCTGTAATGGTCAATTATTGAAAGTTTCCTCCCAGAAATAGGAAACCTGACAACAATAACTACTTTCACCACTTATATTTAGTATTGTCTTGGAAGCTCCAACCATTTCAGTAAAGCAAGAAGAAAAGGCATAAGGATTGGGAATGAAAGACATGTCATTTGTATATGACATAATTGTGTACATAGACATTTCCAAAAAGATCCAACTGTTGAAACTAGCTGATTTAACAAGGTCACTAAAGACAAATTCAGTATTAAAAAAAGAAAAAAATATATAAAAACTTTGTTTTTATTCTTTCTAAACCAAAAATAAGAAAATGAAGCTTAAAATACTGTCATTTTGTAATGCCATTGAAAATATCAGATATATAACAAAAAGATAAAGACATAAGTGGGAAGTACATACCATTAGGGACCATACTGACATAATTGAAGGAAGTTATTTCTCTAAAATCAATCTGTATTGGCAGTGAAAATCTCAGCCAGAATTTGTGGAAATAAGCTAGTCTGTGATTTAACATGGAAATGTAAACGCAAAGATTAACTAAGGCAACAGTGAAGAATGGACTGTGGTCTTAAATACCAGATATTCATGATCTATTAAAAAGATGATTAAAATAATTAGTATTGGTCAAAGGATATACTAAATAACCAATCAAAGTTAGAGAGTCTAAAAACAAACTGAAGATTTTTTTAAAAACTGGCACTGCTGCTCAGTGAAGAGAAAGGTCTTTTCAGTAAATGATGCCAGTATAATGGGATATCTGTATGGAACACTGAATCTTAACCTAGCTCATACTGCATGCAAAAGTTACAAGTTATAGATATAAATGTAAATGGTAAAAAATAATAATGCTTTTAATTTGAAAAGTATAAGAGATACTGAAGAATAATCATCATGGCTTTAGAATACCCATACATAGGGCAGAAAAGCATTAACTGTAAAGGGAAAATTGATCAATTATACTACATTAAAATTATAAGAACTTTTCATCAAAATAAAACATTGAAAATGAAAAGGCAATCAACAGTTTTTGTAATACAAAGAGCAAATGAAGGTCTCATATACACATTATATAAATGACTATGAATCAGAAAGGCAGACTTTGTCAGTTGCCAGTTCTGGAACTGTAGGAGATGCCAGTTTGATCCTTGGGTCATGAAGATCCCCTGGAGAAGGAAATTGGAACCCTCTCCAATATTCTTGCTTGAGAAATCCCATGGACAGAGGATCCTGGCAGGCTACAATCCTTGGGGTCATAAAGTATCAGAAACAGCTAAGCGACTGAGCATGTACACGCCAAGAGTATTAAGTTAGCCAGTAAAACCTATTAAGTGAAGTGAGTTAACTTTAGAAAATTTTTTGCCAGTATTCTACTAAACAAAGCTAACTTTGGCCAGCAAATTTTATTCGTTGTATGTACCCTACAGTAATGTTTATATTTGTTTACCAAAATATATGTACCAGCATGTTTACAAAAGAGCTGTTTGCTTGCTTTCTCTTCCCCAGTCATATCCCCGCTCCCTCCATGTACTTCCCTGGCTCACCTATTTTACTAAGTCTAATTCTGTTATACTTAATGTAAATGTTTGCTAGCATCTCCTAAGAACAAGGATATCATTTTTAATAACCATAGTAAGTGATTGAATTCAGGAAATTTAACATAATCCAGTAATATGATTTAATTAAAAATCCATTTTTTAATTTCACCAATAGTCCTAATAATATCTTTTAAAGCACTATTTTTCCTGATCCATAATCTAATTCAAGATTCTATATTGCATTCAGTTGTTCTTTTTGATCTCCTTTAACCTGGGGAAGCTCATTAGTCATTCTTTCTATTTAATGACAGTGATGTTTTTGTTGATTGATACTCAGGATTGTTGAATATACTTCAATATGGATGTCTGCATTTTTTCTGTATTTAAGATTATACACTTTGGACAGGAAAAGAGAATTGATGTGTCTTCTGTAGCATATTAGGATGTGCACAATGTATGTTTATCCTTTATTGGTGATACTTTTGTTAAAATAGTATCCACCATGTTTCTCCATTGCTATCAGTTTTTCCCTTTGTAATAAGAAATACGTAGGGAGATACTTTGATATCATAGATACCCTATTCTTCACCAAATTGTCACAGTGTTTTTGGTATCAATTAAGCATTTCTTTCCTGAATTACTAAAAGATTGCAAAATGATGATTTTTCTAATTTTTTTATTCCCAGCACATTTGTTTGTCAGAGTTTATTGTAAGGAAGAACTTTTGTTTCTCCCTCATTTGAAAATTATGTTGTTATTGTCATGGTTTGTGTGCGGGTTGGAAAAGAACTTCCAGACATGAGGCAGAATGAAAGGAGATGGACTGATGGGTTTATTCTTTGCTTTTTTCAATTCAGTGCATCAAATAATCTATTTATGTCCTAGATTTAACCGGTGGGAACCCCATCATACTGACTTCTGTGTGTTTCTCCATTTTCTTGAGCACTTGCTTGCTTTAGGTGCAGCAAGATGTTTCAGACTCAACCTGTACTTTCTGTACCCCAGTCCTAAAATCAGCCATTTCTTCCAGTTAGGTGTGTTTCCTCTTAAGAAGAATGAAATTTTGAACATTGAATATATTTTACTTGTTGCTACTGGGGTGACATTACTAGAAGCAGTTGCACCAGAGCAAGAGGGGCTGATGCAGGTGCCCAGCGTGGACCAGGGCATGCACTGGAGTGGTCACAGAACCTGCCAGAGCCTTGGGTGTTTCCAGTCTACTTCCTTTGCCTTTGTTCCTGGGAGTACGCAGGCTGCACTAGCAGAGTCTCAGTTCTTACACCCCTCTGATAAGTCGCGTAAGAGGAATCACCTTCCCAGCATTAGACTCCAGCTCTGGGGGGTATGTTTCAAACCCTCAGTCCCCAGCCGGGATCCCCGAGCCTGTGACTTGCCCCCTCCCCTGTGTGTTCCCTGCTCAGGGTGTAGCTCTTGACATGACAGCTTCTCTTCCCTTCCTGCCCGACTCTGTGTGGATCTTTCTTTAGAGCCTTGCGTGTAGAATAGCCTTTCTACCAGTCTCCAGTTTGTTTTCGGAAAGAGTCACTCCATGTGTGCTTTCGATGGGTTCCTGGGGTGGAGGTGAGCTCAGCTTTCTGTTCTGCCATCTTCATCTACCCCGACTCTACCTTATATTTTTTTAGAGCTGCATTCATGTGGAGGTACCGTACTTTTTTCAACCATTTTCCTGTATGTATGGTGTTATTGCATTTTATTTTACAATTAAAAATAGTACACACTGTGTTATGTATTTGTGTTTTCATATTGTTTGAGTTGTATCTTGAAATTTTAGGATTGGAAATTTTTTCTTTTCTTTGACAAGGCTTTACCAGGCTGAATGAAAGAAGAAAAGACCATCTGTGTAACAAATAGCTTAAATGGAGTTATAATCAACTCTGTACTCTTCAGAGGATTTATTCAGGTGAAGACATGTCCCTTCAGGACTTCATGGCTTTTTCTTTTCTTTTTGCCTATGTGGAGAAATAACAATGTAGTTAACTATACCAAGGCAGAAGAGTACTATTAAAAAAGAATATAATGTTATGATTTTTTAAGACACCATTAGATATTTTAAGATTTGGGTTTAATGAGATGTGATTTTTTTGTCTTTTTAAAATGGATGGAAACTTTTTTCTAAATCTAATTTTGGTTCTGGGTCTTCGTTGCTGTTCCTGGGCTTCAGTTGCGGCACACAGGCTTGTTGCAGTGACTTCTCTTATTTCGGAGCATGGTCTTTAGAGCTCACAGGCTTCAGTACTTACAGCACAGGGACTCAGTAGTTGTGGCTTAGTCTCTCTGTGGCGTGTGGAATCTTCCCAGACAAAGGGTTGAATCCATGTCCTCCACGATCGGCAGGCAGATTCTTTACCACTGAGCCACTGGGGAAGTCTATAAATAATTTCTTATATGGGATTTTTGTCTCCTCAATCTTCATTACCATGTATGTTTCATATTTTAAAATGAGAGTATCCTACTAAGATCAATTGAGCAGACCCTGATCCATATTGCAATAACTCATGGCCTTTATACCCACATTGTCATTTTCCCTCATTTATCTCTTTCTCTAAGCATATGGGATAGGGAGGAAAAGAACCAGGCGTGGCTTTCTTAACATAAGCCATTTTTGGCCTAAGTTATTTTTTCTGATCAAGCCTGGCCACAGTGCTTGACCTTGAACAGATCCCAGTAATAAATGGATTTAAGGGGACAAAAAATTTAAGGGGACAAAACCATTACCAGGCAAGAGAAATAGCAAGAGCAAAGATAGCAGTTGTAAAGACTGCTAGTTCTCTGTCCATGGTTAAGGCTAGCATAAAGTACTGTCTTTGCAGAGCTGGTTTGCAAAACTTAAATCCCAACAACCAGATCAACTGGAATCTAAGGGATAATGATGTTGACCTTTTCTGACCCTCATGTTATTAGTCAACTAAAGTTTGAACTCTGCCTACTACCCAAGCCCCTTCATGAATATGCCTTTACCAATAGCTTAAAGTTCCCCAGTTTTGCTGTTAAGAGAGACACTGTTTTGGAAAAGATCTCTGCTGTTCTCCTTACTTAGAGCAAGTAATAAGTCTTCTGCAATTTGGCTTGGTTGTATCTTACAGCAAACCCAGTTTTCAGGTAACATTTCTACACAATCATGCCTACTTTATACTTTTTCATAATTTTTTTTTTTTTTTTACTTTACAATACTGTATTGGTTTTGCCATACATCAACATGAATCCGCCACGGGTGTACACGTGTTCCCAATCCTGAACCCCTCTCCCACCTCCCTCCCCATACCATCTCTCTGGGTCATCCCAGTGCACCAGCCCCAAGCATCCTGTATCCTGCATCGAACCTAAACTGGCGATTCATTTCTTATATGATATTATACATGTTTCATTGCCCTTCTCCCAAATCATCCCACCCTCTCCCTCTCCCACAGAGTCCAAAAGACTGTTCTGTACATCTGTGTCTCTTGCTGTCTCGCATACAGGGTTATCGTTACCATGTTTCTAAATTCCATATATATATGCTAGTATACTGTATTGGTGTTTTTCTTATATACACAGCATTTAGCATACATACACAATACATTGTGATAATTGTGTAAGAGGAAAGGCTGGGGTGGCAAGGATTCGTAAGCTGGTTTGGGGAGAGGGTGAAGAAAACTTAGAAAGTCGTCTGAGCTAGACTTTAAAGCTTTTTTTTTTGAAAGAACCCTGTGTGTCTATTCTTCACACTACCCAGCACATAGGAGTTATTCTGGTGTGGCAAAATGTTGTGAAAATGGAGGGGAAAAAAAATTGTTTTGGGTGGAAATAATAGACATCCTCAAAGGAGGAGAAAGGGCAGAGATTAACATTTTTTACTGAAGCCCTAAAATGTGCTAAAAATGCTCTGTGGGTAGGACTGAAGATAAATGTGAGGGGCAGTGATTAGTTGGTATGTATGGCCGCACATGATAGCTTCACAGTTCTGAGTTATATTTGGAAAGAGATCATTTACTTGGAAAGAACCAGGTAGTTGGCAACATAATTGGCAACAGCTGCCCTCCAACCTCTAAACTACACTTTGTATGAGGAAATAAATTCCCTTTGTTATTTAAACCAGTTTCTGTTACACAACTGAAAGCAGCTGAGCTTTATGTCAGAAGATAAAGGTTAAAACCTGAGAAAGTGACAAATTCTCCCTGTTTTGCTCTAATGTAGACTAAAGAATAACAGCCATAGTCGCACCACCTTGGAACTAGTTAGAAAAGCCAATTCTTGGGCCCCATCCCAGACCTACAGAAATCTCTGGGGTGCACCCAGGGATCCTTAGCAAGCTTTCCAGGGGACTTTTCAGCATGCCAAACTTGAAACCTCTGCAGTGCTAAGCGACTCCTTATTTGCATTTCTGACAAGCACCAGGTGTTGCTGATGCCCGTGGAAGGCGGATCAGCCTTTAAGCAGCACCTCTGAGTTCTCTGTTCCCTGAGACGTTGAAGCGAACAGCTCAGGGATTTGAAGAGGGCGCACTGGTTTCCTCCTCGTCAGAGGTGAGCAGCGACTGCTTATGAGCTAATTCTGGCTGGGTGGTTTTTTTCCGAAAGAAGAGGTGACTAACTTGGAGAACGTGTATTTTCTCTGTCTCTGTAGATAAGGGATAAAAGTATATCCTGTTGTTAACAAAAGTGGGGTCTGGCTGCTTGCAGGACTGGAATTTCTTGGTCAAAAAGTCAGTGTGATGTTGTTCTTGTTCTGTTAGAGAGAAGTTGTTTTTATGTGAACAGACGGGGATGCTCCCCAAATCTGGGCACACAGTGCCAGGAGATAATCCTTGGTGGTATCCCCAAAGAGTTTTAAGGTGTTTCTTTTCTTATGAAAGAATTCAGAGACAACGCAGAGGTTAAGAAAGTAAAAAGTTTACTTAAGCAAGAATACACTTTGAGAGAGAGAGAGAGCAGGCAGTCTGGTGAGGAGCTGGGTGTCTAGAAATGGTTGACTTTAAAAAGATACACAACGTGAAAGGTGAGTTAAGTTTTATTTGGGGTAAAATGAGGATTGCAGCCCAGGAGACGGCACCTCAGATATGTCTGAGGAACTGCTCCAGAGAGGGGTGTGTTGGGGGGGTGGGGGGTGTATGTGGGTGGAGGGCAATATATGTGATTTTGGTAGAGGGCACGTTCATGCAATAAAATGCTTATCCTTACGAAAAGGTTCTCTGCTAGTCACGGTGAGGAGCTGATGTCACCATGAACGGATTTAGTGCTTTTCTAGCTATGAGAAGATACAAGGAGTGGGCTCATAAAATTAGTTCCTGAAAATGCCTATCTAAAGACCTGTTTGGCCTTGAAGGTCCCTGCTCCTTTCTCCTTGGAATAGATTTTGTATGCGTCCTCCAAGAGTTTCTATTTCCCTCAGTCCTGTGGAAGTTCTATAATGAAATCCCGCTGACCCCAGAGTCAGATTCCCTGGGGATTCTCAGTCGTTTTGCCAGATCCCCGGATTGGAAAGTCTTTGTGCGGCCTAGAACTTTCGCAAGAGTGCGAGGACTTCTTTGGTGTGATTGTTCTCCAGTTCTGGATAGCCCACCTGGCGGGTCTGTGGTGGAGCTAATGGCAGCCTCCTCCAAAAGGACCATTGCCTCCACCTGCTGTGCCTCTCAGAACCGCTGCAGCCAGACCCCCTGTCTCCACGGCAGCCACTGACCCGTGCCTCCACAGGAGACCCTCAAATACAAGCAGATCTGGTTCAGTCTTTTGTGAGGGTCACTGCACCTTTCTCTGGGTCCTGGTGACCACAAGGTTTTGTTTGTGCCTGCTAAGCATCTCTGGCGGGTATGAGGTTTGATTTTAAATGTGATTGTACCCTTCCTACTGTAATAGGGTAAGGGGTAGGGCACAATTTTTGAAAGAATGACATAGCCCAAGGACACAACATAAACTGATTGGAATCAAATGGGACCATGATGGCAGGCAAGACTAGACCTTGATCCTGAGTCAGCAAGTGAAATGACACACCCAGAGGTGGCATGACAGTTCCAAGGCACTGATAAAAGACCAAGGAGTGGGCTGTGGCCTAAATCCCAGAAATCTCCGCCCTTTCCCCAAAACAGGTGGAATAGTCCTCCAACTCATTAGCATATGAAATTACCCAGGCTATAAAAACTAACTATGCCACATTTCATGGCCACCGCATTCACCCTTTGTGATGGCCCACACTCTGTGGAGTGTGCTTTGGAATATACTTTAAAATAGTATTACAAAAACAAGAACATAAAAGTATGTTTTATTCTTGTGCCATGTTTTAAGCTTTTGACATAGGTTTCACTGTTATGATAAAAGTATACATCTTATGTGAAATTCTACTTAGAAATGTTAGTAATATGTAATTTGACAAATCTATTATGAAAACAAAAATATACAAACTTTCCTCTTTAGGAAGATATTGAAACTTTCAGTTTGAAAGAATAATACATGAAAGCAAAGATAACTCCTATGGTAGTTTAATCCATACTTTGTATTAAGCCTAACAATTTGCAATTAGGAGCACCTATTATTTTGCAGAATTATACTTTGACATTAATTTCAGTGTGTAACACCAAAGTGCTATCATTCAGTAACTTTCATTGAATTTCTTAAGAATTGTAATCTCACATTTTATTCAACTTGTTTTTAGAATTATATAAGGCACACTAATGGAGAAAAATTGACAAGGAACAGATTAGTGTGAAGTAAATTTCCTTGTCATCATTGAACTATACTTTTTTCACTTTAGCTGGACTAATGTTGCTGTTTTTAGACTTTCAGTTATTTTCAAAATTTTGTTAGAGCACAAAGTAAAATGAAACAGTAAAATGACTTGATTAAAGTATCTCAAATTTGTTTCTGATCTACCCATGACTCAGATTCTTCTACATTCAACATTCCAGTTCATTGTAGCATTTTCTGTTTTTCTAATCTGATGTGTATTGAGGTAAATATAGACAGCATGACTCATTAAGGTTTTAAAAAAAAATAAACTTCCCCAAGCAGTCCTGTAAAGGCAGAGAAATCTAAATCTCTCACCTCTGCTTTATCATAGAGAAGGTGAACAGAACTGCTTTCTCTGCTGGCTCTATGACCGCCAGCGATGCCTGTTTTCATATGATTTGCCCAAATCACATCAGAGAAGGATGGCTAACCTGTTGGAAACCTATTCAATTCAAAGACCTCAGAGCAATTTCATCAATTTCAGTGTCTTATCTGAATACAACTCTTTATTTATGTGCTAATTTTGTAAGTGATGCTATCATAAAAATAATAGAACAAAGTCAGGCTGCTTAGAAAATTTTATGTTTAGCTTTGCCAAAATTAATGGAATGCTTTTTCTTTCCTAAACAATGACATATCATAGTATGGTTTGCTGATACTTATCCGAATTCATCTTAGATATAATTATTTACATTAACATCTATAGCAATTTTGCAAAGAATGGCCAAATATCTTTGCCCAAAGGGTAAGTGGAATTTTAAATACTTTTTGTGCACAAATAATCCTCAGTGTGCTTTCTGAAATGCTTTGTGTGTGCTTCCTCAATCTTCAAACTCCCTCAGAAATAGAGTGCTCAAAAGTTATTTATGTAAAAAAAATGGTTTAATATTTAGTAAGTTATTACAGAGCAGTTTGCATTTTACTTTCTCACTACTTTAGCATTTAGCATTAAGACAAGAGTGGGTCAAATTTGGCTTGTGTGGTTGAAAGTTCACTTGAGTAGAGTAATCACAACATGGTCATCCCGGCCCTGCCATAACATCTCTCCTTCAAAGTCGACCAGCCCGTGTTTCCTGGCACGCATGAGAATGCCCACAACTTTATCTGAAATACGGACATATCTGTCAAAGAGATCCCCAAAGGTGACCTGGATCTTGCCGTCCCGTCTGTGGCGAGCCATCGAGCGGATGATGAAACACATGTCCAGGATTTCTCTGTAGATGTGTTCCTCGGCTCTCTTGGCCCGTTCGGCAGTTTTGGTTCCTTCCTTGGGGCGACCGTAGCCTTCGTCTCCTTTGTGCAGGCGGGTAGACATGGCCAACTCATAATCAAACTCTTCACTGAAGGGATTGAGCTTCTGGGATTGGATATGTTCATCAGCCCATTGTTGCCATCTCCCTTTCAGATTGCCCACTTGACTGTATTTGCGCTGGGCTTTGCAGTTGAGCTTCTCTGTGAATCTGTTTGCCCTAAAAGAGAAAGAGGGTAAAAAAATCAAGATATTCATAATTTAGCAAGGGTTGCTTTCTATTTGTATTTCTTATGCATCTTAATGTAAGTCTATAAATTTTTCATCATAAAAGACACGTAAGCAATTCAAAAAAATAAGAGATGGAAGAAGGAAAGTCATAGAGGATGCCACCATTGTTCTGAGTTTGAGATAGGTCCTAGATTATTTTCTCTGTGAGTAACAATAATGTTTTAAGCCCCATAAAATAATATTAAACTCTATTTCAAGGAAGAACTTCCTTATACAAAGGTAAGGCAAGTATGTGTAGCTCAAACTTGCATGTTGGTAACATTTAGAACTGGAATCATAGCAATGGGTTAAGGGAATCCACTTTATACATCAAAAAAATTTGCCCAAAATAAGGTTTTTATCAGCCACATACTTTGTACTATTCACTTGTGTAGATTTTTAAATTATTTATTTGAATTGGAGGATAATTACAATATTGTGACGGTTTTTCAACATGAAGCCATAGACATACATGTGGCCCCCTCCCTCCTAGACCCCATCCCACATCCCTCCCCACCCCCATCCCTCCACCACCTGTGGGTGCCCTGCGTCATACAGCAAATTCCCATTGGCTCTCTACTTTACATGTGTTGATATATATGTTTCAGGGCTATTCTCTCAAGCAATTCCACCCTCTCCTCCTCCCACTGTTCCCAAAATTCTTTTTATGTCTGTGTCTCCCTTGCTGCTACATTTGCCATGTATAGATTTTTAAATACATATTTGTAATGAAGCATATCTATGTTCATACCTATAATGTTCCACAAATTTTGAAATATCTAGTAGTATAAATAGGAGACACTAGCAAACAATAGTTTTCTTGCCTTGAGAATCCCAGGGATGGGGGAGCCTGGTGGGTCTTTGGGTCTATGGGTCGCACAGGGTCGGACACGACTGAAGCAAGTTAGCAGCAGCAGCAGCTAACAATAGTAACATTTATTGAATACTATGTGCTGACATTCTTCTAAACACTTTCTACTAATATTTCCACAACCATCTTATGAGATAGGTACCATTAATCTCATTTCACAGATGAGGAAATTGAGGGCAGAAGGGTTAGGTAACTTACTTACAGTCAGGAAGTTGTTGATGGAGCTGAGACTCGAACCAAAGTAAAGCCAGCTCCAGAGCCTGTGTGTAACTACTGTGAAATGCTGCCCCAGCCCAGCGGAAGAGGTGGGATTCAGACCCCAAATGTCTGAGGCCAAAGACCGTGCTCTCTCTGCTATGTGATGGTGCCACTCAGCCTGCCAGGACAGTGTGTAATAAGTGGATGAGTTTTGTCTCAAATGTGTGGGTCTGCCTTTGCAGCCTGGGATGCATTTCTTACTAAAACAAAAACCATCATTAGCGAGTGTAGACCTAATTTAAAAACAGCAAAGTTTGTCTTTAACAGACTTTCCTGTCATTTCTCTAGCTCCAATCTTACAAGTAAAGCATGAACTCTTGGACTATATAAAAGTCGGAAATCTGTATTCTTCATCCCCACAAGTGACTCATCCATCCTTCTCCCCAACACCAAGTGGCTTCATGTCTGGAAGCTTTGGAACTGGAGATGTTGGGTAGAGCTGAAATTGCTTATGTGGCTACAGTCCATGGGGTCTCAGAGTTGGACATGACTAAGTAAGCACACACACATACACACACATGTGAATGGCATGCATGAATTCAATAACACCTCCCTGAACTCTCATAGTTTGCTGGTCAAAACCCAGGAGCAAGTCAGGTGCGAGTGTTCCTCACCATCCAAATTGATTTCCTAAAATCTGATCAATCAAATGCAGGAAACTAACAGATATGGGTAGGGAGGCATACTTGTATTATTTTTCAAAGAGGAATGACATCCACTAGATGGCGAACTTTCATTAATTCCCATGCTTTGTGTCCCTAGCTTGCTGCATTCAGTTTCACTGTCATAATAGAATTGAAACCAGGAGCACACTGCCACAGATAACACTATCATACTTTGTAAACACATGGACAAAAGTATATGACTAAGTTAACTGGGAAAAATAGCATCCGAAAACTTTATACAATTATTACAACTTAAAAAAATCACAGATGTATGGAAGGGCTTCCCAGGTGGCTCAGTGGTATAGTATCTGCTAGCCATTGCAGGAGCTGCAGGGGACAGGCCTCCATCCCTGGGTGGGGAAGATCTCCTGGAGGAGGAAATGGCAACACACTCTGGTATCCTTGCCTGAGAAATCCCATTGACAGAGGAGCCTGGCAGGCTACAGTCCATGGAGTTGCAAACAGCCGGACACGACTGAGCAGCTAAGCACACACGTATGTATGGACAAGTGCTAGGAACTACATTGCCCTGAAGTGACATGCATTTTCCTCAGCCCTGCTGGTCCTTGTCTTCATCTGCATCTCCACAGACTGTCCCTGTTCAGCTGCCCAGAGTGTGGGCGGCTAGATCTCATGATCAAACAAGAGTAAATACCTAGTCCCCTTGGAATGATGGCAATCCATGGCAGACACAGCCTTCGATAACAAGCCCAGTGTCATCCTGGCATAACCCAAAGCTCATATCAAACGAGGCTGGAACAGCTTGCTGGAGAAGAGACTTCAACATCTCAGAAGAGAGTGAAAAGAACATCATGATTCACTAACTCGTCCTTTTTATCTCCTGAGCCCCAACTGCGGTACTATCCTGTAGTATAGAACATAATACGTCCTCCCTTTAAGGAACTTCCGGGCATTTTGACATTCCTTCCAACCTTTATTAAAGTACGTATGACACCTACTGTGCACCGGACTCACTTTTTTCAAAATTAATTTATATTTCTGTGGCTTTGCTGGGTCGTCATTGTTATGCGAGGGTTTTCTCTAGTTATAGCAAGTGGGGGCTGCTCTCGTTGTAGTACGTGGGCCTATTGTGGTGGCATCTCTTGTTGTGGATCACAGGCCTAGAGTGCACAGGCTTTAGTAGTTATGGAGCACGGGCTCAGTTGCCCCACAGCACATGAAATCTTCCTGGACCAGGGATCAAACCTGTGTCCCCTGCATTGACAGGTGGATTCTTAACCACTGGACAACCAGGGAAGTCCCAGACACTTTTAAGTGCTAACTGAATATTCAGTAATGAAAAAGAATGGTGAATAATCACTAAAAGACATTCATAAAAATAAACAGAATAAAACAAATTTGAGCATATGCTACAATTTTAACTATGTAAAATGCATATATGCACCAGGTTGAAGAAATCAAGAGTACGTGCACAACTGAAATTATGTTAGTCTAGAGACAGTTGATTTTTTTTTTTTTTTTCAAAATTCTTTCTGCTGGTATTACAGTTGACCCTTGAACAACACAGGTTTGAACTCCATGGGTCCACTTATATGTGGGCATTTTTTCATAGTAAATATAGTACTGGGCTTCCAGGTGGCACTAGTGGTTAAGAACCTGCCTGCCAATCCAGGAGACAAGAGACATAAGTTCCATTTGGGAAGATTCCCTGGAGGGTGGCATGGCAACCCACTCCAGTATTCTTGCCTGGAGAATCCCATGGACAGAGGAGCCTGGCGGGCTATAGTACATAGACTTGCAAAAAATGAAGCAACTGAGCATGCGCGCACACACACTGTGGTACTACAGGAACTGCATCTGCTTCTTCTGGGGAGCGATGTATGATGGGGGTGGGGGGCTCTGATCCTTCAGGCACTTGGAAATTTGAGTACAACTCTGCAGTTGCTTCCCTAGTGGCTCAGCTGGTAAAGAATCTGCCTGCAGTCGGGAGACCTGGGTTCCATCCCTGGGTTGGGAAGATCCCCTGGAGAAGGGAATGGTTACCCACTCCAGTATTCTGTCCTGGAGAATTCTGTGTATATATATAGTCCATGGGGTCACAAAGAGTCCAGACATGACTGACTTTCACTTTCTACGGTTACACTGTATCCATGTTTCCACATCCATGGATTCAACCAGCACAGGTTGAACAATACTCTAGTAAGCATTTATTGAAAAAAAAAATCCACTTATAAGTGGACTCACACAGCTCAAACCTATGTTGTAAGAGTCAACTGTATTGACTTTATAACTTAGAGAAAGCACAGAATTGAAAAATATTCAAATTAGTATCCAGAAATAATTTGCCTAAACTGTATATTATATGGGTCTCATTCTTTGATGATATATATATTTTCCTTTGAACTAGGAACTTAAATTTCCTGAGTGTTGAAATTCTATGTCATTTGGGATAAGGGTTGGGTTTGGTTAGGTAATAACACTATGAAGAAGAGAAACATCAAAAAAAGCACCATATTAATGTCCATTTGTTATATAGTCAAATGATAATTCCCAATAACGAGAGAAGGAAAGTAAAAGAATTGGTCCTATAAGCAAGAATTAGAAAATAGGGTTGCTTAAAAAGTACTAGAAGGAAATATACTGTAATGAGTATTTAATTTTATCTATCTTGTACATGTTTGGTATTACTTTCATATTTTCGATTTTTAAAAGGTCTGAAAGGATCAGGTTTAGAAATAAGGATTGGTAAGTCTCAGACCCTGAGCATATCCTTGATCATTGAATGTAGGAATCAATATACAAGCTTATCCTATTTTTTAAATTTTCAAGTGAAATGTGAATGATAGTTCAGATTGAGCTTTAGAAAGATGACCTAGTATAAATTCATAGAAAGCAAAGCAATACTGAAAGACTGGCACCACGTTCATATCTTAGGCTAAAACGCTTCTCTGTCAGTAAAGTCAAGAACTTCTGCCACATTTCCGATGTCTCAAGGAAGTTCTAGGGAGATTCTGCTCCTGTGTGCATTCATGTGCTTACTCTTACAGGAAGTATATAGCGAGTTTGGTTAATGGGAGCGGGACATCCACAGGGTCACATTTATCAGAAGCAGGGTGACCGTGCATTCCCAGCTGTGCTCTTCATTCTGTTATCAGCCAGGTGTGGGAACCAGGCCTGTGCTGCTCTGCTCCTTGCAGACTGGTAACCATCCTGAGTCCATGGAATATCTTTAATAAAGTTGCACCAAAACATTACACTTTGGGAGTTTTCCAGGGATTCCACAACGGAGGTGATGCTTGGGACTCTATTTGATTCATTGAGTCTGTTCTCTGCTGAGAGATGAGTCTAACACAGTGGTTAAGAACACAAGCTTTAGGAGTAAAGTCATTCTTCCCTGGTGCCTCAGATGGTAGAGACTCTGCATGCAAGGCGGGAGACCTGGGCTCGATCCCTGGGTTGGGAAGAACACAAGCTCTGGCATCACTTCCCAAGGGCATCACTTACTGGCTCTATGATGTGGATACATTTCTGTTCAGTTCCCTTTTCTATAAAACACCCTCTCATGCTCAACCATTTCATTTTTACTGAATAGACCTTGGAGGAGAGGGTAGATGCATGACTTTCATTTTAATATTGTGCCATTACTGTATGTAATACACTATGTAATACTGCACCATTACTGTAATGGGGGACAGATAAAAGTTGCTTTGTCTGAAGGACCTGGACAAAACAAGTCACATAGCTACACAGTCAAAAGACTTTTAAAAATAAAGCATATAATGGAACTCATTTTCATAGTAAAGCCCCAGTTAGTAAAATTCTTTTGGTAAGGAATATTTCTACTTTTTATCGAACCTGAATTGTTTGTCTCTATTATCCATAGGACCACCCAGAAAACTTCTTTCTGCTTAAATATCCATGACACATCATGTTCTCCCTATTAGTGGATATGGGGAAAGAATGGTGCTTAGAATTAAAAATAAGTGAACAAACCCCCTCTCATATAGGCCTAGTCATTGATGCCACACTTATGTCTCCAGCAGTATGTGAGCATCCCATCAGGTAAAAATCCCCATTAGGCTTCCATGGTAGCTTTCTGGGCATCGCTCGCATTGGCTGACATTCAGAGCTGCTGTTGCTGTGGGCAACATCCCAGTACGCTGTGTGCTCTAAGGGAAAGGAACCCAAGAAGCAAGGGAGGGATTTCCCTCCCATAGGTGGGTATGTAGGTTTAGTCACTCAGTCATGTCCAACTCCTGTGACCCTATGACTACAGCCAGGCAAGTTCCTCCATCCATGGGATTCTCCAGGCAAGAATCCTGGAGTGGTTTGCCATTTCCTCCTCCAGGGGATCTTCCCAGCCCAGGGATGGAACCCAGGTCTCCTGGATTGCAGGCAGAATCTTTACCTACTGAGCCACAAGGGAAGCCCTATTCCCTTCCCCAAACCCTGACAGCCAGTCTCCTAGTATCTTGTAGTGTTGGGATGACCAGGGCTGGCCCCTTGTATTATACAGAGCACAACTCTGTGCCCATCACTTTACATGACTGATACCAAAATAACTATGGATTATCGCAGCTTATTTTTTAGATGAGAATGAAGAAACTTTAGGATTTTCCCAGGTAACCAATATTCCAAATCTAATTGTCTCTCATTCAAAGCCTATGTCCTGCTCTAGCACACAGAGAAGGTGTGTTTTGGGGAACCATGAGAAGGGCCTAGTATGCACGTTCCCACTTTCAGGTGAGACAGTTTAGAGTAGTGGTCAAGAAGGTGGGCTCTGGCTCCAGAGTGCCTGGGTTTGAATCCCATGGACAGTACAATCCTATACAAATTCCTTAATGTTTCTTTGTCTCGGGTTTCCATCTATCAAGTGAAGATAACGCTTATGCCTACCCTAAGAGAATGTTGTGAGGATTAAATAAACACATGAACAATTCTTAGGTGCCAAAAGAGAGGCCATGTGTCAGAGACTGGTCCCAGCTGTCATCTCCCTACCCTTGGCCAATTCAAAAGACACTGACAGGAACATCTTCATTGTGCTACCCTCAGTTTTTATTCTGTAGGATTCTATTATTTCATTTTCTAGCATGCATGCCTCCTAAATCCATGAGGCTAAAATTTAGACTATGGTTCCACATGACCTGGTAGAATAGTGCTTTCTGATTATGAATTCCTTTGTGAATGTAAGTAGAACACAAATCCGGATCTCTTGAGTATATGCTCAAGGCACTGAGTGAGAAGTAGCATCATGTCTGGTTTCAAATCGTGACATTTGGAGATGGGCATGCATGTCTCAGGTCACTAACTTGGTGAGTGAACTTTCCCTCCAAGCTTCAGTGCTCTGATCCCTAAAATGAGATATTACCAACCTTACTGTGAGAGTTCAAAGGACAAAGCAGGTAAAACACCTATGTGTGTGTGTGTGTTAGTCACTCAGTTGTGTCTGACTCTGTGCAACCCTATGGACTGTAGGCCACCACGTTCCTCTGTCCATGGGATTTTCCAGGCAAGAATACTGGAGTGGGTTGCCATGCCCTCCTCCAGGGGATCTTCCTGACCCAAGGATCAAACCCAAGTCTCCTGCATTGGCAGGCAGATTCTTTACCACCGTGCCACCAGAGAAGCTCTCTGGGAAGCCCATAATAGTGCTAATTCTTTCAAAACATCTTTAAGGTCACAAACTGTAAGGCAACTTTTTGTAATAAGGTTCCCAATTTTGTTTTTTACTGATTGTTCCATAAGTTGAAAAGCACACCTTCACATATAACTGTTTCCTGAGGGAGTCAGCTTGTAAGCATTTCATCATATCTGAGACTTTCCCCATATTCTGATATCCTGTGATTGTAGAGTGAGAAATCCTGACTTTCTGTTCTGTGGAGGGAGAGTTATTGTCTTGAAATAAAGCATGTGTTTCTTGTTAGAATAAATGTATAAATGTATCAGTCTGAGTCCGTGTGTTGGTGTGTGCGTGTATGCATTTAACTGCTTTAGGATTGTGCTTCCCAGGTGGCGCTGGTGGTTTAAAAAAAAAAAAAACCCACCTGCCAATGCAGGAGACATAAGAGACTCAGATTCGATCCCTGGGTCAAAAAGATCCCCTGGAGGAGGGCGTGGCAACCCACTCCAGTGTTCTTGCCTGGAGAATCCCATGGACAGAGGAGCTTGGTGGGCTACAGTTCATGGGGTCACAAAGAGTCAGACACGACTGAAGCAACATATCACACATACACAGCACACAAGTATTATGATATTTTAATTACCTAGCTTTAATAGTATTCTGCCTTTGTTTATAAACTTAAAAAGCTTTCTGAAAGTGAAGAATTGCTAAATAATAAGCTCTCTATGAGAGCTAAAAACTTCCATATAGTGAGCTTATATGCAGGCACTGTGCTGAGTTCTTGGCAGCTTTAATCTCATCTACTTCTCTCAAAACAGCAGAATTTATTGTTGCCATCATTTTACAAAGGAGGAAATGGATTTAGAAGAATAACTGGCTATTTGTGTGTGTGAGAGAGTGTGTGTGAGTGTGTGTGAGTATGTGAGATGAGAACATTTAAGTGCTGTTCTCTTAGCAACTTTCAAGTGTACCACGGTATCATTATCTATAGCCAGGGCAGAGCTGGGGTTTGAACTTGGGTCTGTCTCACTTCAGAGGTTGCTTTCCAGTCAGACAGCAGCCTCCCACCTATGTCCAGGTTCACAAAAATCTGTGTTCCATGGGACTATTTGAGTAGATGTGTCTCTTGATAATATTCCATACACTGATTTGAGACAAGAGAAAGGTCTCTCCCCTCAGTCTACCAGGAAATACTTTTTTCTCTGCAGAAAAAAATAAGCCAATCCTTACTCATAGAACTGACTTCAAACAATAACCGGTAGCGGACACCTATCTCTGGTGGCTTCATCTTTGTTGTGGCTAAACCTCGAGGGTTCAGAACAGAGGGGAGAAACCAAAGAGGGCGAGCCCTTGACCCGGAGGTCCATGACTGAGCCGGGCACTGCCCTCTTCGCCCAGCCCCGGCTGCCAGCCCTGTCGCGAGTCTCCCCTGACTCGGGCAGGGCTTCGCTGCTCTCTGGCATCCCTCAGCTGCTCGGGGCGCGGGCAGGCGGGCTGAGGCGCTGAGAGGCGCGTTCACTTACTGGGAGGGCAGCGGGCGTTTGATCCTGGCCACGGCCACCGGCTCTCCGTCCGGCTCCGGCCTCTCGTCCGGCTCGCCACCGTAGCCGCTGTCCTCTGTGTCCACGCTGTCGCTCCTGCACTTGGGCTCCTCCTGCTCCATCGCTTTCCAGCCTCTGGTCAGCTCGGTCACCAGCTTGGCACACTTTCTCCTCCGCGTTGGGGAGCCGCGGCTGCGGAGGAGTCTGTCCACGTCGCTCTCCGGCTGCCCGGCCTCCGGCGGGTCGCCACCCTGCTCGTACCGGTGGCTGAGGTGGCCCAGGTCCCCTCCTCTCTCGTAAGCCTTGCTGACCACCGTTTTGGTCACCTCTTTCCTCTTGATAGGAGAAACCGCGCTGGCTTCCTCTGAGCCGTGCCCATGCTCTCCACAGCCCTCCGGCTTCGGGGAGGAAGGCTTTGGGGCCCTCTGAGCTTTCCAGCGGGTGGGGGCGTCTATCGCTGGTCCAGAAGCATCGGGTGGGTCCTGGGTGCCCCCTGGCATCCAGCCTGCAGGCTCCTGGGCCTGCCTGATGCTGTTTTCATTGGCCCACTGCTGCCAGCCTCGGGCCAAGGTGATAACCAGGGTGGCCGTGTGCACCTTCCGGAGGGCACTCTTGGCCGGCCCGTCCCCCCTTTCCTTTTCCCCGGGGGCCATGCCACCCTTCTCTGTTGAGAGCCTGGGTACTGGCTAAAATGAGTGTGGACCGGTGGAGGGCCCGGGATTTAAATAGAAGCAGGGTGTGGGGTGGGAAGAGAGTTTGGTGACTGGAAACTATGTTAAGCTCTTCTTGCCAAGATGCGGTGCCTTCCCCCTGACCATGCGCTTTTTTTAAACCCTGACGGCTCTAGTTTCATCACAGCAGAGAGACATCTCTCCTGGTAAAGGACAGTGATAGGATCCTGCCCTTTCTTCTCCAAGAGCCGGAGTGGGAGCTACTAGATCCGATCATGTGCTCAGCCTTAAGTTTTTCTTGACCTTAAAATATGGTCCGACCATTTATAGGAGCATAAAATACGTGTACAACTTGTACTGGGAACATAATAGGCTTATTTCCATTGAAACCTCAGCAGTGCTCGATACAGCTTTAATTAGTCCCATTTTATGGCTGAACACAGTGACGCATAACTTCCTATAGCTAATAATATCTAAGACTGGAACCCATATGTCTGATGCAAAGCCTGTGCCTCTTTTCATCCTATTCCTCAAAGGCATCCGACTGCCTCTTCCTTTTGTCTTCAACTCTATTTGATGTAGACCTTAGAGGTCATCTTATCCAAGCTCCATTTACCAGATGAGAAAACCCAGGCCCAGATAAGCAGGGAGAAAAGGGCCTAGTATTCTAATTCCAAGTTTGAATTACTTTATAGACAAGTAGTATTAATAGACAAGACAATAGTCAAAATTTTAGTCCAATTATTATTTTTTAATCTTTAAATTGAGACCTATACACACAGTGAACTTCAGAGACTGCTATTACAACAAATCTTTTCAAATATTTTGTTAAATAAGACTATTTAAAGACAAAGTAAGTGAATGTTATCAGAAGTAAGCCCCACTCGGCTATTTGATTTTAATAACACAAACTTCCTTGGCATAACTTGAGGTTCATGCAGAAAAAGCCATGCTTTCAGTTCTGAGAACAAGGACTGGAATATAGTTTTATTTTGTTTTTTAAATAGGACTGGATAGATGGGTCATTTGTATAGAGAAAGAACTATCTAGGATGTGTCCTAAACCAGGTAAAAATGTGCAGGGGTCAGCATTAAGTATTTCTTAAGGTAAGACAAATAGAATGTTTTTCATACCACAGTTCTATAGATTTTTATACTTTCCTCCAATCTTGACATGCAGCTAAACACACTGAAAATTGCTGTCCAAGAGCATTAAAAAAAGGTAAGAACTGTAATTACTTCTGAAATTGAGACAAATTTACTTTAAAAAAATGTTGTCAGTTTTTCATCCTGTAGGTCATTTACCTCCTAAGATTAAGACAATTGGGAAGATGACTTAATACTCTATCTAGAAATCTGTCAGATGTTTTCAGAGTTCAACAGCATCTGATAATGTTAACTATGGTCCAACAATTCAGAGACAAAATCCCAGTTGATTAATTAAGAAGAAATTGGATCACATGAAGAGAAAACTATGACACAGATTTTGATCTGAGTCTGAAACTTCTAGCATTCTTTCTTGGAATGTAGAGACACTGCAGGCGGTTTGGTTCCTGTTAGATTCCCTTTACCCACTTGGAACACCTTGGGAGAGGAATGGGGTTCCTCAGAGACATCCATGCACTCAACCCAGGATCAGGCTGATTTATAACTCTCAAAGGAACATTTCTGCTTCCCTGTCCACACCTGTTCCATATGCACTTCTTACAGGGGGAGAATGAAAACAGCAAAATGTTAACAGTCTTTCACGTATTAACGGGCATTGCAGCTGGCTGCCTGGGGCTTACAGCTGTCAGCAGACAGTCTTGGCAAAAACCAGGGAACTCCTAAAAGAATCTAGTCATTTCTTCTGAGATTTTACTTCCACGCCAACTGTGGTCTTTCATTTATGCTTCTTCAGAAGAGACTGTAAAATCCCTTTCCCCCTCATGTCTGCTTTGGGCATTCCTTCCCTACAGAAAGGTCTGTATGCTACCTACTAGGTCTTTTATAAGAAATGTTTTATCTTTCTCAACCTAGATCTCAATTCTTGAGTTCAACATTCTTCTGCTTTAAAAGAAGGTATAAAAGAAATGAATATAAAAAAAGACAAAGATATCGTGAACTAAGTAGTTTACATTGTGAGTTTCCTATGAGACCCGAGATTAGAAACTAGGTGAAGATATAGAACCGATTAACGAAGTATTTACCACCTAAGAAATTTGTGGTGTGAAAGTGTTTTATAAAAAATATTATTATTTGATCATATGGGCAATACTAGGGAAAGGAGGGAGTTAATATTTATACACTTCTCTTCATGATATGCTTAGAAATCAGGTAAAGTCAGCTATCATCACCAGCGATATAATCTTACTAAAGAAACTTTAGAAAGCCACATTTGCTCAAAGCTCATATGAAATAATAATTTCATTGATCCTTTCTATGTAAATAAATAAGTCCTTTTCTTGTTCAGTTACAGAAAAGTGGGAATGAAAAGTCTTTAATGGACATCAAAAAAGGGCTTTTGATTTCAACTGGATTTACTTAACTCAGTGCTCATGGAAAGAATACAAGGGTGAGGCCTGCTGGTGGTTGCTGTGAGGCAGGGTGTGAAACTGATTAAAGCAGGACTACTTTCAAGGTCTTCCCATCTAGCCAGGAGAGAGTTGTGCATATAGCTGCCTTTAACAGTCTGGGGAGAGCTGCATTAGAAATGGGGCTTCCCAGGTGGGCTCAGTGGTAAAGAATCCACCTGCCAGTGTAGGAGATGCAGGTTCAATCTGTGAGTCAGAAGATCCCTCACATAAGGAATTGGCAACGCACCCCAGTATTCTCACCTGAAGAATCCCATGGACAGAGGAGCCTGGTGGGCCATATGTAGTTCAAGGGGTCACAAAGAGTTGGACACAGCTGAGCAACTAAACGTTAGAAATAGAAAGCTTTATTGAGCACAGGTGAATGATTTTATTGGGAAGACTTCACAGAATTGGTGGTCCTTTATCTGAGCCCTTCAAAATAAAACTTTACCGGGGGAGAAAGGGCACACCAACCCGAAGAAATGCTATGAACAAAGTTACGAAGTTATGGTGTGCCTAGAGAACTTCTCACGGCCCAGCATAAAGACCATAACCCTAAACGCCTGAAGGATCAAGCAGGCCATTTAACACACGAGGTAAGCTGAGTTGGAGCACAACTGTGGGTGTGAGGACTTGGGAAACTGATGAGGTAATGTCTCAAGAGAAGTAAGAAATCTGGGATTTTATATGACCTCTCCCAGTTCCTTACACGGTGAAGAATTCCTTGCACTGTGATGGTTAATACACACAACTTACACACAATAGTATAAGGTGAACCTATGCAGTTCTTGGACCAGATTCTGCAGGCCCCCAGTTTCTGAACTTTAGAGAATATACAGTGTTTCTGGGGTAAGGACAAGAGGCCAGGGCACATTTGAGAAATAAGTTGGAGCTATGTTTTGAAGAACACCTTGCTAAGGAATAAGTATTTTATCAAATGAGACTCATTGCATCATTAAAAAGAAGTAAACCTCAATGTGATATCAAATTTGCATTACCAAATGGTCAAATCGAAAACCAGCGAAGTGGGCTGTGGATTTGAAAAAGACAAGTCTAGGATAGGGAGATAACAACCTAAGATAACCTTATCCTAAGGAGATAATCCCTGCTTAACAGGGGTTATGAAAATAATCTTGGAGGGAACCATAAAGAATGGTTCTGAGAGAAAGATCTGAAAGAAGAGAAGAAGGTTCGGGAGCCAGTGAGGGTCAGAGCAGACTCACTAGTTGCCATGGGTGATGGATGTTGGGGAATGATCTAGAGGTTTCAGTTTGAGTGACAGGTGTGAGGAGGTGACATTAGCTGGGAAAAGGCTGGAGAAGAGGAGGATTTGTGGTGAGAAGGAGTTTCCCTTTGGAGTTGCAGAAGCGCTGGGGCGTTTACGTGGAGACGTGGAGCAATGAGGGGAACCAAGGACGTGAACCCTGTGGTTGGGCAGAACCAGGTGAAAACCCAGACTGCAGGTTAGCCTGTTGTCTAAGTTTTCCAAGATTCAGTTTCTTCATGAGTATCAGAGACTCTCGCTCACAGAGTCAGCGTGAGAATTAAGAGTAATACACGTGAAGCACTGAACACCATGCTTGGCACGTGGAAGCTGGATAAGCAGCTATTGTTATTGTCATCTTGAGGTCAAGCCATGGAGTTAGAGAATGAAAACTCCTTAGACAATTCTGTGTGACCTAGCACAGGACTGATACCGAGCCCCCGGTCGGGATGCATCTTCCGGTGGGAGGGTCAAGTGGGGTGACTGGTAGGAACTGGAGGCTGCAAAGGGAGTGCTTATTTATAGTGTTTTATTTTAAGGTAATTTATAGTGAGGCCTTTAAGGCAGTGTCTGAAAGGTTCCCTTCAGCCTGGTCAGGGGTCAGATGAGGTCTCAGTTACTTGGTAGTAATTACCAAAGAGTTGTGCACAGGTGCCTTCTTGGAAACTCCTGGAATATGGAGCTCAATGGTTTCCAATCACTGAGGATCACATTAGGGTCTTAAGCACATTAGGATGACCTGTGAAGCTTTGAAAACTAGAGCAAAGCCAGAATGGCTACACCCAGGAGCACAAAGGGCAAAGGGAACCCTCATGATGGCTTTGAAGACGAGAGGAGGCAGCGACTGCTGAGAAGAGAGCTAGTAAGGTACCGGCATTCTGGGAAAAGGATTGCAATAAATGGAAAACTAGGAAGCAGATGATACTGTCAAGGAGAACTTAACTGATATCATAACCAGAAAAATTAACCAACTTCCAGAAGCAGAAAGGAATCTGCTTGAAATGGAACAGCGTATATTGGACTGCTCTCTGCAGCCCAATAGCAGCTAGTCTTTTTCAATGTATCTTACATGCGGCTCCTGAAGCTGCTGCCTCACAAATGGCAGTGATCCCACTTTTGATGGCATGTGTATCTTACAAAGTTTTGTAAGTTTACCTTTGAATACAGGTGATTAGCATTGTGAAACTTGTGCCATAACATGAGGCAGATGGGGTGGTCTTGTTTTTGGTGGCGTCTACCCTGTTTTCTTGGCTAACCCTGTGAATGAATGGTGGCCTAGCAGCCAGGTGTAACTCAGCCTGGGCTACCCGAGAAAGGAAACATCTTAAATGATTGGATGAGGATTTCTAAGCCTATCTTTAGAGAGATGGTATTTCCCATTTGGCTCCAGCCTAGGTTTGCAGCATACTTTGGGTTGAGACAATATATACTACTGATAAAGGCTCTTTGGTTACATGAACCTGTCCTAGAAATTCAGTGATTGTTGAGCAAATCTGTACACAAAGATAAAGTTGTGAGAGTCGGAGGGAGGGGGACTAGCACCGAGCTGTCTCTGGAGACAGGCCTTGCTTGGGTAGGGAACCTAACCCACCACCAGGGCTGACAGCCCTGCCTTTAGCTTCTAGAGGCTATGGGGACCAGTAGACACTCCACGTGCAGGTCTCAAGGGTGTGGTGACCAGTAGCCCATGTATGGGTCCAGACAGATTGGATCTCCATTCAGGATCTGTGTGCCAGGAAATTTGACTTCTCTGAGACTCAAATGCCTTGTCTGAAAGTGGCAAAAACATGACTTTTCCCCAGCACGTTTTGTGTGTTCATATGAGATTGTTTGTGAAGCAATTAGCACAGTGCCCACTACACTGCATCAGAACATCATGCAGAAGTGGTTCACAATGTCCTTTACACTCTTACTGAGGCTAATGATGCCACCTTCTAAATAAATGATCTTGATTCACAGTCAACACATCAAACCTAGTATGTACTAATAATACTGCATAAGCTTTTACATCATAAACAATACATACACTGCCAGAGAAAACTTTAGAGAACACGTCACAGAAACCGTGATCAAACTACAGCCACACTGGTTTAGTTTAGGAAACAAACACACAGATGCTTATGATATTAAATCTAAATGGTGGTGTCTTAGAAACTGGCCTTGTAATTATGACTAAATTCACTCTTTGAATAATAGTTGTTCAGTTTTCACTATGTTATTAACACTCACTTGGTTCAACTCATGCTTAATCTATTAACTCCAAACTGCACAATTTAGAAGTGCATCTCATTAAATTGAATGACACCCTGAACTGACAATACCCATTAAAGTATAATGTTTCTAATTTCTCTGATCTTTCAGTAGTATAGAGTCAACCTACAGTTCAGTGAAAGTAAAGTGAAATCAACAGCTGGTTTGGTCTGACCATCACCCACTTAATTAGTGCGATATCTCCTCAATATATTTCACTCCTCATTTTGCTCTATGCAAATCCATCTGCACACATCTCCCTTGTTTACCTTAAAACTCAATTCATGTCTCACTCAGCTGATCAAAACACTCTAACTACTTCCCAATACCATCCAGGAAAAGTTAAAAAGATCTTAGTCTCAGAGTCAAAGCTTCCTATCATTTGCCTTCACTTTTTACTCCTTTCCTTTATAGTTCGGGTGAATCTGGAATTGCAACTGCAGAAGCCTTTTTCTTCCTGTTTTGGAAGCTATATGATTGAACAAGAGTGCATATAGAGGAGAAGTTTTGTCTGTGCTGAGACAGTTCGTTTAATTTTTGCTGTTCCTACCTGTATAAATCTTCTTTGTCCTGGACTTGGTGTGAGAATTAGTAATGTATACCGAAGTCTTTCATAAACTGCAAAGGGTGATAGGAGACGAATCACCATGCTCAGCTGTTTCTTTCTTTCTTCCCCACTGCACGCATGCAAGCGTGCTGTATTGCTTCAGTCGTGTCTGACTCTGTGTGACCCGATCGACGGCAGCCCACCAGGCTCCTCTGTCCATGGTAGGGGGACACAGGCAAGAATACTGGAGTGGATTGCCGTGGCTTCCTCCAGGATATCTTCCTGACCCAGGGATTGAACCCGTCTCTCTTACCTCTAACCTGCATTGGCAGATGGGCTAGCACCATGAGGGAAGGCTTTCTTCACCACTGGATAAGATAGTACTATGCCCATCTCTGGGTGTATTACAGCTCTGCACCGGCCATTGTTTTTAAAGAGGCACAGGTGATTCCTCGTGTGATTTAACATCTTAATGTGATCCTTAGGGATAGGGATTGTAACCACTGAGCTCTGAGTGCCACTGGTGCCGCCTGTCTACCTTACTACATGATGTCTTATGCGCCCATGTAGTCACTAAGCACCACATGTGTGCTATGGAGGGGATGGGTATCAAGAGGTGAATCTGACTGGTATCTGCCCTAATGAACCTCACAGTAGGACATGGAGAAAGTGAGCAATTGGGTGTTATCATTATGATATATGGGTTATGATAGCAGTGTATCTGAGGTCATAGTAATATCTTTGGGATTAGGGAAGGCCTTAAAAAGAAGGTGCTGCTTGAGCTGAGCATGATGGGTCATTGTCCAGTGGAAGGAGCCGGGCAAGAGTAAACCCCAGAGAGAAGCTTAAAGATTCAAGGTACGGAGGAGGAAATAGCATGTCTTACTGAAGTGAAACCTGAGTTTCCCTACAAACTACACACTGATGGGGTCACCTTTCTTTTAAGAACCAAAGAAAACGATATACATCCCCCTCCACTCAATGTAAACAAAAAGAGTCTAGTGGTCTATCTTAGAAATCTTTTCAAATAAGTGTGTGCATGGATGTATCCAGAATGTGACCACTTCTCACCATCTTTACTGACATTAGCCTCCCCACCTTCACTCACCTAGTAGCTTTCAAGCAACCATTGACTCTTCTGTGAATCATTGCATTGTCTCCTTAACTGGTCTCCCTGCTTTCACTCTTATCCAGTCCATTCCCAACATTAGTCAGATCCTTTAAAAACCTAAGTCAGATTATATCACTTTGCTGAAAATTTTTCTATGTTTTTTTGCTTCAAAGCAAAAGTCAAAATCCTCACAATGGTCTGCAGGATCTTACCATGCTCTCCCCTTGTTAGGCCCCCAACTCTTCCCCTCTGACTCTCCTCCACCCATTCTTCACTCTGCCTTGGCTACTCTGATTTCCAAACTGTCAGCTGCCCCCAGACATGGGCACTTGCTCCCTTTGTCTTTTTTAAAAATACTTACTTATATTTGGTATTTGGCTGTACTGCATCTCGTTGTCTTAGTTGTGGTGCGTGGGATCTTGGTTGCGGCGTGTGAACTCTTAGCTGCAGCATGTGGGATCCAGTTCCCTGACTAGTGATTGAACCTGGGCCCCCTGCATTGGGAGCACAGCGTCTTAGCCGCTGGACCACCAGGAAGTCCCTAGTTCCCTTGGTCTTCACCTCCTTATTCCCTGCCCTTGGTGCCATTGCCTCTGTATATTCAAGTGGCATAATAAAGTCTCTCTAAACAAGAGGGGTTCTCCTCTTAAGCGCACTGCTACCTCCTGCTGCAGTGGAAACCGAGAAGGAAGTACAGTGACGTTTGTAGCTGGAGAGATAAGTAGGATCAGATTGTGGAGGAACTTGAAAGCCTTGATAAGAAATGTAGATTTTATCCAAATGTTGTAAAGCTTTAACTTAAAGAATGGCATGATCAGGATTACATTTTAATACATTCACTTTGTCAGTGGTATGAAGAATAGGGGCTTCCCTGGTAGCTCAGCTGGCAAAGAATCCACCTGCAATGCAGGGGACCTCTGTTGGACTCCTGGGTGGGGAAGATGCCCTGGAGAAGGGATAGGCTACCCACTCCAATATTTTGGGGCTTTCCTGGTGCTCAGTCGGTAAAGAATCCACCTGCAATGTGGGAGACCTGGGTCTGATCCCTGGGTTGGGAAGATCCCCTGCAGGAGGGCATGGCAACCCACTCCAGTATTCTTGCCTGGAGAATCCCCATGGACAGTGGAGTGGGGATGGCTACAGTCCATGGGATCGCAAAGAGTTAGAACCAGCTAAGCACAGCACACATGGAGAGTAGATTTAAGGATGGTGTGTGGGCCAGAGAAGAGGCTGAGATCATGTTTATTCTTTTATCCTGAGGAAACCCCCGCCAAGGGCAGGATATTTGGGGGTCTCTATAGGCTCTCTGGAGAAGCAAATGTCCACCCATCTTTCCTTGCCTGGAAAATCCCATGGAAGGAGGAGCCTGGAGGGCTGCAGTCCATGGTATTGCAGAGTTGGGCACGACTGAGCGACTAACACACACAGGCTCTCTGGTCTCTCCCCCATTCCCTTTAAACTTTTCTAATGCAGAAAGTGAAAGTGAAGTCGCTCAGTCCTGTCCGACTCTTTGCGACCCCATGGACTGTAGCCTACCAGGCTCCTCCGTCCATAGGATTCTCCAGGCAAGAATACTGGAGTGGGTTGTCATTTCGTTTTACAGGGGATCTTCCCGACCCAGGGATCAAACCCGGGTCTCCGGCATTGGAGGCAGACGCTTTAACCTCTGAGTCAGGAGGGAAGCTTCTAATGCAGAAGTCCCAATCAATTAGTTGCATTAACTAGTTGAAAGTAAGGCAGACTCAGATTATTTCCACCGCTCCTGCAGGGAGAGTGAAGGGGCGGCCCCACCCAGCAAGTCTGGTCACTAGTAACCTAAGTGTCCCTCCCGTCCTGCTCCCAAGCCGAGAAAATTAATTGCAGGTGCTGACTGAGCCGAATTCTAGCCAATGGACGGCTGTTCCTGCTTTCTGCCACCCCCACCCACCCAGGGACGTGATTCCTGAATCTGGACTAGGGATTTCTGGTTCCAGGCCAACTGCGTGGGTGCTGGGCAGAGGAATGCAGAAGTCTAGGTAAGAGCTAATGAAAACCTACTTTTAGATGGTAGTGGTAAGGTAAGAAAGGAGGGCATAAGTACTGCAGGTGAAAGTAATAGAGCTGACCACAATGAGATGTTAGATGTGAAGGAAATGAAGGCATCTGGGATGGGCATAGCCTTTTGGCTTGGGTTTGTAGGTAGATGGTGGTTTGATCCCCAAAGAATAAAAATACTAAGGGATTCTAAGCTTGGGGATTGGGCAGATATTAAGTTTTGGACATGTTAACTTGGAAATACCTTGGAGGACATTCAGGGTAAATTATCTAGTAGACAGGGATGGGAGCTCAGGAGAAAGGTCTGGGCTCTTTTATATTTAGATTAGGGGATCATTTTAGATCAAGGAGACTAGGGGATCATTTTAGATCAAGGAGACTAAGGTCGTGCCAAGTCACAGAGCCAACAGAGTTAACAACGGGATCAGAGTCAAGCACTCTTGACTCCAGAATCAGGGCTTTGAATGGCTGTGCTCTGACACAGATTCCTTTCCTCCTCCTTGCTGTCTACCCCCACCTTCAAGGACAGGACTTGTGAAGCTTGTGACATCACTCTCTAAACAAACGTCTTAAGATCTAAATATAGAGCTTCTTAGCCCTGGCTTTCTATCTGATCCTGTAAAGCTTTCCTTTCTGTCATGCCGAGTGTCATGATGTGACCCGATAGAGGTGCTAACTGACTCGATCCTGGTAATAATTTTGTAATGCATGTGCATCCCATCCACACATTGTGTACCTTTAAGCTTATACTTCCCTGTATGTCAATTGTATCTCAGGAAAGCTGGGGATAAGGTATCTTGAGATAGTCCTTACTCCTTATTTTAAGAACTTCTGTTCACTTCTCAATCCATTCAACTCGCAATTCTGATTTCTGCCCACAAACTCAGTTTAGTCAAGGCACGGATGCCTTCCTCATTGTCAAACCCAGGGGGTACTAAAAAAATTTTTTTTTAAATTTTTGGTTGCACTGGGTCTTCATTGCTGCTTGAGGGCTCTCTCTAGTTGAGGTGAGCAGGGCCTACTCTTCATTGAGGTGCACAGGCTTCTCATTGCAGTGTCTTCTCTTGCTGAGAAGCTCAGGCTCTAGGCATGCTGGCTTCGGTAGTTGCAGCTCGTGGGCTTTGGAGTGAAGGGCGGTAGTCTCAGCAGTACGTGGGCTTAGTTTCTCCATGGTGTGTGGAATCTTCCTGGACCAGGGATCAAACCTGTGTCCCCTCCACTGGCAGGTGGATTCTTATCCACTGTACCAGCAAGGAAGTCCTCAAAGGACATGTTTTGTGCTCACTTATTTAAACTTTCTCTAGCATCCTCTCCTGTGTGTGTATGTGTGCGTGTGTGTGTGAATATATGTATGTGTTGAGGGTAAGAGGGTCATGACAGAAAGTTTGGAAAACCAAGAAAGAATAACCACTCCTAATTATATCACACTCAAACACCTCATTCATAGGCCAGCATGAATGTAACATACAGAATTAAAATATACTCCAAATCCTGAAAATTTGGTTGTGCTAAAAGTATTCCTTTCAGTTCAAGGCTGTCATTTTGAGGGAAAAAAAAAAAAAGCTGAAATAGCCCATTTTACGTGGCTTTCTACACCATGTTTACCCTTCTGTCCTAGAAATCATCTAAAAGCAACAGGTAATTTTTTTTTTTTTTTAAGCCTCTCAGACTCTATCTTCCATGAAGTAGGACACAGATAATCTGCAGACAATTCACTGGAAAAGACCCTGATGCTGGAAAAGATTGAGGGCAGAAGGAGAAGAGGGCATCAGAGGATGAGATGGCTGGATGGCATCGCTGATGCAATGAACATGAACTTGGGCAAACTCCAGGAGATGGTGAAGGACAGGGAGGCCTGGCGTGCTGCAGTCCATGTGTTGCAAAGAGTCAGACACAACTGGATAACTGAAGAACAACAACAATCTGCAGACCCTGACATATGTGAAATGACTGCTAAAACTAACTGAGATTGGTTAGAATCTATCTAGCATAAGGTCCAGAGGTATACTGAGATGGCCTGGCAATGGTGGGTTGCAGAAGGAATTTGCAAAAACACATTTTTTTTTTTGTTTGTTTGGAGGGAAGAGCTTTGTCATGTAGTAAAAAAGCTGCATGGCTGTTTGCTGCAGTAAGTGTAGAAATCTGGTGTCAGGGCTGGCAAGCAAAATGCTTCTAAACTTTGACTTTGAAAAGCAGGTAATTGAAATAGGAAGAAGCAGTTAAGGTACACAAAGAATGCAATGGAGGCATCGTATTTGCAGGAAGCAGTCAGGTTTCTGTAGAAGCAACAGGAGGTTCTCTGGATTGAAACATCTGCAAGCTACTCTGATGCATCCTCTTTTCTCACAGGAACTTTCTTAAATGCCTACTCCAGAAAAGTTCAACCCACTTGAAAGATGTAAGATGGTACGATAGTAGCCCAGAGACACTTTAAGAAAAATCCGTGAAAAAGAATAAAGTTACCGACGAAGAACACTCACCAGAAAAAAGCTGCCACAGAGCAGGGGAAAAACGTGAACCTTCAGCCAAAAATTTAAAGACAAAGAAACACCACCTCTATGAATAAGAAGGGAGCAGCAGATATAATAATTCCAGGGCAAGATGGCAAGACACCTGTCAAAGACAAAAAAAAAAAAAAATTATAGAAAAAATACTAGAGGTAGAGAAATGGGAACAGAACAGATAAATCTGGTATTATTCTCAAAGAATATGAATGCATGGTTGGAAAACATGAGAAGAACACGCATGGTAGTCACTCGACAAATGTTTGGTCAGAGAATGAATGGGTGATGGAAGGAGATGTTACTGTATTCCTTTGTATATCTTTAATAAAGAATTTATTTTTTAAATGAAACCAAAGAGTGAATGATAGAAGGGGCTCTGATTTGTTCTTATTTTTTTTTTCCAATTTAAAATGTATAGGAATCTATCTCCATCTTCCTGACAGTGTTTTGATCAGACGAGGACTGAAAACCTATAGTTTTCATGGGGTCTCCTCTCAGCCATGTGAGCTCAGTGTGTCTGACTCTTTGTGACCTCATATACTGTAGCCCACCAGGCTCCTCTGTCCATTGGATTTTCCAGGCAAGAATACTGGAGTGGGCTGCCATTTTTTCCTCCAGGGATCTTCCCAACCCAGGGCTGGAACCTGTGTCCCCTGCATCTCTTGTCCTGGCAGATTCTTTACCACTCTGAGCCATCTGGGAAGAGCTTCCTCTGTATCTCCCCAAATGAGGACAGGGTTCCTGATCCTTTTTCTCAATCTCAAAAAAGAGCCACCTGGGTGATTTCAATCTGATCTGCCCTTTGGAAGGGGCCGACTTGCCACAGTCTCCTCTGTCTTCCCTCAAATTATGCCAGGCTTGGAGATGCTGCTGGCTCCCGCTTGCCACACTTTCAGCTGCTTCCATGGGCCAACTCAACAAATATTTACGGAGCTACAGGTGAGAATCATGAATGTAAGAGATACAAAGGGAAGCAAGGTGGTGTCTCTTATAATCTAGTCATGATAATTATAGGGGCCTCCAATGGCACCCCACTCCAGTACTCTTGCCTGGAAAATCCCATGGATGGAGGAGCCTGGTGGGCTGCAGTCCATGGGGTCACTAAGAGTCGGACACGACTGAGTGACTTCCCTTTCACTTTTCACTCTCATGCATTGGAGAAGGAAATGGCAGCCCACTCCAGTGTTCTTGCCTGGAGAATCCCAGAGACGGGGGAGCCTGGTGGGCTGCCGTCTATGGGGTCGCACAGAGTCAAACACGACTGAAGTGACTTAGCAGAAAAAGTGTTAACCTAAGGATTTTTGTCCAATTCTGTATTATTTTGCTAGAGCTGCTATCATAAATTGCCATAAACCTGGTGATTTAAAACAGAAACTCACTATCTCACAATTCTGGTGTCCAGAGTCAGAAGTCAAGATGCTGGCCTGGCTGTGCTCCCTCTGAAGTTTGCAGGAGAGGACCCTTCCTCGCCTCTTCTGCCTCCGGGCTGCTCCGAGCTCCCCGGGCTTGTGGCATCGCCCCTCTGGTCTCTGCCTCTGTCTGCATGGTCCTGTTCTTTGTGTGCATGTCTTTTCCTCTTCTTTCTGTGTCAGATCACCTTCTGCCTTTCTCTTTTATAAGGAGACTTGTCGTTGGATTTATGTTCCACGCAGATGACCCAAGTGACGCAGTGGTGAAGAATCCGTCTGCCGGTGCAGGAGACACCAGAGACATGGATTCGATCCCTGATCAGGAAGATTCCCCTGGGGTAGGAAATGGCAACCCACTCCAGTATTCTTGCCTGGAGAACCCATGGACAGAGGAGCCTGATGGGCTACAGTCCGTAGGATCACAAAAGATTGGATGCAATTGAGCGTGTGTGTGCCTGTGCCCGTATGGTCCAAGATGATCCCAAGTTCCTCAAAATTCATTACATCTGCAAAGACCCCTCTTCTGAATAACGTTATATTCACAGATTCCAGGGGTTAGGATGTTTACATCTCTTCTGGATGGCCACCATTCAATCCACCACAGTCTTTTTGCAGAGTGTTTTCCCATCTTCCTTCAGCATCCTGTTGTCTTTTAGTCCTCTCTGTTTAGGCTGACTTTGGATCAGATGAAACCCCGGTTACCAGCTACCTGTATGACCTTTGGTCATGTTACTAACTTCTACTGGAATTCTCTATCCAAACAGGAAGTGTAAATATGCTTTTGACAGGATTGTTATAAAGAGTAAATGGGGCATGGATGATAAAGCTATTAGCCTGGCTCAGGAAATACAGAAAGAGATGATTTCCCTGTGGTTAGCATCTGTGACAGGAAAGGCTGGGAGGACGTCAGCTTTTCAATGTGTCATTTTACAAGGAGGCATTGCTCTCTCCTTTATCGCTTTCTGAATTCTCCCAGTGCCCAGGGAAGCGCTGCAGACTTGCTCCCACGTCAAGACATGAGCTTTGCTTGCAAAGTCTTGCAGGGAGCTGGCAACTCACTATTTTAAGTTTTAGGACATTGGCAGGAGGTCTGAGCTATGTTAATTTCAGAACATTCTGACAGGTTTCTCTTCAGATTTCTTTCTTCTTTTTGTTTAAATAGAGATCGGAGCCTACTCAAACAGGCAAGGCAGCTGTGCAGGGAAGTATCTTGTTTAACATCTGTCTGTCATTTAACACCACTTGTAGCCCATAGAAGGAAGGAGAGGCTGCCAGAGAGCTAAATTTAAGTTGCAGGGGTCTAAGCAGCATTTGAAGAAGAAGAGAGATAACAGCTTCCTGTCGGGGAGAGACGACCAAAAAAGAAACTTTAATTTAGCCTTTCTTATGCTTCTGGTGAGAATAATTTACCTCCTCTAAAGTCCAGGGAACATTATTTGTAGTTAGTTAAGATGTTTTAAATCCTAGTACGTCTTTTCTTCAAAGTAAGTAACTTTTCTTTTAAAACACCAAGGAGTGTTCAACACCTGTGTGTCTGAACTCTATATTGCTTCTTGTGTTAGGTTTATTCACCTGAGATAATCTCTTGGTTACAACTCACAGTGGAAAAACATGTATGTTATCTTCATTTTATAGACAGGTAGGTAGAGCTCTGGAGGAAATGATTGTCCTCGCTGAGAAAATATGTGGCGCTACAATTGAAATCCAGCATCTTGATTCAAGTCCCAACACTCAAAACATCATAAACTGTTTGCTAAGTGGCTCAAGACAGGTTCAGGCAGAACACTGTTGTTCAATTCCTAAGTTATCTCCTGCTCTTTGCAACCCCATGGACTACAGCACACCAGGCTTTCCTGTCCACTATCTCCCAGAGTTTCCTCCAACTCATGTACATTGAGTTGGTGATACCATCCAACCATATCATGCTCTATCACCCCTTTCACCTCCTGCCTTCAATCTTTCCCAGCATCAGGGTCTTTTCCAATGAATCAGCTCTTCGCATCAGGTGGCCGAAGTATTGGAGTTTCAGCTTCAGCATCAATCCTTCCAATGCACATTCAGGACTGATTTCCTTTAAGATTGACTGGTTGGATCTCCTTGCTATCCAAGAGGCTCTCAAGAGTCTTCTCCAGCACCACGGTTTGAAGATGGACTGTATTAAGCAGACATTTCCCAGCACAAATCTCAGCACTTGCTGCTTTATTCTGCCTTTCCTAACCTACCAATCAGTAAATAGTCTAGACCCTTTCTGAAACTTTGTTTTGGGACTTGCAAAATGTTACTTAGATTATACACCATCTCTTGCAGGTATAAACAATGCAGAAGCAATAGCAGGTCTCTGAGCCCTTTGAGTGGCAGCCTGTCATGGCAATCAAATTAGAATGTGAGACGAATTATACCCTTTCTTCTGACAGTTTTTAAAACCACCATGTGAAACTTCACGTGCAATGTAATTTCCAAGCACTTGCTTTCTGAGTATACTTGTCATTCTCTGTCAATGCCTGTGTTACCTTCTTATTGGAATGACCTTGTATATTGTATTTAAAATACTATTCAGATATTTTTAATTATAATGGCCTTGCAGGAGACTTGTATCTGGCAGCCTCCTATTATATTGTTCTTTGTTTTGAAGCTCAATATGCATTCAGGGCTTTTTTTTTTTTTTTTGTCCTGCTTTACCAAAGACACTCACAGTTGGTTCTTGGCAAATACCACAGATGGGGTCAGGCTGTAATTGAACTTTCATAAATCATCCTCCACCACGTGCAACCAAATTCCTGCAACCTTTTCTTCCCTCAGAGACATTTTCAAGCCACTGAGGGATGAGATAAAGAAACAGGTTTATCTCCCTTGGTACATGTTTTACTTTTCATTCCTTTATCAACTAACAGTTTGGGTTTTGTGACTAATGCAAATAAGCTGTTTTCAAGTCAGCTGCTGAGGAAATAGAATGAGTTGTGAAAACTGTATGTGTCCTCAGATATTCATGATAGTAAAGTAGAGGATATACAGGATCTATACATATATATTTGTTACTCAACTTACTACGCAAGTCTTGATGTTTACAAGTCATGTCTCAATTAGAAGACAGGTATCTGCATACATGCGGCTTCCCTGGTGGCTCAGTGGTAAAGAATCTGCCTGCCAATGCAGGAGATTCAGGATCTTCCTGGGTCAGGAAGATCCCCTGGAGAAGGAGATGGCAACCCACTCCAGTATTTTTGCCTGAGACATCCCATGGACAGAGGAGCCTGGTGGGCTCTGGTCCATGGCGGTTGCAAAGGGTCAGATACGACTTAGCAACTAAACAACAGCAACAAGTTTGCATACATATAAATGCTTATTTATGTTCTTGTATTAGATGTCCCTGGATTTGTAATATACTCTAATCAACCCTAAGATGCCAACATCATTATTTTTTCTTACTGTGGTAAAAAATATGAGAAAAATATATTTTTTTACCCAATCAAGAATATTTGATTTATTGATGGTGAAAAAGAGGGAACATAAACTTCCCTTTAGAACAGAGGTCCCTGACCTCTGGAATCTAATGCCTGATGATATGAGGTGGAGCTGAGTTAATAATAAGAGAAATAAAGTGTACAATAAATGTAAGGCACTTGAAACATCTTCAAACCATCTCCCAACCCCAATGGAAAATTGTCTTCCATTAAACCTGTTTCTGGTGCCAAAAAGATTGGGAATCACTACTTTAGAACATTATTAGGTGCTGAAAATATCTAACATCAACACAATGCACTAATGATGATGATGACTATGACTGTGAAGAAGGCTGAGCACCGAAGAATTGATGCTTTTGAACTGTGGTGTTGGAGAAGACTCTTGAGAGTCCCTTGGACTGCAAGGAGATCCAACCAGTCCATTCTGAAGGAGATCAACCCTGGGATTTGTTTGGAAGGAATGATGCTAAAGCTGAAGCTCCAGTACTTTGGCCACCTCATGCGAAGAGTTGACTCATTGGAAAAGACTCTGATGCTGGGAGGGATTGGGGGCAGGAGGAGAAGGGGACAACAGAGGGTGAGATGGCTGGATGGCATCACGGACTCGATGGATGTGAGTCTGAGTGAACTCCGGGAGTTGGTGATGGACAGGGAGGTCTGGCGTGCTGCAATTCACGGGGTTGCAAAGAGTCGGACATGACTGAGTGAGTGAACTGAACTGATACTTATACCTTCTTTTAAATCTGAGCCTAGCTAAAACAGTATGTATGCTTTTTTAATGACCACGTTAGGAAGGTTACAGGACAAATATTCTTTAAGACTATTTCAAAGAAAAACAATGCTGGAGGGTAGTGAGGAGATTTTTGGTGACAGATCTTCCTCTGGAAAGTTTTCACAATCACTGTGTTTTCAACTATCTTACACACTAAAGCTAAGACATTGAGAATAATCACACAATTGCATGAGAAATACAGCAGAGATACAAAATCTGGACCATATCATGTCTTCTGGTATATCTTGTAATGAATAATTTGGAGCAGCCTAGGCTATAAGGAGAAATAATATGATGCAGGTGTACACAGACACAACTAATACAGTTGCTAGAATGTTGAAATACTCATGTAAATAGCAGCTGTGCTCTGACCCAGGCACCTCTTGACACTGACCTCCCCCACCACACACAATCCAGCAGCCAAGGGTTAAGACTGTCAATACTCAGGTTTAATTCAGTACTCAGGCTGTCTGACATTGTACAGGAGGCAGGAATCAAGACCATCCCCAAAGAAAAGAAATGCAAAAAGGCAAAATGGTTGTCTGAGAAGGCCTTACAAATAGCTGTGAAAAGCGAAGGGAAAGATAAAGGAGAAAAGGAAAGATATACCCATCTGAATGCAGAGTTCCAAAGACTAGCAAGAAAAGATAAGAAAGCCTTCTTCAGTGATCAATACAAAGGAATAGAGGAAAATAATAGAATGGGAAAGACTAGAGATCTCTTTAAGAAAATTAGAGATACCAAGGGAACATTTCATGCAAAACTAGGCTCAGTAAAGGACAGAAAAGGTATGGACCTAACAGAAGCAGAAGATATTAAGAAGAAGTGGCAAGAATACACAGAAGAACTGTACAAAAAAGAGCTTCACGACCCAGATAACCACAATGGTGTGATCACTCATATAGAGCCAGACATCCTGGAATGTGAAATCAAGTGGGCTTTAGGAAGCATCACTATGAACAAAGCTAGTGGAGGTGATGGAATTCCAGTTGAGCTATTTCAAATCCTGAAAGATGATGCTGTGAAAGTGCTACATTCAATATGCCACCAAATTTGGAAAACTCAGCAGTGGCCACATGACTGGAAAGGGTCAGTTTTCATTCCAATCCCAAAGAAAGGCAATGCCAAAGAATGCTCAAACTACTGCACAATTGCACTCATCTCACACACTAGTAAAGTAATGCTCAAAATTCTCCAAGCCAGGCTTCAGCAATACATGAACTGTGAACTTCCAGATATTAAGCTGGATCTAGAAAAGGCAGAGGAACCAGACATCAAATTGCCAACATCTGTTGGATCATTGAAAAAGCAAGAGAGTTCCAGAAAAACATCTATTTCTGCTTTATTGACTATGCCAAAGCCTTTTGCTGTGTGGATCACAACAAACTGGAAATTCTGAAAGAGATGGGAATACCAGACCACCTGACCTGCCTCCTGAGAAATCTGTATGCAGATCAGGAAGCGACAGTTAGAACTGAACATGGAACAACAGACTGGTTCCAAATTGGGAAAGGAGTACGTCAAGGCTGTATATTGTCACCCTGCTTATTTAGGTTATATGCAGAGTACATCATGAGAAATGCTGGACTGGATGAAGCACAAGCTGGAATCAAGTTTGCCAGGAGAAATATCAGTAACCTCAGATGTGCAGATGACATCACCTTTATGGTAGAAAGCGAAGAAGAACTAAAGAGCCTCGTGACAAAAGTGAGAGAGCAGAGTGAAAAACTTGGCTTAAAACTCAACATTCAGGAAATGAAGATCATGGCATCTGGTCCCATCACTTCATGACAATAGATGGGGAAACAATGGAAACAGTGAGAGACTTTATTTTGGGGGCTCCAAAATCACTGCAGATGGTGACTGTCGCCATGAAATTAAAAGACACTTGCTCCCTGGAAGAAAAGCTATGACCAACCTAGACAGCATATTTGAAAGCAGAGACATTACTTTGCCAACAAAGGTCCATCTAGTCAAAGCTATGGTGTTTCCAGTAGTCATGTATGGACGTGAGAGTTGGACTATAAACAAAGCTGAGAGCCGAAGAATTGACGCTTTTGAACTGTGGTGTTGGAGAAGACTTTTGAGAGTCCCTTGGACTGCAAGGAGATCCCACCAGTCCATCCTGAAGGAGATCAGTCCTGAATATTAATTGGAAGGACTGATGCTGAAGCTGAAACTCCAATACTTTGGCCACCTGATGCGAAGAGCTGGTTCATTTGAAAATATCCTGATGATTTGGAAAGACTGAAGGCAGGAGGAGAAGGGGACGACAGAGGATGAGATGGTTGGATGGCATCACCGACTCAATGGACATGGGTTTGAGTAAACTCTGGGAGTTGGTGATGGACAGGGGGGCCTGGCATTCTGTAGTCCATGGGGTCACAGAGTCAGACATGACTGAGCAACTGAACTGAACAGTCTGTCTGAGTGGTTCAAGAGTTTGAATGTTACCCATGAATAAGGTTATTTAATAAGTCATTTCAGTGCTGGTGGAGTTTCAGTGGTTGATATGTTCTGTAACCACCTTAAAAAGAATCCTGATATGTCTTCTCTTCTCTATGTTGCAGTTTGTTTTGCTACATCCTCATCTCAAGCTCTAAAAATGTCAATTTACCTACCTCTGTTCTGTAAAGTTCCAACTTGCAAAACTATTCCAGGGAGTCTGATATTTGGAAATCTGAATGAATACCTTAATGGAGCTGCTACAATACTCTTGCTGAGACAGGAAAGGGAGATAGAAATGAAATGGGGTCTATACATATATTTTATAACAGTAATCTGAGGAAAGCAGAAATATTATCAGAAAATACTTAGAAGATTTGGGTACATAGCTGCAAATTTTGTTGGTTATGAGCTGGCTTCAAACACATAGGAATAAAGGAGATATTTTGATCTTCTCTGGAAGATAAACAATGGCAGTCTGTAAATTAAGTTAAATAGACCTTATGAGTTGTTTTTCTTTAAGTGAGAGAGGAATAGTAACAGAAGTTTGAAATAGCTATGAATAATCTTGCTTGTCTTTTTACAGCAATGATGATACAAGGTTAAAGCAACATTTCATGTGGAAAGATCCACTTTAAACTTCCAACATTATCTAAATGTCTCTAATGTCAAGATTACTTCTTAGGGAAGGAGACTGAAGACTAAAATTTCAGAGGATATTATCTGTTTCAAAGGCTGTTCAGAAATGCTGTCTTAGGACAGGTTGAGCTCAACCTCTCTCTTGCATGGAGTCCAGTTAATTTTGTCCCCTTTACGACCTTAACTCTTCTGCATTCCTAACTCTCATCTTCCAAGGAAAACTTTCTTCTGATGAGTAGTGGCCAGTCCACATCGACAAGATGCTGTACTGTTGGTTGACAGCCAGTGTGATTTTGCTTTCTTACAGGGCCCTGTGTACTGATTCAACATGAAATGTACCATCCCCCACCCCATTACCTTTCCCACCCTACTCGAGTGGCTTCCCAGATCCCATTATTGAATGCTATTAGTGAAATTCTGTGTTTTCTGATACGGTGATAGACCGAAGATCAGGCAATGACTGGACAGTACGATCTCATTTTTCCCTCTTGGTATGTTCTCCCTATGTGCTTGGCTTTCAGAAATAATTCAGTTGCATCTTAGTCCAAATGTCCAGCTGAGTGGCTTGCCCTTTTCTATGCTACAGAGTCTCTCAGGGCAAATCAGGCTCTCAGCCTCCCACTTTCACATCTCATAGCAGCAGGCAGAACATGTTTTTTTTTCACTACTTTTCCAGCCACCAACTGTTTTGCTCAGCAGGCAGCTATGTTACGGCTGGAAAAGATAACCATCCAACAGACCTAATATTTATTTAACTAACATCAGCCTCTGGGGCTCACTTACAGAATGAGCCTCAATCATACATTTTCTGTACATGCTTAAGCATGTCAAGGACTTGTGATTAGAAACGTTGATAGAGTGGGATTTATACTCACTCAGGCTCCTGAATGCCTTTGGGGCTCTCAGCTTATACTCAGGACACTCTTGAAATATGGAGAGGAAACAGCAGTGGGTGTTATAGTATAATTTGAAATATAAGCCAAGGTCTATGTTAGCGATGAATCCCGTTGGTCCAATTAACATTTTTAAATGCATTTAAGGGAAAGTAGCCTTTATATGGGGTCGCACAGAGTTGGACACGACTGAAGCGACTTAACAGCAGCAGCAGCCTTCTATTAAAGCATCTAGGGACAGACTTAGGTGAAAAACAGGTGAATAAAACCAAATAAATTTTAATTTTTTAAAAAGATAAACCATTAATTTACCATGTTTTAGTCCCTTATAGAGTCTAACATATACCAATATTTGGGCAGATTTTATTTTTATTGGCTTCCATGTTCTTAGTTTTTCTTCCCCAAGAGTCAACTTATTTCTTAACTAGACCAGCTTTCAGGATAATCCATATATCATTCCAATATAATTCATAACTCTTGCACTTTACGTACTACCCTGAACACTGAAGAAGATGACTATTTCCCTGCCACCACTTACCTGTCTTTTAAACTTGCCTCCACCTGTCCTTCTGCCCCGTCTTCAATCCTCACTTCACATGCCACTATTTGACCTCTCTTTTGCATCTTTCTATTCTTATCGGTTGAAGTAAATGTGTTCTAGAGAGCAGAAGCCATGTGACAAGCGTCATGACAATATTAATCACCTCTAAAATACGTGTATTGATGGTATCAACAAATATGCTGAGTTTGCTTAGTTTAAAAGCAGAAGCAGAGAAGTTAGCTCTTGGAATATAATTGTCCCTTGATATCCAAAAGTGGGTGTTTCCAGGACCTCCGGAGGCTACCAAACTCCACAGATGCTCAAATGTCTTGTATAAAATGGCATAGTATTTGCATATAACCTGTGCAATCCTTCCATATATTTACTGGGCTTCCCTGGTGGCTCAGATAGGAATGAATCTGCCTGCAGTGCAGGAGACCTGGATTTGATCCCTGGGTAGGGAATATCTACTGGAGAAGGGAATGGCTACCTACTCTGGACAGAAGAGCCTGGCAGGCTACAGTCCATGGGGTCACAACGAGTCAGACATGACTGAGCAACTAACACTTTTTACTTTACGCAATCCTTCCATATGCATATACCATCTCTGTGTTACTTATAATACCTAAAAGAATGTAAATGCTGTATAGATAGTTGTAAATACAATGTAAATGATGTGTTCATAGTCGCTGGTGCTTGGCAAATTCAAGTTATGCCTTCTGAAACATTCTGGAATTTTTTTCCAAATGTTTTTGATCTGTGTTAGTTGAACCTCTCTCTGGCGCGGAAACTGCAGGTACAGGGACCACTGGACTCATTCTTGGGATGCTAACTAGGACCACGGCCGCTGTGTTGGGAGATACCCAAGTCATATAGATCGGCCATGGGTAGACACTTGAATCAAGAGTGGTCAGCTGAACTTTTGGTCAGTAGTCCTATGAGGTGTCTTGGGTCTGCAGCTTACTGATGTGATTAGACAACTCCAGTCCCAGTAGCTGTGTAATTACCTACATGAGAGACTGTAAGAGAGAAACTTCCAGATGACCCTGGTCACCCTACAGAACCCTTTTCCAGATGGAAAATGTATCTCAATTTTTAACCGAATAAAGATGGTCTGAAGGTTGCAGTTTTGTTAAGACTCCTCGTAGGCCCTTTCAAGTAAACAAGAAGTCTTTTCAGACTCTTGGAGGCATCGTCTCACATATAATTGCCAGATAGAATATAGGATATAACATTTGGCAATACTTACATGAAATTAAAAGATGCTTACTCCTCGCAAGGAAAGCTATGACCAACCTAGATAGCATATTCAAAAGCAGAGACATTACTTTGCCAACAAAGGTCCATCTAGTCAAGGCTATGGTTTTTCCAGTGGTCATGTATGGATGTGAGAGTTGGACTGTGAAGAAAGCTGAGTGCCGAAGAATTGATGCTTTTGAACTGTGGTGTTGGAGAAGACTCTTGAGAGTCCCATGGACTACAAGGAGATCCAACCAGTCCATTCTAAAGGAGATCAGTCCTGGGTGTTCTTTGGAAGTAATGATGCTAAAGCTGAAACTCCAGTACTTTGGCCACCTCATACAACGAGTTGACTCATTGGAAAAGACTCTGATGCTGGGAGGGATTGTGGGCAGGAGGAAAAGGGGACGACAGAGGATGAGATGGCTGGATGGCATCACCAACTCAATGGACGTGGGTTTGGGTGAACTCCGGGAGTTGGTGATGGACAGGGAGGCCTGGCGTGCTGCAATTCATGGGGTTGCAAAGAGTAGGACATGACTAAGCAACTGAACTGAACACTAAAACTTCATTTATTGTTTATCTGAAAATCTAATTTACCTAGACCTGTATTTTATTTGCTAAACTTGGCAACCTAGCATACCCTGAATCTCAACCCAATATTGAAAGGAGCTGGTTTCAAAGAGATTCTTTATCTTCCCTATCCATGGTTGATTCCTTGAATCCTTGTTAGATCAATACAGGAAGTAAATTCCCTCGAGCAATCAAATCTATTTATTAAAATCCTGTAAACCTTTCTCTAAGATCTTTAAGCAAACATTTATCCCCAACACTCCCAAAACATATACAAAATATGTAACTCATTCCCACAAAACAGTCCAAAGGAAAACTAGAACTTGGGCTTTGGGGAAATTGATTGCAAATAAAAACAAACTTTGAAAAAAGCAAGGCATTACTTGTTTTGATTTGTCTCTGAATGATACAGTGAAAGAAAAAGAAACCAAAGAACTGGAATGATTTTCAGTGACCAAAAAAGGCCTTAACATTCATGGAAAAACAATCCCAATACCATTTAATTGTTGGAATTGACTCTTAGTTTATAAAAGATTCTTTTCTAATTTGAATTTCATAAGAACCAATATGATGCAGAAAAGCAAATAGATCATTTTTGAATCTTATAGACATTAGCTCTGATTGGGATTCAGTACATTTTTATGTGGTTGAATGATTATTTCCATTTGCCCACAGAGAAACTGAGGTTCTGAGAAATTATGTTAACTGCTCATGGCCAGAATTAGATAATATGTGAAAAACCCAGGACTTGAACTTGGTATTCTCAGTCTTGATGAAGTGGCTGCATGGTACCATTATACCATGCAGCCTCTGAAAATTCTGTAATAAATGAAAATCATTTTTAAAAATAAGCAAACAGTATCGTAGATGAGCAAAATGCTGATTCAGATAGTATTATTGACACCTATTATGCTATGTGTCAAGCACTAAGTTATGTGGTTTTGCCACATTTTCTCACTTTCCAAGGACTATCAGCAACAATTTAGGTGGAATCCACATTTAAGTTTCAGAGCAGTTAAACAAGCACCAAGCTGTACATTTATTTAGTCATTCAGCACATATTTACTGAGTACCAGTTAGGTATTAGCCACTGTGGTAAGGTTCTAAGAATGCATTCATGGCCCTGCTGTCTTTGACTTTAGAGCGTAGGAGTTGATGGACCTAACATAGTTTATGCACTGAAACTGTGGTACGTTATCACTGCAGAGTTCCTTAAATGATCTAAGTGGTTTTATTTTCAACAAATTCTAACAAGCTCAGTTACCTATTTTGCTCTTCTGCCACAGGTTGGAAATGGCAATAAAGAAGACCCACTTCCAGCACTAAGAAGCCGCAGCTGACAATCTGGTGGTGGTGGGACACAGTGGACCCATCAATTGCCTGTAAGTGTGAAGTTATCTAATATATTGGCTAAACATCCATAAAACCCTGTACCTTATTGCAATGTAAGCCATGAGACTGTCGCTGGTTTTTGATGTGTTAATTTTTAAAATTTGATTTGGTTGCGCTGGGTCTTTGTTGCTGCACTGAGGCTGGTTTTTAGTTGCAGTGTGCAGAGGTTACTCTCTTGCTGGCGGTGCGTGGGCTTCTCATTGCGGTGGCTTCCCTTGTTTCAGAGCACAGGCTCTAGACACTCAGGTTCAGCAGTTGTGTGGCTCACAAGCTTTGTTGCCCTGCAGCGTGTGGAATCTTCCCAGGCCAGGGATTGAACCCGTGTCCTCTGCACTGGCAGGCAGATTCTCAACCACTGGACCACCAGGGAAGTCCTCGATGTATTCATTTAGTTGGTTTTTTAATCTATGACCCAGATATATATGCTCACTAAGCTACTACATAAAATAATGCACTTTAGAAAAATATATCGAAGTAATACATAATTAAAACAATTATCTGGAAAATCTTCCTATATAGAATGTCTTGATCTACAACGGTGTTAAACAAGATAGTAGTATTTTGGGACACTAAAAACCAACTACATGTGTAAAGCAATGAAAGTCGTAGATTTCTACTTTCATTTTAAGGCATGGATTATTCTGCAAATTTTATTGATAACATCCTTGGCAACTTCTGCATTACATGCTAATATAGGTTGAAAAATCTAAGAACAAATAAATCCAAAATAAATCCAAACACCATAGACTGAGAAGCCAGAAGAATCTTTAGTAGGCTAGAGGCTCTCCTGCAGAGTTCGATTATACCCTAAGGCTCATTGTTCAGAGATCTGCAGTTCTCCAACTTTTGTCTGCTTTTCTATATGTGAGAGATGGGACCTAAAAATCTGGAGGTGAATATAAGCAAAATTTACTATGATGGCATTAGAGTCAGCATGAATATGGAGGTACTACTTACTCTTTTTGCATTTTCCCTTGATCCCTTCCCTTTTCAAAATGTATCTGTCAATAAAATGAGAAAACAAATTTTTAGAATTTATGAAATTATAATCCACAAATACCACCACAAAGCAATCACTGTTGTTTTGCAAGAGAATAAAGCATAAATTAGGATCATCTGGTTAGGCGCATTTGATAAATGCTTTTACTAAAGCTCTACCTTGCTATATGGAGTTGATTACGAAAGGAGTTTCGTCTCCTTTGTTTTCATTTTTCTCTTTTCTGGAAACAGCATGTCAATTTTTGTTTGAGAAATCATCTTACTTTGTAGTTGAAGGGGACTAAAAACCCACCACCTGCCTAGTTCCTCCCCTCCTGGTAAGTGACTGATCTCACAAACCAGCATGTTTTATCCTCTTTGGATGTAGGAAGGAACAAGTGACCTTATTAATATAGTGAGACTCAATCCCAGAGTTTTTCTAGAATTATCGGGAAGGAAAGGTTTTGTTTCTATTGGTATTGCCAAGTTCTAAAGTGAGCTGTTTTGCTATACAGGGAGACACTGTATGAAAGTAAAATCAACCTAAAGGAGAGCAAATCAGAAGACGGAGAGTGTCCAGATAACACTTGTTTTAGCACCTTGGTCAAGCCATACCTGAAGATGTTTTTCCCCTAAGACTCTTCAGTTATGTTAATTAATAATTCCCTTTTAAAATGTTACACTGGAATTTTATCATTTAAAATCAAACTAAATCTAGGAGTAAACAAAATATAAACCAGTGAGAGTGACATTATAGGAAAATTCATGATTCTGTTTTAAGAAAAGGATATTCTTTGATCCCTTAATTGCAATTACTTTAATTAGTTAAATAATTTATTAACTATTTGTGCCACTGACTTCGGAGCACTGTGAAATGTCTTGAGGAAGAGTCATTATTTGTCCTTTGTACATATTTAATTAAATTAAGGAGTTTGCTATACCTAAGAATGTCTTATGGTCTAGCATCACAGACAAGTATTTAGTCACCCATTCATGAGAAATTTCAGGAGAAAATACAACAGAATACTAAGCCTAATGGATGATAGCTTCTGGAAGAACATAATATGGAACTCAAAAGCAAGAAGTACTTCAATTACTTGATTTAAGATGGCCTACCCATGTGGGTGGGCTTCCCTGGTGGCTCAGACGGTAGAGAATCCACCGGCAATGTGAGAGACCTGGGTTTGATCCCTGGGTTGGGCAGATCCCCTGGGGGAGGACATGATAACTCACTCCAGTATTCCTGCCTGGAGAATCCCCATGGTCAGAGGAGCCTGGCAGCCTACAGCCCATGAGGTCACAAAGAGTCAGATATGACTGAGCTACTAAGCAGCAGCAGCACCCGTGTGAGTGTCACAGATGAAGAAACAAGTTGCCTTATTTTAGCTCCAAATGCTCATGGTCAGCTAGTATAAAAGTTACATCATGGAAAAGATGCTATTTAAATAGTGGCTGTAATGGGCTGTGAGTACGATGGTCAGTCTTTGCATTGAGAGTATTATTAGCCACAGGATTATTGTACTAGTGGTGTTAGGGCAATAAATATTTATACCCTTCCAAAGGGTTGCACTCGGTTTTCCTGCCAAAGAACATGTCCTTCAGGGTTAAGAAGGACGTTGTAACTGCATTCACAGCCATCTGGCCCAGATATCTGTGGGGCTCGAGTGCTTTCCTCTCTGGGCAGGGAAACACAGTTTCTCTGGCAAGTTAACAGGTCACCTTTGCCTTAGATGGGGCTCTCTTCTGAATTCCAATCAGAAGTTATTTTTGATGATCACAGGCATCCTTTTAAGGGATTTCTTTTTGCATAGTTTCTGACTTTCAACCCACCAAAATCACTGTGTGTTTGTGCAAGAAGAGCAACTAGTTACTTTAATTTTTTTAATTAAAACTTTTTTATCTTTTATTTTTAATAAAAATTGTACATATTTAGGGTATACAACATGATTACTTGATATACATGTACAGTGAAGTTGATATTATAGTCAAGCTAGTTAACATACTTCCTTGCACAGTTACCGACTTTGTGTGTATACGGTGAGTGCATCTGAAATCTATTCTCTTAGTATGTATCTAGTATTAAATAAATACAGTATCGTTGAGAATAGTCATCATTGCAAGTGGCTGCCTTTAAACGTATGAGTGACTCTGTCATATGCCAGATTGGAGCCCGGATGAACTTCTGGAAGGAAAGGAATTTCACAGTACTGGAGACAGGTGAACTGCAGTGAGGGATAAGGACACAGCTAGATGACCTACCCAACGAATCAATGAAAGGGTTATGTCTTCACTTTGGTCAAAGCCAGAGGGAAAATACTCTGATATATTTTATTAGTCTCTGTTGCATTTTAATAAGATGGGCTCGTGTTGTGGTGAAGGGCATGGGTTCTGTAGTTAGAGATCTGGTTTTAAACCCAGGCTGAGCAACTTACTTGTTATAGGACCTCGGGTCACTTTCTGAACCTCTCTGGGCTTTGGTTTTCTTATTTGTAAAATGGGAAGGTGACAGCTGAGAGGTCGATGTTTGATGATATTGGTGAAGGGCTAAGTGCCCAGGGGGAGCTCAGCAGCTCACTGTTAGACTCTGACCTTCCCTGAAAGTGGCCGGAGAAGGTGACCCCTTGCTCGAGTTGTCACTATCTGTCTTGTCTGTTAATTCAGCTCCTCAGTGGCAGTTGAAGAGAGACATGAAAACCTTGGCACAGGTTTTACTGAAGTCTGGACTAGGAATTTGGATCGTGACAGACATCTAAGTTCTAACTTAGAATGAAGTGACCAGCTTACTGGATTCTCACTTCTCTGACATTTTGAGAGCGAGCCCAGCCTGAGGGTTTGGATTCACTTCCCGAATCCTGCCACATCCCTACACAATAGGCTTAAGCACGGGTGTTTCCAATCCCTTTGATAATAAAACTTGTGTCCATCTAGAGGACCAGACCTGCCATCACTGAGATAGAAAGAATGACTCAGAGATTTCCTGTCCTCGCTCATTCACTCAGAAACTGAGTTGGGAGGTCTGGAGGCTCCTTGGAATTGGATCTCTTTCCTCTGGGAGAACTGGACGCAAAACTTTTCAGAAAATGAATAAATGTGTTTTTGTTGTTCAGTCTTGATGATCTGGTAAATCTAACAATATCTTTACCCAGAAAGAATATATACACAACTTGTGATCTCTGCTGATTTTCCCTTCTTTGTATGTGATCTACTTTTAATTTTCTGAGCTCAACTTTTCACTTACCTATAATCCACAGCAGAAGGTCTTTTCAAAAGCAATCTCAGGTTTGCTGAATTCATCAGGGACTGTGGAGACTTTGTTCTGCCTTTATTCATCTAGTGAGATGCCATTTGTTAAAGCCTTTTTAAAGGATTTCAGTTATCTTAACCCTCTCTAGTAGTTTACGTATTTACCAAGGATGCACTTTAAAATTCCACAGTAGGGAAGCACAGGCAAGTCAGTGTTTGTCAAACACAGACAAAAGTCTAGAATATAATGTATTAATAATAATTTGTATGTACTATGAATCTCCATCATTCAGATTCAGTTCAGTTGCTCAGTCATGTCTGACTCTTTGGGAATCCATGGACTGCAGCACACCAGGCTTCTCTGTCTATCACGAACTCCCAGAGCTTGCTCAAACTCATGTGCATTTAGTCAGTGATGCCATCCAACCATCTCCATCACAGGTTCAGTAATGATAAGCTAGTGCCAAGCTCATCTCACCTACATGAGTACCCAATCTCCTCATTGTCACACTGTGTTGAAATAAGCCCTAGAATAACATAGGATTTGATTAATAAAGTTTATACCCCAATTCCCTGGTGGCTCAGACAGTAAAGAATTCACCTGCAATGCAGGTGATGCAAAGGACCCGAGCTTAATCCCTGGGTCAGGAAGATCCCCTGGAGTAGGAAGCGGCAACCCACTCCAGTATTCTCGCCTGGAGAATTCCATGGACAGAGGAGCCTGGTGGGGTTGCAAAGAGTCAGACACGACTGAATGACTAACATTCACTTCATTTTTTTCTTTCTGAAAGATCTCTTATTTTTTAATACATCAATTATGCCATAATCACACCTAAAAAAATAAACCGTCATTCCTTAGCATCACAATCGATTAACTTTAGAGTACAGAGTCTACCAAACTCATCATACTTTTAGCTGCATAAACCTGTAGCTTCTTTTCCTAGGTTGATCTCTAGAGCTAATCGTCAGTATCTTTGGCCACCAGTGGATGTACTATGTGCCTATCAAGAATACTTGGCCACCACGTGATCCACTTCTTCTCAGGACGTGGGGCATTCCCCGGGGGCTTTGTGTGCCAAGCAAGGTCCAGGAGAGCTGCCGGCTCTAAGAAGCAGGGGAGGGGTGGGCCTGGACATGCACATGCATTCATGAGATATAGAGCCAATGGTAGTCGTTAAGAGAGGCAATCAGAGAAAGCTTTCTCTTCATCCACTAGTGAGCTGGGTGATGCAGAGGTGTGGGCAGGGACCCTCCGTATAGATGGAGAGATGGCATCCCTTAGACTTGTCTCCACACAATCACCCCACCTCCCACTCTGCATATTGTGCAACCCTGCGGGTGGGATGTGCAAGAGAAAGGCTGGAATTAGTGTCTATCATTCCAGAATGTCCTTTCCAGTCAACCCCTGGGGAGGGGGTTGTGGAAAGCAAGGATAAAACCCTGCTGGTATGGGAGGGACCTGCTCTCTCACTAACACCTGCTCCCCAGCCTTTCTCTCTCCAGACGTGCTGACAGGGGGGCGCATCCCAGTGAGGTCCCTGTGCACATCTGTCTGCTGGCAGTGATGCAGGTACCAGAACCAGGGGGCTGGAGCCTGCACTGTGCAGTGCCCCCCGTCCACAGGCGCCTTCTGGGAGAGGGTGGCAACTTCCTAGCAACCTTAGGTGGAAACGCAGAGAGACGGGATGCAGGGACCCTGCCACCAGTGTCCCCTCTAGACTGTGTGCAGGACATGTCCAGAGCAGGTCAGCGCCTGGGGTGTCTGGGCTGGGTCCAGAGCTTGGCCTGGAGAAGAGCAAGAGGCATGCCCTGGGATTGGGTGTGTTGCTTACAGCCCTTGGGGATGGGGTTTTCCTTACTCCCTCTGTAACAAAGTTAATGTGGCACCACCACAGTCACATCAAGGAGCAGAGGGACCCCAGCCAACCTCTCCATCCTCATTGCTGGGCACCCTTCCCCGATCTTCTACAAACCAGCCATGAGCAGCTTCTACCGCTTCCTCAGAAATATCTCGCTCTCTTGATTGCTGGCCTTCATGCTTTGTCCTCTGTTTGGCACACTCATTCTCTCCCCAAGTGCCCTTCCCTCTCCTCCCTCCAGTCTCAGCTCGAAGGCCCCTGGCTCTGGCAAGCCCCTTGTCCACCCCAATGGGTGAGAAGCTGCTGCTACAGGCTCCTACACTGCCTCATATTTCCCTTACTTTACTTCATTTGGAGAGGGAGGCTGGAGAGCGGGTATTAGAGAGAGAGCTTGTCCCTTCCATCCTGGAACAAGCGAGTGCTTGTTTATGTGTATATTTTCCATGTTTGACTGTTAGCATCTTGAAAGGCAGGGCCCACCCCTCTCTTGCTCACCCCTTTAATCCCAGTGCTTCTACAGTGCCTGACACAAGTAGGTCCTTATTGAATGAATGATTTCAGTTTATAAATACACTCAAGGAATAGACTTGAGCCAGTTTTTTTTAGCTTTCTAAAATGCTTTAATTCTTTTCTTAAATCTGACCCTTTGCGACCCCATGGACTATACAGTCCATGGAATTCTCCAGGCCAGAATATTAGAGTGGGTAGCCTTTCCTTTCTCCAGGGGATCACCCCAACCCAGGGATCGAACCCAGGTCTCCCACATTGCAGGTGGATTCTTTACCAGCTGAGCCACAAGGGAAGCCCAAGAATACTGGAGTAGGTAGCCTATCCCTTCTCCAAGGGATCTTCCTATCCCAGGGATTGAACTGGGGTCTCCTGCATTGCAGGTGGATTCTTTACCAACTGAGCTATCAGGGAAGCCCAACTCAAGGAATAGATTTGAGCCAATTTTTTGTTTAGCTTTCTAAAATGCTTTAATTCTTTTCTTAAATTGGAGTATAATTGCCTTACAATATTGCACAGGGATGTGAATCAGCTATATATATATGTACATATATCCCATCTCTCTTGATCCTCCCTCTCACCCACCTACCATTCTACTCCTCTAGGTTATCACAGAGCACTGAGGTGAGCTCACTTGAGCCAAAATTTTGAGCAAACTCGAAAACATCAAAAGTCATGACCAGTGGCTCCAACACAGGACAGAGGCCACACCTCCTGTCCCTGATGCCCTGGGGGCTGTCTCAGGTCCCTGTGGGGCTGGGAGAGTCATCTAACCTCTTAGAACCCAGGACCTGGGAGCCTTAGCTGATGGCCACCACCAGATGCTGGAGTGGACCCTGGCAGCATGAAGAAGCTGTTCTAAGTGCTGCTAGCCTAGCCTCTCCTTTAAATCATTTTTAGTTGATGATGCAGACCCTGCAGGAGGAGTTGATGCCCAGTGGAGCTCAGTCTATGGCTAAACCATTCTCATTAAACAAACAGACATTTCTTTTTGTATTTTGCTCTGAAACCTGATTTTCTGAAGCTTCCATCCATCGGCCCTCATTCTGGAGAAACTCATAGGGACTTAATCTCCCCTGAGGTAATGGACCATGAAATATTTAAAGAGAACTATAAGCTTGTGGTCATGATGCCTTTATCTGTAATGTAATTGAGGCATCACCTTGAATCAAATCTAAAAGGGAAATGGGAATTAATTACTTTGAAGGAGAAATGGTTTTTTTCCTAATTGTGTAGTTATTATTCTTTATGGGGAATATATTTATAAAAATTATCTAAAATAGAACCCTGCTAAAAAGATCCCATTTATCTATCACTTTTAACTTACTTTTCCATTCCTAAATACTGCTTCCAGGGACAATTACCACATCTGGCAAATGGACACCATAAATGTACTTCAAAGACAATCCCAACTTAAAAAATATCCTATAAAAGACACTCAGCTGAACTTATCGATGGTTTGAAAAAAGATGTCACCCAAATTCTCAGATATTTTGCTATAGAATAGAACCCTGGGCTCAGTGCTCCATTAATTTACTAATTTGGGTTCATCTGATTGTGATAATGGATTAAGGTTTGCTCTAGTGATGTCTTCATTTTCAGATTGTTGTCTGCTGAATTCATATACTGGCTTATTCACAGGTTATAAACAACCAACTCTGTTGCTTTGTTTAGTTCCTAAATCACTTCCCTATTTTTAGATCATTACCATATTTGAGAAGAATAGATAACCTTTGATTTCTTGTGCATGTGGCTGCCTGAGATGCCAGCAGCACTTAAGGTTAATGTAGCTAAATTTCATTCATGGAATAGAACTGTGGGGCTGTTTGTATGTGTGGACATCTACTTCAGTGGAGTTTTTTTCTAAGAACAGATCCCATCTGATAACTTTAGCCCAAGTTAATTTACCTCTGCTGGAAGCTGCTGCCCCTCTCCGTGAGTGGCTCTGTGGCAACATCCCCTCTGCCCACTAGCTTGTGCCCTGTAACTGGAAGCTACCTCCAGTTGGTTGAGTTGGTGCCTGATCTCCATGCCCTTACAAGTGCAGCCACCATACCTTTCTTATTTAATGCCATTCCAAGTCAGTTTTCCAGGAAAAATGATTGACTCATGGAAAAAGAGCTTGTATTAAAAGTAGGGGAGAAAGCAATGAATTTATCCAAATACCTAAATCATGCAAAATGGATATTCGTATCCCAAACTGTGTTCCATGCATTGAGAACCTAATGACTGGTGGGATTGGCACACATCCTACCAGCATATGTTTCTTGATGGAACATTTTCTTATTCTGAAACAGCCAAGTTATCCTTGGAAGACGGCTTCATTTTCCCCCAATGTACCTTTGGAAACTCTCTTGCTTTTTCCATGGTCCAGCGGATATTGGCAATTTGATCTCTGGTTCCTCTGCCTTTTCTAAAACCAGCTTGAACATCAGGAAGTTCACGGTTCAAGTATTGCTGAAGTCTGGCTTGGAGAATTTTGAGCATTAACCTATTTCTGCTTTATTGACTATGCCAAAGCCTTGGACTATGTGGATCACAATAAACTGTGGAAAATTCTGAAAGAGACGGGAATACCAGACCACCTGACCTGCCTCTTGAGAAATCTGTATGCAGGTCAGGAAGCAACAGTTAGAACTGAACATGGAACAACAGACTGGTTCCAAATAGGAAAAGGAGTACGTCAAGGCTGTATATTGTCACCCTGCTTATTTAACTTCTATGCAGAGTACATCATGAGAAACGCTGGGCTGGAAGAAACACAAGCTGGAATCAAGATTGCCTGGAGAAATATCAATAACCTCAGATATGCAGATGACACCACCCTTATGGCAGAAAGTGAAGAGGAACTAAAAACCTCATTATAAAAGTAAAAGAGGAGAGTGAAAAAGCTGGCTTAAAGCTCAACATTCAGAAAACAAAGATCATGGCATAGGTCCCATCACTTCATGGCAAATAGATGTGGAAACAGTGTCAGACTTTATTTCTTTGGGCTCCAAAATCACTGCAGATGGTGATTGCAGCCATGAAATTAAAAGACACTTACTCCTTGGAAGAAAAGTTATGACCAACCTAGATAGCATATTCAAAAGCAGAGACATTACTTTGCCAACAAGGGTCCATCTAGTCAAGGCTATGGTTTTTCCTGTGGTCATGTATGGATGTGAGTTGGACTGTGAAGAAGGCTGAGTGCCGAAGAATTGATGCTTTTGAACTGTGGTGTTGGAGAAGACTCTTGAGAGTCCCTTGGACTGCAAGGAGATCCAACCAGTCCATTCTGAAGGAGATCGACCCTGGGATTTCTTTGGAAGGAATGATGCTAAAGCTGAAACTCCAGTACTTTGGCCACCTCATGTGAAGAGTTGACTCATTGGAAAAGACTCTGATGCTGGGAGGGATTGGGCGCAGGAGGAGAAGGGGATGACCCAGGATGAGATGGCTGGATGGCATCACTGACTCGATGGACATGAGTCTGAGTGACCTCCAGGAGTTGATGATGGACAGGGAGGCCTGGCGTGCTGCGATTCATGGGGTCGCAAAGAGTCAGACACGACTGAGCGACTGAACTGAACTGATACCTATGGGATAAAACATTGGTTCTCAGTCACCCATAGTTTTGTCTCTAGGGTACACTGGGCCATGTCTGGAGACATTTTTGATTATCACTATTGGTGACAATTGGCTACTGGTATCTAGTGGGTAGAGTCAGGGTTGCTGCTAAATATCCCACAATGCACAAGACAGCTCCCCCCCACCCCCCACCAACACAGAATGAGCAGGCCCCAAATGTCAATAGTCTCAGACAACTTGAGACGCCTTGAGCTGGAGAATTTATTTCTAACTGATTTAAAATTTATCCCAATTGTCTTTACCTTTATTGTTTTAAATTGTTTTCTAGAGTCCAAGAATGACTAAAGTTGGTACAGAGCTTCTGCTTATCAGAATCCCCTACACTGCATCTGAGATTAACTCACATGGCAAGAGTAAGGCATATAACACATATTGCTAGTATATGCCCAGGAATGTATATTCCTAGGTGAGACTGTGTCGCCATGTCTTTTCTATGCTTAATGAGAAGAGCCTGAAAAGGAATAAGGAATTACTTTTTCTATGGCTGCTATAACAAGTTATCACAAACCTAGTGTCTTAAAGCAGCACAAATTTATCTTACAGACTGTAGGTCAGAACTGTGGGCTAATGTCAGGGTGTTGGCAGAGCTGTGTTCCTCCTTGAGGCTCTAGGGGAAATCCATTTCCTGGCTTTTTCTGGCTTCTATAGGCTGCCCACGTTCCTTTGCTTGTGGCCCCGTTTCCTCACTGCAAAGCCATTAATGTTGCATCTCTCTGACCAGGCTTCTGGTCATATCTCCTTGATCACAGCCAGGAAATGTCCTCTATCTTTAAGGACTATTGTGATGACATTAGGCCCACACGTATAATCCAGGATAGTTTCCTAATCTCAAGATCCCCAACTTTACCACATCTAGAGTTCCTTTCACCTTGTAAGGTGATACACATATGCACAGGCTCCAGGGATGAGGATATAGACATATTTGAGAGCCAATATTCTGCCCATCACGGAATAATAACTAATTTCAGCATCACCTAATTTCCACTGAGCTATTGATGTCCTACAAACTAGGGAGAGGCTAAAGCACACACACTTTGGGAAGAAGGTTATCAGTCATCATAGAATTCTCCTGTGAACAGCTCAGCTGCGAGGTTGTAGCTGGAGTGGGTTTGCCTCCAACAGAAATGGATGTTTCAGTTGTCAGACATTCTGGAAAAAAGTCACTGCTAAGTGAGGCTTAGAATAGGGTGAGGAAAACACTTTCTCCTTTCTGTGGGACTGGGTTCCCTTTGACCTACACCTGGAGATGTGGTGGAGGTACCTGGAGCATAGACAGCTGTTGGATAAACGCTTGGGGCTGAGCAAGTGGCCTGATGTAGAGGAGAGGACATGCCATAAACTTGGTTTATCACTACCTTAAAGGAGCGGGGGACTGTCAGTATCTTTGAATTGCTTTTAGAATAAATTTAGTATCATCATTTCTTTTTCAAAAGTAGCTTGTATCTGCTAGGCTATAAAAAGTGAAGGGGAAGAGTTTCTATTCTACTTGAGGATGGTTCTCCTTAGGGAAGGAGAAGCAGTTCACAGAATCCAGAATTAAATGCCTGGTGAAGGGAGGATCTGGGAAACACACGAAATACTGAGATACTCAGGAACTGTTAGTAGAGGGAAAACCTATGCTAACCTACACATGTAGATGGTATGTTTATGTCCTCCCCCACAGCAAATCTGTGTTGAAACCCTAAGCCCCACAGGGATAGTATTAGGAGGCCAGGGCCTGTGGGAGGTGATTAGGTCATAGGAGCAGAGCCCTGTGAATTGGATTAGTGCCCTTATAAGGAAAGGTCCAGAGAGCACCTTGCTCTCTCCCACCCTGTGAGGACACAGTTAAAAGGCAAGGCAGGCAGGTGCCTTGACCTTAGATTTCCAGACTCCAGACCTGTGAGAAATAAATTTCTGTTGTTTAGAAGCCACCCAGTCCACAGTATTCTGTTAGAGCATCCTGGACTTGAATGGACTAAGAGAACCTGGAAAAGATTGCGCATCAAAAGGATGAGGGGTTCCAACTGTTGTGATTTATGTATGAAAGGGAAATGTGACCTCCTGGGTGCTGAAGTCTGGGATGTTTGGGCTATGTGCTAAAATATGGACTTCCCTGGTGGTTCAGACGGTAAAGAGTTTGCTTGCAGTGTGGGAGACCCGAGTTTGATCCCTGCGTTGGGAAGATCCCCTGGAGAAGGAAGTGGCAATCCATGCCAGTATTCTTGCCTGGAAAATCCCATGAACTGAGGAACCTGGCAGGATACAGTCCACACGCTTCATAAGAAACAGTATAAGTGTGAGATTGGAAAGCATTTTGGTAATAAACATGGCATTTTACATTGGCATAAAACTCTCTTAAATCACAAGGTTTTCCATTGTGATACGGTGAGGGTGTCATTAAGTTTTTCCTTTGAAGGTATTGAGTAGGGTGGGTCTTCTGGAAAGAACCTTGGATGGCTCATGAGGAGACAGGATTTTGTGTCTCCTGTTTTCACTCTGCAAACTGTCCCTGAGTAAGCTCTTCAGGGAGCTCAGCTTGGTGCTGTGATGACCTAGATAAGTGGGAGGGAGACCCAAGAGGGAGGAGATATATACATGCATATAGCTGATTCACATTGTTGTATTGCTGTAACTGACACAACATTGTAAAGCAGTTGTGTGTATGTGTGTGTATGCGCACATGCACTAAGTCATCAGACTCTCTGTGACGCTATGAACTATAGCCTGCCAGTCTCCTCTGTCATGGAATTTTACAGGCAAGAATGTTGGAATGGGCTGCCATTTCCTACTCCAGAGGATCTTCCCAACCCATAGACTGAACCCATGTCTCTTGCATCTCTTGAATTGGCAGGCAGATTCTTTACCACTGTATCACTTGGGAGGCCAGCAAAAGCGATTATACTGCAATTTTTTTAAAAAAGAAAAAAAACCAGAATAAGATGACCATTTATATAAATACATTTTCTTTCAGTTCCAATTGGTTCCTGCTATGTCTGCACAATTCAAAGTACATTAGAAGTAAATTTCACCCCTGGGCTTTGTCAGGTAGAATTAAAGGAAACAGTTTCTGGGCTTTACATCAGACAAAGGTTTGGGCAAAATGAGGCATGGCGTGGGCTCTGATCTTTAAGATTTCCCTTTGCTGTGTTTTCTTTCAAGCTTCTTATATTCACGTATCTTGTATCTGGTTCTACAGAGGGAATGTAGCCATTCCCCTGGCTGGGACCCCCATTAGCTCTCCAGCTCTCCCCCTTATTCTCCAAAGGAAAGGCTGAGGTTGTGTGCTAAAACATTTCTTAAATGCAATTTTCTCCCGGGAGCCACAGCAGCTGCCTTTCTCTAATACACACATACTTTAAGCTTCGGCATTCGGGTGATGACAGAAATATACTGGTTTACGAGTGCCAACACCCAAAGCCACCATAGGGATGGAGAATTCACCTGCCAGAGCATTTGACACTTGCGTCAGTAAAAGGCAACAGCTGAGAAAAGCCCTGTGAGAAATAGTTTCTCATGTATGTGAGAAAGGCTGTCCAGAATTATAAATCAGTTGGATGTCAGTTTCTTCCAGTGACTTCTCCTGAGGGTGGAAGAGACGGGGAGTCCATTCAGCTCAATTGGTGCTTGTGTACAGCATGATAGCATACCAGGGATGAAGGAATCATTTTGCATTATGAGATGAAAGCCTTTGATTCCTCGTCCTTAGAAGCTTAGCTTAGACTGGAAGACCAATTGCTTCCAGATGGATATGTCTGGGTACAGTCCTCTCTATTTTTAATAGGAGAGGTCGTAAGCTCTGAGCCTGTCAAAGGAGACCAGCTCTTTCATTTGGCCAGTCATGACAATGGTATTCAGATGTCCTACCCTTAGCTTGTGTCCTTGAGGTCTAATCTTGTGTAGCTTTCCTTTCATTTGGAATGGTATCCAGATGCCTTTAGATGCTAACAAGAAATAGGCCACCCAGTTTATGGTATTTTTGTTTTAGCAGCCTGAATGAACTAGGACACTCTTTTGACTTCTGGGACATTAAACTTTACAGATATTTATTCCACATCTTTGACTGGGTCTTGATGGTTCCTTGCCCTGTCTCTTAGAGGTCAGGTTCCTCCAAAGCTGGCCAGACTTCATATATTCTTCCTGGTCAGTCTCACCCATTTTTATATTTTCTGCAATATCTCTATGGTGATGATTCCTGATTCTCCATTTAAGTTTGGACCATGCTTTTAACTTTCAGAGTAACCGAACAACAAGGACATTTGCCATCTGCCTCTGCAAAGATTGGACCCTGTGCTGCCGTAGCTGCTGACATTCAACACCCTCTGAGGGGAACGCAGGGTGGAGAGTGGGGCACTCTGTACTCCAGGGAAACTGGTGGAACAGGTCTTTGAATAGTGAGATATTTTCAGGAACTGATTTCATGATCCAAATCCTTGTATCTTTTCATGTCTAGGTAAGCCCTAAACCCCTTCATGGTGACATCATCTCCTCATGACTAGCAGAAAACCTTTTGTAAAATGAATGCTTGATTGCCCTGAACTCCCCCTTCACCAAAATCTTATATATTGCCCCTACTGCCTCTTTGTAGCAGTTTCTCAGAGCTATCTGAGGTGCTGTCTCCCGGGCTGCAGTCCTCATTTTGCCCAAATAAAACTTAACTCGAAACTCTCATGCTGTGCATCTTTTTAGTTGACACCTTCTAAAATACACCAATACCTGGTCACCCAGTTTCTGCCTGCACTGGAGGTTGTTGTTTGTCATCGGTATTTATAGACTGTGCAAAATGGCTTTTTACATTTTTTTTTTTTAATAATGAGAAAGAAAGAAATACTGAACCAGGAAAAGTTTGGGGAAAATCCTAGAATATATAAACAGAAGTGGAAAGAAACTGACCACTTTGCAAGAAAATCATGTAAGCAGTTTAAAAAAGGGGGCTGAACTATTCACCTCCTGTAGTACCCATTCAAAAGGGAGGCTCAATAGCTACAGCTGTTTCAGTTTTGCCAATTTCACCCTCTAGATTAGACACGTGCCTGCCATATATTTTAATGGGAACCGTATGTGCGCAGTCCATGAGTACTTACTGCTAAGGAAGTGAAGTGCTGAGTCCCACCACCCACCCACATCTGCGGCTTCACAAGCCACAAGAAAATGGAAAACAAACACGCCACTGGCATACCCGGAAACTGTGGAAGTCTGGCAAAACCAACCAGAAAGGAAAAAAGAAATGGAGTGTGGAGACTGTGCTGGTGGGAAGCTGGAGCGTTATAAAAGGTCAGGCCTTAACATTTCAGTCTTTGGGGGAACTTGGTCGCTGGGATCTTTGGTTAAAATTCTGGAGGCTGTTTCTAAGACTCTAGGATCTGGTAATGAAACACAAAACACATGGGCAATAATGATAGCTTTCAGGTCATTGTTTTGATCAAGTGCTTGTTTGAGATCCCAGGAGTTGTTGGCTAAGACATGGCAGGCCTTCCCATAGTACCAGGTTTGAATTTTAAAGGAAAAAACCTCTTTTCATAAGCACAGACAAGGATAGCCACTGCAGTGTTCTTTAGGATGTCTCTGAATTGGGTAAAAGTCAGTGGTCAGGACAGTGGACTTGCTGAATAGATTATAAAACTTTTGTACAATGAAATCTGTAGAACTTGAGGGACTGGTATGAACCTCTTCCCAAGACGTTGTTAGGTGAAAAAAGAAAATTAGGTGTGTAGGCTTTTGTTCAACTGACTGAGGATTCTCTTAAAAACACAATTTCTTTAGAAGCTTAGTATGTTTGGGCTCTGTTAGATGTCAGTAAATTTTAATAAAGACAAACTAATTATCTTAAGTCGGTGCCACTGACTTTAGATACTGGTGAGTGGGCGCCAGAGTAAGCTCTGTCCAGCTGTCCAATATCTAATATCGCTCCTAATATCTCTCCAGTTTGGCCTGTGTCTCAAGATGGGTCAGAAGTCCCATCTCACCTTCCCCTTCTCCGTAATCTGTAGTCCAATGACTGGTTCTTTTCCTTGGGGTTGACTGTCTCCTTTTAAAATAGTCACAGGAAGTTCACAGGTGGAGGCGTGTTTAAAAGAAGCCTGAGGGAGAAAGTCATCGATTCCTCCTGCTATCTTATCTCCCATTCCACTTTTAGCTTCAATTCCATCTTTATCCTGGCTGGGGCAGATAACTTAGGATCTCTAACCCAGCAAGTAAAATGCAAACAGAATTGAAAACATCTCCAATTACTTGTAGGTAGAAAGGGTCTGTCTTCGCAAGGTTTTATGTTCTTCTCTCTGTGTCCAGTAAGGTGAGCATGCATATAAGTTCTTTGTAAAGGAAGTTTGTTTCTTGCTGGAGCTTAGTGAGGAATAACTTGATAAATCCCTATGTTCTAGAGCTTTTCTGCAAAATTTCCTAATAGTCCATCCCCAGGTGCAGTAGGTCAATCACCTCTTAACAAGCACTTCCAACTTCTTAGCTTAGTTAGGATAGAGGTCTCCTAGCGCTGCTCGGCCAATTCCCTGTTGTGGACTCTTATTTATTAATAACCCTAATTTCTAAGCACTGGTTTCTATATTGCATGTAACTTTCAGTCTCAAGTGGCAGAAACCTAGCTCAGTATATTTTAAAATAATTGCTCTTTCATTTGTGAAACAGGGTAGTTTTTCTTGAAGTGCAGCTGGTTTCCATCAAAAACTTGGTAGGTTTGGGGTTAACCTACTGGAGTGATGCTCTTACAACCCAAGTGCACTTTCTTTCCACCTCTGTGTTCTGGTCCTGGTCGGTTTTCATTCTCAGACTTCTATACTCACTTTGGGCTATTAGAGATGTATTCTGTCTCTCAGGCTGGTATCCTCAGAAGAAAGAGAAAACTGTTTGTCTGACAGCTTAAGCAGTCATGAAGTTGGCCTGTTGCCTCTAACCGACCTGAATGGCCTGTGCTCACCCTGAGTAGACAAGTCCCTGCGGATTCTAGGTGACGGCCAGGTCTCACACTCAGCCCTGGAGACAGGTTTGCTCAGCCACATTCGAAACACTCAAGAAAGGGGGTGGTTTCCTGAGGAAAGTGCTCGAATTACAAGAAAAAGAAATCATGGATGCTGGGCATAAAACATAAAAAGTAACGATGACAGAAATATGATAGGGACAGAAAGCTATTTATAGAAGGAAAGAATGGGTTAGAAAAAGAGGAGAGAGAAATGAAAAATGCTGAGGAGGCTGAGTTTTTGAGAGACGGGGTGTTTTTTGAAAGAGCTGGGAGGAGATGCTAATATTAGAGACGCTTGTTATTTTGCGATGTGATTTTGGGATTTTGGGAAGATGGTGTTTTTAAACTTAACTGTACTATGTTTTATGGCTATATAATTTCTTCTCTCTCACTTTTCAAGAAATATAAGCAAAGACTCATACCCTTTGTCAAGGCCTTTTGGGGATATACTTGTGCTGGCTTGTGGACACAATACTATGTTAATTCTGGTCTAGAGGGCACCCAGCTTTGGGTTACATAAGATACTTGGAAACAATTGCTAAATCTTTATGGAGGATGACTAGACTCAGGGTAACATTGAGTACAGAATCTCTGCTTTTAAGCAACAATTTCTCTAAGAGCTCTCCCTTTGTCTTTTATTTTCTTTTTAATTTTTAAATTTTAAATTGGACGATAATTGCTTACAATATTGTATTAGTTTCTGCCATACATCAACATGAATCAGCCATAGGTATACATATATCCCCTCCCTCTTGAACCTCCCTGCTACCTCCCAGGCTATCCCATCCCTTTCCTAATAGTCTTCCTTTTTTTTTTTCCTTAACTAGTAAATTTCCTTTTAATGAGGAATTAAGGGCTATTTGCAGTACTACCTATAGCAACAGTTAGAGGTGAACAGTTAAAGGTGGTCAGCCCTACAGGATGAAAAGGCATTGAAAATCTTTTATTCTGAAACCAGGAAGAATTTATTGTCTCTGAAAATAATATAAAGCAGAAATGCACTTACCTGCACATGAGAATCATAAGGGAGCTTTAAAAAATACCACTGCAATGGCCCTTCTCCTGGTTATTTTGACATAACTGTTCCGCGGCAGGCTAGGCGTCAGCATTTTTAAGAAGCCCTTTGTGTGTGCTGTGCTCAGTCACTCAGTCATGTCTGATTCTTTGCAACCCCATGGACTGTGGCCTGCCAGGTTTCTCTGTCCGTGGAATTTTCTAGCCATGAATTCTGGCATGGGTTGCCATTCCCTATTCCAGAGGATCTTTCTGACCCAGGGATCGAACCTGCGTCTCTTGTGTCTCCTGCATTGGCAGGTGGATTCTTTACTACGAGCACCACCTGGGAGCCCTTTAGGTGGTTCAGAAGTGCTCCTGGACCTGAACTGTTGCTGCAGAGGTCATGCCATCAGGTTTGCAGATGAGGGTCACAGTCACGTGAACTGCATTTGTTGAGCTCGTGCCTTTTATCCAACCCCCTCCTGTTAGTGAAATATTTAATTTAGGTTAATAGGACATGGGAATGCCTAACTGGAATGCTTCTCTCAGGAAGTAAAGATGGTGTCCAGTATGCTCTCTGGGTTGGCCCGAGGAAACAGGAGTTGACCTGCAGAGTGACCCTGCCTATCACACTCTAACTAACTAACTAACTAAACAAGTGACTAAACAAGGAACTTCATGAACATATTCCATGTTGTGCCTGCAGTAAAGGACAGAGCTGGCCCAGAGTTAAAGGTCAGCATGTAAGTATCAAAAACCTGCAGCCAAGGCCTCTGAGGTCTACGGAGCCAAACATTCCAGCAGCGGTCTGACAGCAAAGCTGTTTTGACTTTCTGTACCTGTAGAAAGGAGGACCCTGGCCACTGAGTTCGTATTTAGCATATATGGCAACAGTAACTCCCATGTAGGGGAGCTGCCAGGGACTTAGGGGAAAGAGTTGATGAGTTAGAAGCTTGGATGTTTCATTTCCTTTCCCCTCACTGGTCCCCTGACCCACAGGCCCCTGTTCCCTGTTTGCTGGCTACCACCCACCCCCATTGCCTTCCCATTTTTATCAATCCTAGCAGGGGATTTTTGCAGAAACTAAGCCTGTGGCCCATGATTTGTTCTCTGAGTAACTATTGAAACACCTGTATTTGACTAAACATCAACAACTTTTTGCACCCAATGTATTCACTTGAAACTGTTCATTTCTTCCTAAAACATTCTAATATGTCATTTGAGTCTGATAGGTAGTGTTGCAGACACCTCTGTGCAGGGGAACAGACTGTCTGTTACAAATCTGTGTTTAAATGCGCCTTGCCCTGGAAGAGCAGACTATACTTTCTGGTGGCATTTTTTTAGTCCTGTGGGTATTATGTCCTCTAGAATGTTGTTGTTTAGTCCCTGAGTCGTGTCCAACTTCTTTGCAACCCATGCCCTATAGCCCGTCAGGCTCCTCTGTCCATGGGATTCTCAGACAAGGATACTGGAGTGAGTTGTTATTTCCTTCTCTAGGGAATCTTCCTGACCCACGGATCAAACCTGAGTCTCCTGAGCTGCAGGCAGATTCTTTACCGCTGAGCCACCAGGGAAGCCCTCCTCTAGAATACCTTCTCTTATTTTGCCTGATAGTTGACAAGGTGGATCTTTGCCGGGGAGCAGAGTTGAGGTAGGGGAGGCTCTTTTACAAATGCCACAAAAAGGACCAGCTGTTGGACTGCCATTACATTCATCAGAATGGTCAGTTACCCATTCTCTAGCTACTGCTAATGACATTGCTTGTAAATTACTTTATTCTGTGCATTAAGGCTGCAATAAATTTTAAGCTCTAACAGCTTTGCATGGTGCTGTTAATTGTGTCACTCTAAAAACCTATTGATTCATCTTTGGTTGGTGATGTTCTAGGAAGGGGGAGGCAGATGATTGATCTCACTGGCAGATGCTGTGATTGTCACTCCTAAGGTGGCTTCCCTGCCTGCACAGTAGCATCCTGTAAGTTTAGGTCTGGGTAGCAAATGCCTTATTGACTGTTGTCTGCATTGGTTGTCTTTCGCTCCTGGTGAGGTGATTGCATTGCGTTAAGACACAACAACAAAATTTAATAGCATGTTGAAAATGACCTTTGTGATGTTTCTGTCTTCCAGTAAAATACCTCCTCAGTCATTTGGTAGTTTTCTGTCTCACAAATAGCCATTGCTGCAGGTGAGGATCGCTAGAGCTTCCAAACTGAGGGATTGGAAAATGGTGTTTCACTTGTTTTGTAATGAAAAAGGTTTGACAGAGGTGAGCTTCTGCACAAGAAAAAGTGCTGTAAGAGTCCTTAAAAGGAAGAGAGGAAGCAGAGGGAATACATGCCCTGGCTTTCAGGTTGCCAAAACCTCCCAAAACACAATGGAATCCTCTTAGACAAGTATGTGTGTGTGTGTGCGCTCAGTTGCTGACTCGACACTGTGCCTTTAAATTTTCTTTCTTGTTGAAGGTGAAGGAGGTTGTATTCTCTCCAAGATCTGTTTCAGATTATCTATCACTCTGTCATAGACCACCCTCCGATAATGGTTGGTTTCAACTATCTTTGACAGCACTGAGAGTTGGTTGGGCTCAGCAAGGGGATTCGCACTCGAGGTCTCTCGTGGGGTCAAAGTCCCTCTGCGGCTGAGGCTGGCTGGCCTCTCAGGTCTCCATATGCACCATCTGCTGCCTGGGCTGAGGACGCCACAGCTGGGGCTCCTCGGGCGTCTTTCTCTGGGTCTATGGGCTCTTTCCATGTGCTAACTCCATCATGGTGGTTTGAGGATAGCAGCGCTTCTTACATGATGACTCAAGTCCCCAAATACACTTGTCTCATGAGAGATCGCCAGGCGGGTTCCTGCCTGTGGCTCTCTTTCTGTTAGAGCCTAGGCTCCTACGGAGGCCCACTGCCATATTGTGTGCAGTCCTTTGGAGAAGACCCTGCGGTGAGTAACTGTGGGCTCTGGGCAGTGGTCCCCCTTGGAAGCAGATCCTCTGCCCAACCAAGGCTTAAGGTGACCACAGCCCCAGCTGATACTTGACTGCAGCCTCTCCAGCCAGATGCACCCAGCTAAGCCTCCTTCAGATTTCTGACACTGTGAGGTATTTAATACATTTTTGCTGTCCTAAGGGATGCCATTTGGGGTTAATTTGTTATACAGCAATAGATAACACGTACAACCTCTTTCCTGCTCTTTCCTAATCTTCCATCTGCCAAGTAGGCACTTAGTTGTTGTGGAATGAATAAATGAATGAGGAATGAGTACTACATTGTCTTTGACTATGAAATGTGAAAGTCCATTGCTTCTTATAAAACACATTTGCTTTTGTTAGGGAAACTTTATACATCCATATTTGTTGTCTACAGAGCTGGAAATTACCAATGGCCATTCCTTAATCTCCATTCAATAAGTCAGTGATATATACACATAAACACATATGCACAAGTACACATAGCCTATGTGTATATGTATCTATGTATTTGTAGATATGTACCTACACACACTGGGCTGCCATATATTTTTCATGTCAGAAAGCATTCTCTCTTCAAATAAAATAAGTCAGATGTTATGTTGGTTTGCCACATCCAGAAATTATTTACGTCCTAGCATGGTGGCACAAACAGTAAAGAATTTGCCTGCAATGCAGGAGATCCAGGTTTGATCCCTGGGTTGGGAACATCCCCTGGAGAAGGGAATGACTACACATTCCAGCATTCTTGCCTGGAGAATTCTGTGTGCAGAGGAGTCTGGGAGACTCCTTAAAGAGTGGGACATGAGTGAACAACTATCACTTCACTTTTCAGTGTAAGTATGGTGTGCTGCTGCTGCTGCTGCTAAGTTGCTTCAGTCGTGTCTGACTCTTTGTGACCCCAAGGACTACAGCCTTCCAGGCTCCTCCGCCCATGGGATTTTCCAGGCAAGAGTACTGGAGTGGGTTGCCATTGCCTTCTCTGAAGTATGGTATAACCCCATAAAAACATTTCGTTTTTTCCTGACATGTTATGTACTTGGTTTTTTTGCTGTTCGTAATTTTTATTTTTGCCTATTTACTTCTCACCTCTTTAAGTCACTTTAGTTGTTATCTGGGAGTTATAAAAATATTTTAAAATAGACTGATTTTTACTACCCAATCACTGGGTTATGATTTTGAACTCTCCCTTAGAGGATATATAGAGGATATATAGAGGAGATATATATATATATAATCTAGAAGTGATTTTTATGCCAGTCAACTCTGTTGAATGTATTTGTTTTAGAGTAGTGCTCAAATTATTTTTTTGTTCTTTATGTTCAGTTCAGTTGCTCGGTTGCGTCTGACTCTTCGCAACCCCATGTACTGCAGCATACTAGGCCTCCCTGTCCATCATCACCTCCCAGAGTTTACTCAGACTCATGTCCATTGAGTCAGTGATGCCATCTAACCATCTCATCCTCTGTCTTCCCCTTCTCCTCTTGCTTTCAATCTTTCCCAGCATCAAGGTCTCTTCAAATGAGTCAACTCTTTGCATCAGGTGGCCAAAGTATTGGAGTTTCAGCTTCCAATGAATATTTAGGACTGATTTCCTTTAGAATGGACTGGTTGGACCTTGCAGTCCAAGGGACTCTCAAGAGTCTTCTCCAACACCACAGTTCAAAAGCATCAATTCTTCGGTGCTCAGCTTTCTTTATAGTCCAGCTCTCACATCCATACATGACTACTGGAAAGATTATGTAGAAATGTACTAATAATTCATTGAAACCTAAGTCAAACCAGAAAGAGTGAGTTGCTTGGGATTTCTTTTTTAGTAACAACAGGTGAAAAAAAAAAGATGAGTGAAGACATTCTAGGTAGTGTTTCTAGATACTCTTCTCACCTGCTCTACAGCTCATCCAGGGCTGTCATTATGGGGGGACCTTTTCCCCTAGTTCCATCAGAGGTCACTCCTGGTCTTCTTGCTCCCCTGACTTATTTCTTTCAGCAGAGGAGAGCCTTGGCCAATGTGAGCTTGGGTGAGTAGATAAGCATGCATGGCGCAGTCCTTTTCCCTTTCTTGGCTCAGGGAATCCTAAGGGCTGGTCTACTCTTGGCCATGGTGAGGTTGGTGTGTACTGCCTGTGACTCTGGAGAAGGCAATGGCAACCCACTCCAGTATTCTTGCCTGGAAAATCCCATGGATGAGGGAGCCTGGTGGGCTGCCGTCTCTGGAATCGCATAGAGTCGGACACGACTGAAGCGACTTAGCAGCAGCAGCAGCCACCTGTGACTCTGTGAGTTAGCAAATGCTGTGGATGCCCCATCTCTCTTCTCCCAGCCTTCACCTGGACAGGCAGAAGGTTGCTTATTACCAATGCGTGCACTCCCTTAGTGTGTGTGCCTGGCCATAGAAACGTGTTTGGCCCGTGCACAGAACACGCTGGAAGTGCCCTAGAGCTGATGTCCCTAGAGGCAGCTCTCTAATGAGCTGGGTGGGAGTTGATGCATGTAGATACTGGGGTGAGTAACTCTCAGAGATGAGTTCTCTTCTTACTCCCAGAAATGCCCCGCTGGGTTGAGCTCAGGCTGCCCACGTTGGTAACTGGCTTTAGCACACACTCTTTGCTGGCTTTCTTCCCCTCTCTGTCCCATTCCCTCACTCTTCTAATACTTGGATTAACTCCCAGATAAACTGTTACCTGTGGTCAAACCCTTGCCTTGGGTCCTGCTTCTAGACAGATCTATTCAGGATACATTGTTAGGGACCCTTGCTGCCTCTCGCCAGAGTTGCCTCCAACAGCTCACGTCAAGCTGACATTTGTAGTCTCATTTGCCTGACTTCTGTTTATCTCAGTTAGTTCAGAACTCAGGAGAGTAAATTGTTTATATTATTAGGGCTTCTTCTTAAATCCCCATAACTGGTACTTTTCTACTTCTAGTTTCTTTGCATTTAAATTTAAAAATATAAAATTAAGCCTTAACAAGCAAACATGAAGTGAATTTGGCTCCTAACCCATTCTGTTCCTGCCAAAGACATGGAGGGAAAAAACCAATATTCTGATATATGACAAATATATAACTTCTGGTTTTTTTTTTTTTTTTTTTTTTTGCAATGTTACAGTCTCATGACAAGTTTAATATTCTTAGCCTAGAATTTGACAAAAATTGCTTTAGTTGACTGTATTGAATGTTTAAATTTTTTTTTTTTTCTGTTAGATAACTGTATTTGTCTCATTGTTCTACCTTTATTTGGTGACTTGGGAAACTGAAAACAGTTACAGTAGCATATGGCTCTTTGTTTATTTGCTCTTAGAGTTGAGTCAGAAAGATTTACAAATGGGAGCTTGTTGCTGAAGTTAATTCAATGTGCAAATGGGTTAATTATTTAGCCTTGATCTCCTCATCTGCAAAATGGACGTGGAATTATTATACCTACACAATAGGAAAGCATAATGTGGTAAAAATATTAATTTTTACTTCTTCAAGGATAATTTTGTTTTTGAGGCAAAGAGCAGTAGCTAATTCTTGAGAATATGGCTAATTTGAAAGTATAGGTGAGGCCCCACAAGAAACAATGACTTCATAGTAGGAAAATATGAAATTTTCTAGAAGGTACCCATCCATTCTAAGCATAGTATTGTAATTTTAGGTCTGATTGAAGTGAAGGGAATTGATTATTTTCACTTGATTCTTTGTGGCAATATCAATTCCCTAAATAGGGGAACCTTTTCTAAAATTGCCTGTACGAATCTGAGCAAGGTTATTTGCATGGGGAGAGTAGAAAAGCTAGTAAAAATTCCTTGGGATTATTCAAAAGTTGTGTTCCTCCACTAGCTGTCCATTTCGTGGGACGCTTGTGTTGATCCCAGTGGAAATGCATCTGATGGCCAAGTGTATGAAAATAATTTACTGTTTGCTGTGTATCTGATCAATAGGGACCATTGTTTATTTTACCCTGATGTGGCATTGGTTAACTAAAATAGATGTTCTCTGATAATATGAGAAAAATTGGTAGTTTATTTATCATAATCTTCATTAACAAAATTTTTTGGTAATTTTTTTTGTATTTGAAATTCCCTTTATTATCAGTACTTTTCATTATTATTATTAAAACATGTCCAGAATGTTATCTCCTAGTGTAAATTTAGACAAGTTATCTTCTTTAAACACCCAAACTTGATTTCATTTTCTAGCTTTCGCTGACACCTGGTGGCCTGTCCTGCTCTAGGGAAGGAAAGCCATGCTAGGTTGTCCTTAGGACAGCAGCCTGGTGTCTTCTGCATAATGTGTTCGAATCTCAGAGAATCTTTAATTTCTCATTGAAACGGTGCATGCTTTCTAGAGCCTCTGCCATGACCGTCTGCCTCCCGTATTGTGTTTTCAGTGATGGATTTCCTTTGTTTGCTAAGGATTTTCATTATCAAAATTTTATTTTTGCTCAGGTTAAGTTTACTTTCTATTTTATATGGCTATTAACCTTCTCCCCATATTTCTTCTGTTTTCTTTCTTTAATAGAATCTTGCTCTTGTTATTTTGGAGAGAAGTTGAGACCAGATGACCCATGAGATGTGTTGATATTCTAGATTGTATTGGGCCTGCCTTTTCAACTTCGGAATTTGTGTGTGTGTGTGTGTGTGTGTGTGTGTTTAAGGAGAGGAGGAATTAGAACAGAAGAATTCAGTGTTGACTCTGAGTCTTAATTTTTTTTTTTCCTTTCCCCTGGGGTCATAAAGAAACTGTCCTGGAAAGTGAAATTGAGTTGGTTTAGAAATGGCCAATTGTAAGCCTGTTTGTATTCTAGGATACTGACACTTCCTCTCCTCTTCTGTAAGTGTTAATAGGCAAAAAACTGAATCAGGGAAAACAAATCATTTTTAAATAAAGAACCAGTAATTTCCCAAACTGAGGACTCCTTGGTTGGAAGTTAAGGCAAAATTCCTACTGCTTCCATGGATTTGAATCTAGACCTTGCACTAGCCTTGGAGAGAGCTGAGTCTGCAATACAGACAGTGAACTGACTCTATAAGCTTTATAGAGATCTTGGATTGCCTTCTTTCCGTGTTGGTCTACTTGGGTAGCAAGACTCTAATAGCCTTGGAATAGGCTTTTGTCTCACACTGATGCAATCCAAAATGAACACTCAGTCATGGTTCACAGGTGCCCAACAATAATTTTTGTCTTCATACAAACTTCACAATTATTACTGCCTCTGTTTAAACCTTATTCTAGCAAATAGAATATTTGACACACAAGGTAGAAACAGTGGATATAATAGACAAGAAGCTGTATGGCTAATGACTCACTAAGATATATCAGAAACTGGTGTTAGTTTGGTCTTCCTTTAAACACTTTCATGGTCCAGCAGAATCTTCAGAGTTGGTTTTTGGACACATATCTCCAGGCTGCCGGCCTCCTAAATAAAATAAACTTTTTGTTCCTACCAGAAAGAAACATGCATATTAGTTTGCAAAGTGGAGGGAAATTGATGAGAATTTAGTCACTAACTATCTTGAATTCCTGTATGAAAATGAAATTGACCTAATAGGCCCTAAAAAAAGTGCCATTTGAGAATTCAAGGAGGATCTGAATAAAGGAAGAGTATGCGTCTGTTTCCTACAGAAGCACACTTACTACTAAAATTACTATCTCATCACACACTCGCCATGTGCTCAGCACCATGCTGTGGGAACTCCTCAGTCAATTTCCCCTTTAAAGGGTATATTAAAGTTCTCCAGAGAAGCACCATCAATAGAATCTATACCTACAGATATATCTGAGGGGATTTGTTATAGGAACTGACTCATGAGTGTGGAGGCTAAATCCCATAGTCTTCCATCTGCAAGCTGGAGGCCCAGGAAAGCCAGTGGTATAATTCAGTCCACGTGTAAAGGCCTGAGAACTAGGGGAGCCAATGGTGTATCTACCAGTCTGAGCATAAGGCCTGAGAACCTGAATGGTAAGTGCACTGGAGTAAGCCCAGGAGTTCAAAGACCCAAGAATCAGGAGCTCTGATGTCTGATGATAGGAGAAAATGGGTATCCCAGCTGCAAGAGCAGGAGGGGAGGTTGAGAGAGATGTTTACTAGCTTTCTGGGCATCCCTGAGCCCAGTGATGTTAAAATAGAAAATTAACCATCTACCTCCTGGTAGCTACGATGGTAAAGAATCTGCCTGGGTTCGATCCCTGGGTCAGGAAGATCCCCAGGAGAAAGGAATTGCTACCTACTCCAATATTCTTGCCTGGAGAATTCCATGGACAGAGGAAGCTGGTGGGCTACGATCCATGCGGTCGCAAAGAATCAGACGTGACTGAGCGACTAACACATTCAGTGACACTTAGTGTATAATTCTTTTTTTCTCTTTTCATGAGAAATAGGATTAACAAACTATGCTAGTTGTTTATTCTTCTTAAACGAGTCACTGTAAAATATATTCTATATATTACACAAGTAGAGAAAACATGTGAATCGTGTAAACATTTCTGAGATTAAAATTGTCCAAAATTTTGCATGTTGTCTAATGATTCTATAACAGATTAGATAGAGACTTGCCTGTTTATGTCTCAAAACGTAAAGTAAAAGAGTTGTGATTCAATAGCACAGTTGAGATGCAGGTGGTATTAGAAGGATGTAACACTGCCTCACTTTTTGTAGCGGTCAATTGGTCAAGGCCATGAGGTTTGGCTGTGGGTTGTACACATGCCTTAAGAATCCTGGATCGCTCAAGTTGAGGAGACATACACCAGGCTCGGAGCAGGGGCAGAGCTGGTGTTTTCTGGGTAAACAGATAGAAAGGGATGGTAGAACCTGCCTGGCTGGTCTAATTGTCCTAAGTTTCCATCTCACTGTAATTAAAACAATGCCAAATCAAGTCCTACCTGGAATGGGGAGACGTCTCTAGTCTTGTAAAGCTCCCAGTGTCTTTGGCAAAAATTTGCCAGGTACTGAAACAGTGCTGGAGGGACACACTCGGCAAATGCCTTGTTTCTGCGACAGCCCAGTGTCCGCCTTTCTGTTGAGCTGCTATAATACCATGAAGGCAGAAACCATGTTTTACTCACCTGCGAAGCCTCAGTTACTGACACGTCAGAAAATACACAACTAAGAGATAAATGGGTGCAAGTTAGGGTTCTGTGGGGAAAGAATCTAGAAGGTTAGAGTGATGATGGGCAGCTCATGAAGGATCTTGAATGAAACCTAGCGACTGTGTGGTTGATTTTAAAAATTAAAAAAATATTTTTTAGTTGAATATTTGAATCTGAAGCTATAATACTTTGAAATCCAGGTGGTGGTTTAGTTGCCAAGTCATGTCCGACTCTTGAGACCCCATGGACTGTATAGCCTGCCAGGCTTCTCTGTCCATGAGATTCTCCAGGCAAGAATACTGGGGTGGGTTGCCATTTTCTTCTCCATGAAATCCAGGAGAGGCACGTAATTGGAGAACTATGGTCGTGCGGCCTCTGATGAGATTTAGGAGCTCATCTAACTGAGACACAATAGTGTCTCAAACAGTGAAGAGTTAAGAATGGATTTTTTACCAAGTCTAATGTCAGGTGTTCATGGGAGCTTTCAGCTGGAGTCGGATCATCGAGAATTACTGTCTGCATTCTTGGAGTGCCCAAAGTGCCAACTGTCTGTGGTTTTGATTAAAGATAGATCTATATGCCTCACATGCCAGACTTGCAGGCTGTGGAGTTGACTTTCTGCCATGAAATGTTAGCAGCCCGGCTTTTGTGCTGATGCACAAGGGTCATCCCACAGCTGGGAGGAGGCTTTGGGGCTGCCTGAAAGCAGGGGAAATATGTTTGTTCAAATAGCCGAGGCCTTCAGGCCACTACTTGTCGAGGGAGGCGTTCATATCCCTGTGTGAAAAGCATCCTAAGAGACCTATTAAAACCTTGTTAGGGATGGCCACCAGTCTGGCTACTTCCGGCTTATTAGAGTTTGAGAAGACTGGAAAAATTATATACCAGGAAAGGCCTTTTGTGCCCTGGCTTCCGGGGAAAGAGAGGTAGACAACTGAATCAAGTTCATTAATGAAGCTGTCAATAAAAGAGAATGTCTGATAGATGTTTAGGTGTCTTATCAGGCCTCCATGTAAAAGAGTGTCACAGTAGCTTTAGAACTTCTTCAGATCAATTAACCATGTTGCTTAAAAGTCTTCAATGGTTCTTTATTGATTCTAAAGTAACGTTCAAACTCTTCAATGTGATGTTCAAAGCTCTTCAAAATTTGTTTTCAAAGTTCCTTTTCATTGTCTTCATGTGACTCCTCCCATCTGATCCCCAACCTGCAGACACTCGACAGAATTTCACACCTGTCTAGCTACTTCTACTATGTTCTCTAAAATAATCTGCATTGTTTTAATTGTGGTAAAGTATATATAACAGAAAGCTTACTGTTTTAACCAACTTACAGTGTAAAATTCAGTGCATTAGGTATGTTCATAATATTGTGCAACTGTCATCACAATCTAGTTCTAGAACTTTCTTTATCACTGCAAAAAGAGACCATACCAGTTAAGTAGTCACTCTTCGTGTGCTTGCACCTTTCCCCTCCTAGCCCTTGGCATCCATTGACCTGCTTTCTATCTTTGTGGATTTACCTGTTATGGACGGATATTCTATACAAATGGAATCATAGAGTAAGTGGTCTTAGGGTGTCTAGCCTCTTTCACTTCACTTAAGTTTTTCAGGATTTATCCAAGTAGCAAGTGTTGGTAGTTCATTTCTTTGTAAAGCTAAATAATACTCCATGGTATGGATTTATCTCACTTTGTTTATCCATTCATCCGTTGTGGACATTTGGGTTATTTCCACCTTTTGGTACAGTGAGTAGATCTGCTATGAAAATTTACATACAAATTTTCTTTTGTGTATATATACACACACACATACACACACACCTAGGAGCGAAATTGCTGAGTCTTGTAATAGTTCTATGTTGAGCTTATTGAGGAGCTGCCAAACTGTTTCCCACGGTGGCTCTACCATTTTACATTTCCACTAGCAGTGCGTGAAGGTTCCAGTTTCTCTACATCCCCACCAACAGTTATTGTCTATTTTTATTATGGCCATCCTAGTGGGTATAAAGTGGTATCTTGTTTTGATTTGCATTTTCTTAGTGACTAGTGATGTTGAGCATCTTTTCGTATGGTTGGTGGCTATTTCTATGTCTTCTTTGGAGGAATGTCTATTCAAGTCCTTTGACCATTTATAATCGTCTTTTCGTTGTTTTTGTAAGAATTCTTTCTATATTCTAGATATTAGACCTTATCAGATATATGGTTTGTAAATATTTTCCCTCATTCTCTGCATTGACTTTTTCACTTCCTTAATGTGTCCTTTGATGTATAAGTTTTCAATTTTGTTGAAGTCCAATTTATGTATTTTTCCTTTTGTTGCTTATGCTTTGGGTATTTTATTTCAGCAATCATTGACAAATCCAATATCACGAAGATTTTCCCTTATGCTCTCCTCTAATAGTTTTCTTATTTGGATCTTTGGTCCATTTTGAGTTGATTTTGTATATGTTATACGGTAAGGGTCCAACTTATTCTTTTTAATGTGGATAATCAATTTTCTTAGCACCATTCATTGAGGAGCCAACCCTGCAGTTATGACATCTGCTTGGAATGCTTTCAGTTTTCTTTTTTTTTTTTAAAGTGAAACATATTTTTCCCTGACGATACTGCCTTTCTGCCCATACTCTCAAATAGAGGACCTTCCCCCTACTTTCCCTTCTCATTGATCCTGGGAAAGTTATTATATGTTAAGCTTCCATTTTATCTGCTTCTTTCTCAGTGCTCCCCATACACCCTTCTTAATGTCTTTCTTTGGACTCCCAATGTTATTCGCTTAATACCACTTTCTCACCATCTTCATTACTATTATCTACATATTCCATCTTATTCAAGGACTTCAACACTTGGGTATAGACAAAGACTTCTCTGCATCACTCTTTGCATCTTTGTAAGACTTCAAACATTGTATTGATGACTGGCCTCTTCATTCTTCAACTGTCACAATGCCAGGAACTTGATCTTCTGTTTCACAGCCATAATTAGTGAGGCCATGATTTAGACAGCATAGCTCTTTTATGGAAACAGCTTCTTTTATGTGGTAAAATTCTGAACTCCTTCTCAGCATAGCCTCACTTCTGTCTTGTGTTTTGTTATTGTTGCTATTGTTGAACTTGATCTCAGCTTCTGCATCATTTATGACCTTTCTGCTACTCCTAATTCTTCTAAAACAACAGATATAAATGTTACTTTTAATTTTTATACAACTTCAGTCTTTCAGAAAAATTGTGAAAATAATACACTCTGTACTTCATATTCAGATTTGCCACTTATTCACATGCCAGCTCTTTTGCTTTCTCATTCCTTTTCTCTTTGTGAATCATTTAAAAAATAAATATTTATCCTAAATATTTCAGAGTGCATTTCCTAGAACAAGGACATTCCCTTGCATAAGTACAGTAAAATGATCCAAATCAGTTTATTTACTATTGAGTATTATTTCTCATTTGATTCATATTCTATATTCAAAGTTAATTTTCTAATAATGTCTTCTTTTTCCCTTCCATCCCAGTATTATGCATTGCTTTCAGTTTCTCTGTTATCTTCAGTGTCTTTTAGCCTGAAAGTGAAAGGAGCTCAGTCATGTCCGACTCTTTGGGACCCCCTGGACTACAGTCCACGGCATTCTCCAGGCCAGAATACTGGAGTGCGTAGCCTTTTCCTTCTCCAGGGGATCTTCCCAACCCAGCGATCGAACCCAGGTCTCTCTCATTGCAGGTGGATTCTTTACCAGCTGAGCCACAAGGGAAGCCCAAGAAAACTGGTTTGGGTAGCCTGTCCCTTCTCCAGCAGATCTTCCCAACCCAGGAATCAAACTGGGGTCTCCTGCATTGCAGGCAGATTCTTTACCAACTGATCTATCAGGGAAGCCTCTAACCTGAAACAGGTTCTCAATCACTTTTGTCTTTCTAGACCTTGATATTTTTTAAGAAGGTGTGTGTGTGCTAAGTCACTTCAATTGTGTCCCACTCTGCGACGCCATGGACTGTAGCCCTTGAGGCTCCTCTGTCCATGGGATTCTCCAGGCAAGAATACTGGAGTGGGTTGCCATTCCCTTTTCCAGGGGATCTTCCCCACTAGGGAATCAAAACTGCATTTTTTTTTAATGTCTCCTGCATTGGCAGGCAGTTTCTTTACCACTAGCGCCACCTGGGAAGCCCCGTTAATAATTGTTTTGATGTCCAGACTTCCCAAGATGCAGTCAGTGAGGTTTCTTCATGCCCGTTCTCGCGTCCTCTGGGCATAACTCCATTGTTCTTTGAACAGTTCCTTACTTTCTGGCACAGGAAGAGGCTGTAGATTTACCTTCTACTTTTCTTATTCTGTGGTTTCCTAGAAACCCTGATTCCTTCTTTGCGAGAAATGCTACTTTAAAATCAAGATCTATATGTGTTCATTGTGCCTCGGGTGCCAGTGCTTCTGTGTTTACTCAGCAGAATGAGCTGTGTGTGTATGCTTGTGTGTGTTTCTGTATTTATTTACTCTGTCGTTTATTGATCTGTGTCAAATACCCCAAGTTTATACTAATACTGTTAACTCCAATTTAACAATTCTTCATTTCCATATTTGTAATTTATTCTCCAACCAGCCAGTGAGAAACCTGGCTTCTGTTATTCTCAATATATTGTCCTATTTGCTCAGTCCTGCAATATGTACAAAATAATTTGAGATTTGCTAACACATATCACTGAAAAATAAACTATGAACTTCAGTTCAATATTTGTTTGCTTTTTTGACTTAAGAGTAAGGGAGGATTTTAAGTTCTATTATGAACAATTAAATTTGAAGTGCTTATTCCCTATCTGAGTAGAGTGTAGAGAAGGCTTTCTGGATTTCAGAGTAAACGGCAGTACAAAAGATACAGATTGAGGAATTATCAGCTTCAAAATGATATTAAGATAATATTAATTCATATGCAATTGTGCAGTGGTTTGAGCATTCTTTGGCATTACCTTTCTTTGGGATTGGAATGAAAACTGACCTTTTCCAGTCCTGTGGCTACTGCTGAGTTTTCCAAATTTTCTGGCATATTGAGTGCAGCACTTTCACAGCATCATCTTTTTTGCTGTACATGGGAGCAAAGTAAAGAGTTGGGAGCTGGAGGGAGTTGTTATCTTTTTAAAGATATCAGATATTACAGCACATAAGTATGTTGATAAGAATGGGTCAGGGAGACAGTAGAAGAATGATGTAGGAGAGGGATGTAATTATGCAGGGGAAAAATCTTCGAAGAGCTGAGATTAGTGGTAGATTTAGGAGCAGGAAGTCCATCCAGGACAATAAATAAAGGGAACTAAGGGTTCAGAGCTGCACCTGGCTGACTGCTGAGTCACCCTGGGGTAAAACAGTATAGTCACTGCGCTAGTCAATACCGCTTTAGGTGATCTTTCAGAACCAGTTTCCAGTTATTCCCTCCCTTCCCTGGCACCTTATCCTCAAATCACTAGTCCGTGTATCTGAATAACATTCCTGCCTCCTCCTGAACATGCTTTAAAAACTAACAGTCCTAAAGAGAGCATTTTCATTGTTTATCTCTACTTCCTTCTTCCAGCCACAAGACATGTTCCCATCGGCTTTCAGCCTTGGGCTGTGGACTGCTTGTAACAAGAGACGGGACTCTCCTTATAATAAAGGAGATTTTGGCCTCCATTCCTGAGGTCATGTTTGCTTTGTGAATCACCTCATCACCTACCCTAGACAGCAAGGGGAAAATGACAGAGAAAGACCAATTTAAAAAGAGAGGACCTCAAAATTTTTATGTTTAAAACTCAGGGTCCTCCCTATCCCAGCACCAAGCTCAGGGTGGCTGAGCTTAGAGGCTGCAGAGGAAACATCATGTATCTCAGCATCAGAGGGACAGTCACTGCCCTGTCCCCCATCTCCCATCTGAGTTTCTCAGCACTCTAGACAATCCTAAGTGTCCTTGAGTTCCGTGGGTCCCTGAGTGAGTGAAGAATTGGAATTTTTCCCAGTCTGCCACCTGGTGACCGAGGCTAGAAGCAGGATGAAGTGTAATACAGGAAGCTTGGTCAGAATCTCAGTAGACCCCAAAAGCCAGGGAGAGGGAAATACATAGTCAGTTACACCGGATGCTAAGGTCATCATTGTTTATGCAGGGAACCCACAATCCCTCAAGCTCCAGGGAGAAATGGGGTAAAGACCCAACAGCTGGTTCTGGAGCCTCCCTGCTATTAGGAATGTAGAGGCAACTCAGGAACTGGGTAAAGGAGGAAACCCTAAAACATGAAGGAATTTGGAACTCTAACAAAATTGTACTTGTAAGCCTGAACTTAAGTGCTTGGGCTGGACTGGGAACTGATCTAGAATTGACCATCAGCAGAAATGAGGGTATATAGTTAGTTATAGAGAAGGGGCCTATATATTTTCATTCTCAAACATGTACTTAAAATTCCAATACAGTTATTAATAACTTACATATTTAATTTAAAGTGAAGTGAAGTCGCTCAGTCGTGTCTGACTGTTTGCGACCCCATGGACTGTAGCCTACCAGGCTCCTCTATCCATGGGATTTTCCAGGCAATAGTACTGGAGTGGATTGCCATTTCCTTCTCCAGCGGATCTTCCCGACCCAGGGATGGAACCCAGGTCTCCTGCATTGTAGACAGACACTTTACCATCTGAGCCACCAGGGAAGTCCACTTAATTTAATTTAAAACTAGTGTGTAAGTATCTAAAAAGATCTGATCTTCATCTATCCACTGTTGGATTTTGTAAAACACAAAAATGCTCTAGGAAAATACACTAAATCTGGTATAAATTAATAATTTGTACATAAAATCTAACAGAATATTTAACTGTCCAATAAATATTTGAGTAGTAGAGTATTTAAACGATCGAATAATCTTTGCTCATTTGGTTCAGTGTTATTTTTTGGTAAATTTCTGAGTGTAGATTAATTTGTGTTTTGGTGAAGTTTTTTTTATTTTGTCTTAGTGGTAGCAAACTATAGAAAATTGGGCATATTATCTATTTTTGAAAATAACATTTAATTGCAGTAAAACCACTCCCATTTTGTTTATAAATTGCCTACCATTGCTATGGCAACAGAACATTTGGCTTGCAAAGCCTAAGATATTTATTATCTTACTCTTTGTAGAAAAAGTTTGCCAAACTCTAGACTAAGATTTAATCAAAGCAAAGTGTATTTGTAATCTTGCTTTCACATTGTTAAGTAGAGACTGTTTTATCTCCCTTCGAGCATATTTAGGTCTTATTTCATTAAGGCATGATGCTTTCCAAACACAGTGCTTGGAACGTTGCAAAGAATGAATGTCCTCTAAGAAATGGAGCATCAAGGAGAATATTAATTCTAGAACTCAAGCTGACGTTTATAGCTATACAGCAATTTTCTTTAGCTTGTTATGAAAACTAAAATACTTGCTACAGTAGCTAGAAAAGAACATCTGCTGTGTGGTTGAGAAAAGTTCAGCGAAGTATTTCTTGTGTCACTGTGACTTTCATATGCTAACACCATCCCATGGCAGTACGGATTTCTGGTCTTCAGAGTTAGTTTGCGCAGAGTGTTGAATGGACATTATGATGCAGACAGGAAGGTGTGACGATGCCTTCCTATGAAATGACTCGATACCTTACGAGGATCAGGTCCATATGGAAAACCCTACATGTCAGGCCTGACATCCGACTGATTTCCCTTTATCTATCTAATCTTAAAATGTATTCTTAACAAGCATCTTCTATTCCAGCTGGGTTCATTTCTTCTTGTCTGCTCTATATGCTGCTCCCATTTTTTTATTTCAACATATAGGCTCTCCCTTACGGCCATGAAAATACTCTTGTAAGGAATTATTTGGGTGAGGACCAAAAGTCCATCTTTGGATAGAGGCTCTGTAAGTAATAGCGTCTCAGACTGGACAGGATTGAAATCTATATTCATTTTAGAAAAAAAGACAATGTTTGAAATAATAGAAAAGGAAAAAAAATGAAACATTCATACTGCCTCCCTACTTTCCCACTGTACTAATTTTACACCTTTTGCATAAATACCTTTTTATAAATTTTCTATGAACACGTTTTTTCAATTTCAATATAATTTTACTAGATTTTCTTTCATACTCTGTCTTCCTTGATTAGTCTCTTCATCAGGTAAGCCCATATAATTAAATTTGTTTTCTCTGTGCTTATAGAATCATCTGTTGACCTGTATACATGTGTATATATGTATGTGTATATATATATATATACATGCAGGTATATATGTATGTATGTATGTGTGTGTGTATATATATATACAGTTCAGTTCAGTCACTCAGTCATGTCCAACTGTTTGTGACCCCATGGACTGCAGCGCACTAGGCTTGTCTGTCCATTACCAACTCCTGGAGCTTACTCAAACTCATGTCCATTGAGTTGGTGATGCCATCCAACCATCTCATCCTTTGTTGTCCCCTTCTCCTCCCTTCAATCTTTGCCAGCATCGGGGTCTTTCCCAGTGAATTAGCCCTTTGCATCAGGTGGCCATAGTATTGGAGTTTCAGCTTTAGCATCAGTCTTTCTAATGAATATTCATGACTGATTTCCTTTAGGATTGACTGGTTGGATCTCCTTGTAGTCCAAGGGACTCTCAAGAATCTTCAACACCACAGTTCAGAAGCATCAATTCTTTGATGCTCAGCTTTCTTCATAGTCCAACTCTCATATCCATACATGACTACTGGAAAAACCATAGCTCTGACTAGATGGACCTTTGTTGGTAAAGTAATGTCTCTATTTTTTAATATGCTGTCTAGTTTGGTCATAACTTTTTTTCCAAGGAGCAAGTGTCTTTTAATTTCATCGCTGCAGTCACCATCTTCGGTGATTTTGGGACCCCCCCAAAATAAAGTCTGTCACTGTTTCTACTGTTTGCCCATCTATTTCCCATGAAGTGATGGGACCAGATTGCCATGGTCTTCATTTTCTGAATGTTGAGCTTTAAGCCAACTTTTTCACTCTCCTCTTTCACTTTCATCAAGAGGCTCTTTAGTTCTTCTTCGCTTTCTGCCATAAGGGTGGTGTCATCTGCGTATCTGAGGTTATTGATATTTCTCCTGGTGATACACATATGTACATACATATGAATGTATACATTCAACAAACTCCAGGAGATAGTGAAGGACAGGGAAGTCTGGCATGCTGCAGTCCATGGGGTCACAAAGAGTTGGGCATGAATGAGCAACTGAACAACAACAATATACGTTCATAGTAACTATTTACAGAACTGAGACCACATTACGCTCATTTTCTGCATCCTGCTTTTTTCCACTCTGGTTCTTGCAGTGAGCCTACCAACTCATTTGTTACACCTGTGCCTGTTAGGGGTGCTCACTTTATTTATACTAAAATACGTTGTGACTTTGGTTTCAACCCTGTAGTTCAGTGTGAGCTCTTCCCAGCCCTGGTGGCCACACCCAGGCCCTCCTACCTGGGGATGGGAAAGGGATGACATGAGAATGTCGCAGTGCCTTGCTCCAGGTTTGGCCCAAAGCTGGCCTACCTGAGGGTCCCCCATCCCTTCCTCTCCAGGTGGTGGAGCCCCATCTGTTTCAGGGGGCAAGAGTGGTTTTGGTTGTGAAAGGGAGACAAGGTGTCTGTCCCCACAGTGGCTGTGGGGACAGAGTCCAGTGGGGCAGGACTCCTCTGGGCCGTCAATGGCCAATGGTGGGCTTGTTTCATGAACACACAGTTTTTATTTTTTAAACATAAAATTTAGGTGGGTCCATTTGTATTGTAATCCAGTCATGAGTATATTTCCATATTGATAAACAACAACTAGTAACCTTTGACGTGTATTATATACCTGCCACAAAATTTGTGTAAAGCATCACTCTATCCTTTGATCTTTTGGTTGACTCCAGGTTTTATTACTATTCATGATGCTGTCAAAAATATATGTATCTAAGTACTTGATCAAATACTTCTATAAGATCAAAAGATGTGAACAATTCTGATGCTTTTGGTACCTATTACCAAATTGCCTTCTGAAATGGTTATATAATTTCACTTTCTCTGAAGCATAGGAATGTGCCTGTTTTCAATACCATCACCATGACCAAGTTATCTAATTTAGTGACTTTTAAATTTTTTCTTGACTATGACCCAAGAGTAGGAAAAAAACACTTTATATTGTGACTTAGGATGCATACATTCATATACACATAATAAATGCATATACATAAACACATATTTAATGAAAACAACATTCTCACAAAATAATTCTAACCGCAACTGTATAAAATGCATTTTATTCTTTTTATTCTATTTAATTTAAACAAATGCAGACTGAGATCGACCAAGTAGATATCATAAGTGATATTAAACTGGAAGAAATGGTGAAATTTTAGGGTAAAAGAAATATGACCTAAAAAGTATTCTATCAGCCAGAGGAAAGGTGTGTAACAAGATGAAATTTAACGCAGTTATTGTGAAGCTCCTCAATCCAGATAAACCCCACCATCAATACCACCAGCACCCGTGTCTAGGCTTTCCAGCCACATGACACTCATCCTGCCCTCACGTGCTAAAAATCTTTTGAACTTTCGAATGTTCTTAATGGTTTCAACTCCTGATTTATCATAAAGTTTGCCTTATTCTCCTCAACATGCTCCCTGAGTCTTAAAAAAAAATCCGTATTGGTGATGACCCTTCCAGCATCTAGCACCATTCCACAGCCTTCTCACTTTTAGGCGCCTTCAAATTTAATTCAGGTACCCCTCTCTGTCCTTAGAATTATCTTTTATCTCATTATTACTTTTGTCAAACTGTCACTTTGCCCCTGAGCATCCATCCTTTCACCTTCTCCCTTCTTTCCATGTGCTAATAACCTTCAAACAATCTTCTCTGCTTGACTGTTTCCTTAGAATGAGGTTTAAGATGCTCCTCAAACCCTAAGTCCAAGGGGCTTGTGTTTGGCCCACAAATGTGCTTGGGAATTTCCGAATTTTAGGAAAAGACATGGGTGTTCCCTTCTCCCATCCCTCCCATTCTCATGAAGACCTTCAGGGAAGTGGACTTTACTGGGTAACTTTGGCAGAGTCATCAAAACCTGGCTTTGTTCTTGATCCTCAGAGAATATCATGTATTGCCTGCAGAGCTCAGGGTTACTGCCCACTTGTTTCCCACTTGGTAATAGCCAGTGGCTTACAAACTGTAATCTGGAGGCCCAGGAGTTTCATAAAGACCTTTATGTGCCTGAGCAGGAGGGAGATATACTAGTCGGCGGGGGGGGGGGGGGAGGCTCCAGAACTCCAAGTCCCTTCAATGAAGCTGCCACACTTTTAAAAGTTTTCATATGCTGGGCTTCCTTCTGAAATATACTTTAACTCTCCACCAGTAACTTCCACAGCATTTCCAATTCTGAATGATAAGAAAATTTAAAAATTACCCCCAAATAATTAAATATGTTAACAATTATAATTCAGCAAGCAGTATGAAAAAGACATCAAGTCCCATTGGGACATTTGTGTTGTTCTATTAACTCTCACATAGGTGAGCAAGTGAATGGCTGGAGCAGTCTTTAAAGGATTAAGAGAGCTGACCCCGGTGGGACTTAGCCTAATAATAGTATTGAATTTCATGTGGGCAGAGAGCAAACCAGATGTTTCTTTTTAGGTACCTGTCATTTCCTACTACAGCATAAAATAAACTGAGTGGAATTGGCTTTAAACTTGTACGTGGTCCTGTATCCAATGCTATTTCTCTGCCAAGTAAACGGAAATCCACTGCATTTTCCCCAAACAGCCCATTCCAGGTTTGCACAGCATCTCCCACCAGAGTTGGGGCCCTGAAGGTTGTTCTTAGCTTTGTTATCTGTGAAAGTCTTACAGAGCCAGTACCAAGCCCCTGATTACAAACTGTTCTCCATGGTGGCCCCCCAAATCTGGATTACCGCTTAGTTACGAGTGCAGCTCTGAACGTAGAATAATGTGTGGAATGTGTTAGTTGCTAGGTTGTGTCTGACTCTTTGCGACCCCATGGACTGTATAGCCCACCAGGCTCCTCTGTCCATGGAATTCTCCAGGCAAGAATACTGGAGTGGGTTGCCATTTTCCTCCCCAGGAGATCTTCCTGACGCAGGGATAGAACCCGGGTCTTCTGCATTGCAGGCAGATTCTTTACCATCTGAATCATCAAGGAAGCCCTTGAATGCAGAATGTCTGGATTCAAATACCAGTCCTGCAGCTTCCTAGATGTGGGTCCTTGGGCGAATTAGATCTCTCTGTGCTTCACTTCGCTCATCAAGAAGAGTTTTGATAAGCATAGTACTTGGCACAGTAGTATTTGGGAAATAGGGGTATCATGGGAATTATATATGCATAGGGCACTTAGAAAAATGTGTGGTGCATAGTAACTTATATTTATTTATCCATCTATCCATTTATTTATTTGGCTGCACTGGGTCTTAGTTGCAGCATGCTGCTCAAGGATTGAATCCAGGCCCCCTGCATTGGGAGCGTGAGTCCAGGGAAGTCCCCTGGTGGTAACTTCTTAAGAAAAGTTTATTATTTCCATGTAACTCTAATTTGCTCTGATCAAAGTAAGATTGAGATTTTACTGTAAGAGAAGGCTATAGATTTTATATTGCTGTATCAAAGTAGAAAAAGTGTGAAGATAATAACTATTCACACATTATGTGGGAAAATATTTTTATTCATTTCTTGATACACATGAATGTATGATGAGAATAAACTGAGTCAGTTTGGCATGTTGTCTAGCTTTGTAAATGACAATATCTACTCTGCAGAGATGTTTTAGAGTCTGACATGTTCTAGACATATCAAACATTTTAACAAGAAAAATCCTTCTTTTGATGAGATAAATGGCTTTTTATACTTGCTGATTTCCTCTTCCTTGTCACCACTTTTCTTCTTCCTTCACTGTCTTTGCTAATAGGTTTTTAACAGAGTTTGCCACAAAGTGCTTTCACATTTAGGAATATGAAAAGCTCAGAAGCACACTGAAATGCAAGAAGTTGAGATCACTGAGTCCAAGTGGCCACATTTGCTGGTTCCTCTGCCTGCCCTGGAAATGAGAGATGTCAGCACAAACTAATACTGTTCTTAAGGACCCAGGATATTGGTGACATCCTGTGACAGAGACCTGAAAATGCTGGTCCTGATTCAAACTTGGCAGGTGTTCAGTCATGCTGTTGAGTAGATTTCGTTGTTCAGTCACACAGTTGTGTCAGACTCTTTGAGACCCCATGAACTGCAGCTTGCCACGCTTCTCTGTCCTTCACAATCTCCTGGAGTTTGCTCAAACTCATGTCCATTAAGTCAATGATGCCATCCAAACATCTCATCCTCTGTCGCCCTATTCTCCTCCTGCTTTCAGTCTTTCCCAGCATCAGGGTCTTTTCCAATGAGTCTTGTCTTCACATCAGGTAGCTAAAATATTGGAGCTTCAGCATCTGTTCTTCCAGTGAAGAGTCAGGGTTGATTTCCTTTAGGATGGACTGGTTGGGTCTCCTTGCTGTCCAAGGGACTCTCAAGAGTCTTCTCCAACACCACAGTTCAAAAGCATCAATTCTTTGGTGCTCAGGCTTCTTTATGGTCCATCTCTCACATCAATACATGACTACTGAAAAAACCATAGCTTTGACTGTATGAACCTTTGTTGTCAAATTGATGTCTCTGCTTTTTAATATGCTGTCTAGGTTTGTCATAGCTTTTCTTCCAAGGAGCAAGCATCTTTTAATTTCATGGCTGCAGTTACCATCTGCAGTGATTTTGGAGCCCAGGAAAATAGTCTGTCACTGTTTCCATTTTTTCCCCCATATATTTGCCATGAAGTGATGAGACTGGATGCATGATCTTAGTTTTTTTGAGTGTTGACTTTTAAGCCAGCTTTTTCACTTTTTCACTCTCCTCTTTCACCTTCATTAAGAGGCTCTTTAGTTCCTCTTTGCTTTCTGCCATTAGGGTGGTGTCATCTGCTTTCTGCCATTAGGGTGGTGTCATCTGCATATCTAAGGTTATTGATATTTCTCCCAACAATCTTGATTCCAGATTGAGCTTCATCCTGCTCAACATTTCTCATGATGTACTCTGCATATAAGTTAAATAAGCAGGGTGACAATATACAGCCTTGACATACTCCTTTCCCAATTTGGAACCAGTCTGTTGTTTCATGTTTGATTCTAACTGTTGCTTCTTGACCTACATATAGGTTTCTAAGGAGGCAGGTCAGGTGGTCTGGTATTCCCATCTCTTTCAGAATTTTCCACAGCTTGTTGTGATCCACACAGTGAAAGGCTTTAGTGTAGTCAATGAAGCAGAAGTAGATGTTTTTCTGGAATTCCCTTGCTTTTTCTATAATCCAATGAGTGTTGGCAATTTGATCTCTGGTTCCTCTGCCTTTTCTAAATCCAGCTTGTACAACTAGAAGTTCTCAGTTCATGTACTGTTGGAGTTTAGCTTGAAGGATTTTGAGCACTATATTGCTAGCATGTGGAATGAGTGCAATTGTGCAGTAGTTTGAACATTCTTTGGCATTGCCCTTTTTTTGAGATTGGAATGAAAACTGACTTTTCCAGTCTGGTGGTCCTTGCTGATTTTTTCAAATTTGCTGTAATATTGAGTGCAGCATTTTAACAGCATCATCTTTCAGGGTTTGAAATAGCTCAACTGGAATTCCATCACCTCCACTAGCTTTGTTTGTAGTGATGCTTTCTAAGGCCCACTTGACTTCACATTCCAGGGTGTTTGGCTCTAGCTGAGTGATCACACCATCGTGGCTACCTGGATCATTAAAGATCTTTTTTGTATAGTTCTTCTGTGCATTCTTGCCACCTCTTCTTAATGTCTTCTTCTTCTGTTAGGTCCATGCCATTTCTGTCCTTTATTTGTCCCCATCCTTGCATGAAATATTCCCTTGGTATCTCTAATTTTCTTGAAGAGTTCTCTGCTGCTGCTGCTGCTGCTGCTAAGTCGCTTCAGTCGTGTCCGACTCTGTGCGACCCCATAGATGGCAGCCCACCAGGCTCCACCATCCCTGGGATTCTCCAGGCAAGAACATTGGAGTGGGTTGCCATTTCCTTCTTCACTGCATGAAAGTGGAAAGTGAAAGTGAAGTCGCTCAGTTGTGTCCGACCCTCAGCGACCCCATGGACTGCAGCCCACCAGGCTCCCCTGTCCATGGGACTCTCCAGGCAAGAGTACTGGAGTGGGGTGCCATTGCCTTCTCCGTGAAGAGTTCTCTAGTCTTTCCCATTCTGTTGTTTTCCTCTATATCTTTGCATTGATCGCTGAGGAAGGCTTTCTTATCTCTCCTTGCTATTCTTTGGAACTCTGCATCCAAATGGGCATATCTTTCCTTTTCTCTTTTGCCTTTAGCTTCTCTTCTTTTCTCAGCTATTTTAAGGCCTCCTCAGACAACCATTTTGCCTTGTTTTTTTTTTTTTAAATATAAATTTACTTATTTTAATTGGAGGTTAATTACTTTACAATATTGTATTGGTTTTGCCATACATCAACATGAATCCACCACAGGTATACACGTGTTCCCCATCCTGAACCCCCCTCCCTCCTCCCTCGCCATTTTGCCTCGTTGCATTTCTTTTTCTTTGGGATGGTTTTGGTTACTGCCTCCTGCACAATGTTATAAACCTCCATCCATAGTTCTTCAGTCACTGTGTCTATCAGATCTAATTCCTTGAATCTATTTGTCACCCTTACTGTATTATCATAAAGGGTTTGATTTAGGTCATACCTGAATGATCTAGTGTTTTTCCCTACTTTCTTCCATTTGTCTGAATTTTGCAATAAGGAGCTCATGATTCATGACTTGGGTCACAGTCAGCTCTTGTTTTTGCTGACTGTCTAGAGCTTCTCCATCTTTGGCTGCAAAGATGATAATCAGTCCGATTTCAATATTGACCTTCTGGCAATGTCCATGTGTAGAGTAGTCCCTTGTGTTGTTGGATGAGGGTGTTTGCTATGACCAGTGTGTTCTTTTGGCAGAACTCTGTTATCCTTTACCCTGCTTCATTTTGTACTCCAAGGCCAAACTTAGGTACCAATAAGACCATGTCCTCCAAGGCCAAACTTAGGTACCAATAAGACCACTTCTGTATCATCAGCAGATCACAGGCTGTTCCATGTCCTCAAGCAATCATGCCACTCTCTTACTTTCTAGAGTCAGAGGTGACCTACTAACTTCTATATTTACCTTTATTGTTTTCAACAACTCTCTTTATATGACTGGATATCTCCCTTCCTATTTATCATGATAAAGTGTGTACAGATATCGAATCCTGAGATCTGACTCTTTTAAATGCATGCTCGGCATGTTGCCACCTCTCTGGATAGCTCTGTACCATTGGAAGAGGTCTTAGAGATCGCCACTGTGTTGGGTCGACCAAAACATTCATTTGGGTTTTTCCTTTCCCTCTTATGGAAAACCCCAAATGCATGCTTTGGCCAGCCCAATTTTGGCAAGCAAAGTAAACCTTTTAGGTGGAGTGCTAGTTCAGACTTGGACTCTAAAAATCATTATTTTTGTTATTTTTTGTTTGCATCATCAGATAACACTATCCCCTTTGCTCCTGCTTGAAATCCGACTAGCTGTAGCTGTAATGAAAGCTCTCCCCTTACTGATCAGCAGGGTGATGATGGTTTTTCATTGTTTCTCTGATATATATATTGGTTCCACACAAAAACTGAAGCTATAAGGGAAAAGACCAGAGAGGGAGCAAAAAGAGAATAGTTTATAGTGTTTGTGTTAAGTGGGTTTATTTTGGTTGAAAAGAACAGAAACCATCTAAAATGAGTTTCAGGTAGAGGTTTCTTCATAAGGGCATTTGGTGAAGCATCCCAAGGACAGGAATACTTATGTGCTTCAGGAAAGGCAGGATTCAGGAATCCGATTTTTCTTTTTGTTCCTCACTCTGTACAGATTTATTGTTAGCTCTTCCTTACAGGATGGAATACGGTCACACACTAATAGCTCCCAGGCTTTGTAGACATACAAGGAAAGGCTGTCTCTTAGTCTCTTAATTCAGGTCTAAATTTCTAAGAAAGGAAACTCACTAGCTAGTGGGCAGGCGACCTGTTGTAACTCGACAGCTCCTGCAACAACCACCCAGCTCATGAAGGAATCAGTTCCTAGGAAAGGAATGCTGGACACACTCTCACAGAGGTGATGATTTTGGATATTTTACCCCAACTTTTTTATTTTCTCAAGCCAGTTTTGAATTAATCTCTACAAATTTCCATTGCTGTCCCCTCCCAAGTAACCCATCTGAAAGAAGCAATACTCCCCCATGTCCTAACTCCAGCTCACTGGGATGTGAAGATGTTAGCATCAGGGAATTAGGGGAATGAGTCTGCTGTTCCATGTTGATGTCTCTTGTGTTCCTTTTTCTGTTCCCGTTCCAGCCTCACCCTTACAGACCTATGTGTTCCAGAACTTCTAGCTTCCTCCTCTCATTGTTGCGGTTGCTTTCTGCACACGTTTTCCACTTCTTGGACCTTGAGTTTTTGACATGAGAAATGATTTCCAGCAAAATGGTTGTGTTATTTATTAATGAAGTTCGACATGGCTTGTCAGCTTAAATGTTAAGATTGTAAATTTCATCTGTATCGTATCCCATATCCTCTGGGGCTAAATACCGCACATGACCTTCTGCCTGAAATTCACTGATAGACCGTGGTATATTAAGAAACTGCTTGTTTTGTTCAGGTTTTGAAAAATGTTCGGAGGAAGCCAGGTTACTCTTGACTAGTAAAAAAAAAAGATGAAAATGTAAGTTTCTTGAAATTTGAGAGTCCACCTTCTCAGAAAGCTATTAAATCCTCTCTGTGAGAAGTTCATCCCGTGGGCGATCTATTGGTTATTAATAGTGACAGAGGAAGCGTGGAGAGGGTGGGTTCAGCTTGTATAGGGTTCTAACTTGGTTGCCTGGGAAGTGAGGGATGAGGCAGGAGGATTTTGCTTTTTCTGTTTTTCTACCTTATATTTTTCTTCTATTTTCTCCATCCCTTCCACAACTTTTTTTTTTTTGCTTCTGTTTCTTCCCCCCACCTGTCCACTATCTATAAAGCATGCTGTTAGGAGGGTGAGGCTCAGATGGTGAAGAATCCAGCTGCCAATACATGAGATCCAGCTTTGATCCCTGGATAAGGAAGATCCCCTGGAGAAGGAAGTGGCTACCCACTCTGGTATTCTTGTCTAGAGAATCTCATGGGCAAAGGAGCCTGGTGGGTTACAGTCCCTAGGGTCACAAAGAGTCAGACATGACTGAGCAACTAACACTTCCACTTTCTTAGGAGGATGGGGTAAAACATGCCTCACACAAGGCAAAATCAGTTCAGTTCAGTAGTTCAGTCGTGTCTGACTCCTTGCAACCCCATGGACGGCAGCGTGCCAGGCCTCCCTGTCCATCACCAGCTCCCGGAGTTCCCACCCTCCTGTCCCACCCTTCTAGGTCATCACGGAGCACTGAGCTGAGGCCCCTGTGCCATACAGCAGTTTCCCCCCACCTGTTTAGCTGTTACTGTCCCAGACTATAGTTAACGGTATTATATACTTGAAATTTCTTTGGGGGTGGATCTAAGTGTTCCCACCACAAAAGAAAGGTAGCTATGTGAGATGATCATTGCTAGCTATTTTGAAAATGCAAATTTTAATCAGGAACCAGTCTGAAAGGAGACAATGCTGGAGAAGGTTTCCACCACCACACCTGTGTACTTCATCCACCCAAGTGTTCCTTGCTTCTGCCAGTATCCTTCTGGGTTCTCTATTTGACGTGAGGGCATGGTGACCCACTCCAGTATACTTGCCTGGAGAATCCCCATGGACAGAGGCACCTGGCGGGCTACAGTTCATGGGGTTGCAAAGAGTCGGACACGAGTGAGCAGCTAAGCACAGCACCATTTCTCTTTCTTCTTTCACCCATGTTAATTTCTTGTGATTTTTAATCCTTCCAAGTAAAAGCAAGAATGTACGTGCTGGTAAACTACATTGGTAAGATATTTTGTGGTTATAATTTAACGTGAGTACTAATGTCGCTTCTAGACTGTGAACAGCTCAGACAGGGTTTATGTAACCAGCCTCCCGATTATCACCTGGTCTACGGTGGGTGACCAGTAGTGCTGGTTACCTAGACTATTTTTTTTTTTCACTTTTTTGAGGGGCATGATTTTAGATTTATAGAAAAGGTGCAAATATGGAGCATTTCTGTGTTCATCACCCAGCTCCTCTGCTTATATAACAAGCTTGGTTCATTTGTCAAAACCAAGAAATTAACATTGATACTATGCTACTAAATAAACTACAGACTTTATTCAATATCACCAGTATTTTCCATTAGCACCCTTTTATTCTGTTCCAGGACTAAATCTATGAAACCATCTGGGATTTTGTCTTCATGTAATTTTCATATCCTCTAATATTGAATACTAATTTTTAAATTTACCTTTTACAATTTTACTTTTAATAATTGATTTATGATAAGTGGTATGGAACATAAGGGGAAAATAAACTGTGTGTCATTTCCCAGTGATTCTAATTTTGTTTAAATTAAGATTGCCTAGTATCAGTATGGTACAAAGAAAATTTAACAGATTTAAATTTCAAGATCTGGAAAGGGACCATTTTTGCTTGACTACTGAAATTCCCTTTATTTTAAAATATAGGTCTATTTATTGGACTTTCATAATACAGTGAAAGTTTCTTTTTAGCATTGATAATTCAAACTCTACTCGGTTGGCAAGGTTAATACTGATCTCTGGAGAAAAATATTTTACAATTTTATTTTTGTAAGGAAATTAAATTCCAAAAGAAATACCTTTAGAAACAAAAAGGGTTGGAATTTTGGAGTCAATCTTCAGATTTTTTTGTGGTAATCCCAATAGGATTTTTAAAAATTGCCAGACAGACCTAGTCTTCTACGTTGATTATTGTTTTATGTATTACTTTTCTTGCATACTTTTTAGTTGCAGCTTCCTGTGCACCATACAATTATATTAATATACTGTCCAAAAGTTCTTGCCTTTTCTCCAGGAAACAAAATACCCAGTGTTTTTCCTAAATCGTATGGTAAATAAAAGTAATCTTTTAAAACTGAGTGATATTACTGCCTCAAATCTAGTAGCATTCTTGGCATATAATATGCATGCAAAAAAGAGGTATTGAGAAGTTGATCTCATAGAAGCAGAGAGTGGAATGGTGGTTGCCAACTGGAGGAGGGGGAAATTGGGATGTTGTCGACAGAACAGAGACTTCCAGTTATAAAATGAATAAATCCTGCGGCAGCACCCAGACTATAGTTAACAATAGCATATACTTGAAATTTCTAAGGCAGTGGATCTAAGTGCTCTCACCATTAAAAAAAAAAAAAAGTTTAAGCGTGAGGTGATGAGTGTGTTAATTACCTTGATGGTGGTAACTGTTTCACTTTACGTACATGTATCAAATCATCATGCTGTAAACCTAAAATATGTGTGACTTTTAATGTTTCAACTATACCTCAATAAATTTGGGGGAAAAAATAAAAAAAAGTTTTGTTGGACTGAATAATAGGAGATCTGAGTCAGAAAAAACCTATGAAGTCCTGTACTAGAACTCTTAAACTCCGTCTAAATCTCCGCCTGCCATCTAGTGGACACAGTGAGAACTGCAACAGATTCTGTCTAAACCTTGCCTACTAGTAAGCAAGGCTGTTTATTGAATCGAGGCGGAGAGACTGCAGTTTTTCAAAAGGATGTGAATTGAGACAATTATTCAGATGAATAAGATGGAAAGGAGTTTTCACCAGAAATATTCCAATTATGGAAGCAATTTACAACAAAATTACTGGGAAAACTAGTTGTCCTTTAGTTGATCTGGTTAGATTGAACAAACAAAAAAAAAACCTATATTTTCTTAAATTCTTCAGTATCTGTGGGTCAAATCCTATTGCATTTAAATTGCTTAGTTTTCTTAAAGTCTATAATGTTTAGGTTGGAAACAAAAACAAGACGACTATTGATAATAAAGGAACAGAGAGGGAAGAAGTTCAGGAGAAAAAACAAAATGCTGCTTTGCATAGCCTCAATGGATGCATTGTAAAATCACAAAACGTGAGCACAATGGAGCCGTGGAGTGGGAGGCCGGCTAAATCTAGGCATAGTCCTTTTTCTCCCTTCTTTCTTTGTCCTTCTGCCTCATCACAAATCTGTACCACTCTCTTATTTTTATTCCCCTTTTTATATGTACAGGGCACAGTCCCTTTCTCTACATTCACCCTTGATTATATCTGGTGGCCCTTTGAACCCCCAGTGTCTGGCGCACAAAAGGTGCTCTTTGTGTGAGCAGGAAGGCAGGGCCCACGCCCTGTCCTTCAGTGTCCTTTGTGGGGTGACAGCTTCCTTAGCATTTTTAGTTTTCTCTTTCTTGTGTGTGTTTTTTTTTTTTTTTTTTGGAAACATCATGGGTATTGTTTGTAAAACTCATTGCACTGCAAGTCTGTCCTGTTGTTCAGCCCACGGCCCTTCACCTCTCGATCTCCTGTCTCACCCACCTCTTGAGTGCACGGCTGGATCCTTCCAGATGTCTCATTCCAAAAGCACAGCTGTCTGTCCCCTTCTTCACTGTGGTGCATTGCCAGCCAAGCGAGGAGAATACTTACATCATTATGGGCACGTTTTCCACATGACGATTTTTAATGGGCATGGATATACATCCTGGGATTGACAAAATTGTTAGAACATGGTATTGGGGGAGCACACCCAAAGAGGAAGCGGTTCTGGGCAGTCATTTTCCCCAGTACAGTGAAAGGTCAGCGGGTACAGATTTTCTGCCCACTGTGGGCTGTCTTTATACTTCTCTTGCTCTGGTTGCTTCAGGTCCTATTTGATACTGCACAGATCTGTGTAAATGCAGAGCCTGAAAAGTGCTCCATGAGCCCTTTGAAAGTTAATGTTTCTGAGAAACAGCACCTTGCTATATGATAGGAACTCATGCCAGGCACTGTTTGAAGTGCATTACACAGAATAACTCATTTTATCCTTCCAACAACCCTATGAGGGAAAAACTTATCTCTGTTTCAGAGATGAGGAAATAGAAGCTGATGAAATACTTCTCCTACCAGAGCCTCAGGGGGTGTTCTCCACAGCAGGTACTTAGTAATGAAATTCCTAAGTTGTAGAGCCAGGATTTGGACATAAGCAGCTGGGCTCCAGAATCTGTACTCAGATTATCTAGATGCCTGTTGCTGGTGAATACTTGCTGGGGCGAGTGTGAGAGGGGTATTTTATGGGCTTCGTTGGATTTCAAATGATCTGAATCCAGCAGCCTATAGTTAATTGAACATGTTAACTCTGAAAGGATGAGCATCAGACATTAGGAATTTGATTAGAGTCTGTGTGCATCCACCAGAGCCCCAAGTCTAGGCTCTCAAGGAGAATGCTCTTGTGCTGCTTTTGTGGGAAACCCTTCACCTCAATAGAGCTCTTCTCACTGAATGATAAGGGATCAGGTGAAAAGAAACACTGGGCTTAGGAAAGATTCTATGATCGAAAGAATGACACCATTTTTCTCAAGTTGTAGAGAAATGTCAGACTTCTAAAAAGTAAAACACATAAATTTAAACTATATAAACCATATAAACCATTTGCTTTGGGGCTTCCTTGGTGCCTCAGATGGTAAAGACTCTGTCTGCAACACAGGGGACCAGGGTTTGATCCCTGGGTTGGGAAGATCCCCTGAGAAGGAAATGGAAATCCACTCCAATATTCTTGCCTGGAAAATCCCAAGGACAGAGGAGCCTGGAGGGCTACAGTCCTTGAGGTCTCAAAGAGTCTGGTTTGCTACAATATAGGAAAATTGTTTTATAAAATTATGTAACCAACACATACATGTGTGTTTATATATGTTTATATATATACACACACACTAGCATAGTCATATACATTTGACAAGAAATATGAAAAAGGAGTAACTCTTATGCAGATAAAAATAGGAAAAACCTGTACAAAACCTAAAAGTGATGAAGCTTGATTTGTAGCTTGAATAGAAGCAGTGAAGAGCATAATCAATATTCAAGAGATTCTATTAGAGAAAAAATGGTCCTGGTCAGAAAAAATGAAAAGTAATAAGGATCAAATACAGAAGCGCGTAAAGCTTTACTGACATAAGAAAGACCGGTTGTAAATAAAGTAAGCGCACCAATTATCAGGCAGAATTGATGAAAAGACAGATTCTGATGAATTATTTTAAAATTTTAGAGCTAGAGAACAATCTATTTAAGTATCCAGTTGGAAAAATAAAAACAAAAAAACAGACCAGGGTAATTACAAATAAATTGAAATGAATTTTTTTTTTTTTTCCTGACAGTTCTTTACATCAGTTATAGACTCTAAAGGCACAACATTTATACTCACTTCTGGAAAGGAATTGTGATCCAATTTTTCTCTCTTTTTTTTCTCTTTTAAAATTTAAAATATTTTAATTGAAATTTATTTGACATATAACATTGTTTAAATTAAAGGTATGAAAAATGAAAGTTTCTCAGTCATGTCTGACCCTTTGCAACCTCATAAACTGTGTACTGTATGCCAACTGAATACTTTTACAGGTTGTATAATATGATTGGCACTGTAGCAATAATTAACATCGCTATCATGTTATATAGTTATTTCTTTTTAATGATTGGAATAATTCTTATCTCTTGGGAAATTTGATTTTAATACAGCATTGCCTATATCCATCGCATTGTGCTTCAGATCTCTAGAATTTATTTACCACTTGTTTCAAGTTCGTCCCCTGAAACATCTCTCTTATCCCTCTCATGCCCATCCCCTGCTTACCACCTTTCTGCTCTCTGTTTTTATGAGTTTGGCTTGTGTAGATTCCACATATAAGTAATATCAAATGGTATCTGTCTTTCTCTGACTTTGCACGCTTAGTATATTGTGCTCAAGGTCCATCCTGTTGCCAATGACATGATGTCCTTCTTTATCATAGCTGGATAATATTCTGTTGTATAAATACATCACAGCTTCTTTATCCATTTGTCTGTTTGGGGAGCTTAGGTTGTTGCCATACCTTGGCTATAGTAAACAATGGTGCAGGAAGCGTGGGAGTGCATATATCTCTTTCATATCCTGTTTTCATTTCCTTTGGGTGTATACCCAGGAGTGGAATTGCTGGACCATACACTATCTATTTTTAATTTTTTGAGGAATCTCCACCTTGTTTTTCATAGAGGCTGAAGAACCAATTTACATTCCCATCATCAGTACACAAGATTTCTGTTTTCTCAACATCCCTACCAACACCTGTTGTCTTTTTCTCTTCTTGATGATATCCCTTCAGACATGTATGAGGTGATATTTCATTGTGATTTTGACTTACATTTTCCTGATGTTGAACATCTTTTCATGTACCTGCTGGTCCTTGGCCCATTTTTATAAAACATATTTTTGGTCATGTTCTATGAATTGTTTGTATATTTGAACGCTAACCTCTTATCCAGTATATGGGCTGCAAAATTTTTCCCCCATTCTGTAGGCTATATTTATTTTCTTAATTGCTTCTTTTGCTGTGCAGAAGCTTTTAAGTTTGATATAGTCCCTTTTGTTGTTTGTGCTTTTGGTGTTATATTCAAAATCGCTGCTGAGACCAGTATTGAGGAAATCCTTCTGTCTGCTTCCTTCTAGAACTTTCATGGTATCCTATCTTGTGTTTGAGTCTTTGATCCATTCCTGGGTAATTTTTGTGAGTGATATAAGATAGGGGTCCAATTTCACTGTATATGTTTATCTAATTTTCCTAAGACCGTTTATCAAAGAGACTGTCCTTTCCCCGCAGGTATTGTGGCTCCCTTGTTGAACATTATGTGACTGGGTGCTTCTGGGCTTCCTGTTCTATTTTTTTGATTGATATAGCTGTTCTTATACCAGTGTTACACTGTGATTATTACTGTAGCTCTGTTGTATAGTTTATTTATTTGTTTTTTAATTTTTATTTTTACTTTATTTTACTTTACAATACTGTATTGGTTTTGCCATACATTGACATGAATCCACCACGGTGTTGTATAGTTTAAAATCAGGAAGGGTGATGCCTCTGGCTTTGTTTTTCTTTCTCAGGATTGCTTGGGCAGTTTGAGGATTTCACGTTTTCCTTTTCTATATCTTTAAAGAGTGCTACTATTATTCTGATGAAGGTTGCATTGAATCCATAGATGCCTTTGGGTAGTATGGATGTTTTAATAATACTTGTCCTTCTAATCCATGAACATGAGATGTTTTTCCATTTGCCTGTGCCTTCTTCAGTTTCTTTCAACAAATTCTTATGGTTTTTACTGTACAGTAAATCTGTACTGTACCTCCCTTGGTTACATTTTTTGCTAAGTATTTTATTGTTTTTGATGCTGTTGTTAATGGGATTGTTTTATTTCTTGTTTATCTTTTATAATTGGTGTATAGAAATGCAGCTGATTTCTGCATATTGATTTTATATCTTTAAAATTTACTGAATTTTAAAAAATAGTTCCAACAATTTTTGGTTGAGTCTTTGGGATTTTCTATATACAAAATCATATCATCTGCAAATAATGACAAGTTTACTTCTTCCTTTCCAGTTTGAATGCCTGTTATTTCTTTGTCTTGCTTGATTTCTCTAGGTCGGACTTCTAGTACTTCTTGCTAGTGGTGGGAGTGAGCTTTGGAACCCTTGTTTTGTTCTTGGAAAAGCTTTCAGTTTTTCACTGTTGAGTATATTGTTGGCCACGTTTTTGCTGTATATGGCCTTTATTATTTTGAGGTATGTTCCTTCTTTACATGAAGATCTTTTCATTTCAGCTTTTGGGCATTCTTGCAGGGCAGGTACACTGGTGGTGAACTCCCTCAGCTTTTGTTTGCCTGGGAAAGCCTTTATTTCTCATTCATATCTTAAGGATAACTTTGCTAGATAAGTACAGCTGGCAACTTTTACCTTTCAGCACTTTGAATATGTCATATCACCCTCTCCTGACCTGTAAGTGCTTCTGCTGAGAAATCTGCTGATAGTCTAATTGGGAATTGGGGATGTCTCTGTACTTACTTCCTTTCCTCCTCTTGATGCTTTTAAGATTCTTTCTTTGTCCCTGATTTTTAACAATTTCATTATAATGTGTCTTGGTGAAGGTCTTTTTGCATTGAGACAACAAAGGGGATTGATACATTGAAGTTCTTCCTCAGGTTTGAGATATTATCAGCTATTATTTCTTTAAATAAACTCTCTGCCCCCTTCCACTCTGCTTTTTCTAGTACTCTAATTATTCTGATATTTGCCTTTCTAATCAGATCCAATAGCTTTCGTAGGGTTTCTTCAATTAGAAAAAGATCTTAGTTCTCTCTTCTCATTAAATTATTTCTATTTTCCAATCCTCTGGACCATTTATTCTCTCTCCCAACTCTTCTTCCCTGTTATTGCTGGTTTCTATTGCATTTGGAAGAGGGAATGGCAACCCACTCCAGTATTCTTGCCTGGGAAATGCTATGGACAGAGGAGCCTAGTGGGCTACAGTCCATATGGGGTCACAAAGAGTCGGACATAAGGGAAGTGACTGAGGGTGAGCACTGCGTTCTTTATTTCATTTACTGAATTCTTCAGCTTCAGAATTTGGTTCTTTTTAAAAAATAATTTCAGTTTTTGGGTAAAGAACTCCTTCTCTTCAAATATCTTATTCCTGAGTTCTTTGAATTGTCTTTTCACGTTTTCTTGGAGCTCACTGAATTTCTTCGTAACAGTTCTTTTCAATTCTTTATAATTTAGACGGCACTATTCCATGCCTCTGAGGTTGGTTGCTGGAGAATTATCAGTTTTTTCTTAGGGAACCACATTTCCTTTGTGTTTCACGCTGTTTGAAGGTATGCATGTCTGCTTTTGTATTTGAAGTAGCAGATCCACCCTTAATTGAACTTTGATTTTGTAGTTCTTAAAATTCAACAAGCTATTAGAAACCTTTCTTTTATACTCCAGAAGGTGGCGCTACAGCTCAAGCCTGTGGTTTCTCCTACAGGAGCTGGCTGATGCACTTGGGAATGTGGAGCTGACGGCAGAATAGGGGTGGTGGGAGCGTAGCCCCTGCAGCTTTGGGGATTCCCATGAGCCCAGGTGCGGACCCCTCAAGTGGGTCACTCCCAGAGGTCCAGAGGCCGACCGCCTGCTGAAGTTGTGAAGCAGACAGCAGGAAACACATTCCTTCAAAGCCCTTTTATGTTATTTGCCTCCTTCTTTTTCCCTTCCACAGTCACAGAGTTCCCTCCTCAGAAACCTGGATGTTGCTGGGGAGAAAGGTTTCTCCAGCTGCAACCCACACAGTGGCACAGCCCGGAAGCCACTCACCACTTTGGCTTTTTAACCTCCTCGGGAGAGTTTAACTTTTTACCTCCTCTGTGGGAGAGGTCACCGCTTTCCACCACCTCTGCCAGAGAGGTCGTCACTGAAAGTGAAAAGTGAAAGTGTTAGTGACTCAGTTGTATCCAACTCTCTGTGACCCCATGAACTGTAGCCCAGCGGGCTCCTCCGTCCATGCGATTCCCCAGGCAAGAATACTGGAGTGGGTTGCCATTTCTTTCTCCAGGGGATTTTCCCAACCCAAGAATAGAACCTGGGTCTCCTGTCTTATAGGCAAATTCTTTACTGTTTGAGCCACCAGGGAAGACCTCTGCTGCCAAAAGCCCAGCCGTTTGCAGTGTTGCCCTGGGGAGAGGGTCCCATCTTTGCACATTCCTTCCTCTCTTATCATCCAAACTCATCTATCTCCATCTTGCTTCCGTGGTGTGCCAGACTCTCCCCTCAGAAAGGCTGGACTCCCACGAAGTCTTCCGCACAGGTGGCCATGGGTATCCACCCAGTTTTGTACTTTCCACATTTCTCTTCTGTGATCAGGTTGAGTAAAGTTGGGGCAGGCTTGTCAAGTCAGCCTCGTAGCCACTACCGAGTTCCTATCTGCCCATTTTCAGAAGCATGCATGAGTTTACCTTCTGCGAATTCTGGTGTAATGTGCACAGGTCCCGTTGTTCCATTGTGTGGTGGTGTGTGCGTGCTGTGCTAAGTCACTTCAGTCGTGTCTGGCTCCTCGTGCGCCCGCGGACTGCAGCCCTCCAGGCTCCTCTGCCCATGGGATTCTCCAGGCAACAGTACTGGGCTGTCTCGCCACGTCCTCCTCCAGGGCATCTTCCTGACCCAGGGATTGAACCTGCGTCTCTTGCGTTGCAGATTCTTTGCCAAGCCATGTGCAGATGTCTGATTAGGTGTTAATCAAAGAAGAGAGAAAAGAGGAATGACTCTGCCATGGTGCTGATGTCACTCTCAGCTTTCCTTTCTTTTCTCGAGGTATATAGGAAATGTGAAGATAGGTGTATATATATGATGGCATATGAAATAAAGGACAGAAATTCTCATAAAAAAATAAACAATTATATCACTCATCCATTAGAAAATTAAAGATATAGTACATTGGAATAAGACATAAATTAATAACAAACTCAGAAGAAGGACAGATTAAGCCATAGAAGGCTGACTTTTAAACTCTGATACCAGTGACACACAAGTTTAAATTCTTACTGTAAATATAAATAAAAATAGTACAAATATAAATAAATGCCTAAAGAGAATATACAAGATAACAATAATTCATGCCTAAAGAAGTCATATTTAGGAAAAACCTGAGTAGGTGAGAGAGAATTAAGAAAAGCCAAAGCATGTTAATTTTCTTGTTTGCAGGGGGAAGTCAAGAGATCTTCTTGAGTTCTTAATCAATAGAAAAATAAGGCCAAGCACATTTTGAATTTTGAAAACACAGAGTGTCTTTGAGTTGATGAAAGTAGAGAAATGGAGCACTAGTTCATAAAGCAAAACACGAAGAAACAAGTTACAGGTCATACTGAGAACAAGGGCGTGGGTCGCATGTACACCCGTGGTGGAGTCACGTCAGTGTATGGCAGAACCAATACAGTATGGTAAAGTAAAATAAAGTAAAAATAAAGATTAAAAAAATAAACATATACAAGTAAATAACCGATTTTTCTGTAATTTAAAATTGATCATAGCTTTATATTTTTAAAAAAGAGAGAAAAAAGCAAAATAAATATGTTTCCAAGGGACAACACCAAAGCAACAAAAATTTTTAAGAGTGAGAGGATTGGCCAGGCTAGGTCAGACACACAGAAATTCAAAACAGTTGTGGCACAGTGTGAACTCCTATGGTGTGGGCTCTCCTGTGGTTCCAGATTAGTCTCCCCTAGTTAAAAATAAAGTGGTTTATTTGCTTGATTAAAAAAAAAAACACACAGTTGTGGCAGCATCAACATTCTGCAGAGAAGGGCCACTTTCTCTGACTATGAAACTAAGTAACATGCACACTCCAAAACCAATAAACACAACACAAAATCCCACCCAGTCACACATATACACCCTGGAAATTAATATTTGGAGAGCAGTACCTGTTTACTGACTTCTTCACTTTGTGCACTTTGAAAGCAAAATGGTCTCTTAAATGGCTCCACTCTTGCCATCCAGCTTGCGTGCTTCATAGTCTTTTCTTGGCTCCTCTCATTACTTATGTCTGTGCTGTGTTTACTCCTTGATTAGTCCCCACTTCCCTTCTAAACTCTGTTAAGTTTTTATGCTATAATCCTAGGTTTTATTTTCCTACTTTGACCAACTGCCCCCCAGAATCTTTCATAAATATGTGTTCTCCTTAAGACTTAGCAGATTTTCCACCTTTCAGCATCCCACCCCAATTCCCATGTATCAGGTGTCATGTCTATTTAGAGAAGTCACTTTAGACCTGCCATCCTGATTTCCTTTCTAAACTGCAAGATGAAAATTTCAACTCTGATATGCCTACTTGGAAAGATTTCCCGAGCATCTCCTATGTGACTGGTACTGTTTTAAGTGTGTTCCTAGGTTTGCTCACTCAATCTTTGGAAAATCCTGTAAGGTAGATAGTATCACCACATTTACAGGCATGAGGGTTTTAGCTCCCCGACCAGGATCCAGCCTGTAACCCTTGCATTAGAAGGAGAAGTCTTAACTGCTGGATCGCCAGAGAACTCCTTCAGTTTCTTTATTTTTAAAATGAGGAAGTTAAATATCTGATGACCAAAGCTCTCTTTGGTTCTGTCATTATAAAATTCAACAGCTCTGAAGAGTAGAGTTGATCTCTGAGAAAATTGCATACTGTAGTAACCAGAGCTGCAATTCCATATTTTGCCTCAAAATTCATCCTCTGCATTCTCATTTGATCCAACCTGCTTCTCCTCCTGTGATCTCCACCTCAGTCAATGGCACCATCCTTCACTGAGCTGACAGACATCCGTGTGTGTGCCACCGCTTTAATTTAGACAGTTACCTACTTCTATGTCCATTATCACTTTCAAAACTGGCCACTTCTCCCCACCCTCACTGGCGCAACTTTAGTCTCAGCTACCCTTAACTGGGCTTCCCAGGTGGCTCAGTGGTTAAAAAAAAAATCCACCTCCCAATGCAGGAGATGCAAGAGACACTGGTTCGATCCCTGGGTCAGGAAGACCCCCTGGAGAAGGAAATGGCACCCCGCTCCAGTGTTCTTGCCTGGGAAATCCCAAAGGAGCCTGATGGTCTACAGTCTATGGTCAGAAAGAGTTGGACACCGGTGAGCACGGTTGCACCCTTCCCTCCAGCCTGTAACAACGGAAGACCCTTGTTTCTGGTCTCTCTGTCCCCACTATGGCCCTTCTCTAATCTCTTCTCCACTAGGAGCCAGATTGGTCCTTCTGAAAACCAATTCTCATAACAAAGCCTTATTGTGGAATTCCTATAAAATCAGGGTAAAATCTAGTCTTCTCAGCATAGCAAATATCACCCTACTGTATACATGACTTTTACTAATACATCTAGCCTTATTACTCATCACTTCTGTCCTGTCCCTAGTAGCACTGAGTTAGTAGTAGTGCCCTGACTCCATCACTTTCTCTTGACTTTGAGTCTTTCTATATATAACTACTCTTAACGATCGGCTGCCCTTTCTTCTTCTCCTCACCTTGCTGTTCAGCTCTTCAAGTTTTCCTCCTCAAGCTTGGGTCAGGTGTCATCTCTGTCAGCTTCCGCATTTTCCAGACCATCTTGGACTTCCCCGTGGTACCTTCAAACTGCCTGTTAGTTCTCTGTTTTCCCACTAGGTCCGTGAGAAGAGCATGTATCCAACCCAGTATATGGCATATCTAAGGTGCATAGTAATAGTTGTTGAATGAATGAAATAATTTCTAGAAGAGTCATAGTCCCTTTTTACATCCACTAATCTTTTGTTCCAAAAATATTTGTTCTTGGGGCTCATTTCAGTCCTACTCTGCAAGTCCTGTGGGAATACTTGCTAAGAAAAATAGAAGCGTGAAGAGGATGGGAAAGTCAGAGGAGGGAAGGTGATGAAGTTTGACAGAAAGGGAAGAGAAAGAGCAAATAAACTTCACCGAGCTGACTGGGCCCGTTCCAAGGCTGTTTTCCTGGACAAGGAGCCAGACCAGAGGCGCTACTCAGTTACGCTAGGTGGGATGTCTTACGCTGGGGAAAAGTGTCAAAGTAAAATGCCAAAGACCCCAGAAGACCTGTTCTTCAAGATTCATTTTAAGTTCAAAATCATTCTGCCTTGGATCACACATTCTATAGTAGATTTTTCCATCTTTATCCGGACTTGGCTTTTCTTTTCCTCTCGTACAGGTGGTGCTTTCTCTGCTCCAAGTGTGTAATCTACTCTCTTCGATAGCAATGGTACTCATTAGAGGCAGTCCTGTGCTTAGGGACGTTTTGGAAATCTGTGTGTGTGTGTGGGGGGGGGGGTGTTTTATGGTTGTCCCATGATTAAAAGGCTCTCCTGGCATTTAGTGAGTGGAGAATCAGGAGGCTGGATGTCTAATATTCAGGTTAGTCTGGAGTCACAAACCACTGTTTCTTGTACTGCTGACTTTTAGAAGATCTGCTGGACATTCATATAGGTCAAGAATGTATTTATAATTTTCTGAAGGAAGAACCAAATGATTGTTTTAACATATAAACAAATGATATTTTATGCAGTTTTAATAGCCATTGAATTTGCCAGAATACAACTATTGTATGCATAGAGAGAGGTCTTCCATTGTTTTATTTGGAACTTTTCCAAGAGTTATTCATCATTATTGGAACATCTCATCACTGTTGACAATGCCGCTTGAGGTACTTTAGTCCAAAATGCAGCACACCTGTGTCAGTCTGCAGTTTTGACTGTTGAGATCATTATTTCTTCTAATGTGAGTTTTTGTATATTGAATTATGTATGATTTTTTTACTGAAATTTGCTTTGTTTTCATTTCTCTTTTATAGAACAACCAGGGAGTTTTATGGGGGTTTTTGTTTGTTTAGTTTATATCTGTAGGAAGATTATACCTTCTGTAAATTTATTTTAGGGTTGTATTCAGTGTGATAGGGTTAAAAACCATTAATCTATGGAGGAGAGCGTAATGATTTAAAGGCAAGGACTATGGAGTTGGTCTTGGGTTTGAATTCCATCTCCACCTGCTTGCTGGGATCTTTGAAAAGCTATTCCTATTCTCTTTGATATAGTTTCCTCATCTATAAAACAGTTAACTTGTAGGGTGGTTGTGGTAATTATCTAAGTTTATACAGCTGAAGGTGCTTAGATCTGGACATGGTACAGAGAAAGTATTTGGTAAATGTTAGGTATAATTATTATAACCCTGGATGATTGAATGGCTTTTGAAAAAGAACAGCTTTATTGAGACATAATTGAGAAACCATGAATTCACACGTTGAAAGTGTAGTTCAGTAGTTTTTAGTATATTCACAGAGTAGTACTGTCTTCAACACTGTCTAATTTTAGACTATTTTCATTACTTCAAAGAGAAACCTGGTGCTCGTTAGCAGTCATTCCTCATTTCCCCCTCCCCCCAGCCTCTGGCAACCACCCATCCACTTTTTATTTCTATAGATGTACCTATTCTGGAAATTTCATGTAAATTACATTATACCATAGTGGCCTTTCACTTGACAGCCTTCCTCACTGGCATAATATTTTCAAAGATCATTCCTGATGTGGCATGTATCATAACTTCATTGTTTTTTACTGATGAATAATTTCTGTTCTATGCAGGCCTTGATCATTTAAAAACTTATTTGCTATCTATCTTTTAAATCATGTCTGAAGGCATCTGTTTTAATTTTTGGTTCCCTTCTGTTATGTATTATTAGACTATGAAACTTTCCAAAGCATTTTCATCTTTGAATATGAAATATAACTTGTCAAACTCTGTTAATATTCCAAAGTTTGAAGTATACAGTTATTCATTTAAAAATGCTTCGAGACACACATGAGTTGGAGAGAGTTTACAGTCATTACAGGGAACTGTTATAATAGTAATAAATACTTAGAGATTAAGGTTTGTAAATTTATTTGGATAATAAATGAATATAAGATTTGTGTTTGAGACTTTTTCTGGAATGGGGACAAATGTGAAGATTAATTGGTGGAGAAAAGATGAGACTGCAAGGTATGATAGTGAGGTGGCCTTGATTAATTGAGTAATCCATCTTAGTCCTTCTTTTTATGGAAGAAGACAGCCTGTAGATGTCCCCTGACACTGTTGTGCTAATAGTTAAAGCTTAGCTTTGCTTAAAACAGTTATCACTTTTGTAAATTAGCAGCAGCTCCAATTAAAGGGTGCAAGAGGGACAAAGACAAGCTTGAGATGGTTTGTCAGGGGAAGGGCGGAGGAGGCTCAGACAGACAGGGGAGTGTCACAGAAGACAGGCATGGCTGCCAAGCAATGGAGAAAGAAGAAAGGAAGTCTGTGTTTCCCAGAAAGATCATCAGTTATGGATAATAGAGCCAAGGAATAGATTTGTTTGGCTGAGGCAGTGCTAAAATAAAGGTTTTTTTTAATTTACTTGATAAGTTTGAGATGGAGCTTAAAAAAAAATTTCTGACAGATAATTAATTTTGATGATACATTGCAACATATGTTACTAATTATTATATTGCTTAACTTAGGAAGAAAAATCATCAGTTATTTAAATATATTTATAGTCAGAATATTTCTGAGATTGATGTTATTAAATTCTTATTTCCACAGGAAACGGCATAATATAAATATATTTTTGATGCCTTTTAGCATCTAACTAGTACATTGACCAGTTGGAAATTGGACATGTAACACAGCCTAAGAAACAAGAATTTAATCATTATAATTCAGTAGTTTATGAAGACTATTGGGTATAAAATATCATGTTTCACTAACAGGAAAATGAATGAGTAACATTTGTTTACTTCATTGGGAAGTTCAAGTGAATTAGGTTTTCCAGTGTTTGATTCCACAAGGCAGATGACATCTTGGACTTCCAGCAAAAGTCTAGCTGAAAGGACTTAACATGGAAGGAACTCTTACTCAACATGCTTGCCAAGACAGGTGAATAAGCATCAGCTATTATTTTTCTGGTGAGAGCATTGCTGTATACAAATGCTCTAGATGCAGACGGATAAATGAATGGAAGTGTTAGTAGAATTTTAGAGCTCAAAAATACAGCCTAAGAGGTAAGAGTGCAAAAAGTGAGTGTTAGTCGCTCAGTCATGTCCGACTCTTGGCAACCCCATGGACTGTAGACCTCCTCTGTCCATGGAATTCTCCAGGCAAGAATACTGGAATGGGTTGCCATTCCCTTCTCTAGGGATTGAATCCTAAACCACGGATGGAACCCTGGTCTCCCGTATTATAGGCAGATTCTTTATTGCATGAGCCACCAGGGAAGCTACCAATACTGCATTATTTAAGCAAACCAGGGCACGTTTCAGTGTGAGAGGAGATGCTGTATGAGCTCCAGGACAGCAGGTGCAGACTGGGTCTGTTCTGGAATGTATGGTCATTTACTAAAAGTTCAACCCTTCTCATGGTACATGTTAGGAAATGAAGCCACAGAGATTTGCAATTTAGTGAAGTCACAGTCCATCAGGGACCAGAGTAGGGCTACAACCCAGCTCTCCGTAATGTGGTGTGTATCTGTTTTCCCACTCCCATGACTTCTTTTCTAGTTACCTTTTACATGTTGCAACAATCACCTTGTAATAGAGGCTACATTTTGATCTTTGCAAATATAGAAGAAAGTAGAGCAAAGGTATATTCTTATCCTCAGTTTTTTAGAAGTTGATCTTTCTGCCTTCCGCCTGCATATAATGGAGAGATACTTGGGAGAGAATGAAGCAAAGGACTTAAGAAATATGGTGATTAGGGAGCTCTTCACTAGCTCAATGTTACTGTTGCAAAGATTGTGTTACTTCTACTACTTTATTTTTTAGTTTTTATTGGCGTAGAGTTGCTTTACAACATTGTGTTAGTTTCTACTGTACAACAAAATGAATCAGCCATATATATACATCTATCCCCTCGCTTTTGAACTTCCTTTCCATTCAAGCCACCACAGTGCATTAAGTTCCCTATGCTGCATTCAGCTCAGTGCAGTCACTCAGTTGTGTCTGACTCTTTGCTACCCCATGGACTGCAGCATGCCAGGCCTCCCTGTCCATTGCCAACTCCCGGAGTTTACTCAAACTCATGTCCATTGAGTCAGTGATGCCATCCAACCGTCTCATTCTCTGTTGTCCCCTTCTCCTCCTTCCCTCAGTCTTTCCTGTGCTATATTGGTGGGGGTATAAATTGATACCACCACTATAGAAAAACTATGGAGATTCCTTAGGGAAACTAAAATTAGAACTACCACATGGCCCACTAGCAATGGTCCAGTAGCAATCCCACTACTGGGCATATATATACCCAGAGAAAACCATAGTTCAAAAATGCATGCCCTCCAATGATCATAGCAGCACTATTTACAATAGCCAGAACATGGAAGCAACCTAAATGTCCATCAGCAGAGGAGTGGATAAAGAAGGTGTGGTACATATATACAATGGAATATTACTCATCCATGAAAAGGGATGCAATTGGGTCATTTGTAGAGATGTGGATGGACCTAGAGACTGTCATACAGAATGAAGTAGGTCAGAAAGAGAAAAACAAATGTCATCTATTAGCACATACATGTGGAAGCTAGAAAAATGGTATAGATGATCTTATTTGCAAAGTAGAAATAGACAAATGTAGAGAACAAATATATGGATACCAAGGAGGAAAGAGGTGGGGTAGGAGAAATTGGGAGGTTGGAATTTACACACATACACTATAGATACCATGTATAAAATGTGTATAGAATAGATATCTAATGAGAACATTCTGTAGCACAGAGGACTCTGCTTAATGCACTATTACTTCACCCTTATTGTTTTCTGAAGCTTGATTTCAGAGTGTGAGTTTCTTTTATTGTTCTTTTCTTCTTTCTTTCCTAAAATCGGCAACCTGATAACTCTGCATAGGTTATGATGCAGTGTTTTTCAACCTGATGGATGTGTCTTTGTGTTTACTCGGCTTTGTTTTATGTAGCTACTGTTTAGGCAGTCTTGCCCAGGCACTGCTTACTTTTGTATTTCTTTCTTTGTAACCTGTTCTACCACAGGAACCCTGGTAGGGATCAGATTTCCTGGAGACCGTGTAGCACATAGTAGTGTCAGTTGCTCAGTCATGTCTGACTCTTTGCGACCCCACAGACTGTAGCCCACCAAGCTCCTCTGTCTATGGGATTCTCTGGGCAAGAATACTGGAGTGGATTGCCATTCTCTTCTTGAGAGAATCTTTCCAACCCAGGGATCGAACCCAGGTCTCCTGCATTGCAGGCGGATTCTTTACTGTCCAAGCTACAGGGAAGAGAGCATACTGTGAAGAGGCCTTCACTTAATGCCTCCAGTGCACCCAGCATTGAATTCCGGGGTCTACCATAGGGGATCACTGGGGGACACAGCCAAGCCTGAGGGCTATAATTTTTTGAGGACCTTTTTGAGCCTCCAAACACAGTGAGTTCTGAATCTACACATTAGTTTCTGAAAGCCCTTTAGCCTGTGGCTATGGTTGTGGGTATCACTGCCCCAGATGCCAGGACATCTGTAGTTCTTGGCAGATGGGAAAACATGTGGCAAACATTTGATTTTACTCGTCAGAACTTCATGAAAAAAGATCTGACTGAATAGCATTCATGTTTTTTTTAATAACAAAATTTGTTCATTAAAATGAACTTTGTATAAATTCTTCAGCTTACAATGATTCTTTTGAGCATTTGAAATAACTGAAGTTATTTTGAATTTGTAATATTAAATTTTAAAAATTTGAAATTTTATCCAGAAAGTACAACTGAGCACAGAGAACTGAAAAATGAGGTCATAGGAGCTCCTGTTAATTGAGTTCTCACCACATGGCAAACACAGTATTATGTGATTTATAGGTCTTAAAAAATTAATCCTTAAGACAACATAATAACATACTCATTATTATGATCATCCTCTAGATGAGTAAGCTGAGGCTCACAATGTTTGAGTTTATTGCCCAAGATCACACAGCTGGTGGTGTTGGAATCTGGGGTTAACCGGGCTTCTGTTTAAACCAAAGCATATGTCTTGTTTCTTCACCTAAACAGTAGCAAAAGCAGCATAGTTCAAATAACGTCTACAGAGTTCATGTCAGCTAGAGTTTGGACTTTTCCTATCAAAAGTAGTTTTTACAGTTACTAAGGAGAATCATATCATCATTAAAAATCAATTCCTTGGGGCTTCCCGTGGCTCGGGGGTAAAGAATCCGCCTGCCAGTGCAGAAGACGTGGGTTCAATCCCTGATCCCGGAGGATCCCACGTTGCTCTTTAGCCGCAGAGCAACTAAGCCCCATGTGCCAGAACTATTGAGCCTGCACTTTAGAGCCCGGGAATCACAACTTTGTGCTGCAGCTACTGAAGCCTGCACAGCCTGGAGCCTGTGCTCCGCACCGAGAGAAGTCCCCACAATGAGAAGCCTGCAATACCGCTACTAGAGTAGCCCCAGCTCGCCGCAGCTAGAGAAAAGGGCCTGGTGGCAGCGAAGATGGCACACAGACAAAAATTAAATAAATTTTAAAAATGATTAAAAAGCATGAATCCCTGTCCTGCTCCCTTTGAGGAACACACACACACACTCAGCACAGGCAGAAGCAACTTGAGGCCGTCCCAGCAATCTGAAGGATCTGCACTCGGGGCTTTCTTTCGGAGGTCAGAGTTGAAACCAAAGCTTTCTCTGTCAATGGTGTCTTAACATATCTGGCAAATTTTCTTCAAGTTAGCAGCCATGCTGGGCTTTTTATACCCCTCAGTTTCAACTATTCAGGCACTTGAGGCAGTTGCTGTTCAGTTGCTCAGTCGTGGCCACCTCTTTGTGACCCCATGGATTGCAGCATGCCGGGCTTCCCTGTCCTTCCGCATATCCCTGAGTTTGCTCAAATTCACGTCCATGGAGTCGGTGATGCCATCCAACCATCTCATCCTCTGTCGTCCCCTTCTCCTCCTGCCTTCAGTTTTTTCCAGCACCAGGGTCATTTCCAATGAGTCAGTTCTTCTTACGTAACGAACAGATCTGATGACAGTGTATATATATCCTATTCATACACGATAGCAGTAGATGAATATATGCATAGAGAAGAACTTTAATGATCATTTTTTGAAAACTTTTGTTTCTGTGTCTTTTCTACTGAAAGGAGAATGAATGTGGATACTTGAGATATAATATGTAGTCTGTATAATAATCATTCTCCCTCTGTGGTAGACATTGCTAGTGAGCACTGACTCCTTCCTCTCCCTTCCTGGGCATGCAGGAACCCCACTCTACCATCCATGCAGCTGAGTGGGGTCATGTTTCTAGTTCCTGACAGTGAAATATGAGCAGGAAAGAAATAGGTACCATTGGCTTTCCCTGTTTATATAGCTTGACACCTTGTTGCCCTCTGGGTAAGGACCAAAGTCTGAGTATGGTTTAAAAGGCTTCCAACTCCCTGATTGCTTTAACGTCTCCATCCCTTCTCTATTTCATGCTTTGCTCTCTGTCTCAGCCATTCTGAAGCTCCTGGAAAGCACCTAGCTCTTTCCTGCCACTGGTTCCTCCTTCAAACGACAGTCATTTCCTCCAGGCAGTCCTCTCTGACCTTCAAAGCATGGTTCAGGTGCCATACCCATATCCTGCTCCAGCTTCTGCATATTCCTAATCATAGCACTTAGCACATTTGATAGAAAGTTCCTTCTTGCTTGTCTGTTTCCCCACAGTTTGAGGACAAAGATTGATGTGTCTTCATTCATTCATTCATTTAATACATATTTCTAATGCTAAATACCCTCCCCTTAAAAACATTTCTCCTATTCTTTCTTACAACTCTCCATTTCCCTCCTTTTTTTGAAAAATTACTGCAAGACATCTTTGAATCCTTCCCCTCTCCTTTTCCCCTCTCATATCCAACAGCAGCCTTGTTGGCTGTACCTCCTAGATGATGACGCATCCATTGATTTCATTCCTTCTCCACTGCCACCACCACCTTAGTCTAATTTCTTGTCTAGATTATAAAAATACCATTCAAATCGGATTCCTTACTTCAACTCTTACTCCTTATTTGTGAAGTCAGGTATATATTCCCTGCTTAAAACTGGCCAGTAGTTTCCTATTTTATTTAGAATTCAATGCCAGCTCCTTGTCACGGCCTGTGGTCCTCTGTGAATTGGCCACTACCTCCTCCCCCGACCTCACCTCACTACGCTCAATGCTTTCAGGCACGCTGGCTGTGCTGTCCCTTGAGCTGGTATGGTCCAGGTGTGTTTCTGTGTCCATTGTGCTGCATGAATATCCCATTGTGACACGACAGAGTGTTTTGGGGCAGAGATAACGGAGCAAATACAGTGACATGCCGTCTCTACCACTTCTTTTACTTCTTTTGCTGTGTCCGTAAACTGCTGCTATGGTAATTAGTCTTGCAGTCATAAATTATTTTGTTAGCTAAAGAGAAGTAGCTAAACCACTGCATAATGGCTTATAGGATAAAGTAGGTCATTGCAGTAGGCAGGAAAAATTTCTGTTCTCCTGGAGTGGACACTTGTTTATCTGGCAGAGAGCAGAGGGGAAAGTAGGTGGACAGAGACAAGATGAAACTGAAGCTACTTACCGACTAAAGGCACACCTCGTGTTATTGTGCTTCACTTTGTTACACTTCACACACTGCAGTTTTTTAAAACGAATTGAAGGCTTATGCAGGCTTGCGTTGAGCACACCTGTTAACACCATTTTTCAGCAGCATTTGTTCGCTTCATGTCTCCGGGTCTTTTTTTGGTAAAATTCTTGTAATATTTCCAGGTTTGTTACGGTGTCTTGCAGTCAGTGATCTTTCGTGTTACCATGACTTGCTGAAGTCTCAGATAATGGTTAGCATTTTTGGAAATAAAGTATTATTTAATTAAAATTTTCTTTTTAGACATAATGCAATTGTGCACTTAATAGACTACAACATAATACAAATGTAACTTTTATATGCAGTAGGAAACCAAAAAATTCATATGACTCACTTTATTGTGGTATTTGCTTTATTGTGATGTCTGGAACTAAACCTATAATATCTCCAAGGCATGTCTATATTTCATTCTTCAAGGCTCTTCCTATATTTTCAACAACCTAGCTGGCACTAAAAATCTAGTAATAACTAGGAAGAAACTAGATTGAGCCCTCTCAATAGAAGAAAATATATTAATAGGAATATGACAAAACTGAAAATTGATTCAAATGAGAAATATTTTACCATGAAGCAGGTGAAAAATTAGGGTAGAGACTTTATAAAATTAAATAGTGGCTACCAAAATAAATGCTCAAAGTAGAAATAATAGAATGTAAGAAAAATATTAAGCTGGCAGCACTCCTTAAAGAAGCATAAGAAATTAAGTCACACCAGAAATGAAAAATATAGATGGATTAGCAAAAAGGAAATTGAAGATTAGATGCTGCTGAAAATGCAACTGGGGACATGCAAAAATTGAGCAAACAAATTTTGAGGAATGAGGAAATTGAACAAACAAATTTTAAAAAATAGAGTTAAAAAAAAGGAATAGAGAGAACTTGCCAGGTCAAAGAAAATACACATACGTTGATATTTTGCAAGAAAAGAATAGGAAAAAATGGAACAAAAATATATAGTTAATCCTTTGAACAACACAAGTTTGAACTTCACAGGCCCATTTATATGCAGATTTTTTCCCACAGGTATGACCCAATCTGCAGTTGGTTGAATCCGCAGTTGCAAAACTGCTGATGTGGAGGGCTGGCATAAAGTTACATGCAATTCTTCACTGTGCAGAGGGTCAGCACCTTTCCACCTTAGGTTGTTCAAGGGTCAACTGTATTAAAATATATGAGGCTAGAATTTCCTGTAGCACTGTGAATTAGATACTGTAAATATTTCTTCTACTGTAGACAACTGAAAATACTAGATAAAGCATATCTTTTCAAATGCATCACTGAGCTGACAAGAAAACAAATCCATGCAAACCAAAACCGAAGTGGAAGTAGGAATGCTGGGAAGTGAAGGTTTGCCCTAAGGATATCTGCTACACCGTGAAAGTGAAAAATTGGACATCGCTCAGTTGTGTCCGACCCTTTGTGAACCCATGGACTATAGCCCACCAGGCTTCTCTGTCCATGGAATTCTCCAGGCCAGAATACTGGAGTGGGTAGCTGTTCCCTTCTCCAGGGGATCTTCCCAACCCAGGGATCAAACCCAGGTCTCCCACATTGCAGGCAGATTCTTTACTGTCTGAGCCAGCAGGGAAGCCCAAGAATGCAAGAGTGGGCAGCCTATCGCTTCTCCAGCAGATCTTCCTGACCCAGGAATTGAGCAAGGGTCTCCTGCATTGCAGGTGGATTCTTATCAGCTGAGCTACCAGGGAAGCCCTGCTATACCATAAGTGACCCTAAACTTCTGGTTATTTGATTTTCAATATTTTATTTCGACATTGTTTAAAACTACAAAAAAGATGCAAGAGTAGCACAGAGAACTCCTATTTAGCAATCTCTCAGAATCCCCCATTCAAATTTTGCTAATTGTCCCAGTGAAGTTTTTGAATAGTAAGGGATCTAATGCTGGATTACATTGCACCTATTGTCTTGCCTTTCAACCTGGAACATTACCTCAGTCCTTGATTTTCAAGCCATTGATGGTTTGCGAATGCTAGGCCAATCATTTTGCCAAATTCCCCTCAATTTGAGTCATTCTAGTGTTTCTTACCATCAGTCCTAGATTACACATTTTCCCCCCAAATATCACTGAATCGTATTGGGGGGCACATGATGACCATTCATCCCATTATTAATTGTGTTAAATCTAACCTCTTTATTTATTAAGATTATGCCTGCCAGATGTCTCCACTCTGAAGTTACCCAGAAACAGTCCTCCCTTTTCAATAATTACTTTGTGGGGAGGTACCTAGAATCTATACAAAATCATGATTCTTAACTAACTTTCTGAAACCAGGATCTAAATAGGACTTGTGGATGATGCTAATGAAGTGTCACTCTTCCCAAGCTCTATCAGTGGAAAGATTAAGAAATATACATATATATATATCCCACAAATACATATTCATAGAAAACACACATTTGCATTTAACGCTATATGTTTACAGCCACGAGTTTACATGGTTGTCTCTAGTTCCAATCCAACCACATAAGGCTTATTCTAGCTTTTCCCTATTTGCTCTTTGTACTTCTTCTGATGAGAAAGTTAGTTCCCACTGTCTCCATCTCCCTATATATATATCCAGTGTTCTCCTCCTGCTGATGTTAATCCTCTCCTGTAGAAGAGTGCTTCTGTAAGACACCGTATCATTTAGAACTATCTCATGGCTTTTTGATGAAGAAAAGAAGGAAGTCAGTTTTTTAAATGAAGAAGATGAAAGCAAAGGAAGGAAATTGAACCCCAACTTTCAAAGTTCATAAACCTTGATGTATGGGAAATAAAATCTAGGACCTTCTCAATGTGAAAACTCTGACAGAAGAAGCTGCTAAAGCTGGAAACTCAAAGACCCACACTTTAACGTGATGGAAAAGGAATGATAGCCCTGCCCCACAGAAGAGGACATGACTTTGGCATTAGTTGAAAGAAGAGCATTTCTCCCATGATGATTTGTACTGCAAGTTAATCCATACACAGTTTTGCTACCCAAATTCATCTAATTCGCTTGTTTCAAAATTAAGTCATGGATAAACCACTTTAAATTTAGTGATAAATCTGTAAGAAAAGAGCATAATTGAACTTTTTGAGACCACATATTTAAAAAAAACATAGAAAATACATAAAGCAGGATAAGATACACATGATAGTAAAAATACATCTAACACACACCTCATTAGAATCTCAGAAGAAGTAATAGGGACTAGAAAAGAAACACTATTTTAAGGGGTAAATGATAAGACTTTTCCAGAATTTTGGAAAGACCCCTCAGTTGAAGAGAGACAAAGATAAGACACAAAATTAAATAAGAAGAAATTCTAACTTATATGAGACAGTGAACTGTAGAATGCCAAAAAGCAAAAGTAAGATGTTGAAAGCAAGCAGAGAAAGAAAAATGATTAGTACAAAGAAATGGCAATTTGATGGATGACTATTTAATAGCAACAGCCAAAAGACAAGTAAACACCTTCCAAGTGCTGAAGAAAATAACTGTCAACCTAAAACTATACATCTGGTGGAAAGATCTTTTAAGAATATTGATAATATGAACTCATTTTCAGACAACAGTAACTGAGAACATTTATCACCAATATATCCACACTACAAGACATTCTAAAGAATATTCTTTAAGAAGAGAAGAAACATCTTACGATAGGGAAGTTACCAGAAGTGAAAATAAATGGTGAACCAAGATATGATAATTGTGTCAGAAAGCTCTAAACATTTGTTTTGATATAATATCTGTAAGAGTATAATTTAAGTTTTTAAAACTGAATAGACAGAGGAAAATGTAAAACTGAGAGGTTAAGAGAAAAGGGTAATGAGATATAGTCTAACATATATCATATAATCTGAGTGAAATACAGTCTAACATACATCATGCAATGTGTAATCATGGAATTAATAATACAAGATAGAACTGAGACACTAGAATATAATTGTATATGCGTTAGTAGGGGATATCTGGAGAAGGAAATGACAACCCACTCCAGTGTTCTTGCCTGGAGAATCCCAGGGACGGCAGAGCCTGGTGGGCTGCCGTCTATGGGGTTGCACAGAGTCAGACACAACTGAAGCGACTTAGCAGCAGTAGTAGGGGATATCAGAATTACTGTGCCCTAAGACTCTTATAGTTGAAGAGGAGGAGAGTAAAGATTTGATGTGGATTTAGAATTGGTCTGGATTTAGTCATACATGGAACTTATTAAAAGAATAAGCATAAAAGTATATGATATAAATTAATAGAAGGGAATAATGAATTGAGAGAAAAAACTTCTTCCAATTGATCAAATAAGGACAGACAGGAGGAAAGAAAAAGAAACAGGAAAACCAGGACAATGAAAAAGTACAAATAAGATGGTAGAAATGGATCAAAATTTATCAGTAATCAAAATAAATACAAATAAAGTATACTTTCTCCAGATAAAATACAGTAATTGTAAGACTAGATTTTAAAAATCCAACTGTGTGATATTTATAGGTGAATTTGGCTAAAACAAGATACTAAACATTTAAAAGAAAAAGAAAAGGGAAAATATGCTTATATACCAACCAGAAGAAAGTGAAATTCCAAAGTGTCTGAATTATTAGGAAAAATAGACTTCAATGTAAAAAAAAATAGACTTTAGAGGTGATTTAAAGAAACATTTTATGGATTCTCCCTGTAATGAAATAATGTTTGATTCACTTGGGAGAAATAATAATTATGACTGGAAAATATGGCTACAGAATATTATAAAACAAAAATGTAAGTGAAAAGAGAAATGGGGAAATCCATCATCATCTAGGAAGGATTTATCATGCCTTTTCAGTACCTGATATATGAAATAGTCAAAAAAATTAGTTAAGTACATAATAAATTTGATCACTAATCTTGAAACTAGACTTGATGACAAAAATAGAGCACTGTATTGAATAATCAGAGAATATGTCTAGTGTCAACCTAGGAGCAAAACACTTAGGTGCTAGCCTGAAAAGATATTCCTATGAGTTACTGATGAGAAAGGGTTAAAATCTTTAAATTCTTAGGGATAAAAATCCAAAACCCTAGACAGAAGCTTATTCCTCGGTCTTTACCTTTGTGTTTTTCTACTTCCCTCCTAAACTTCAAATGTTTATACATAATGAAGTTGGCTGTATTTGAATTAAAAACCTGCTGAGAATGAGTTTCTGTTTTCCTCCATCTGTGTCTAATTGGATTTCCTTCTTTCATGGGCTGGTCAAATCAAGGAAAGCTTGTCTACAAGCCAAGCCGATTGTAAATTCCCATCCAGATTTGTGATCAGTCAGGCTTTAACAAGAGTGTTTATCATTTTATGTGGGACAGGCCAAATGTTCAAGCATAAAGGTGATCTTGAGCATGTTCACAGAATATTTAGTTTCCACTAATATGCTACTAACCTACTATATGTATTTCTTTTAACTTTTCTTTCCTGGCCTGTCCTCTTTTCGTGTAGCATCTTGTGAATGAGTGGCCACGTGGCCATTCTATATACCTTTTTTAGTAAAAAATATAGCTTGTTTATGTTGAAATACATATTGCATTGGTATCTGGTTCATGAAAAGAGGGGTGTGTGTGTGTGTGTGTGTGTGTGTGTGTGTGTGTGTGTGTATCTCTTCCTATTCAGAAAAATAATGGATGGTCACATAACATATGCAGTAATTTCATCTTTCATGTCAAATCTCAAAAAATAAAGCAACTTCCATTAGTCTGGGGAAAATGATGTTCTAATCTAAACAGATACTCTGCCTACTAAAATATAGGGTTACAACTATAGTTCATATAATTGGCTGAAAAATAAGTCTTAGAGAAGAATCTTGTATAAGAAAGAAATGCAATATGGATGATGGTTAAAGCTTCTGATTTCTTTTTTGCTGTGGAGCTTCAAAATCCCTTATCTGTTCTTTGCCTGATCAAGTTCTTGTTTTTAAACTTGATGCTTACAATCCAGCTCCATTTCCTGTCTTTTTTAAAATCTAAAACAGATGGTCTATCTTTTAAATTATTTTTTTCAGTCTTATTAAAGTATAATTGGCCAATATAAATTATATGTATTTAAGGTATTCAACTTGATGCTTTGATGTACATATACATTGTGAAATGATTACCATCACCAAGCTCATTAATGTAGTCATCCTCTCACATATTTATTTCCTTCTTTCCTTTCTTTCTGTTTTTTTTTTTTCCTGTGTGTGTGTGACAGTAACTCTCAAACTTACTCTCTTAGCAAATTTTAAGTATATAGTTTAGTTTTGTTAAATAAGTTCCCTGTGCAGTACGTTAGCTTTCCAGTACTAATTTATCTTGCATAACTGAAAATTTGTACTCTTTGACCAATGCCTGATTTGCCCTTCCAGCCCCTGGAAATCATATCCTGCTCTTTGCTTCTATGAGTCTGACTTTTTTAGATTCTACATTTAAGCAGATCATGCAGTATTGGTCTCTCTGCGTCTAGCTTATTTCACTCAGTCTTCTAGGTTCATCCACACTGTTGCAAATGACAGGATTTCCTTCTCTCAGTCTATTCTAAAGGAGATCAGTCCTGGGTGTTCTTTGGAAGGAATGACGCTGAAGCTGAAACTCCAGGACTTTGGCCACCTCATGCGAAGAGTTGACTCAATGGAAAAGACTCTGATGCTGGGAGCGATTGGGGGCAGGAGGAGAAGGGGATGACAGAGGATGAGATGGCTGGACGGCATCACTGACTTGATGGACATGTGTATGACTGAACTCCAGGAGTTGGTGGACAGGGAGGCCTGGCATGCTGTGATTCATGGGGTTGCAAAGAGTTGGACACGACTGAGCAACTGAACTGAACTGAAAGGCTGACTAATATTCCATTGTGTTTATTTATATACTATATTTTTTCATATATTTGTCTGGAATGTGGATTTCAACTTTTCCTTGGACAGCTGAATACAAGACAGTTGAATATAAGCTACCCTTTCCATTATGATCATTGCCGGGTGTGCAGGAATCTCAAAGCTGGTTCAAAATAAGAAATCCTTCCAATAAATTGACTTTCTGGGAACTAAATCCCCACTATCAAGTTGCAAGCTTGTAGCATGTGTTTGCTTCACAGGTGCTTACTGCTTCAAAAAAAATCTATGCCATGGAAAAATTCAGGGTATATTTATTTTGAGTTTGTGAATCTGGTTAAAAGACTTGATGTTAAAGTCACCCTACAATGACTACTTTGGTAATAACCACAGTGCTTGTATACAGAGAAGAGTTTCCAAAACTTGGATGTGTCTGCTTACCCCCTGAGGATCTTGCTAAATGCAGAATATGATTCAGTTATGTTTGCAGTGGGCCTGAGATTCTGCCTTTTTAATGAGTTCCCAGGTAATGCTGATGTTGCTAGGATCACACTTTGGGTAGCAAGGGTGTAAAGCTTTGCACATTTACACAGAGTTCTCCCATAGCTGCTTGGGGTAGGTATTAATCCCTTGTGCAGAAGAGAAAATAGAGTTTAATAGAACTCATCTGATATTGTCATGTATCTATAAGTCTTCTGATTAAGCTTTTTTTCCTGCTTCTATTCTTCAACTTCATTCCTCCAAATAATCTTATCTCCTGAATTATTTTAATATATTTTATTTTCACGTAATAGCAATTCCTGCTCTTCCCTTAGGGATTTTGTATCTTCTTCATAAGTTCTTTCAAAAATAGTCATATTCAAGTAAATCATAACACTTGTTAGTACTAGATTTTAAAAATCTTAGCTTTTAATTTGTCCTGCCCCTTAGACATGGCAGCCCCACTGTATTCTGTATAGCTGACCACAGCACAGACCTGTGTAACAGAGCATGTTCTGCACATATAAGGGCAGGGAGCTAATCTATTAAATAGGACATTCTGCTAAATGTGATTTTGAGATCTCTCATTTTTGTAGAAGAAATTGTCTCAGAAGTTAAGAAAATTCTGGCCTACTAGTAAGAAGTAAGAAGTACTATTAAGAAGTAAGAAAATTCTGGCCTACTATTAAGAAGTACTTGTGAGCTTTTAAACACTACTGTCATTGATTGCCAATCACAGAGTCTGACCAATTGTTATGGGGATGGAATAACATTCCAAGGACATTGGACTTCCCTGGCACTGGATGTCCCTGGTGGCTCAGATAGAAAAGAATCTGCCTACAATGCAGAAGAACCCAGTTAGATCCCTGGGTCGGGAAGAGCCCCTGGAAAAGGGAATACTGGAATCTGTTCCAGTATTCTTGCCTGGAAAATTCTATGGACAGAGGAGCCTGGTGGGTTACAGTCCATGAGGTCACAAAGAGTCGGACACAACTGAGCGACTAACACTTTCACTACTTTCAACTAGGCTTGACATTACGGGTGATCAGAAGTAATCATATTCTAATGTTAGGACTGAAAGCTATTGTTTTTAGAAGAACTGATATTTAAGTACCTATATACTTAGGAATATTATATCACAATTTGGGGTAGAACCCAAACCTAGGTATTTTTTAAAAGCTTCTAGGTTATTTTAATGTGAAGTATGTTTGAAAATTGCTGCCACAACTCATTTTTCTAGTGAATTTGTTATCTTTGAGATGTATGGCTTTTATTAGTGATGTGGTCTTTTAAAAAAGGAGTTACTTTCATTCTCCCAAGATTAATAAGAATTATCACAAGAGGCTAGGGGGTTAGCTTTGGTTAAAATGATAACAGTTCTGAAAACTGAAGCAACAAGGAAAGGGCATCAGTACGATGAAGTCAGACTGTACATGTTTTAAATCAGTTTGTAAATAAGAATGTAGTGATTACTTGTCAAATAACTGTTAATCGCATTTAAGAATAATTCCAGGATGCAAAGGTAAAAACACTTTGAGGTCTCATATTAGGTAAATTGTTACAATTCATCAAATGTTAACTTTTATCTTCATTTTCCCCTATAGTTATTTTTTCCCTTATACAAGGTCATGCTGATTGTCATGTAAGCTATTTTAGCTTCATAGATCTTGGTTTCTTATCAGGTTCAATGCCATGTCCGTTAGTATAAAAACAGCAGTTACAACAAATTCACAATGTACTCTTGGATAAAAATGGAGTATGACTAGAATTCATTGCTCTAATTTATCTGTATTGTGTTGCAGAAAAATTACAAAGCTATTTTCTACAGTGCAATGAACTATGTCCACATTTCCATATGGAAAGCAAATTCTAATTTAAAAGCCTGTCTACCACTTCTTTCTAGAGAGACATTGAGATCTGAGTCAATCTTTTCACAATTTATTTAGAGATTTTTTCCCAAGTTGAAGGCAAAATCAAAATGTTGAGGTGAGACCTTAGGTAGTCAATTGCTTAGCTTCTAATATTCTAGGTAGTTAAAATCATCATTTTGCATGTTTGTGTTCATGTAACATACTCTCCTGAGGTTAGCTAGTTAATAGTCAATAGGCAGTAAATATTTCTGCCTTATCCATCTCTTGCCCTTAACAAAGACCCTCTATTTGGAAAAGATTCTTAAATTTTGTGTGCTTTCAAAGATTGAGGCGGGGCGTGGGGAATGGACTTCTTCCAAATGATTACGGTGATAGTGATGTGACTGAAATGCAGGCCTACACTGACATTGCTTCATAACTAATGGGTGCTGAACTGTTAACAAATGTGATAGGTCTTCATGGTGAACCGTGAGATACTAAGATCCCTGAAAAGTTTGTGACAGATTGATAGGTGTTTTTCTTTACTTCTTGCCAGTGTTTCTTACTTTCTCTTATAGAACTTCTCTCCTGTTCTGTGCTGGGCTCAGTTGTGTCTGACTCTCTGCGGCCCCAGGGACTATAGCCCACCAGGCTCCTCTGTCCATGGAATTTTCCAGGCAAGAACACTGCAGTGGGTTGCCATTTCTTCCTCTAGGGGATCTTCCCAACCCAGGGAATCAAACCTTCATCTCTTGCAACTCCTACGCTACCACACAGATTCTTTACCAATGCACGACCTTGATGGTTTAACTAAGCTGAATTTCTTTCAGTTCTTGCAATGACGTTACAGCCCTTTGGGCCTCTAATATTTTGCACACTTTTCCACCTTTGCTTGGATGAGCCATTCTCAAACTGTTTGCTCACAGGATCCCTTAACACACTTTAAGATGCCTGAGAACTCCAGAGAGCTTTTGTTGAGACACAGGTTAAATGATCATGTCTACCACAATAGAAATGGAAACAGAAAAATTTTAATTATTAATTTTTCTGATATAATGACAGAACCCATTATATTATCACAGATAACATTTTTATGGAAGGTAAACTGTATCTTTCAAAACAAAAAATAAGTGAAAGGAGGGGCATTGTTTTATGTTTTTTCAAATCTTTAATAGAATATAGGCAGATTCTTATATTGTTCTGTATTCAGTCTTTTATAATATGCTGTTTTGATTGAATCATTTGAGCAAAATCCAGCTTCAGACAGATTTGAAGCTGGAAAGGGAAATGTATTTTTATGATCCTTTTCAGATGATTGTGAATATTCTTCCTTGCTACTAAACCACAATTCAACAACAGCTGCTTTCAGCTTATTTGTGCTGTTGTTGCAAGATTAGTTCACTATAGAAATTGTTAAGATGCCCAAACACAGGTTTGCTCCCACTTTTTGGTGAGAACAAAGAAAGCTCCACTTTTATGAACCTTTCAAATCACCTAACACAAGCCAAATCCTGTTACAGATCATTTCTAAAACCCTCCTTGTGGAGCTCTCCCCATGGTTCTTCATGGTATGTATTCTCCTTTGTTGCAATAAGTCAATCAATAATGCCAACTTTGCTTGACTACAGGGATATTCCTGGTGGTGGTCTTGGACTGGAAAGAACCAACAATTTCTTTTACGGTTCCTTATGAGTGAGGATTTGTAGTGTTTATTTCTGCAGGAGGATAAAATAGCTTGTTATTCTCGAGATTGCTATAAAGATAGAGCAGCAACAGGCCTACTTCAGGATTGGTGCTATTCTGACAGTACAATTGCTGTAAGTCTTTTGGCTTTCTATTTAGAAGACTCTAAACCCAGTAATAAACGCTACAAGTGTTGCTGAATTTTAATATTTATATCTGGACTTTGTAAATCTGAATCCTAGAGTCAGACTCCCTGCTTACTGATTGAATGATCAGGTGCAGTTCATTTATGCTGTCTTGTGTTTTAGCTTTCTCATCTGAAAAGGAGGGGTCATAATCTCACCCACTACATAAGACTGTTATTTGGATTTAAAGAGTTAATACTTGTGTTCACTCTGCATAGCACCATCGGATACATTACTTATATGTATGTGCATGTGTGTGTGTTTTTAAAACAACTCAGTTTCTTAACAACAGAATCTGAACTCTTCATATCCCCTTAGACCTAGATCTCAGTTTAATTATCACATCTCTAATATCCATTTAAAAATTTTAAGTAAAGCATCATGTCTAATAAATTAACAGAGGGTCTACATTCATGGGATCGCAAAGAATCAGACACATCTGAGCTACTAAACAACAACAACCACAACTCATAGTGGATGATACACAGTATGGACTCTGGAACTTGGCTGTTTTAGGTTCGAATCCCAGCTTTGCCACTTACTGCCTGGATAACTTTGAGTAAATTATTCCTTTGTGCTGCATGTTCTTTACCTATAAAAAATGCACTTGTAATAGTACTGCTTATAGACTGGCTGTGAGTTTTAAATAGGTTAATATTTCTAAAATACTCATGAGTGCTTGTTACATAAAATACACTGTTTATCAAAATAAATACATACAAAACTTCTTTAAAATATGAAATTAAGCATTTAAAAACTTAAAAAATTGATGACTGCAGAACTTATTTATAAATTTTATACCAAATTAATAATAATAATTTGATTTACTTATTATTTCTTTCTTTGCTTTCACAAATTCTTGTAGTTTCAAACTTGCCTAACTATATAGGGCAGAAATATCTTATACAAGCGGACATTACCTGCTCAATTTTGGTGATTGTGATGCAATCAGATTTGAGTTACTGGCCAAAAATTTGAGGGATAGGACCTAGGATATGTTTTGAGTTTATACCTTCCAGAAGGATTTTTTCCCTAAAATATTTAATGTCAGTAATCTGATCTTACTCTTAATGGTGGGACTCTGCTTGCTTTGTCATAGACTACTGAAGTTTCATAATTATAGCGTATGTGTGTGTACATGCTTAGTCACGTCCAACTCTTTGTGACCCCATGGACTGTATCCTGCCAAGCTCCTCTGTCCATGGGGTTTTCCAGGCAAGAACGCTGGACTGGGTTGCATTTCCTACTCCATCCTAATTACCGTAGCTGTGGTTTAATTTATCAACCTGGTAAATTTAGCTCTTGGGGATTCCCAGGTGGCTCAGTGGTAAAGAATCTGCCTGCCAGTGTAAGAGACATGGGTTTGATCTCTGGGTGGAGAAGATCCCCTGGAGAAGGAAATGACGACCCACTCTAGTATTCTTGCCTGGAAAATCCCATGGACAGAGAAGCCTGGCAGGCTACAGTCCCCAGGGTCACAAAGAGTTGGACGTGACTGAGCACACACAAATTTAGCTCTAACCCAATTTTCAACTTCAATCTTCCTTCTAATCTTGTCCTAAAATTTAATTGTCTGAATGGAAAGGATAGGATTTTTCAGACTTTACACAGACTTTAAGTAATTTATTCACTAGTTGGACTATACTAATCCCTCTATTATTTGATAGAATTCTTAATTCTTCTCATTTTTCTTATCTTTTTATACTGTGTAAAATTCTATGGTTATTTTATTGACAACTTCCTCAATTCCTCTGCTCTCTTTTTATTTATTCCTAGACAAAGCACAAAGGAAACCAATTATACTATTACACTGTCTGACATTGACAATCAGATTACCAGCCCTCTCTTGGCAAAGCTTTATAGCCTGGCTGCTGGCCCCCTTCAGATGGAATACCTTGGACTTTGTGCTCCCTCTCCAGAAACAGTTTATCAGAATCTGAAAGAAGTAGCTAAAACACTGCACCATCTTGCCATTTGCTTTCCAGCAGTCTTGAATTCTTTGGGCACATGATCTGGGTCTTAAAATACAACAGTTGGTTGCTTGCTCAAACAACTTTTAGATTTAAAGCAGCAAGAATCGAAACTTTCCTAGCCCTTCATGTAAGAAAATCTCACCGTTTGTTGTTCAATCTCTGTGCTAATATTCACATTTTAGCATTTGGCATTTCCAAGGACTAATTTCTTTATTAGTTAGGACTTTCAGTTGCAAGCAACAGAGGAGTACTCTAACATAAATTTGAAAGCAGAAACTAGGGTTATTGAAGAAACAGTGTGATAACCCATAGACTCAAAGGAAAGTGGAACAGCCTTGGGGAAGTAAGAGGAACAGGGGGACTTTGGAGCCCCTCTCCAGTGTTCTGACATTTTGATGACATAGCTCGAAAATATTTTCATTAATTACCTAAGTCCATCTTCCTGCAAAATTCTACTTAGACTCTAACAAGCTTTATCAAAATTCAGTGGTTCTACTTGGTCTTAAAACCCCCTTTACTTTACAGATGAGAAAACTGATCTAGAGAAGTTAAATAATTGGATTATTGTAAATAAAATAAAGTTTCTTTGACACGTAAATAAATCCCTCTGAATGGTCCTAAGAGTTAATTAACTTCTACAGCATTCCTAAGAGTAAATATGATTAAAGTGACATTTTACCAAGATGCATTTTGTAATTTCCTTTGTTGTATCACTGAATGTGACACCATGATCTTTATATTTATTGTCTTTTCCTCAGCCCTTCTCTTTTATCTTCAAAAATACCAAGATTATGTGTCAGTTGTTGCCCAAAGTCAATCAGTAACAATGGGAGCACATTTGAGACAGACTGCCTAGGCCTAGATGTGATAATATAGAAAAATGTTTTCCCGAAAGGCATCTCACTACTTTTTAATCTAGTGGCTTATTAAGATTAGATTACTCTGAAGAAATTTTTTCTTTGGAATTTCATTCACTTCTCCAATATTTATTGACCATGTACTATATAAGGCACATAATTTGGGATGTATTCATGAACAAAAACAAAAACTAAAAATATCTGAGGCTTCATGGAACTTACGTTCTCATTGGAGCTTACTTTATTGTAAAAATACAGCATATGACACATAAAATAAGTTTTAAATATGTGTTTATCGACTGTTTGCATTGTTGGTAGGGCTTCTGGTCAACAGTAGACTGTTAGCAATAGTTATACTTAGATTTTTCACTGTTCAGGGAGTTGTTGCCCTTAACCCTCATGTTGCTTAAGGGTCAACTGTATTTTGAATTACTAGGTACTTGATGTGAATAAGTACCTACCTGTATTAAGGGCAGTTGCTCATTGATGCTGTTACTACAATTTTATAAAATGCATTTTAGAGCTACATCATTTAATATTTTTAAATGGCTTGAAATATTCAGATGCCAGTTTGTTACCCCTGAAACTGAGGGAAGTTATATTCCTCATGCTGTCACTGGGTTCTTAACATTTCCTAAGTTTTACAGAGTGTAAAGAACAGACGTTTGGAGAAATAAGGAAATCAGATATTTCAAGTTTTCATGAGGTGCCATACTGTGGTCAGACCAACTCACGAATGAGAGCTTTAGCTGCAGATATATAAAAATGCTGTCTTCTTTGTGAAAAACTGAGATGAAACAGGAATCTAGGTTGTATCAGAAGCACTCCTTGCTTAAAATGATAAGCTAAGGCCAGCTCAGTGGTGGGAAGGATACTCAAGTGAGGCTCCTTCTCTAAACCCACCACACTTGTCAGAGACATTGGCCCATGTTAACATAGCAGGAAGCAGGGTTGCCCAGTGTGATGGAAGCATATGGAAGGAACATGAGCTGGCAAATTCATAAATGGCATCTGTCAGTAGCACTGCCTACAGTTTTGTTGCTAGAATAACATGTCTTTTGGAATAGCTTCAGATGGCCAAACAAGGAATGGTTGGGCATAAATGAGGAAGGGAAGTCCAGGCAGGATATGGTTTCATCCTATTAAATTTCCAGGTTTTTGGCGCAAACTCCACTGCTGTGGGGAGGAGCCCACATGGCCCATCACATCACAGCTTTCTTTTTAACTTGACAGAGCTTCTATTGTACCAGGCAGATAAAGCCCAAGAGAGCGTCATTGGGATTTAGGCTTTGGGTGGGAATGAGGTTAAATTGTGTTCCCAGCTCATGTTCTACATATCACATTCTTAAGCCAAATAAAAAAACACCCATCCCTTCAAGGTTGACATACAACTGGGTTTTACTTCACATAGTGAGATTGAATTTTTGAACAGGGAGCATGTCCCTAGGGACCATTTATGGCTGAACTTTCACTCACTTCAAGCTGAGGGAAAGTCTCAGCAGCATATGAATATTCAGTGAGAACATCAGTGTTTTGTTAGAATCCAGGTCCTGTTTGATTTTTTTGTAGGATAGGTGCTTGTTCATTAGGATTTTTCTCCTTGGAGATGATTAAATTGAATGGTTTTCTTCCTTTAATAAAATACTTTAAAAAGAGGATTTTTATTCCTTAAGCCAGGTAGATTCCAGTGATATTTACCTAACCTTCACTGACATCAGATGTTCACATTTGTTCAACTGGCTTTTAGCTATTTCGACAGCTCTAGCTATTTCCTAAAAGAAAATAATTTTCTGAGATTTTCACACAATAGAGAATCTTCCCACTTAGCATATAATATTTTCTAAAATTTTAGGTTTGGATATAAGATTTTGTGTCTGTTTTCTTCTTCTTCATATTTACCACCACTTTACTACTTTGTGAATTGTTTTTATAGACAATGCATTAGAAACTTGAAGTGTCCTTTTGGTTTTGAAATGTTTGCCATCACAAAGCATTCCACACCACTAAGGTAGAAATTAGCTCATTTTTGTGGCCTCATTTAAAAGAGTTTTCATGACAAGGGTTTTCGTTGTATTCGGCTCTCACCTGATCCTGTCTTACAGCGTAACCTTTCGGACCATCATGTCAAACACCCATCATGGCTCCATTCTCATATTCATACATTCTTAGTGTCGGGAAAGATGTTGTAGCATGAAAAAGTATAGTAGACTTTTTTTTTTTTCCCATTTAAAGTGCACAACTAAGGCGGACTACTGGTATTACTTAAGGAATTTTCACAGCGTGTTTTCTTTCTGGGAATTATGAAGTTAGTTTTGGTATCTGGACAAGTTACAAAGAATTCTGAGAATCTGAGTTCTAAAAGTAGCTATATCAGTTCAGAGGTCAGGTAGTTTGGCCAGTGAAAGGGCAGTGCTGGGGCAAGTGACCCTTCATCTTACTGTCATAGAACTGCTGTTTGCTTCTACAATCTGCAACGTAGAGAATGACTTCTCTCCAACCACCTAGCCCTATTCTGCTTCCTCACTTAACATATGATGTGGGGGCCTGATTTACTCTTTGGGGTAATGATTTACTGAAGATGGTGAACTTCATTGCTGCTCATCCCTCTTGACTGCTGGCAAGACTAGGTACATTTGTTTGGAAGATGATTTTTTTTTTTTTAAGAGATGAAAGTGCCCCGATAAAGGCCCAGTTTTGTCCAGAGGCCCCACTTTTTTCACGGAAAGGCATTTTATCTCAAATACAGCAGTGTGTACTTGTCAATCTGAAACTCCCAATCTATCCCTCCCTTCCACCCTTCCCCTCTGGTAACTGTAAGTTCATTCTCTAAGTCTGTGAGTCTGATTCTGTAAATAAGTTTATTTGCCATTCTTGAGTTATGTTAATGGTGATCATATCCTTCAAACTGAGACATTTTTGAGAGTGAAAGACATGCCATGAATAATTACACTAGGAGACAGATATTGAGTAAGCCTGCTCCAGACAAACAAGGATGAAATTTCACTGTACCTGTAACAGTATAGCGCTGGTTTCACAGTGTATCGCTGTAGTGAGAGAGACTGACGAGACGAGGAGAAATGTACAGCCATAAAGTGAACTAGATGGTGGATCGATGTCGTGCCCATGCCATGACCCTTTAAATTATAGTCCGCCCGGACCAACACAGAAGGGAAACACCAAATCATTGCTTATTTTTCATCCAAGCTTGGTTTCTGTAAACTAGGATATGCTCCACTTTTTATAACAGACACATTTTGAAATATGATAAAAGTTAACAAAATGTTCTCCAAAAGAATACACATAGAGGTTCCATTTTGCATGCAAGTCCAGGGAAGTCTCACTTTTCTTGAAGCCATCTATGAAAATATGGGGACTTCCCGGTGGCACTAGTGGTAAAGAACCCATTTGCCAAAGCAGGAGACACGGGTTCAATCCCTGGGTCGGGAAGATCCCCTGGAGAGGGCATGGCAACCTACTCTGGTATTCTCGCCTGGAGAAGCTCATGGACAGAGAAACCTAGAGGACCACAGTCCATAAGGTTGCAAAGAGTCAGACATGACTGAAACGACTTAGCACAGCACATGAAACTGTGGACCCTAGATTTATCAGCCCTCTAAGATTACACTGTACAATAGACTTTCACTACTTTTTTTCAAAGGTGCTACAATAAATTTAGGACTATGTAACATGTGGAATCTATTGAAATCTCAAAAACCATCATGTATCAGGTAATATACAAAATGTGTATGGATCTAATTCATAAGTGGTTACCTTAAGTTTGCTTTTGTGACCATTTATCACTGACTGACTTTTAGACCAAGTGGGAGATGATAAAGAAATTCATATCATCAGAATTCAGCATACCTAGATCCCCAGAAGATTACTTCACTAGAGGTTTTGTTTATGGCAGTGATCACAACTTGGCAGTATCCTGTGGCTGTAGTTGATGTGAAATCTTATAAGTAACATAGGCCAAATTTTTAAAAAAACTAGCATCTATTGAGTACTTGCTGTGGACCAGGCTTGCATTACATCCAAGAACTTTGCATGCATATCTCAATTGTCTTACATGTAACACTCAAAGTATTTGATTTCAAATTGTATTTCTATTTCATAGATGAGGAAACTGAACCTTAGAGAGGTAAAGGAACTCCCTCACACATTGTCATTTCATCCCAGATTATCTGACTACAAAATAGGCACTCTCCCTTGATAACATATAGGCTATGACTTATGAGCGTCCTCTTTTCTTCTGCTAATGTTACAGGATTACAGTCCCAGGCACAAACAGGAGAAACTATGTCAATGTAGGGGAAGGAAAAAAGGAAATTGTCCATGATAGGTTACAGTTTGCCTCACATGTCATTTTAGAACTGCCTCAGGAGAAAAGAGATGAGGATTTTTGAAAAAGGTCTTAGGTTAGTTGTGATCAAGAGAATGTAAAGTTGAAGTTTTGATAGAAATATTGGTAAGAAAATGGTAATAATGGTAAGAAAGAGATGAGGATTTTTGAAAAAGGTCTTAGGTTAGTTGTGATCAAGAGAATGTAAAGTTGAAGTTTTGATAGAAATATTGGTAAGAAATTGGTAAGTAGAATCCCTGTGCTTCAGAAGACAGGGATTCTACTTAGCTTTTATGTCAATCCCTTCTTGTGCTTTTCTCATTCTTTTTATAGGGACATATTCAAAGGCTTTCTACCTCACTTGGAAATTCTATCCCATTTTTGATATATTTAAAGAAACTATAAATTGTTTAGGGCATGGCCAAATCCTCTAACGACCTCTTTAAGAAAAAATGGAATTACCTAAATACAAGAATCAGAAAAAAGGAAAAATTATAGTGTATGGATACAGCAGAAACCTGTGCAGCTTTAAAGATAAATGAATTAGACTGCAAAATAAAGCAAGAAGAACATATTCAGTATGATATGACTGATATGATGTATCAGTAGGGAAACAGATTTATGTGACAAAAGGATAAACAAATGTAATACAAAACACTCCAAGTTAATGTTTATCTTTGGAGCAAAGGATAGAGAAAAGTGACTGTGAAGTGGTATTCAGGGGGCTTCAGTCCTGCTGTCTTCAGCTAGAGGACTTGAGGGAAAGTTCCAGAGAGGAGTCATCTGAGAACTTTCAGTTGCCATTACTGCCAGTAGCTGGGGGAATGGGTATTTGCATCCTATAATGGGGGTCCATGTGGGTCCTTGGATAGTATGGTCACTTTAATAATATTAATTTTTCTAATCCACAAGCGCAGTATATCTTTCCATCTGTTTATGTCCTCTTCAGTTTTTTTGCATCAGTGTTCTATAATTTTCTGAGTACAGTTCTTTTCTCTCTTTAGATTTATTCCTAGACATTTTATTCTTGATGTGTTTGTAATTTTTTTATGCTTCTGATAGTTTGTTTTTAATGTATAGAAATGCAACAGATATCTGTGCATTAATTTTATATCCTACAACTTTAATAAATTCATTGAGTTTTAGTAGTTTTTGGTGGCATCTTTAGGATTTCCTATGTATGGTATCATGTCATCTGCAAGTAGTGATAGTTTTACTTCTTTTCAATTTGGATTTCTTTTATTTCTTTTTTATTGTCTGGTTGAATCAAACTGGATTACTCTCTCACACCATGTGAAAAACTAAATTCAAAATGGATTAAAGACCTAAATTTAAGACCTGAAACCATAAAAGTTCTAGAAGAAGGCATAGGGAGTATGCTCTTTGGCATCAGTCTTAGTAATATGGTTTTGGATATATCTCCTCAGGAAAGGGAAACGAAGGCAAAAATAGCAAATAGGACTCCATCACTCTAAAAGGAAAGAAAGAAAGAAAGAAAGAACACGGGTATACCTGTGGCAGATTCATGTTGATGTATGGCAAAACCAATACAATATAGTAAAATAATTAACCTCCAATTAAAATAAATAAATTTATATTAAAAAAACCTTATATAAACAATAAAAAAAAATCTTTGTAAATGGAAGGAAATTATCAACAAAGCAGGGAGGTCATCTACTGAATGGGGGAAAGTATTTCAAAGACTATATCGGATAAGGTGTTAATATGCAAAGTACATAATGAAATCATGCAACTCAGTATCAAAAAACAAACAACTGGATTAAAATATGGGCAGAGGATCTGGATAAACATTTTTCTGAAGAAGATATGCAGATGGCCAACAGACACTGGAAAAGATGTTCAGTGTCGCTAATCATCAAGGAAGTGCAAATCCTACACTGTTGGTGGGAATGTAAATTGGCATAGCCACTGTGAAGAACAGTATGGAGGCGCCTCAAAAAACTAAAAATAGAGCTACCATATGACCCAGCAATCCCACTCCTGGGCATATACCCGGAGGAAACCATGATTGGTATTTTTATATTTTCCGATTCTTTGTTGAAATTCTCAGTGTGTTCCTTTATTCTTTTCCTGAGCTTGCTGAGTATTTTTATGACCATTTCTTTGAACTCTTTATCAGGTAAGCTATTGGGCTGTTATTATCAATAAGTTATTATGCCAAAAAGTTCAAGTTTTTCCACAAGATGGCACAGAAAAACCCAAGTGAAATTTTTGGCCAACCCAAAATTTCTCTCCATTTCATTGGTGTCATCTTGTTTTTTCATTTGGAATATATTCCTCTGTGTTCTCATTTTGTTTTAATTTCTCTGCTTGTCTCTATGGAGTTAGACTATCCCAGCCTTGAAGCATGTCCTTGTGTAGAAATGTCCCTACATGGTCTACATGTAGCCAGTGGTTTTGGTGGGAGTGTTGGAGCTGAAACAAGCGTGGGTTGGGGCTTTTTCTGGGGTGCACAGGGACTGCTGTCGTGGCAGGTGCAGACTAGAGCTGGGGGGCTAATGCCAGAGCCTGGTGCAGACCGGTGTTTCTTATGGGACATGACTGAAGCTTTTTCCTTATGTTTATTTTTATCTATTGGGTTTTTAAAAAATTATCCAAAATGCCATTATTAAAATTTCATTTTCTCTTGTTGCTAGTCTACAGAAATAAAAGTTATTTTAAAAAGTCTACCTGTGTCCATCAATCTTGACATATTTTCTTAGTAGTTCCACATCAGTTCAGTTCAGTCACTCAGTCGTGTCCGACTCTTTGCGACCCCATGAATCACAGCACGCCAGGCCTTCCCGTCCGTCACCAACTCCTGGAGTTCACTCAAACTCATGTCCATCGAGTTGGTGATGCCATCCAGCCATCTCATCCTCTGTCGTCCCCTTCTCCTCCTGCCTTCAACCCCTCCCAGTATCAGAGTCTTTTCCAATGAGTCAACTCCTTGCATGAGGTGGCCAAAGTCCTGGAGTTTCAGCTTTAGCATCAGTCCTTCCAAAGAACACTCAGGACTGATCTCCTTCAGAATGGACTGGTTGGATCTCCTTGCAGTCCAAGGGTCTTTTCCAACACCACAGTTCAAAAGCATCAATTCTTCAGCGCTGAGCTTTCTTCACAGTCCAACTCTCATATCCATACATGACCACTGGATAAAGTTCTCACATATTGTCTCTGTTTTTTCTTGTAATATCTCTGAATAATTATAAAGTATTGAATAATAATTGTTAATTTCTCTCTTATCAATGTTATCCTCTTAAAGTTTATTTCCCCATCTTGGTGTGATGGCTTGGATCTCCAGGGCTAAGTGGATAACAAGTGATGATGACAGAAATCATCCATTCTTGATTTTAAGGGGATGCTTTAAATGATTCATTATTAACTATGGTATTTTCATAGTTTTCTGTAGATCTTCTTTATTAGGTAATAAAATTATCTTCCTGATTTTATAAAAGTTTTATATTTACTGATATAGATTTACTGAATTCTTTATTTGCCTGTGTGTTTTTCTGAATGTTGTTTGATCTGTTAATGTGGTGAATAGCTTTTTCTGTTGTTCAAATTTTGTTTCATTCATGGAACAAATCCAACATGCATTACCCTTTTTTCAGTTTTGTTCATAAGTGAGTTTTGTCTAAAGTTTCCTTTTTATACTAAAATATTAGTGTTAAGGTTATGTTATTCTAAAAAAGTGACAATGTGTTACTTCTTTTTTCTTTGGAGAATTTGTAAAGTTTGTAAACATCTTTTCCTTTACTATTCAGTAGAATTTATCCATAATACAGTCTGAGATACTTTGGATTAGATCATCTACTAATGAGATAATTTCTATAATGATTTGAGGACTATTTATGTTTTCTTTTTATTCTTGAGGGAGTTACACTAAGTATAAATTTGTAGGAAATTGTCCATTTTATTTAGGTTATTAAACACATTGGCTTAATAATAATATATAATTGTTATAATGTCTTATTTTGATTTTATGGCTCCATAATTGGCCCTTATATAATTTATTTGTCCATTTTCTACTTTTTATTGGTATTTTCTGGGGAAATGTATTCATTGCTCTCTTCTCATACTAATAGTGATGAGTAGATTCATATTCACATACTTGGTCCAAAGAAAACATTGGATTTGACTAATGCTCTTCTGCAACAAACCCAAAGTTTTTCTAATGACAAACATATTAAGCATATCTTGGGAGAGGTGGGTGTTAAACTCAAGAATTTTGAGAATTTTCCCATTCTGATTATTGAATAGTACTGCTTTGTTCTCATATATCGTCCAAGTTTTTGTGTTTAACAATCAAGTAAAAAATTAAAAGTCATATTCAAAAATAAGGAATTCAAAGTGTACAGTCAAGCAATGAACTGATTTATTAGTCCATTCATTTATTCAATAAGTATTTGTTAGACACATGTGCCAAGCCAAATCGTAGGCACACCACATTATTAGACATTACCATTTTTCCCGGCCTAGAATGCACATTGCTCTGTAATTTGAGATGTGATATTTCTAAAGATCCAAGAAAAACACAGAATATTCATAAGGGCCAAAATCAGCAATAGGATGAAAACACTGCATCAAGCAGTTGATAGAAACTAAAACATTGGGCTTTCATTCTATGTCTCTTCAACCTAAGTCTTTGTGACAGAAATATATTTAGGTATGTTTCTCTCCTAGTGCTCCTGTTTATGTCAGATTGATGTCACCCAGTGAGAGGATTATTCACTTCATACCATTTATATTGCTGGTGAAATATGAATAGTATATATATTTCTTTAACTGAGTTATTTTTTTATTTCATCACTGTCATTTCTAATATATTCTGAAAGAAATTTGGTTAAGTAGTTATGTCCACTCACATAAGGAAAACCATTTTGGTTTTGATGATATTAGTACATAGTTTACAATGTTATTACCAAAATCTAAGAGTCAATAGCCATTTATATGAGAACCGTTTTATAATTTTCAATTGTGACCTGTTGCAAGTTGCTTTTTTAGGGTACAGTGTTTGGCATTCTTCCTGTCCTTTGGAGGAATATAGATACTCATTCCCATTCTCTGCTACTAATATAAATAAAATCACTTGAACATGCTTTGAAGACAATTCTCAGCTCTGTGTCCATCTAAATTTGCCTTTAATACTCTTTATTACAGAACTTCAGAAGATAACTTCAGACATTTCAGAATTGAGTAGTTGTCCATCCCAGTGCAACTGAGTAACTCAGATGCTTTCATTGGTAAGTAAGATACCTTATCAGTGATTTATTTGGAGGTGGAGAATGGTATGAAGTTTATAAAAATCAACAAAGAAGTTTATTCACAAAGAATATCATAAATATTTGTTGAGTGTTGGCTATATGTTAAACACAAGCTGAGCTTCTGAAGATATAGGACTGAGAACCTTGAGCAGGACAGTTACTGTTCTCTTAGGATTATATTGATGAGCTTTTATCAGGTAATGGGATAGGATTTAATGCAGGATTTAGGATTTAATGTGGATTTAATATAGGTGCTCATAGAGCATGCAAGAGATGAAAAGAACACAAATTTGGAGACTACAGAAGTCTTCCTGGAATAATTCTCTCTCCACCAAGACCTGAGTAACAACACTTAGCTAGGTGAACAGATGTCAAGGTTGTGGACTTGGAGGTTGAGCATTTTAGCAGAAAACAGGCAAACAAAAATTCATGTGAAATGGATTGGGGTTATATGAAGCAGACCTAGTTTATGAATTTAATATTCATCAGCTGCACTAGAATGTGTACTGAGTGACTTGAAGCAGTTTTAGGACATGAGTCTGTCCCTCTTTGTCTTGTCGTTTCAATCTTATATACTGTATATACATTTCCTTCTTATATACTTAGTGTGTGAATTTATATACCACCCACTACAGGGTTTACTTCCTTAGGCCCCAAAATCAAATGCATAAAAGTGACAAAAGGAGGTATTGGGAGAAGACTGGTGGCTATTAGTAATCTGTCTGGTGAAAGGAGCACCAAATTTAGTTAAAAAGAAAAAAAAAGAAAGAAAAAAAGCCTTGCTTTCTCTGGCTCAGAATAACATTCCCCATTCTACAGAAATATCAACAACCTCAGATACACAGATGATACCATTCTAATGGCAAAAAAACAAAGAGGAACTAAAGAACTTCTTGATAAAGGTGGAAGAGGGGAGTGAAAAAACTGGCTTAAAACACAACATTAGGCATCCAGCCCTATCACTTCATGGCAAATAGATGGGGAAACAATGGAAACGGTGGCAGATTTTATTTTCTTGGGTTCCAAAATCACTGTGGATGGTGGCTGCAGCCATGAAATTTAGAAGATGCGTGCTCCGTGAAAGAAAAGCTATGACAAACCTAGCCAGCTTATTAAAAAGCAGAGACATCACTTAGCCAACACAGGTCCATACAGTCAAAGCTACGTTTTTTCCAGTAATCATTTAGAGATGTGAGAGTTGGACCATAAAGAAGACTGAGGGCCAAAGAACTGATGTTTTTGAACTATGATGCTGGAGAAGACTCTTAAGCACAGTAAGGAGAGCAAACCAGTCAATCCTAAAGGAAATCAACCCTGAATATTCACTGGGAGGTCTGATACTAAAGCTGCAATACTTTGGCCACCTGATGCCAAGAGCTGACTCAATGGAAAAGACCCTGATGTTGGGAAAGATTGAGGGCAAGAGGAGAAGGGGACGACAGAGGATGAGATGTTTGGATGACATCACTGACTCAATGGACATGAGTTTGAGAAAATTCAAGGAGACAGTGAAGGACAGGGAAGCCTGGCATGCTAAGGTCCATGGGGTCACAAAGAGTAGGACATGACTTAGCGACTAAACACCAACAACAGGAGTCACTGATGCCAACAGCTCCAGAGTTAAACATATCAAAGCCCTGGGAAGAGACCCTTTGGCTCAGATTGAGCCAGAGGTCCTCCTTGGACCAATCAGTTGTGGCCTCTGTGAATGTGGCCTGCTTTTATTGACTGCATTTGAGTCTTGTTCCCACTCTTGGACCTGTTGCCTGTATGAATTTACAGAAGACTTGAAAGTTCTCATAGGAGTCTTATGAATGAAGTGGAGAGCAAGGCATTTTCCAGGATAAAGAAAAATCCTTGGCAACCAAAATATATCTACTACACTAAAAGTTACTATTAAAAAAATCACTTAATTTTTCTGAATCACAATTGTCATATCTCAAAAGAGTATGAATTTGTATCAAGTGAGATATTTACAAAGTGTTATAAATGATTAAGTTCTATGCAATTATAAAATGCTTCTTTGATTATTAGTATGATTTTGCTGAAGTGGACACTAGAATCTAGCTCTCAAGACCTTTAATTTGTGAAAGTAGAATGATTTTCTTTAATTTCCTATGGTTATGAACCAAGAAAACAAGTAAAAATCTTCCTTTTAAAGATGCTTTATTATGTATCAAGAATTATGTTAGGAGCTTTGTATTTAATTTTCACCACAGTCACATTAAGTAGATATTCTAACCAAGTGCAATGTAAATTGAAGATAGTAAGTAGGCTGCTGCTAAGTCCCTTCAGTCGTGTCCGACTCTGTGCGACCCCATAGACAGCAGCCTACCAGGCTCCGCCGTCCCTGGGATTCTCCAGGCAAGAACAGTGGAGTGGGTTGCCATTTCCTTCAATGCATGAAAGTGAAAAGTGAAAGTGAAGTTGCTCAGTCGTGTCCGACTCTTCGCAACCCCATGGACTGCAGCCTTCCAGGCTCCTCCGTCCATGGGATTCTCCAGGCAAGAGTACTGGAGTGGGGTGCCATTGCCTTCTCCGAGTAAGTAGGTTTAGCTTCTATAATTAATAAGTATCAAAGAGAAGTATTAAATCCAGGTCTGAGAAATTCCAAAGACAAGGAATGGATGGCAGGAATTTTTAAGGAGTCATTTCAACTTGTATGAATGAATGTATTATAATTACTTTAAAATTAGTTATTTACTTGGCTGCACTGGCTCTTTGTTGCTGCACACTGGATTTTTGGCATGTGGGCGCTAGTTCCCTGACCAGGGATCAAACCCAGGTCCCCTGCATTGGGAGCAAGGCCTCGTAGCCTCTGGGCCCCAGGGAAGTCCCATATTATAATAATTTATTTTTATTGTTCATCTTTATAATTCAATTATTATGGTTGTGCTATTTCTTAACTAGTATCCTTTTAGAAATTAAAATAATATTTTACTTTTCTGTGCGTGTGCATTTTGGTGATCTAGTGATTGTATTCAAAATCCTATATTTTACAAAGACATGACTTCCCTGATAGCTCAGGTGGTAAAGAATCTGTCTACAGGAGCAGGAGCCATGACTTCAGTTCCTGGGTTGGTAACACCCCCTGGAGGAGGGCATGGCAATCCACTCCAGTGTTCTTGCCTGGAGAGTCCCATGGACAGAGGAGTCTGGTGGCCCACAGCCCATGGGGTCGCAAAGAGTCGGACACGATTGAGCAACTAACACAGCAACAGAGAGTTTCATACAGTGGATCTGTCAAGAGCTGCACTACTAGCTGATAAATTAAAAACCTTAATTCTGAATGGAGAGCTTGACTTTTGTAAATAACTGCAAGGAGAGAGGGATAAGTAATCACAATTTGTCCACCAGTATAATAGCCTCCAGAATGTTTTTGGTCTCCATAGTAGAAAGTACAAGTAATAAGGAACTATGAGAATTTCTGGATTCTGAGCAGCTGAACAAAATACACCCTCTATTCTTTTAAAATCTGTATCTAAAAGGAGGAAGTATCTGGCCTATCTGAGCATGTATGGTTAATTTTGTGAAATAGTGTTCTAAATATGAATACTAGTTTTCTAATTATCATTGTAAGGCAAAACTTTTCAGCTAGATATCAAATATCTTAAAAGGTCTTCTGCTTTATGTTTCTTAGTATAATGAAATGTTATTATATCCAAATTATATCCAAAGCAGTGAGTGAGCCAGCCATGTGACAGTTCTCATCACTGGGATATTTTATGACCCTTTCAAGTATTTCTGCAGACACATGGTGGGCAGAGTCTACTCTTCATGAAGCCTCTTCAGGCTGGTTACTGTTTAACTCTTGACTTCCAGAAAGTTTCTGTGCTATGCCTTTCTTTGTTGACCAGACTTTAGGTCTCTCCTTTATTGGTCCGGGTGGCCCAGAACATAAAGCGTCTGCCTACAATGCAGGAGACCCAGGTTCAATCCCTGGGTCAGGAAGATCCCCTGGAGAAGGAAATGGCACCCTACTGCAGTACTCTTGCCTGGAAAATCCCATGGACAGAGGAGCCTGGTAGGCTACAGCTTATGGGGTCACAAAGAGTCAGACACAACTGAGCGACTTCACTTTTTTTTTTTTTTTCTGTTGGTCTGATGTGTATACTTAATGGTTCTCTTTCAAAGAGTATTTTAATTTCTTTTAATGTTTAAGCTCCTTTGTGATTAATCCAAACTTGAGGCTTCACATCTTCATCTGGGAACCATAAAATTATTTATATACCTGAGAGAACAATCTCACCTGCAATGTATTGTCACATTACTCAGAAAATATATTTCCCTGGACATGGTTTCTTATCAGTGGGTTATCTCTTCCATGTACCAAAAATGTCCCGGGTACATATAGCTTTCTTACTTGAAAATACTTTCAAATATGGTGTCCTGTGATGTTGGAAGAAAATGTTATATTATTTCTATTTTGCAGGTGGTAGAACTAAAGTTTTATGGGATGATATTTATACAATGTCACATGGCACGTTGGGAAGTAACATGGCGTTTGTCCTTCTCCATCTGACTTACTGTACTACCCTCAAGTTCTTCCACGTACACACACACTACATCTTCTTTATCCATCCATCCATTGATGTATACTTAGGTTGTTTCCATATCTTGTAAATAATGTAATGGATATAGAGGCACATATATCTTTTCAAATTAGTGTTTGGATATGGAGAAGGCAATGGTACCTCACTCCTGTACTCTTGCCTGGAAAATCCCATGGACAGAGAAGCCTGGTAGGCTGTGGTCCATGGGGTCGTGAAGAGTCAGATAGGACTGAATGACTTCACTTGCACTTTTCACTTTCATGTACTGGAGAAGGAAATGGCAACCCACTCCAATGTTCTTGCCTGGAGAATCCCAGGGATGGGGGAGTCTGGTGGGCTGCTGTCTATGGGGTTGTACAGAGTCGGACACGACTGAAGCGACTTAGCAGCAGCAGCATTTTGGATAAATAGCCCTGAGTAGCTGGATCTGTTCTTAACTTTTTGAGGAATCTCTATAGTGTCTTCCACAGTGGCTACACCAATTTACATTCTCATCAACACTGTATGAGTGTTCCCTTTTCTCCATGTCCTCTCCAACACTTGTTATTTCTAGCCTATTTAAAAATAACCATTTTAATTGGTGTGATACCTCATTGTAGTTTTGGTTTTTTTCAGATTTTTTTTTTGTTTACTTTTCAATATTGTATTGGTTTTGCCATACATCAACATGAACCTGCCACAGGTGTACACATGTTCCCAGTCCTGAACCTGCCTCCCATCTCCCTCCCCATACCATCTCTCTGGGTCATCCCAGTGCACCAGCCCCAAGTATCCTGTATCCTGCATCGAACCTAGACTGGTGATTTGTTTCTTACATGATATTATACATGTTTCAATGCCATTCTCCCAAATCATCCCACCCTCTCCCTCTCCCACAGAGTCCAAAAGACTGTTCTATACATCTGTGTCTCTTTTGCTGTCTTGCATACAGGGTTATCATTACCATCTTTCTAAATTCCATATATATGCATTAGTATACTGTATTGGTGTTTTTCTTTCTGGCTTACTTCCAGTTTCATCCACCTCATTAGAACTGATTCAAATGTATTCTTTTTAATGGCTGAGTAATACTCCATTGTGTATATGTACCATAGCTTTCTTATCCATTCATCTGCTGATGGACATCTAGGTTGCTTCCATGTCCTGGCTATTATAAACAGTGCTGCAATGAACATTGGGGTAAACGTGTCTCTTTCAGTTCTGGTTTCCTTGGTGTGTATGCCCAGCAGTGGGATTGCTGGGTCATAAGGCAGTTCTATTTCCAGTTTTTTAAGGAATCTCCACACTGTTCTCCATAGTGGCTATACTAGTTTGCATTCCCACCAACAGTGTAAGAGGTTTCCCTTTTCTCTACCCCCTCTCCAGCACTTATTGCTCTACCCCCTCTCCAGCATTTATTGCTTGTAGACTTTTGGATCGCAGCCATTCTGACTGGCATGAAATGGTACCTCATTGTGGTCTTGATATTGCATTTCTCTGATAATAAGTGATGTTGAACATCTTTTCATGTGTTTGTTAGCTATCTGTAGTTTTGATTTGCATTTTTTTTAATGTCTAGTGACGTTAAGCATATTTTCATGTGCCCATTGGCCCTCATATGTCTCCTTTGTTAAAAAGTCTATTTGTGTCTTCTCATTTTTTAATTGGGTGGTTTGGGTTTTCTTCCGTTGTTGTTGAGTTTTATAAGTTCTTTATATATTTTGGGTGTTAACCCCTTATTGGATATACAATTTGAAAATCTCTTCTCCCATTTGATAGGTTGTCTTTATTTCGTTGGTGGTTTTCCTTGCTGTTCAGAAGCTTTATAAAGCTTCGATGTCATCCAATTTGTTTGTTTTTGTTTCCTTTGCCTGAGGAGACATATTCAGAAAGATATTGCTAAGGCTATTGTCAATGATGCCCAGCTTCTTTTAGGAGTTTTATGGTTTCAGGCCTTACAGTCAAATCTTTATTACATTTTGCTTTGTTTTTTTTTGTATGGTGTGAGACGGTGGTCTAGTTTCATCCTTTTGCATGTGACGACGGTCCAGGCTTCCCAGCACCATGTATTAAAGAGATTATCCTGTCTTCAGTATATGTTCTTTGTTTGTTATTTTAAATTGATTATCCTTACATGTATGGGTTTATTTCTGGGCTTTCAATTCTGTTCTGTTGATCTGTATGTCTGTTCTACCAGTACTATGCTATTTTGTTATTATAGTTTTGTAATTTTTAGTATTACTTTGGCTATTTGGGATCTTTTATGTTTCCATATAAATTTTGGTATTTTTTTGAAACGTATCATTGGGATTTTGATAGGAATTGCTTTGAATATGTAGATTTTTGCAGGTAATATGGACAGTTTAACAGTTTGCACAAAATATTTTTTCTTTGTGCCATCTTCAGTTTCTTTCAACAGTGTCTTATAGTTTTTAGTGTAAAGGTCTTTCACCTTCTTGGTTAAATTTATTCCTAGGTATTTTATTCTTTTTGTTGCAAAGAAAATAACCTTCTTGATTGAGACCTACATCTGTTCTGTTGCCAATAAAATAAACATTTCTTAAGTGATAAGTGATTTAAAACGTTAAGAAATATGGAAATTCTTTTCATCTAAGTAAAAAAAAATGTTCTTACAACTCTTTCCTTTGAAACCTAATTGACAAATTTAAAACCATCATTACCTGCATCTTTCAGAACATCTGTTAATTTGCTAAATGTCTACTAGGAAGCAGTTTAATATTTATTACTAGGAAAATAAAGGTATGTATTTCAATTTTTAAAATATTAAATAAATAAAAGTGGAATCAGACAATGTCCTAGCCCCAGTGTTATCCCTAAAAGTTGTATGACTTTGAGAAAGTCACTTCTCTTTTTGCTGTGGGCCTATATTAGTTCTTTATTGCTGCCTTTATATACTACCATATACTTAGTGGTTTAAATGCACAAATTTAATATCTTTTATTTCTGTAGGTCATAAATCTGATCCAGGAATCATTGAGCTAAAATCAAATTGTTGACAAGGCTGCACACTTTTATGGATGCTCAAGGCAAGAATCTTGTTTCCTTGCTCATTCAGCGTAATGTCAGAATTTATTTCCTGGCAGTGGTAGGACAAAGGCCCCTGTTTTCTTTGCTGAATGTTGGCTACTGGTCATTCTGAGTTTCTAGATGCTACCTGCATTCTTTGACATGTAGGCCCTTTTGTCTTCAAAGCTAGCAATGGCAAGTGCCTGCCTTTTTGTGCCTTCTTTCTCTGCCTCTTTATCTGTCATCACATCTCTCTGACTATAGTTGGGAAAGATTTTCTGCTTTTACGAGTTTAAGTGATTAGATTAGGGCCACACTGATAATCCAGTGTAGTGTACTCACCTCGAAATCCCTACTTGCATCATATCTGCAAGATATGCAACAAATCCCTTTCGAATGTAAAGTGCCATTCTGTGAATGTGAGGATGGACATTTTGAGGTCCATGTTTCTTGCTACCACACGTTCCTTATGAGATTCGTTGGCTCTTTCTTTCGAGTTTCTCTCTGCAGAATAACTCTTCTTGACTTCAGAGAGATAAGAAATATTGGGAATACTGTCTGCTTCTCTGGGGCTAAAAATCTTTCAGTTTAATTGCATTAGAAATAACTTTCAGGATGGATAAAATGGGTTAATGTCATCAGTACGTATAAGCTTAAAGTTACAAGTTCTACGGATATCATATACAGCATGATGACTATGGTTAACAATATCGCCTTGTATATTCAAAAGTTGCTGAAAGACTAGGTCATGAAAGTTTGCATCACACACACATAGTCAAAATTTGTAACTACATGTGGTGATGGATGTTAACTAAACACAGTGGCAATCATTTTGCAATACACACATATCTCAAATCATTATGTTGTACACCCAAAATGAATGCAGTGTTATATGTCAATTATTGCAATTAAAAACTTAAAAATTTTTTGTTAAAACATTAAAACTCCTACTATAGATTATAAATAAATAGAAAAATTTTTAATAGTAAAAGCTATATTTAAACATTTTATCTAAACTATTCGAAACATTGAGAATTAAAGTGCTTTATCTGCTTGTAGAAAAACTTAAGAGTACTTTGAACAATGCTTGTCTTTTTTTCATCATATAAATAAAGAACAATATATCTTAAAGGAATCTTTCTGGGAAAACAAACCCTCTGTTCTAATTTATGCTAAGTATACTGTTGCAAGTGCGAAACCTAAAACAATTTAATAATGAGCTTGCTGTCCTTTATTCTAGGGAAAACAGTCCATGGGTTGGGAGAGTACAGTGCCTCTTAAGCAATGGAGATTTCCTCCTAAGGGATTTTGGACAAGAGCAAGCTAGGTAGACTGTTAGAGCAAGTGATGTGGATACAGGGCGTGATTAGCAATGAGGCTGGTGATTTCCTTAAAGGCTAGATGGTCCTGCTTTCTAGGGTGAGGTAAGCTAGCTAAAGCTGGGTTGGAGGATTGTGATTGGTGCTCACTTTCCTTGAAAGGGAGGCATTTCTGTTAGTGCAAGCTGGCTTAAGTAGAGATTTGTGATGTGGGCTGGGCCGCTGGGTCTGCCTCCATTTTGCAGGTCCTGTTATACAAGTTAACATTGTGAGTGCAAGTTGCTCAGTTGTGTCCAACTCTTTGTGACCCCATGGACTATACAGTCCATGGAATTCTCCAGGCCAGAATACTAGAGTAGGTAGCCTTTCCCTTCTCCAGGGGATCTTCCCAACCTAGGGATTGAACCCAGGTCTCCTACATTGCAGGCAGATTCTTTACCAGCTGAGCCACAAGGGAAGCCCACATTAACATTATCGATAGCAAATAAAAGGTTGATTTTTGTTAACACAGTTAGTCACCGCCATGAAAAAATTGTACTCTTGGTTGTTTAGTGTCAAAATAGCTGAAGGTCCTACTTTCAAGATGTGAAGCATAATCATATAAATCCACTAAAAGAGAACAGTAGCTTAAAAGAAAACCTAACATAATAAAACATGAGCATTGAGCAATGACGAATAAATTTATCGGAAACAAAGTGAAGCAAAACCCAGTTTTATTAGTCATTGGAAAAGTACAAATTAACTCCATAATGGTAACCCATTGCCAACAGAATGACTAAAATTTCACAGATAAATGAGTGAATAATGAATAATGTGGTGTTGGAGAAGACTCTTGAGAGTCCCTTGGACTGCAAGGAGATCCAACCAGTCCATTCTGAAGGAGATCAGCCCTGGGATTTCTTTGGAAGGAATGATGCTAAAGCTGAAGCTCCAGTACTTTGGCCACCTCATGCGAAGTGTTGACTCATTGGCAAAGACTCTGATGCTGGGAGGGATTGGGGGCAGGAGGAGAAGGGGACGACAGAGGATGAGATGGCTGGATGGCATCACCGACTCGATGGACGTGAGTCTGAGTGAACTCTGGGAGTTGGTGATGGACAGGGAGGCCTGGCGTGCTGCGATTCATGGGGTCGCAAAGAGTCGGACACGACTGAGCAACTGAAGTGAACTGAATGAATAATGAATTAATTAATCAGTCATTAATTAATGACTGACAGTACCAATTATTATCCCTGACGATGTGGAGCAACTAGAACTCTCAATATCTATTACATCTGAATGTATTCATCATTAAAATAAATAAACAAATATTTGGTCTTTGTCCCTAGCTCCTGGCACAAAACTTCTAAAGCCTTTAGAATTTCCAGAGTAATGAGTGTCTTTAGTATGTTAAAGAGATATCTAGTGGCTGGGTCACCTAGATAGCTTCAGAATGGGTGCTAGTCACCAGAAAGACCGAAGTATGATGAGAGGGTGGAAGCTGCACCCCCCATCCCTTGACGTCTATCTTTCCTTTAACCTATTATTCTTTTCCTCATCTATCTATGGACATTGACTGAGCTTTTCATTTTTAACACGCACAGTTTCAATTACATATATTTTTTGTTCCTGTTAAATACAACCTCTTCATTTCTATCTGCTTACTTCTCATTTGTTGTTTCAGCTGCTAAATAGTGTCTGACTCTTTTGCAACCCCATGGACTCTAGCCCACGAGGCTCTTCTGTCCATGGGATTCTCCAGGTAAGAATATTGGAATGGGTTGCCATTTCCTTCTCCAGGGTATCTTCCTGACCCAGGGATCAAACTCATATCTCCTGCACTGGCAGGTGAATTCTTCACCGCTGCTCTATCATGAGTGTTAGTCACTCAGTCCTGTCTGATTCTTTGTGACCCCATGGACTGTAACCCACCAGACTTCTGTCCATGGGATTCTCCAGGCAAGAACACTGGAGTGGGTTGCCATTTCTTCTCCAGGGGACCTTTGCTACCCAGGGATTGAACCCAGGTCTCCCACGTTGCAGGCAGACTCTTTACTGACTGAGCTACCAGGGAAGGCTATCAGGGGAGCCCTTATTTCTCCTAGGTTTACTATATACATATCTTTGTAATTATTTTTCTTTTATAAATTTTATATATTTCATACATAGCTGTTTTCTATTATGTCAAAGCCATTCCAGTACCTGAAGTTCTTTCTGTTTAAACCTTTATTCCTTGTCTGCCAATTCGTACACACTGTGGCTGGTTTTTCTGTGTTTGGTGATCTTTATTGGTAAGTTCATCCTTGCTTTCAGTCTGTGCTGTCCTCCTGGGTCTGTTTTAGGGCAGCTTTCTCCAAAGAGTTTACATTTACCTCTATCGTTGCCTGGGTAGGTGGGAGGGTGGGACATTCCTGATACTTGAGACCTCTAATCCCTGTTATGGGCTTCCCTGGTGGCTCAGATGGTAAAGAATCCACCTGCAATGTGGGAGACCTGGGTTTGATCCCTGGGTTGGGAAGATCCCCTGGAGGAGGGCATGGCAACCCATTCCAGTATTCTTGCCTGGAGAATAACCATGGATGGAGGAGCCTGGTGGGCTACAGTCTGTGGGGTCGCAAAGAATTGGACACCACTGAGTGACTAAGAACATAATCCCTGTTATGGTTCAGAAGAGAAGTCTCAGTCTCCACTTTCCCTCTCAGTGCCATGACATTGTTGCCTTGGGCCTATGCCTCTCAGTGGTGCCTATTGATTAAGCCTCTTTCCCTCTGACTACTCAACTCTCTGCTTCTTTACCCTAGACTCTTCCTGTGTGGCCTGGCTCTAGGACATTTCATCAAATCCTTCAGGGTTTCTGCTTTGTCTTCTGCCTCACCTAGTCACTGCCAGTGGAAGTCCTGTGGTCATATCTCCTTAGCTGACTTGTCTGTTTCCTTTCTAGGGGAGGGGAATTTGACTCCAGAAACCGTCTCCTACCTTTCATGATACCATGGGTATCTCTAAGAGTGTGCAGTATATGGTCTGGTTGAATGATTGCTCATACCTCTTAGATACTAGGGCTCTTGGAAGTAAAATCAAGTCAATGGCTTCTTGGCACTTGGTAGTACAAGTGAGAATTCCAGAAGATAGCTATATGTTTGTATACAAGAGAGTGAAAAAGCTGTCTTTGGGGAGTTTTATTTTGAGAAGCAAATGCTGGCAATGACTGTGTCACTTGTATATGTGACCAGCTAACAAGAAGCAGCAACCAGAACCTGGACAGCATTGCAAAGATTAAAAACACAAGCAAACAAAGAACAGTCAAATCTATGTGTATTCTCTGTGGAAAGAAAGAGATGAGAGTTTCAATGCTGTTAAGGATATTCTAGTTACTTAAATATCAAATAGCTTTAAATATGAACTATTTTCTGTTCTTCTTAGGAAGCATAAAATTCTGGGTAATATATGAATCATCTAGATGAGGAGAATTCATTTTCTATACAAGTTTGTATATAGATGGATAACTTCAGGGGAGTTAATGTCACATTATCCAACAGATGTAGATAACATGAAAAGCTTCTAAGAATTACAGAATTTTATAGAAAATCTGCCTGCAATGCAGGAGATACAGGAGCTGGGGTTTGATTCCTGAAGATCCTCTGGAGGAGGAAATGGCAACCTACTCCAGTATTCTTGCTGGGAGAATCCCATGAACAGAGGAGTCTGGCGGGCTATAGTCCACAAGGTCACAGAGAGTAGGACACGACCGAGCGCATGGCACTTCGTGAAAATAAAGGACCATCTCCATTCAACTCCTGCAGGAGACTCAGTTCAAATTAGGCAAAATGCTTTGTTTAAATATAAAGAACCAGCAAGTGACACAGACAGTTCAGGATAAGTTTTTGATTTCCAGACCAGTGCTCTCTTCATTGTAACCTGCTGCCAACCTAAGGATGGGTGGACAGGGCCTGTAGACAAGCTGAATAGACAGTGAGAGTCTTTGAATCAAAGCACGTCTAAAACTGGAGTTGGCTTTATTTAAGCCTTTAACAAAAAACACTAATTTGTGAAGAGATGTTAGCAAAAACAAATCTTTCTTGAATTATCACTGATTGAAATGTCATGGTGTCTGCTGATTAAAACTGTGTGTGCAAGGGAAGGAAAACTTGTAGTTTCATTTCTTCCTAATGAGGTAGAATTTGGCATTCATCTAAAAAATTAAAAATATGTTTCCATTTTCATGGTGCTCATTTCTATCATTTTATGTCATTGAATATTTAATGAGGAAAAATTTAGGGAACAATAACATTTTGAAAACATTAGAAGTTATTTTTCAAAAGAATAATAATTATAGCAGGCACTTTATGGTGCTCTATGTGCCAAGCATGGCTCTAATTGGTTTAGGAATTTTAACCCATGTAACTCTCAGCCCCATAAGACAGGACTTATTATAATCTATATTTTAAAGATGAAGAAATGGAAGCACAAGGAGATGAACTTTGTCTGGGTCAAACAAGCATAGGAACAGCATGTCTCAATATTAAATTTTGAGATATTAATATTAAATATTAATATTAATGTAAAATGAAATATTTTAAAAATCCTTGAAGTGAAGTGAAGTCGCTCAGTCGTGTCCGACTCTTTGCAACCCCATGGACTGTAGCCCACCAGGCTCCTCCATCCATGGGATTCTCCAGGCAAAATCCTTATGTATTTAGAAACGAATAGCAGAACCAATTATAAATCTAAATGAAGATCTTTTTCGTATCAGGTCATTCGATGGCTTCTGAAAACCACTTTTCCAAGTTTGAGTCTGAGATCTGAGCGGTACTCAAATCCGTTCGTTTTGTTAATTGTCCTTTCCCCATTTTTCTAGGCTGCTTTTGTTGATGCTCTTCCCCAAGGCCCAACTTTACTCTGAAAATAATTGATGTCAGAAGACAAGCAAGGTCAGAAAATTCTATAGAGAGCAAGGCACTCCATAGAGAAGTGTATTATATAGTTTCTATATGAATACAAATAGAGGGTATCTGTAATGAGTCACAACCATTGGATAGTTTTAAGTCATTGTCACCTTAAGTGAGGTACCCAGCCAGTGACGTCAGTTATAGAAAGAAGAAGACAGGTTTCAGAAAGTCAAAATGAAAAATAACTGTGGAATTGGAGGTGACAACGGAAAAAAAAATGATGGCAAGGGATGTAAAGATTGTTGGATTGACTAGGAGAATACAATCTTGAATTGAAAAGATCTGGATCTTGTTTGTTCAAGATTCTTTTGCAGATAAACCAGAATGTTTCCCAACATTTTGGTCTAAGTAAATTGTAGCACACACACCACAGAGTATCTAAAACAATGACCAATGTTTCCATCATTAACTTTGTTTTTGGTTCAGAAATGCCACATGGAATATTATATATAAAGAACTTGACATAGTCTAAATGGCTATATACATTTAGTGTAAATAAAAACTTGGAAGAACATCTTGAATTGGGTATTTCTGTAAGTCATAAGAATGAAATTCAAGTCTTAGTGGAATACAGAGTAGGAAATTCCTTACATTTTTGCTGTTTGCTTGTAGGGATATTGATAAGGACATTGTTAAGGATGCTATCTCACATTTTCTTTTTGATGTTGACCCACAAAGGAAATGCTTGACAGATTTCCATGTTGTGAAAAGTTGTACTTCTCTTGAGTCACTGCTTTTTAAGGTTTTTGGATCATTATGTATCTGATAAGGGATTATGCTTCTCTCTTTGCTTTGGACACCAGGAATCTCAGAAACTGAATTTGCGGAGCTTTTAAATAAGCATGTAAGCTCCTGTTGGATTCCATTTTATGTACCAAATCCATCTAATAGGCCTGCCTTTATTCTCCTTTGCATTCATTTTTCATTTTTTTGGCTCTGTTGCAGTATCTAGATTTTTGTAAGCAACTCCAAATCATTTTCAAAGCATGTAAGGTGTAATTACCTGAACAAATCCTCTATTTTTTTCCTTATAAAAACTTGTAAGTATGGTAAACAGCGATAAGAAATGAATGATCAACTATGCCAAAATGACATATCAGACAACCTTGTACCATTAGTTTGAGCATGGAACTCTAAAGTATAGAGATTAGAAATAGAGAAATCTTAATGTTTTATATTTTCAATAATGGAAAGGGAGAAAGATAAGTATACAATTTAAATATTGAACATATGTATTGGAAAAACTTAAAAAAATTTTTAAGAGGTATGAACTTTGTAATGTGTTTTGCTTAATGTAAGCCAATTGTAATTTATCCTACTTGTTTTTCCATATGAGTCAGTGAGAGTATTCAAGGGACCAAATTTAATTTGTTATACATTTGCTTTGGCTTATTCAAAGGTTAGATTGTTGAAACTGAATTTCAATAGCGTAAATAATAGTGATGGGATTGTGATTGGAGGCTAGGTGGTTTGCTGATCTCATCCCCTTAATCACTGTGTTACATTGTTTGTATCTGTAGGGGTAACAATGCTAATGTGTAGTAACAAAAGACCTCCCAAATGGAGGGGATTTAAACCATGAAAATAGATTTCCCGCTCACATGTATATGTGTTCACCATGGCTGGCTAGGGCTTTGCCATCTGTTGTCTTCAATCTTGAACTGAGGCTGATGAAGAAGTTCCTATCAGGGACATTGCTGGGCTCATAACAGAGGGGAAAATAGAAATAGAAACAAGATTCATGGGCTGGATCTGAAAGCTTCTGCTGAGAAGTGGTATGTGTCACCTTCTGTTCACATTTCATTGTGCAAAGAAAGTCACATTTTCTAAACCTATTGTCAATAGGATGGGGATGTGTAATCCTCCCACAGAAGAGCAGCTGTGAATGGTAATACAATATATAACATTGCTGCGAACAAGAGTCTTATCTCTTGTATGTTTTGTTTAGCTAGACTGAGCTTGGTATAGTGTATGGAACCTAAATTGTATGGCTGTCAAGTACACACACTACCAGACTATCTGATCTTGACCCTGGCTCACCAGATAGATAGCATTTCCTTCTTCCTGTATTGTCTAGGATGACTATTCTTTGAGGTGGTGAAATGTGAAGCAATAGCCTCTTAAAAAAGTCTACTCTCTTACATTCTTTTCTGAAAGGCTTTACAATGGATAAATAGGAGGTATATATGTGATCTTGGCAAAGGTATGAGGTATGGCTTATATTTACCTCATAGAGTTGTTTTGAGGATCAAATGGATGGTTTTGGAATGATCTTTAGCAGGGTGTTTGGCATATGGAAAGAGTTCAATATATTTTATTAGTAGTAGAATTAATTCTACTACTAAAATAATATCATTTGCTCTCCTCATGGATCACCTAGGCTTCCCTCATAGCTCAGTTGGTATAGAATCTGCCTGCAATGAAGGAGACTCCAGTTTGATTCCTGGGTCAGGAAGATCCACTGGAGAAGGGATAGGCTACTCACTCCAGTATTCTTGGGCTTTCCTTGTGGCTCAGTGGGTAAAGAATCCACCTGCAATGTGAGAGACCTGGGTTTGATCCCTGGGTTGGGAAGATCCCCTGGAGAAGGGAAAGGCTACCCATCCCAGTATTCTGGCCTGGAGAACTCCATGGACTGTATAGACCATGGGGTCGCAAAGAGTCGGACTGAGCGATTTTTACTTCACTGGATCACCTAATGCCTAGTTGTGTTTAAAAGTGATTTACTTAAAAGAACTTGAAAAAACTACCCTATTCAATAAATTTGTATTATATTAATATAATGGTGTGTACACACACACACAACTAGAAAAGATATATGTGAAAGACATTATTTAGCCACTAAAAAAGCAAGATGGCTGTCTGAATTATTTGAAGACTCTGCAATAAACCTGTACCCTCTCATCTACTCTGATCCTTCAAAGTTTCATGATTAGCTTCTTGATACATGTAGACAACTGCTCCCACTCCCGCAACAAAACACTAATTTTAACACTGGCCTCTCATTAATTGCCAGTCATCAAACTCAACATTATAGTGTAGGTTTAACTGACTTTCCTGGTCAACATCAAGAAATTCACTTAAATCTTAATGATTTCAAAAGGAATCAAACTCTTCTGAATTAAAATTTTCCATAAAATACACATGGTTTTAAAATTGGATGGCCAAAATACTCCATAAAATATGTTCTGAATTTAATGAACCCAAGGCTGTTAGCAATAATTTCAGCCTCAATGAAATCAACATGTATGGCAAAGATTTGCCTACTCTGGTGACCAACATGGCATTTGCGCACCAATTTCTACTTTAAATTTTACAGGACTGTATCAAAAGAGAATGTGGTTGTTTACTTCAGCTCAGTTGTTTAAATCATTTTCTGAATAAAATGGAGAAACATTTGCGAGAAGATAAATGAATGACATCATTCAATACCATACATACATTTGCATTGACTTTTCCCCAGAGAAATTATATATTATCATGTTAGTACCATGGCTTGCATTTTCTTTGTTTCTTTCTCTAGAGAAATATTTTCCTTATGGTGGAAATTCAATGATTTCTTTCCTTATAATTGAAATTCCCTGTTTGCATGAGGCTAAAGCAGAGTAAACAAAGATATAAGTGAAGGAAGCTGACAAAGAAATGTTATATGGGTGCTCTTTCCTTGTGTGTAGAGGGCACAGACATAAATGCATGTGATATAGTTTTACATCACTAGAAACAAGCCTTATCACTGAAGCCCTATATGAATAAATATTTTGGAAAGTGAGATAATTTATTCTAATTTTGTAACTCTAGAGATACTTGGTTTTTATTTCTAATTGATTTTAAGCCATGTAACCCCTTCTCTCACTTTGAAAGTATCCTCTATGTGTATATATGAATTGGAAGGTAGAAAAATACTTACTACACAACTTACAGAACCTTGGAATGAGTGAGTGCTTTTGTAAAGTGAAATATACTATTTTAATGGTAGTGATACCTTCAGGTATCACTTTTGCAAGTCTTTTAATCTTTTGTCATATGCCGTGGCTTTTGAATGTAAATGTACAATGAAGAATCTGTAATCTGAATGATGATCCAGTAATTTGTCTCCTTTGAAGGTATGGACTAATTGCATGTTAAATTTCAAGGGAGGAAAGATGGATCCACACATCTCTGGGATTGGGAATGGGCTGGGTCTGAGGAATTTTGCCGAAATGACATGGCCCCTGCTGTCGGTTGGGCACAGGTCTCCACAGAAGTCCCACCCATCTTGTGTCAGGGAGGGCTTTTACCTTTTCATGCCCTGGTTCCCATGGTAACTTGGTATATTGTTTGCCTTTGGCATTAATCGTGGCATATCATGTTAAATTAGAGCCAGGGACTCAGCTACAAATGTGTTGGCTTCCTGATGTATGAGAGATAGCATGATTGGGAGAAAAGAATTTGTAAGTAGCAATTAGAAGAGCAGAGGTAAAGAACTGCACTGAGATTTATTTTTCCGGTGAAGTGCAGTTAATGGAGCATGTAAATGGAAAGGACTTGCCATTCTTTGGCGAGTTGGTACATTCCCTGATTTAATCAAATGAGACTGAAGTGTGCCTTTTACTTTCTATACAGTCTGACAAAGGTAATTTAGGATGGAGCTTTCAGATGAGTGTCGGCTGCTGCCGCCAGGGCTTATGTCTTATGAAAGAACCCCAATTGCAGATGTCTTCTTCAGCTGATTGATAGGCAATAAGAAAGTGAAACAAGAGCTCCATCTTCAAGAAATGAGAAAAAAAGTTGTTTGTCAAATGGGGCAGAAAGATATCTGCTCTCCTCTTGTGATTTTTGTGTTAGTCCTTATGCAGATCTGAACTCCAGCATGTGAAACCAGATATACATTTCCAATGTAACATGCTTCATTTGGGTCATAACATTTTCACTGAACTGCATATCCCATAATGCTCCAAAGTCTGCCTAAAAGTTTTTGGCTGATTAGAATCATCCACATTTGCAAATTATTGATGTTGGACCTGGAGAGAAAAGTTCTTATTATGAAAGACTCTAGTTCTTATTGTAATTAGTAGAAGAATGTAGATTGAGATCCTTATTTCCATCCTCAAATGATTTCCTTCTGCTCATATAAAATCTATCTACTAAAAAGTGAAAACAATTCTCTAAGTCCACTATATAGATGATTGTTTATTACCCTAGCACATTCCCACTTCCCTCTCTCTTTCCATACTTACACACATTTTTCACATCTTTACATACCTAGCAAAGGCATGGCTATCTGCTGTGGAGATAGATATAAAGCTGAATAATTATGATACAGTATGTCTTGACAATAGTAGACTGTCTATACTGGACGATTAAGTCTGTGTAAGGGATTTGGAAAGAAAGAGCCAGTAACTCTGTCAGAGGTTTTGGGGTGAGCTCGGTTATATGTCATGCAGGAGCCCAAGGAAAAAAGAAAACTCCAACCAAGGGGAACAGGCAGTGCTACAGAGTCATGAAAAAACAAGGTATTTTCAGTTACTTAGTTCTGGTCAAGATTCCAAGGAAAGTCTAAGAACAAAAGGTAATAACATGAACCTTCCCATGTTACTAAGCTGGATTACTGCACTTCCCTGGTGGTTCAGCGTTAAAGAATCTGCCTGCCAATGCAGGAGAGGTGGGTTTGAACCTTGGGTCAGGCAGATCCCCTGGAGAAGGAAATGGCAACCCTCTCCAGTATTCTTGCCTGGGAAATCCCATGGACAAGGAGCCTGGCAGGTTACAGCCCATGGGGTTGCAAGAGAGTTGGGCACAACTAAGTGACTAAACAAGCTGGTTTTCCACATTGACTTGATGTTGTAAAAGTGTACAGAGCTTTATGAAAAAGCATGTAGTCAGCAGCAAAGTTTAAATGTTAAACTTCTCCTCGACAAAACTCTCAGGTGTGTTAAATGACAGTAATATTCACCTAAACAAGGTGCACGGTGGTAAAGAAGGTCCAGATATTTGGTGCAAGAAGCCCCCTGATATTGGAGAAAATATTAACAAGCAAAAGTGATGACTGTCAAAGATTATTTTCAGATTTCTCTTTTGGATTACTAGTGATGTCTGTGCAAGCACTGGACAGGTTAAGTTTGAAATACTAATGAGCCAAGACAGTTATCTTGTAGCTGGAAATACAAATGAGATTCCAGGAAAGAAGTTGAGATTTCAGACATAAATTTGAGAGTGCCTATCATAGAGTTGGTAGTTAAAGTCATGAAGAAGTAGATGAAACTACCCCAAATTGCTATAGATGAAATTCTAGAAAGCCACAAAGTTTAATTGACGGTCCAGGGGGAAACTGATTGGCATTTGTCTATGGTCAACTGAGCAATAGTTCCCCCGCTTTTCCCTTCCTCACAGTACCCAGGTTTTTGTTTGGGTATCCACACATCTTTCCATTATGCTGCTGATGTGTGTCCTCAAAAGCTGACTCAAACTCAGCCCTAGGGGTGAGCCCTGGTTTATACAGCTATTCAGAGTAATCCTATACCACTGCCACAATGATGGGTTCAAATAACCCAATCCTAAGACAATCAGAACATTTTTAGGGTGAGAAGAAAATTAGTTTAGGAAAGGGGCAGAGACCCAATTAAATTTAATTAGACATGATGGGATGTTTGCTGGAGGTTTTTGGGGGGGAAATAAAAAAGGTCCTGAAAGGCAATCTCCTCCTTCTGATGAATAGGTATGGCCTATTAATGTAAAAACTAGAACTGTTATGACCTAGAATGAAACTGACATTGGAGAACCAGAATCCAAGGAAAGAAACCAAGTTCTTGGTGAGCTGCCTAATCAAATCAGCCCTGACACCTGCCATAACTGAAAATTCCAATAATGATACCTTATAAATTACTGTTTAGGCCAATTTTAGTTGAGTTCTTTATTTGCAATGACCCTTATTCTAACAGATACTATCGCATTATCACAGTCAAGAAGACGTTGAGAAAAGTGTCAAATGTTGTAGATCACTGAGGTTTGGGAGTTCATTCCTGATCTTTGCTAGAGCAGCATTGGACAGGGCAGGGACAGAGGGGATACGAGGGGTTGATTTCACTGGGTAGAAGAAAGAATGAAATGAAAACAAGTTCAGTAACAGTAAGCATTTTGTCTTTTTAAAATGTATTATTGCATCCCCAACATCTAACAATGCCCATGACACAGAATGCACCAAACATGTACTGGAGAGTGAATGAATGTGTAAAAATTCATTGCCTCCCTGCCTGTGTGTGTACTCAGTTGTGTCTGACTCTTTATGACCCCATGGACTCTAGTCTGCCAGGCTCCTCTGTTCATGAGATTTTCCAGGCAAGAATACTGGAGTGAGTTGCCATTTCCTTCTCCAGGGGATCTTCCCAACCCAGAGATCTACCCCTGGTCAGTTGCATCTCCTTCATTGGCAGGCAGATTCTTTATCACTGAGCCACCTGGTCTCATTTAAAAAGTGTAGGAAAAAGAAAACAGAATGTGGTAACATGCTGAAAGAGGGTGGGGTTAAGTAAAACATAATTTTAAATGGAAACATTTTTAATTTAGCAAGGCCTTAAAAGAAATTCAGGAAAATGTAAACGACAATAGAAAAAGGCTGAAAATATGAAGAATAGACTTAGAAAGTTTTTGACAGCCTACTCCATGCCTTCCTCCAGGGGATCTTCCCAACCCAGGGATTGAACTCAGATCTCCCACATTGTGGGCAGATTCTTTACCATCCGAACCACTAGGGAAGCCCAAGAATACTGGAGCAGGTAGCCTATCCTTTCTCCAGGGGATACTCCTGACTCAGGAATCGAACCGGGGTCTCCTGCATTGCAGGTGGATTCTTTACTAGCTGAGCTACCAGGGAAAGGCTTTGATAAGGTGGAAGATGCAAAGAGAAAATCTTGCAGGTTTCTAGATTGAAAAACACAGAGTTTTTACAAAGGAAGAAATATAATATGGGAATTCTAGAGGCAAGATGGTGGACTAATTGCTACCGGGAGGAAGTATTGGGTCACAAAGAGCTGGACACAGTTGAGTGAAATGAACTGAACTGAACTGGGAGGAAAGGTCTGTAAGCTGAGGCTGTTGATATAATTCGTTTGCTAAGGTATAGGAAATACTTGTAGATTTGTGAGGGTTCTGAGAAACTATCAGGCACACACTCTAAATGGGGCAGTTACTGTAAAAAAGAAAGAAAGAAATCTTAATATAGGTGAAGAAAAAGAACGGCAAGCATGCATATATAAACAGATGTAAATATATGCAAATAGTAGGAAACATGTGCGAGAGCATATGTAAATTTATGCAAATCACATTAACTACATGCAAATTACTAACGATACTGTAACAAGAAATGTACAATTTAAGTGCTGAATATAAATTGTCAAAGCCAAAGGGACATACGGAAAGGGAAGCGGCAGGTTACTAAATGTTTACCTAAAAAAGGATTTAGGTGTTGAAGTTGGGGGAATAAAGAATGGTGAAGCATTCTACAGAACTCAGCACCAAGCAGTGGAGAAAGAAAAGACTTTTAGTGGTCTCGTCAAAAAAGGATTTAGGTGTTGAAGTTGGGGGAATAAAGAATGGTGAAGCATTCTACAGAACTCAGCACCAAGCAGTGGAGAAAGAAAAGACTTTTAGTGGTCTCGTCGGGGAAGGGAAAGAAAACAATGGGAAATAGCTCATCTCAGTTGGGAGAAATAGTTGTTATTTTGGTTTCGTATAAAAAGAGATAAATAAGAGCTTGATTATGAGTGCTGGAAAAAAGAAGGTAAACACTGACAGAGTGGAAAAGTACCGAATTTCAAATTAAATACAGGGAGGAAAAGGGAGTAACTAGCAAAACAGCCAAAGCAAGTAGAAAGAATGAGTAAGCAAAAACAAAGTAAAAATGAACAAACCAAGTGAGATGTAAGCAGTAAAATGAAGTATGTAAATTGTCGCATTCAGTATGACTTGGCAAATTCTCTTATTGAAAGATAGATGTTGAGAGATTGGATTCTTCAAATAGGAAAGCAGATGCATTCAGTTTGATGAAACACACTTGAAATGATAAAAAGTGAAAGTGAAGTTGCTCAGTTGTGTCCAACTCTTTTCAACCCCATGGATTATAGCCTACCACGCTCCTCCGACCATGGGATTTTCCAGGCAAGAGTACTGGAGTGGGTTGCCATTTCCTTCTCCAGGGGATCTTCCCAACTCAGGGATAAAACTTGGGTCTCCTGCATTGTAGGCAGATGCTTTACCTTCTGAGCCACCAGGGAAGTCCCTTGAAATGACAGTTTGGAAATAGGAGGATGGATAAGAGAGACCCAAGGCCAACAAGAATGAGGGAGTGGTGACAGTGGATGAGGTTGAACTTAGCATTAAAGTATCAAATACGTATGTATGACTAAAGAGTGAGAAATCTACGTCAACTTTCTTGGTGAGATTTACATGTGTAAGTGTGAAACAGTAGATGTAGAGACTATAAGGTGAAAATCAGTTGCGTAAGATAGTCCTGCAAACCTAGGTTACTTGTGTTTGGGAGTGTGTGTGTAATTCTATGATTACGGGGAAAGATGTGGAAGGATGCATACTAGTGTTTGACATTGACTACCTAGAAAGGGTCAGGGCAGGTTGCACAGGATCAGGTCAAGGTGAGGTTAGAGGAAGAAAAATAAGGATTCAATAACATCTGACTTTGAGCAAATGTATTGCTAGTGGCGCTAGTGGTAAAAGAACCTGCCTGCCAATGTAGCAGACGTAAGATGCGGGTTGGATCCCTGGGTCAGGAAGATCCCTTGGAGGGCATGACCACCCACTCTAGTATTCTTGCCTGGAGAATCCCATGGACAGAGGAGCCTGGTGACTTAGCAGACGCACATTGATAAACAACACCACCACCAGATCTCTTCTAAAATCTGTGGAGTACAGAGCTTGGATTGAAAGGAAGACCTTGGAAAATGAGATCAATAAGCACAGAGTGGGATCTGACAGAAAAGGTTCTAGAACTGACCCATAACTACTTGCTGAGCCATACTATGTAGGTGGAGAATAAATTCTTTTTAAAAAATATTTGGTGGATATATAAATTTACAAAGAAAACTGCATAGAATTTGCATTTTAAAACAAGAAGCATAAAAATGATGTTTGATTCCAACAAAATTTGCTTGCTTTGTTGTGCCTGTGTCAGAGGCAAATGTGCTTTAATGTATTCCTGTGTTATTGTCTTAGGTGAGCACATATGAATGAGTGCTGCCAAGTCAATTTTCCATAGTCCTGTCATCACAGAACTTACATGTGTCAGCAGAGTTAAGCATAAGGAAAACAGGGGACACTGAACACTTCAGGTCTGTACCCCATCCTATAGGCAGATTGGTTTTGAAGAGACAGATACATACATACATATTTTCTTATTTCCCTAATTCTAGGTAATTGCTTTGAGTATCCTGCAGAGGTCCAGGGTCACTTTTGGGGGGGTGATTTTAAGTAAAAGACAATTTACTATATAAAATCCTGATAATTCAGAATTTCTCTATATGTTTCAAGGTCTAAGAAGTTTAACCATGACTTAAGTAAATATCAAAGAACAGAGAAGTTCTCCAAACAGGAGGTAACAGAATTATGTTATTAAAAAAAAAAGCAAAGTAAGTTTGTGATATATTTAGATGAATGTGTAAGAAATGAGACTGCTTTTCTTTCTACAGCTATAAAAGGAAGGTAGCCAAAATGCTCTCTGCTTAAAAGAAAATCCATATGATTCATTTCATGAACACAAGAAGGATGAGTTCATTTACAGGCGGCTGGATGGATTAGAAGGTCGATGTTGGTGAACACATCCATAACTTAAGTGTGTGAATTTATTTTCTGATGACAAACATTTTTTATTTAAGTGAATGAATATGATTTCCTGTAACAAATGTTGCATAAAGTTTGTGGTCACCGAAAGCTTTACTGTTAAGAGTTACATTCCTTTGTGATTAAACCAAAAGGTTAGTTAAGCAGCTGGATATTAAAGAGAAGAGCTTTAATCATGCTAATAAGAAACAGAGTTTGTGTAGATTTAAACTTAGCTAAGACAATTGCTCCTTCTGGCTAATTTCTGCATCATAGGCTACCCTTGTTCTGTCTCCCTTTTAGAGTTCTACCAGAAAGAGACAGAGGCAGGCTACGGGAGGAGGGGAGAGGAGGAGTTTGGGATAGTTATTCCCCTCTCTGCCTCCCTGTCCTGTTGCGACAGGTTGATGGTGTTTGTCTCTGAAAGTCAAGCCTCTTTATACGCAACTCTTTGGATTCCAATATCCCTGTTTCCCATTGTCCCTTCTGATCTGTATGTGATCGTGACTTCCTCTATTGCTCTAGGTTGCAGTCCTCTGCTCAGAGCTTTGCATAGGGTCCATTTCTGAATCCTCCTGTATAATTAGTATGACTGTGCTGAATGTTTGCTGTTAGAAACCCACCAGTGCTGTGCAGTCTAACCTTCTCTTCTGCATCTTATTAACCAAGAACTAACCCCTTTTCACTTCTGTTATTCAGAAATGCAGTTCGCAGCACAAGTTGTTTTTTTTTAAAATACTTATATCAACAAGTTCTCAAAATCGTAGTCCTCAAATACAAGTATACCTTACATTTTCTTCAAAGTCACCCAAAGAATTTCAAATTTACTAATCTCAACACTCATAGTTAGATCCTGTTTTATAAGTTGCTAATCAAGGGCCAACCAATTATGTTGTGGATATGAAGATCTGCGTGTTTCATTATTATGTATGTCCCAAGTTTACTTCTGTATTTCTTTGGCCTGTGGGGATTGACATGTTGATATTTTCTGGCAAGGATGTGTCCTTAAGAGAATCCTGAGCAGGTACGAGTGGCAGTGATTTGTCGTTTTGTCCTTGATTGTGAGACCCACAGTCTCAGTGGGGCCTGTCCAGGTCCATAAGAGGATGTGTGTGTATCTGAATCTCTCTAGGAGAGGGATGGGTGCCATGGATGGCAGTGGAAAGTGACCCTGTCTGTCCCTTCACTCATTCAGAATTCTTTTTTTTTTTTAATTTTTTTGTGGGTTGCCCATCACTGGATGAGCCGGCCCTGCCCAAGGTTATGGGCGATGAGCCACCTGACCATGGCTTCCCTTGTTGTAACTGGGAACTAGACCCCTTTCACTTCTGGTTTTCGTTTATTTATCCAGTCATTCATTTATGGCTGTGCTGCATCTCCATTGCTGCACGTGGGCTTTCTCTAGCGGAGGTGAGGGGCTACTCTCCAGCTGCATGGGCAGGCTTCTCACTGCAGTGCCTTCTCTGGTTGCAGAGCACGGGCTTTCGGGTGTGCAAGCTCAGCTGCTGTAGCACTTGAGCTTAGTTGCCCTGGGGGATGTGAGATCTTCCCGGACCATGGATTGAACCCGTGTCCCCTGCATTGGCAGGCGGATTCTTAATCACTGGACCACCAGGGCAGTCCAGTTAAGAATTCTTGAACATGTGGATGTTTGAATCTCTAGAGATTTTTGTCCTGCTCCAGACCCACCAGCCTAACTGATGACGAAGTATTTCTCAACCTGAGAAAATCCTAGAGCTGGATGGAAAATGACCAACTACTAAGGGTGAGCAACCTGACAGCCCAACATGCAAACTGTTGAAAAACTTTTGTGATTTGTAATCCTTAAGTTTGGCTTTCGTTTGGGGAAAAACTGCTGCCAATAAAATTACACTGACTAAACTGTGATTGGGGTGCAGTCTTCTCCTGACAGGAAACAGATGTGAGAAGGATTCTGGATAGGGTCTTTAAAAAAAATATTTATTTTTGGCTGTGTCGGGTCTTCCTTGTGGTGCACAGGCTCAGTAGTTGCAATATGCGGGCTTAGGTGCCCTGAGGCACGTGGGAACTAAGTTCCCTGACCAGGGATCAATCTGTACCCGCAGCACTGGCAGGTGGATTCTCAACTGCTGGACCACCAAGGATGTCCATGGATAGAACTTTTGACACCTGATAAGTGTATACTGCTCAGTGCCAGAATCTTTTTCCAGGAGCCCTGCCCAGAGATCCAAGAAGTAAGAAAGGAGACCCAGTTTTCCCAGCCCCAAGGCTGCCTCTATTCAGAGGCATCTTATGAAGATGATGGTGCCATGAACATGAGAAATTTGGAGCCCCAAGACAATTTCTTCTGGGTTAAAAAGAAAAAAAATAAGGGCCACATTGGAAGACAGTTTGGCGGTTTCTTATAAAACATACTCTTACCAGATCTAGCAATTGTATTCTTTTGTATTTATCCAAATGAGTTGAAAACTTATGTTCACAGGGAAACCTGCACACAAATGTTTATAGCAGAATTCTACATAATTTCCAAAACTTGGAAGCAACCACGATTCCCTGAGTAAGTGAATGGATAAATAAACTGTGGTACATCCAGATAATGAAATGTTACTCCACACTAAAGAGATTTGCTATCAAGTCATGGAAAGATTTAGAAGAACCTCAAATGCAGATTACCAAGCAAGAAAAGCCAATCTGGAAAAAGCTTCCATATAGAATGATTCCAACTATATGATGCATTTCAAAAGGCAACACTGTGCTGACAGTAAAAAGATCAATGATCATCAGGGTTGAGGGTAGGGGTGGGGTTGAGGAGGGATGGCTAGATGGAACGTAGAAGATTTTTAGGGCAGTGAAAGCATTCTGTGTGATGCTATCAATGGGAGATGTATGTGATTATGCCTCTGTCAAAACCCATAGACAAAACAATAGCAATATGGAACTGTAATAAATCTATAGGCCTCAGATGGTAATGATGTGTCAGTGCAGCTTTATTGCTTGTAACACATGTACCACTTTGTTGCTGAATGTAGACAGTTAGGGGGGCTAGGCATGTGTAAGGGCAAGAGGTATATGAGGAATCCCTGTACCTTCTGCTCAATTTTCCTATAAACGTAAAACTACTTTTAAAATAGCCTGTCTTAAAGAAACAAGGTCCAAATTTAAACATGAGTTGAGTGAGGACGTGTGTCTCACAGAGTCTCCAGCTCCGGGGTCACATGTAGAGAGTGTTCAAACAGCCTTTGTTTAAATGCCAGGATCCTTCCACATTGTGTGTCTTGTCAACAGAGCAGAGCATCGGAACCGTAAAGCAGGGGAGGTCATCCAGTGGTCATGGGACATACCCCTGTCTTCAACTTATTCTTCAGAGGCATTTTATGCCCATGGGAATCTAATGAGAGGTTTAATAAACACCCTCAATCTATTAAAAAGTTTCTTTGCCATTGGTGGCTTTGGCCTTTTTGTGTGTTTCTAAAAACACTTCCTAAATTACTGCTTGTGGCTTAGGAGTATTTGGGGGTGTCCTATTTTTAAAGACAAAGGATTCACCCTGCATAGGATTTTTCTAAGAGGATAAAGGGAGAGAATTTATATTCACACCAAAGACCAAATGAAATATTCTGTGCCATGATTGCACAGTTTTGGAATAGTGAGGCTTTGGAGCAGTGTTTTCTGATGCCCTTAGTCTTTCAGTCGTTGCCAATTGGCCAAAAAAAGAAAACGGCAGGAGGGCACATTTCTGTCCACCACTATTCATAAAGGTTCTGGATATTTTCCCTAGAGAAACTGATGATCCTTTGGCAGGTAGTAGATTATGAATCCCTCATCCTGTCTTTATAGAGAAGAGTGTTCTGATTTACCAGATGAAGAAAATGGGATCACTCATGGAAGAGAGACTGACAGAGGTCAGGTGTTTCACGGTCAAGCTGAACAGCTTGGGCTACTGTGCACTTTACGGTGCTCTGGCAGCTGATGCAGTTTCCAAGAAAGATTGGCTTGTTTGTCTTGACATACTCATTTCAGAAGCAGATGAACAGACAGTTAGGGGCAGCATACATTTGGGGCAGGAGTGTTCAGACGTTTCTCCTGCTGTGGTTTCTTTCGTCTCTCCTGGAAATTCAGCACATGCATTTATCCCATTAGTGGTAGGAGAAAAAAGTCCTGATCACCTTCCAATTCATATGATGTCTGTCAGCAGGTTGGAGTGGTGCTGGGCACGCATTCTCCTCTGCTGAGGCTGTTCCATGTATTTAAGCGTCCTTGAAATCTGAAAATGGCCACCCTAAAAGCAGCTGAGCCCCTTTTCTTGGTGACTGCTTAGATACAGACTACTAATTTAAGCAAACAAATATCCTAATCCAAGCTGCAGAACTCAGAAGGAGATCCTACAAAATTCTACCTTCAATTTCATTTCTTTGTGGTGGTTTGTCATGATTTTACAAATGTAAGTTTAGGCTGAGAAAGAAAAGACACATATCTTTATCACGCCTAACATAGATATACAGGCGTAGTAACAACAACATCCACAAACCTTCGTTAGAGCTTTAGAACCTTTTGTCCCAGTGTTTTGTGTGAACTCTGTTAGAATGGCATGAGTGTGGAGAAATGTTAGCAACCTACCAGGAGGGGCGCTCTGGGGTAATTTTTCATGTAGGACCCGCTTCCTGACTGCAGAATGACATAGGGGATGAGTTGCAGAGATAATGCCCTTTGTCTCCTGTCTTGGTAGGTCTCTGCCAACTATGTTTGGAGTTGACCTGAGCCCTATGCTGAATGGTTCGACCTTAATGCCCTGCCTAGAGATTGAGTTTTGTGTCTTCTCCCACTCCCAGAACATTTTGAAATCTAATTCCTCATAAGACTGCATTTGGAAGTAGAACCTTTGGAAAGTGGTTAGGTCAGGGGTCCTCAACCTCCTGGGCCATCAACCAGTACCAGAACCTGTTAGGACCTGGACTGCACCAGCAGGAGGTTGAGCTCAGGACTCCCACTGATTCTGCATTATGATAAGTTATTTCATTATATATATATAATTATTTCATTATATATCACAGTGTAATAATAATAGAGATAAAGTGCACAGTAAATATAATATTCTTGAATCATCCTGAAGCCATGCCCCCATCCCAGTCCATGGAAAAATTGTCTTCCAGGAAACTGGTCCCTGGTGCCAAGAGGTTGGTCATGAAGGTGGAGCCCTCATGATGGGATTAGTGCTCCTATAAAAGAGACCTGACAGAGCTCCCACATCCTTCCCCTATCTGAGGACACAGTAAAAAGACTGCTGTCTGTGAACCAGAGGGTGTGCTCTCACCAGACAGTGAACCTGCCATCACCTTGAAGTCTAGGCTTCCCAGACTCCAGAACTGTGGGAAATAAATTTGTGGTTTTTTTAAATAAGTCCCCCAGTTTATGGTACTCTGTTATAATAGCCTGAACCAAGAAAAGTCAGGAAAAGTAGATTGTATTTATGGCAACAGCAGCAAGAGGCAGGCACACTGAAAAGTAATATGGAATTTGGAATTTGGAGACCCAAGACTTGAATCCCACCTTTAACCTTTATTTGTTGCACAGTCTTGGGCAGGCTTTTATTTTTTGTGTATATAAAATGGTTTCAGTAAGCATAAATGCAGGTAAAACATGTATTTATTTAACATAGTTCCTGGTCTTATTGAGCATACAATGTACAGTACAATGGTAATTATAATACTGAGAATAGATTAACTCTGTTTTTGAATCAGAATCCAGTAACCTTTTTTAGCGTCTTTTGCAGAGTTACAGAATCTGAAAAGTTGACATGAGGGCCTAGACATTTGTATTCTAGACTGTAGAGACTGGACAGAAAATGACCCTTTTGGGGTTGGGACTTTCTCTGACCTCTCTCAGCTTGCTCTCTGGTTATACGGCTCAGGTAGCTTTAGTCAATACTGTGTGCAACTAAATTCCTGGTCCTGGACTCAGCCTTTCCCTGTTACTATACCATTCCCACTTAATACCAGAACTGTTGTAGGAAAGGGGACCCCTTCCAGGGCCCGAAACTGGGCTCTTGTCTAACACTTAGAAATGAATTGTCTGAGGAGGCACATCTGCTGACAAAGCAAGAGATTTTATTTCGAAAGGGCACCCGGGTGGAGAATAGTAGGGTAAGGGAACCCAGGAGAACAGCTCTGCCACATGGCTTGCAGCCTCGGGTTTCATGGTGATGGGATTAGTTTCCTGGTTGTCCTTAGCCAATCATTCTGACTCAGAGTCCTTCCTGGTGGTGCACGCCTTGTTCAGCCAAGATGGATGCCAGAGAGAAGGATTCTGGGAGGTGGTTGGACTTGTGGTGTCTCCTTTTGACCTTTCCCGAATTCTTCCAGTTGGTGGTGGCTTATTAGTTCCGGTTGATAGTGGCTTATTTATTCTGGTTGGTGGTGCCTTATTAATTCCGTGTTCCTTAGCAGGACCTCCTGTAATAAAACAACTCATGCAAATGGTTACTATGGTGCCTGGCCAGGGTGGGCGGTTTCAATCAGTATGCTTCCCCCTAACAGAACCATTTCTCTGCTCTCCCACCCTGTCCCAGAGCACCACACTTCAGGGAGTAGCCAGAGGGCTCAGAGGAAGATGGGATAATAAAGAGAATGATAGTTATACCAAAGTAGGACAAGTTTTTTGTGTAGAAGATGCAGCCTATGAACAGGTGTTAAATTTAGGAGTAGTATAATCATTTATAACATTACCTGGTTTTTTCAAGCTTTGCAGACACTGTATTTTTGTTTTTTAACCAACTGAAAGTTTGTTGTAACCCTGCATTGTCAGATGAAAGTTAGCATTTTTAACAATAAAGTATTTTTAATTAATGTATGCACATTTAATCAATGTATGTTTTTCTGAGTCATAATGCTACTGCATCAATAGGCCACAATATAGTGTAAACATAACTTGTATTGCACCTGGAAGCCAGAAAACTCAAATAGAATGTCTTACTGTGGTATTTGTTTTATTGTGGTGGTCTGGAACTGAACTTGCCATATCTCTGAGATATGCTGATAATTCATGACAAACTTGCATTGAAAAAACTGAAAAATGACTTCTGATTCATCTGCATTTTACTGGAACAATTTTATCTAAACTCCCAACTTACATCAGATGGTGGGTAAGACAGTAAAAATGAAAATTCAGCCTGGCATTTGCTATGTTAACTGTGAGCTGTTTAGGCAATGGTGGGTATTTAAACATCCTGTTCACCTGTGAGATCAGGGAACAATGGACATTCCTATTCACTTGTGGGCAGTTCCAGTGTCATGGAGAGAGCAGGGCTAGGACTGAGCACAGGTGAGTGAAATACGACTTTTCACAGAGCACTCAAGAAGAAAAGCAAAACTTCAGAGTCAGTGAATGTTGTGAAGACAATCTCAGAGATTGGGAGTGTGGCCAAGAAGTTGGAATCCTCGGTGAGATTTTTTTCAGATGTGGAGCTTGAGAACAGAAGGCCGATTATACGAACCTGGGAAGATTTTTGGGATGTTGGCTCAGGAACTGGGAATTAAAAAGACACCAAAGAATAGTGAGGAAGCCCTGGTGGTTCAGTGGTGAAGGATCTGCCTGCCAGTGCAGGAGATGCAGGAGATGTGGGCTTAGTCCTCGGGTCAGGAAGATCCCCTGGGGAAGGAAATGGGAAGCACTCCAGTATCCCTGCCTGGGAAATCCCATGGACAGCAGAGCCTGGCAGACTATAGGCCATGGGATCAGAGTCAGACACAATTTAGTGAATTAATTACAACAAAGAATAGTGAGCAGGAATCAGCCTGGGCTTGCCACTTCTTCAAATTAGAGAATAACTTAATGCTATCAGCCCCATATGAAAAGATTCCATGCTTCAGGGAATCTTCAGTCAAAGGATATTTATAGTTATAACTGTGAGGAAGGCAGGAAAAAAATGAGGCCAAAGGCAATGAAGAGAGGCCTTACCAGAGTGTTTCCAACTTTGAATTTCCCTAAATGCAACTTGCAAAGTATTATAGGTGAGAATCACCACCACCTAGGACTTTATTAAGCACTACTATGTGCCAGGAACTGTGCTAAATATTTTACAGGTATCAACTCTTTTTCTCGTCCTAGCAACCTTATAGGTAGATTTCTTTTATTGTTGATAAAATTTTCAGAGAAATAATATGCCAAGTGGAAGGGCGAGAATTCAAATCTCTGTTAACTACTCTATACTTTCTGAACTTGGCTAAAATATGTTCATCTGTGCTAAATCAAAGTAGTCCTTCTTGAAGGAGTTAAAAAAAAAAAATTTATTTGGCTGCACAGACTCTCACCAGTGGCATGTGGGAACCTCAGCTGCAGCACGCAGGATTTAGTTCCCTGACTGGGAACTGAACTCCGGCCCCTTGCACTGGAAGTACAGAGTCTTAGCCAATGGCTCTCCAGAGAAGTTCCTCTGAAGTGGTTTTCTTTATTCTCTCCCACCTGTAACTCTAACTTACTCAGAGGGAAGAGGAGGAGGCATATAAAGACACAAGAATATATTCACACTCTCTTTCTCTGCCTTCATCTCCCATTATTTATAAATTTATGTCTTGTGTTGCTGTTGTTGTTCATTTGCTAAGTCTGTATAGAGCTAATGCAGCATCAATTGTTAAATATTATAAATACTGAGCTCCTATTCTGTCTTAAACATTTAGTAAGACAGGTGTGAAAGATTCGAGCATTTAGGGAACATTTTCCCTGGGCTCCAAGAAATCTATAATTCAGCTGGGGCCCATAAGACGAATGCCGTAATAATGTTGCAAAGGTCAAATGCTATGCAGTCACATGCTATGCAGTCAGGCAAACAAAATGATGTAGGAGCCCAAAAGAGGGAAATTATCTCCTTTGATAACAGAGGAAGGCTTTGTGGGCAAGGGAGCTATTCAGATGGGCCTTCATAGAATCCTGTAAAAATAAACTGACTTGAGTTTCAGGCTTTATCTCTATACCAGGAGTATCTAGCCCATTGGCTAAGACACAGTAGGAGTGAATAAATGTTTTTTGTTAAGAGGATGAGCCAATGAATAATGTTTGTTGACCACTTAGCTCTTTTACTTTTGTGACAGATTTATGGCTACACATAAATCACTCCCTTTATACGACTGTTATATATTATTTAGAAGATAATTACATTTACTACCAAGCTTTTAAATCCAATCATCTTCTTATATTTGTGGTTAATGTAAGAGGCTCTCAAAAAAAAAAAAAAAAAAAAAGCTGGAAATGGAAAATAAAAAGCCACTTTGACCTGGAAAAGAAATTCAAAGTGTTTTGAATTAGACTCATTCGATTGTGCTTATCTATATTTTTCCACAGGCAGAAGCTTGTAAAATCTTGTACACAAGCAGTTCTTATCCAACTGAGAGAGACTCAAAAACATTTCTCATTGTTGGGAGACTAACGTTTTTCTCTATTAATTACAAATAGCTTCAGTCTTCTAGTCTTTCCCTCCCAATGCAGTTGCAATACTTATCGATTTCTGTATAACAGAACACCCCAGAACTTACCAGCTTTAAACAACAGACATTTATTATCTGAGTTTCTGTGGGTCAGGAAATTTGAGAACAGCTCAGCAGGGCGGTTCTCAATTAGCATCTCTCATAACATTGCAGTCAAGATGGTGTCCTGGGCTGTAGTCCTCTGAGAGCTAGTCTGAAGCTGGAGGATTTACTTGCAAGCTCTATCATGTGTTGATAGGAATCTTCAGTTTATCACCAGTTGTTAGTTGGAGACCTTGGTTTCTTGCCACATGAACCTCTCTGTAGGGCAGCTCAAGACAAGGCAGCTGGCTTCCTTCAGAATGAGTAATACAAGAAGAAGGAAAGAATGAGATAAAAGTCTGCCTTTCTATGACCTAGTCCCTGACATCACACCCCATTTACAGATGAGGGAGCAATTAAAAATAGCTATTAACTGGCAGGTGAATGCATGTGTGTGCTCACACACACGTGTGTGTAGCCCACCAGGCTCCTCTGTCCATGGGATTCTCCAGGCCAAGAATGCTGGAGTAGGTTGCCATTTCCTCCTCTAGGGGGATCTTCCCAGCCCAGGATCGAATACATGTCTCCTGTGTCTCTTTCACTGACAGGTGGATTCTTTACCATTGTGCCTGAGAAGCCCATAATTGGTAGGACTAGGGTTCAAACCCATGTCTGTCTGACTCCACAGTCTCCCTATAACCTAGTTCAGTTCAGTTGCTTAGTCGTGTCTGACTCTTTGCAACCCCATGAATCACAGCACGCCAGACCTCCCTGTCCATCACCAACTCCCGGGGTTCACTCAGACTCACATCCATCGAGTCAGTGATGCCATCCAGCCATCTCATCCTCGGTCGTCCCCTTCTCCTCTTGCCCCCAATCCCTCCCAGCATCAGAGTCTTTTCCAATGAGTCAACTCTTTGCATGAGGTGGCCAAAGCACTGGAGCTTCAGCTTTAGCATCATTACTTCCAAAGAAATCCTAGGGCTGATCTCCTTCAGAATGGACTGGTTGGATCTCCTTGCAGTCCAAGGGACTCTCAGGGGTCTTCTCCAACACCACAGTTCAAAAGCATCAATTCTTCAGCACTCAGCTTTCTTCACAGTCCAACTCACATCCATACATGACCACTGGAAAAACCATAGCCTTGACTAGATGGACCTTTGTTGGCAAAGTAATGTCTCTGCTTAACTTTTCTTCGAAGGAGTAAGTGTCTTTTAATTTCATGGCTGCAGTCACCATCTGCAGTGATTTTGGAGCCCCAGAAAATTAAGTCTGACACTGTTTCCACTGTTTCTCCATCTATTTCCCATGAAGTGATGGGACTGGATGCCATGATCTTCGTTTTCTGAATGTTGAGCTTTAAGCCAACTTTTTCACTCTCCTGTTTTACTTTCATCAAGAGGCTTTTAGTTCCTCTTCACTTTCTGCCATAAGGGTGGTGTCATCTGCATATCTGAGGTTATTGATATTTCTACCGGCAATCTTTTTTTTTTTTTTTTTACTGTACAATACTGTATTGGTTTTGCCATACAATGGCATGAATCCACCACGGGTGTACATGAGTTCCCAATCCTGAACCCCCCTCCCACCACCCTCCCCATATCATCTCCCCGCAATCTTGATTCCAGCTTGTGCTTCATCCAGCCCAGCGTTTCTCATGATGTACTCTGCATAGACGTTAAATAAGCAGGGTGACAATATACAGCCTTGACGTACTCCTTTTCCTATTTGGAACTAGTCTGTTGTTCCATGTCCAGTTCTAACTGTTGCTTCCTGACCTGCATATAGGTTTCTCAAGAGGCAGGTCAGGAGGTCTGATATTCCCATCTCTTTCAGAATTTTCCACAGTGTATAGTGATCCATACAGTCAAAGGCTTTGGCATAGTCAATAAAGCAGAAATAGATGAGATGTTTTTCTGGAACTCTCTTGCTTTTGTGATGATCTAGCGGTTGTTGGCAATTTGATCTCTGGTTCCTCTGCCTTTTCTAAAACCAGCTTGAACATCTGGAAGTTCATGGTTCATGTATTGCTGAAGCCTCGCTTGGAGAATTTTCAGCATTACTTTACTAGTGTGTGAGATGAGTGCAATTGTATGGTAGTTTGAGCATTCTTTGGCATTGCCTTTCTTTGGGATTGGAATGAAAACTGACCTTTTCCAGTTCTGTGGCCACTGCTGCATTTTCCAAATTTGCTGTTATATTGTGTGCAGCACTTTCACAGCATCATCTTTCAGGATTTGAAATAGCTCAACTGGAATTCCATCACCTCCACTAGCTTTGTTCGTAGTGATGCTTTCTAAGGCCCACTGACTTCACATTACAGGATGTCTGGCTCTAGGTGAGTGATCACACCATTGTGATTATCTTGGTCATGAAGCTCTTTTTTGTACAGTTCTTCTGTGTATTCTCGCCACTTCTTCTTAATATCCATTTCTGTCCTTTATTGAGCCCATCTTTGCATGAAATGTTCCCTTGGTATCTCTAATTTTCTTGAAGAGATCTCTAGTCTTTCCCATTCTGTTCTTTTCCTCTATTTCTTTGCATTGATCACTGAAGAACGCTTTCTTATCTCTTCTTGCTATTCTTTGGAACTCTGCATTCAGATGCTTCTATCTTTCCTTTTCTCCTTTGCTTTTTCCTTCTCTTCTTTTCACAGCTATTTGTAAGGCCTCCCCAGACAGCCATTTTGCTTTTTTGCATTTCTTTTCCATGGGGATGGTCTTGATCCCTGTCTCCTGTACAGTGTCACGAACCTCATTCCATAGTTCATCAGGGACTCTATCTATGAGATCTAGTCCCTTAAATCTATTTCTCACTTCCACTGTATAATCATAAGGGATTTGATTTAGGTCATGTCTGAATGGTATAGTGGTTTCCCCTACTTTCTTCAATTTAAGTCTGATTTGGCAATAAGGAGTTCATGATCTGAGCCACAGTCAGCTCCTGGTCTTGTTTTTGTTGACTGTATAGAGCTTCTCCATCTTGGGCTGCAAAGAATATGATCAATCTGATTTTGGTGTTGACCATCTGGTGATGTCCGTGTGTAGAGTCTTCTCTTGTGTTGTTGGAAGAGGGTGTTTGCTATGACCAGTGCATTTTCTTGGCAAAACTCTATTAGTCTTTGCCCTGCTTCATTCCGTATTCCGAGGCCAAATTTGCCTGTTATTCCAGGTGTTTCTTGACTTCCTACTTTTGCATTCCAGTCCTCTATAATGAAAAGGACATCTCTTTTGGGTGTTAGTTGTAAAGGGTCTTGTAGGTCTTCATAGACCCATTCAACTTCAGCTTCTTCAGCATTACTTGTTGGGGCATAGACTTGGATTACTGTGATATTGAATGGTTTGCCTTGGAGACAAACAGAGATCATTCTGTCGTTTTTGAGACTGCATCCAAGTACTGCATTTCAGACTCTTTTGTTGACCATGATGGCTACTCCATTTCTTCTGAGGGATTCCTGCCCGCAGTAGTAGATACAATGGTCATCTGAGTTAAATTCACCCATTCCAGTCCATTTTAGTTCACTGATTCCTAGAATGTCGATGTTCACCCTTGCCATCTCTTGTTTGACCACTTCTAATTTGCCTTGATTCATGGACCTGACATTCCAGGTTCCTATGCAATATTGCTCTTTACAGCATCGGACATTGCTTCTATCACTGGCCACATCCACAACTGGGTATTGTTTTTTCTTTGGCTCCATCCCTTCATTCTTTCTGGAGTTATTTCTCCACTGATCTCCAGTAGCACATTGGGCACCTATTGACCTGGAGAGTTTTCTTTCAGTATCCTATCATTTTGCCTTTTCATACTGTTCATGGGGTTCTCAAGGCAAGAATACTGAAGTGGTTTGCCATTCCCTTCTCCTTGGACCACATTGTGTCAGACCTCTCCACCACGCCCACCCGTCTTGGGTGGCCCCACAGGGCATGCCTTAGTTTCATTGAGTTAGACAAGGCCTATAACCTAGAGCATGTAAATAAATGGCCAAGATGCCTGGTCCTTCAGCTGGACTCTCCCAATGAAGCTTTCTTCACAGTCACCACTGATCAGTCCTGCTTCCAGGAAATAGTTGCATCTTTGGGTCATGGTCTTGAACTAAAATCTTCCTTTTTGTGGTATGAGGAGTTAGCTTCCCAACTACTTTCTGTTTTGTGCATTCCTCTCCCTGACCAACCCCCATAATATACAGTAAAAGAATGAGATAGCACTAGTGGAATACAGACTAGAATTTATATTTTGGGAAGGCACAGACAGCTTTGTGGACTTAGAATACTTGATGAAAATCTTTGAGGACTCAGTTTGATTCTATAAAATTCCTTCCACATTTATGTGTTTGGACTTTGGGATTGAGATTAGTGTTTCACTTGATATTCAGTCCTACTGCCAAGATGAAATGATGACCTTGTTTTAAAAAAAAATCTGTAGAAATTACTGAGCCATGTAGAATTTCTACCTGTGTTAATAAATCAATGACCTAAAATCAGAGAAAGGACCATGGTGTATACTTCATTTGATCTGCTGGCTGGTGAAGGCAGAGAATTAAATTTATGAGATTCAAATTCACAATTTGCTTTCAATCAACTTTTTTTTTTTTTGAGTCTAGAGAAAATGTTTTCTCCCTCTCAAATTTTCCACATGAGTAGATTTTAGAGTCGTCTATTCAATCCATTCTATGACAAGCTGAGAGGGAGGCAAGCCTTGACAGATATCAGCTCTTCTTGCCCTCTTCAGTCCCTACAGACTTAAAAAGAAAATGCTATAAAATAAAAACTATTTGTGTAATAGTTTCAAATGTATACTTACATTCCTAGTTCTAAAGTATTAGTAGAATACCACCTAAATGAGCAAATGAAGCAGGAGCTACAATCAACTAATGCTCATCCAGTGATCTTGAATAAATTGAGTTTTTCCTGGGCTAAATCAATAGATGAACATTACAGATGACATGCAGTTCAGAGAGCTAATAAGAAATTAGCCTCAGGGATTGAAATAGTATAATTATTAGACTTTCTATAAAATAAAATAATCACTCCATTTAAGAAAATTGGAGATACCAAGGGAACATTTCGTAAAAAGATATGCACAATAAAGGACAATCAATCCTGAATATTCGTTGGAAGGACTGCTGCTGATAGCTCCAATGCTTTGGCCATGTGATGCAAAGGACTCACTGGAAAAGATCCTGATGCTGGGAAAGATTGAGGGCAAGAGGAGAAGAGGGCGACAGAGGATGAGATGGTTGGATGGCATCATTGACTCAATAGACATTAGTTTGAGCAAACTCAGGGAGACAGTGAAGGACAGGGAAGCCTGGTATGCTGCAGTTCATGAGGTCACAAAGAGTTGGACATGACTTAATGACTGACCAACAACAACTCTATTTTCAGATCTATGAAGATATAAAAGAAATTGTCTTCTCAGGAAATGACTAGAAAACTCTAAAATTTTCTTTGGGAAGATTTAGAAAAGGCATTGATTAAGTATTGTTTTTGCTACAAATTTTCTGGCTCTGGTCCTCTGTTTAAATTTGTAATTTCTGAAGAAATGAACCAAACGAGATTTTATCTGATGTAACTGACAAATTGAAGCCAAATGAGGATCCTTAATCAAATTATTTAAGTAGTTCCTTAAATTTCTCATCACTGAAACTAACATTGAAAAAAAACCAGAACACTTGACTATACATTGGGAATAGCATAGAGTCTCTGGGATACAAAAAAATACAGTGTCAAAGATTTTGGACATTCAATCATTCATTCATTATTCAATTATTTTCAGACTACTATATACCATGGAGAAGGCAATGGCATCCCACTCCAGTACTCTTGCCTGGAAAATCCCATGGATGGAGGAGCCTGGTGGGCTGCAGTCCACGGGGTCGCTATGAGTTGGACACGACTGAGCGATGTCACTTTCACTTTTCACTTTCATGCACTGGAGAAAGAAATGGCAACCCACTCCAGTGTTCTTGCCTGGAGAATCCCAGGGACGGGGGAGAGCCTGGTAGACTGCCATCTATGGGGTCGCACAGAGTTGGACACGACTGAAGCGACTTAGCAGCAGCAGCAAGTATATACCAGGCAGCATTGTAGGTACTGGGAATTCAGCACTGAAAAGAAAGCAAAAACAAAAACAAAGTGAACACAGCAAGGACAAAAGTCTCTGTTTTTTGAACCTGAATGTCTGGAATGCCAAAGGGAATAGGGGACATCTTGGTGAGCCCTTATATTATAACTTCAGTTTGTGTAGAGACATATGTGACCTTGATTTGTATTTTGGGTGTCCGTGAGGCAAGAAATTCCCTGAGTTTTTAATCCCAGTGGGAGCAATCGTGAATGAAGAATTGCTGTTGCTATTGATTAGAACTGATAGATCATCGTCAATGGCTGAGAGCGTGTAAAATTGTGCAGAGAGGACTGATTATTGTCGTAGTCATCCTCCAGTATTAAGACAGTTGCTCAGGTTGGTCAGTTATGCTGACCTTTGGTGCCATCTTTTTTTTTCCCCCTTTAAAAAAGTATTTATTTATTTTCGGTTGCACTGAGTCCTCATTGCTGAGTGTGGGCTTTCTCTAGGTGAGGCAAGCGGGGCTCCTCTCTAGTTGCAGTGCTGGCTTCTCGTTGCAGCGGCTTCTCTTGTTGTGGAGCACAGTCTCCAGGGTGCATGGACTTCTGTAGTGGCCGCCTGTGGGCTCAGTATTTGCAGCTCCCCAGCTCTAGAGCACAGGCTCAATGGTTGTGGTGCATGGTCTTAGTTGTCCCGAGGCATGTGGGATCTCCACAGACCAGGGATTATACTGGCAGATGGATTCTTAACTACTGGGCCACCAGGGAAGTCCCATATTTACTTCTTGAATTACCAGTTTTGTGTATTTCATTTTTATGTAACAGCAACTCCTCACTCTTCCCTTAGGGATTTGGTATCTTCTTTCCAAAATGGAAATACTCAAATAAAGCATAACACTTATCAGCACCAGATTTTTAAAATCCTATGGGCTTGTAATTTGTCCTGCTCCTTAGACATGGCAGCCCCACTGTATTCTGTATAGTTGACCATAACACGGCTTCATGTTGACTTGCAGAACACAGCATATTCTGTAAACATAAGGCTAGGAAACTGATCTGTCTATAGGACCTTTGATCAAGGATGTTCAAGTTAGAGGATAGATAGTAGTGGCTCTCTGGGGAGGTCCATCACCCATGCCCTCTGTAAGGTGGATGAACCTACCTTCTGGATCTCTCTCAGTTGATTCCTGCGGACTTCCCAAGTGGTTAGTGGCTCTGAAGAGGAGTGACCGCCTCTGGTGCCATTGCACCTGAAAACGGAATGAGGATTGGAGAGCCACTTCCTCTCATAGGTGGAATGTAGCAGAGGGTCCAGGTTTGGCTTTATCTGTAAATATGGTTTCCATTTTAATAAGGAAGCCTCTGTGGGCCTACAGAGTCTTCGGCCTTCTGCCCCCATGACCCAAGGCATAACAATCAGCTGGGCGTGGGGAGTCACAGGCTCAGTACTTGTGAGAACCTCCATCTCCAGAAGGGTTCAGTATGTGGACAGGATTTGCTGCTTTAATGGAGTGTAGCATGGGACCAAGGAGGGCCATTTCTTGCAACAGAAGCCAATGGGCAACTGTGGCATCCTGGATAATACAGCAGCTGTAGGCAGCAAGAGAGGAGTTTGCTGAAGCATCAGTGGTGACAGTCTCTGGGAGCACCAATAAGAGCACCTGTAGAATAGCCATTTGAATAGATTCTAGAGTCAATTTTTGTTGGAAGACACAATTCAGATTGAGCCAATTCATAAGTAACAACATGAACAAGCCTATCAGTTACAGATTATGCTAGAACTGAGATTCAATTCTGATTCAATCTGTCTTGGCTAAGACACGTAACCCAGGTCCATGTGAAGGCGAGCCCTGTTCCCATACCATTGCCCCTAAAGTCAGGTTTTGTCACTCTGTAGGTAATGTCTATAGCAGAGGCTTGGTGAAGTGAAGTGAAGAAGTGAAGTTTGGTGGGACTCTGCAAGTGCAGCAGAGTGTAGGACAGCTCAAAATGCAAGCTTGCCAGAGGGCGGCAACACAACTCAAAGTTCAGACTCGTTGATACACAGCAGCTCAGAGCACATGGTTGCCAGGGGCAGATGATCTGGTAAGCAAACTAAATGCAAGAGAACGAAGAATCCCCACATGCAGTGGTAATTGCTAGATGGTCCGGTTTACAGCACCGATTGTATTGTGGTGGTCCTGTGGCAGGTGGGTCAACCTCTCACTCAGATTTGGTTCAGATGTTGAGAAGGATGATGTCACATGTGCACCAAGAAGATAAGATAGGCTTTATTACTCAGAGTGTGGGATCGTCCAGAATGGTTTAAACCCAATGGGGCGAGTGGCTTTGGTTTTACTGTGGTTGGGGGTTGGGGCTGGGATTTGTGTGGTTTGAACTTCCTCTTGTGCCAGAGGATTTTGTATGGGCTTATCTAGGTGTGGGGCCAGAGGGAGAGGAGGAAAGATGGGACTTGAAAGAGGAAAGGGGGTCTACCAGTGAAAATGAAGTCAGACTCTTTATTACGGTAGGTTCTACACAATTCTGTTTCTGTTGAAAGGATTAGAACTGACCTGAAAACTCAAGGAGAGCATTGAGTAATAATTCTGTAGATCCATGCATTGGACTATTGTGAGGCTAGAAATATTGTTAGGTGAGGAAATTAATTTATGCTGTATGAGTCTATTTTAGTGTATATCCAAACATATATCTAAACATACAAACACACATATACATGCTGGGCTGTGCTTAGTTGCTCGACCCCATGGACTGTAGCCCAACAGGCTCCTCTGTCCATGGGGATTCTCCAGGCAAGAATACTGGAGTGGGTTGCCATGCACTCCTCCAGGGGATCTCCCCAACCTAGGGGTTGAACCTTCTCCAGTGTATCTTCCTGACCCAGGAATTGAACAGGTCTCTTGCATTGCAGGCAGATTCTTTACCAGCTATCAGGGAAGCCCATGCACATAAACACACACATACATTTAGAGGGAAATACAGCAATATGTTCATAGTGTTAACTTCTGTAAGATTACAATGGTTTTTATTCTGATTTTGTTTCTTTGGATTTTCCTTTAATGTATATTACATTTTTTTAAAAAATAAGATTTTGTGTGTGAAAGCAGTTCTTTGCTGAAAACTTTGGTTTAATGTCATTTCTAGCGATGGAGCCACAGATAGAGCTGAGGTGGGAGTGGCTGCATGTGAGCTTGGCCCTCCTGCCCGTGTGTTTCCTCATTCTGTTTGTCTAGTTTAAAAATGATCCAGATGGCCCCAAACGCTATGTTGTGTAAACAGCTTTGCTACATGGTCTGCTTAATTCTGATTTACCATGGTTCAGAACATCTTGAATTAGTTTTGTATTTATTTTGTAGCTTTGTAAACCCCCCCAAATTCAGAGGTAGATAAGATTATTCAGAATTACTATGGTAAATTACCTTCTCCTCCACTTTTTCAGTGCCTTGGCTAGAAATGATAAGATCTTCATAATAAAATTATTGAATTCTGATGATAGAGTGAGAATTTGGTCCATGATAATGATTACTTCACTGGTACAGAGGACATGAACATTTCATAACACAAATCAAGGATAATAAATAAGGAGAATTAAAAACTATCCTAAAGACTGTGTAGCCTTTGCATGTTTGAAAACAGCATTGCTGGGCCTTCCTGGCGGTCCAGTGGTTAAGACTTCATGCTCCCAATGCAGGGGGCACGGGTATGATCCTTGATCAGGAAACTAAGATTCCATATGCCATAGGGTGTGACCTAAATGTTTTTTTTAATAAAAAAAATAAAAAGGAAAATAGCATTATTTCCTATTGAAAATGAATTATTATGTTCAAATATAAAAAGGTCAATAAACATTTGTTAATGCTTCCTCACAATTACTGAAAAAAGTATATGTTTAAAGTTGTTTTAGTAGGTCATGTAAAATTATGAAGTCTTTATTGTTTGACATTTAGTTTCATTATCAGAATATTAAAGATATAACAGACAATGTCCATTGGGTAATACTGTAGAACCTTCTAAATCTAGAAAGAAGATGGTTCATTGAATTCAAAAAAAGAATTTTGGCCATAACTGCATGTATTACATTTTAATTATTTTCAAATTGATAACTTATATAATGCATATGTACCATTTAAGCACTCTAATTCAGAAATCAGAAAACCTATTCTCCAGTTGCCAAATATGAAGAGTTTGTATGATTTAGTTTCCAGAGAGGTGAATACATTCAGTGCTTGGCTATTGCTTCGCTGTTGCACACAGCCAGAGTCTGTTCCCCATAATGTTCATTTATTCCTTGCTTTTAAAAATTCATCACAATAACAACTCATATTGAGCATCTCTTTTGTGCCAGCCTTGAATTAGAGTCAAGTTCTCTTCCCTGAGGAAATGTATACCGTTTATATAATTTCAGCCTTATTACAAGTCTTCAGAAGAAGTTTCTGTAGTTGACTCAAGGGCAGAGGCCACCCTCCACTTCATTTTCTGTCTCTCATAACTGAGATCTGGGTAACTTGGCCCTTTGAATGGGAAGAGTATGGCCTGATGAAGCAAAGACCATAAGAAAAAAAATCTATGCTTGTAACTGATGGAAGCAGTGGGGATAGAAGCAGAAGTCTGTTTTCCAGAGGGAGCATGGCATCCCCGAGGCAAGCCAAAACTTCTGCTGGTGGTGTGGAGGCCAGCTTCTAGTCTTCCCTGAGATCCTGTGAAAGTGAGAAGTGAGCGTGTTAGTTGCTAAGTCATGTCCAACTCTTTACAGTCATGGACTGTAGCTTGCTAGGCACCACTGTCCATGGAATTCTCCAGGCAAGAATACTGGAATGAGCTGCCATTCCCTTCTCTAAGGGATCTTTGTGACCCAGTGATCGAACCCAGGTCTTCTACATTGCAGGCAGTTTCTTTACCATCTGAGCCACCAGGGAAGCCTTGAGATCCTGTGCACCACCTTTTATAACAGCCTATAAATAAGTCTTGTGGTTTTTGTTTTTGGCTAAAATCAGCTAGATGCAAGTGTCTGTTGCTTGCATCTAAGAATCTAAGTCATTTAATATTATTAATCTTTACCAAGGAGAAAACAAAATCAGAAAAATTTAAGATCTGCTTGTTGAAAGCCCATGCTTTCTTTTTTCTTTTAATATGTCCTGCTGCAGAGATGTCTTCTCTTGCCAGCAAAGCTGCTTCTGGGTCCAATTTTCCAAACTGCTGGAAGATCACTCAAGGCTTATAGCCTACATGTCCTTCTGCAGTGGCGCCTCTAATGAGGGTGGGAATAGACTTTATCATCTTAACTTGGGTTTTGTCTATGGTGCTGAAACATAGACTTCAGTTCATTCAGTGTAGTGGGAAAAACAGTCCAAAAAAATGGCTGGACAAATAAAGCACAGCATCGCGGAAGAGGCTAAGTTGACTTATTGCATACTTTAGTTTTCAAGTCATTGTTTAGCTATTAAGTATAAAATAGCAGTTTTTTTTTTTTTTTTTAAAGCAAAACCTGGTCATCTTCTGTTAGAGAGAGCAAGGCGCTTGAAGTGGGCTGGGGTAACACGGCTCATTCCACACACTCCTGCTGTTATGTAGAACATGCTCTTAAGATTTATGTTTGTCTTGAAGTTAATTAGCCCAATGTAAACCTTATGTGCTTTTGATTAATGGGTTTCACACTGGCAGGCCCTGATAAACACGCATGATCTAATGCTGACAAAGAAATGGGACGACCTGGGCTGGTGGAGCTGGGGAGGGCTGATGGGTCTGAAGAAGGAGTGGATGGGAGGTCTTGCCGTAAGATGGCACTCCATTCTCTTTGTTTTCAGTTGTATCCAAACAAAACCCTGAGTACATATTACAGTCTCAGAGGAAAAATTTGTGTTTCACAATCCAAGTTGTGATTTGATGATATATCATGTTTCACATCTGAACTCATTTCTGATAGTTACAATATACTTTTTTTTTTTTTTAAAAAAAAAAAGCTTCTCAGGGTGTGTTTTGTGAAACTCCAATGGTTGTTATGTCTTGTTTTGTGTACCAGTGCCCTTCCTGAGTAAAAGCTCAGTTTTTTCAGATTCCATTCTTAACCCTACTCCTTCCCAAATTAACTACTTGGTCCTTGGGCTGGTCTGAGATGGTGGGGGTGGTAGGGAAGTCTTCAGATTGCTATCCAAGTCCCAGAGTTCTTTTCTGGGTCCTTGTTGAGCTCAGCTTCATGGTGACCATTGTCTATGATGGCAATGCTTAGCCTGCTGGCTCTACTGCTAAAGGCTGTGCTGGTTTTTCTCTCACCCCTGAGCTTCCTCTCCTTTCTCGGCTCTGCCCTCTTTCCCTGTCCTAAGTCCTGCTAAGGAACCAGTCAAGGCCTGTCTTTCCTCCACAGTGCACAGAAAAACCTTTGCATACCCATGCCCTCTGCATCATATGAGGGCAGCTGGTAGAAGCTTAAGAAAGCTGAACGCAGGCTCTGCTGCTCCTCCATTGAGCCATTACATGGTGTCCACGGTTGGGTGGCCGCTCCATGCAGGTCTCCTGCCTCAGGGCAAGACGGGAAACCACGCAAACCGCGCCCCCTCCCCCGCACACACACTCTCAGCCTATCAACTATGCCTCCAGCTAAGATTTCAACTTCAAGTGGGGAGGAAGTTATGACCTAAGATTTTGGCTGCTCGCCCCTGAATCTTTTCCTCCGTCCACAATCTTCTAGGCTTGGAAGAGACTTCTTTCTCTTCCTCAGTGACACCTGTCCTGTCACCTTCTCTGGGCCATAACAGTTGGTCAAACGGCAACAACAGAAGTTGGCTTATTTTAACAACAGTTCCAGAAATTTTACAGAGCTTAAAATTCCATGTGTATGTGTACATTTAGTTCTATTGCAATCATATGTATATGTATGCACAATAGTGTCCTCCACCTTGTGGTTATAACTTAATAACACATTCCATACTCTTCTTTGGGGGAAGTATGTGTATTTACACACTTTAAAGAATGTGTTTTAAAAGGAGACTACTAAAGCCACAGTTCCTTGCCTTTCTCTTTCCTATCCCAGTCCCGTTCCCCAGAGGGAATCGCTGTTTACCTTTCTCTAACCATTATCTCTGTATCACTAGACAGTATATCATTGTGAGGAGGGAAGCTGCCAGCCTACAGGGCACTCCTCCACCCCACCTGAAGATGAGTCCAGAAGTTACTAGCTGAGGCATCACTTGCATTTGCTACACACTGTCTCTATGTGGAGTTAGAACCATATACTTCTTTTTGAGAATCCATTACATGCTAAATGCATGGATGTGACTAAATTTACTATAACATTTGAATTAAGCATGCCCAATTATTTGCAGATGTCTTAAAATGTCCAGACCACAATATTTATAATAAAGATGACATATCTGTAATCGGTATGTGTTACTGATAAATTGAATGCATCTCTCTTGGGGTGGGATCAAAGCTTTGTCTCCCAATGCCCCTTTTGACTTTATTCAGTAGAGGGAAGACTTTCCTCAGTTATGCAATAGAGCTATTGAAGACCATCCTGGAGTCAATTTATGTCACAAAACAGTCACAATTGAAAAAATGAAAAGCATCTTATCCAAGCTATTAACACTTCAGTCTTTATTCAAAGACATGTCTTCTCACCTTCTCCCAGCTAAGACCCAGTGGGTATAATGATCACTTACAATCTTTCTTCCTATCCTATCCTTCTATCCTCAATGGGATGTTTTCTACCCTAATAGTGATAAGGCATGAGAAGAGAGGAAGCAGGATACAGATGTTGGCTGGATGGCTTTGTGCCCTATGAACTTGGCATGGTTAAAGCCTACTTTTTCTCTTGTGGTTCCTTTTTGAGAATCCCAAATGGGGAACCTCTTACTTTCTGTTCTCTTTAACCCAGAAAACTGATTATCTTTCTACCCTGACTAGAGACTTGAGCCTCCTTCTCCAACCTCTTGGAACTTGCTTCCATCTCTAGCTTCTTGCATCTTCTAGTTTTCTCTCTGAATAGAACATTTTCCAGCTCACTAACAAACATTCCTCTCTCTTCTGTCCCCACCAGCACCTTGGTTAACTATGCTTCCAACCTCAGGGGTCACAGATTAAGCTCTCTGTGGAGTCTAATTAGAGTCCCTCCCCATCAGAGCTTCAGGTAAGAGGTCAGGTTCCACAGTCTCCCAGTGCTTTGAGGCACTCTCCAAAACCCCTCTTCACACAATGATCTCCTTATATCATATTTTCTTTCCATTCTGGCCTCCTTGATGTTCCTCATCTGTCTAAGGTGTTCAAAGGGTCATGGGCAAGGTTTTGACTCTTGTAAGTTCTGTATTCTTGTCTGGCATTTCCTTGTGTAAGTTTTTGAAATCTTTGTCATCTATTTAAAGATGTAAAGATAACACCTTGTCATACTTTTCCCATTCATGTTATCCTGTCTTCAACAGTGGGTTAATTATAGTTCACTAGCTTGTAGTTTTAGGCTCATGTCTCTATTTATCTTGTCCTTGTACAGATAATCCTTTATCTGTATTATTTAGGACTCTGCTTTCTAACTAAGAGAAACCATGTAAAGTTGGCTTATGCAGCTGTTCATGATGACCGCTCTTTCAAGGAAGTGAAAAGCATGAATACTGTCTGGCCTTAGGGTGGGCTTGAGTCAGGGAGAAGGTGATAGAGAGCCTACGGAATAGTCTCTTTCTATTCTATTTACATACACACACACTCAATTTTTTCTCTCTTTCTGTAGACAGGCTGGATAGCTCTGTTATCAGCAACTGTGGCGGGAATAAATGATGATGCTCAAGTTCCTATGCTATCATGCTAGTTACAAAGAGAGACTACATCTCTTATTTCTAGGAAAATGATCCTGATTGGCCCATCATGGGTCAAGTGTTCATTTCTTGTTCCGATAAAGACAGATGGTAGTAAAATAAGAGAAACATTATAATCACTGGAAGCCTAACACTCTGGATTGGGTTTGGTGAACAGCAAATACAAAAAAGTTGGCCCCTATAACACCTATAGTTTTCAAGACCTTCTAGTTCAGTTCAGTTTCTCAGTCGTGTCCGACTCTTTGTGACCCCATGAATCGCAGCACGCCAGGCCTCCCTGTCCATCACCATCTCCCGGAGTTCACTCAGACTCACGTCCATTGAGTCAGCGATGCCATCCAGCCATCTCATCCTTGGTCGTCCCCTTCTCCTCCTGCCCCCAATCCCTCCCAGCATCAGAGTCTTTTCCAATGAGTCAACTCTTCACATGAGGTGGCCAAAGTACTGGATTGGGTTTCAATGCAGTTCAGTCGCTCAGTCGTGTCCGACTCTTTGCGACCCCATGAATCGCAGCACGCCAGGCCTCCCTGTCCATCACCATCTCCCGGAGTTCACTCAGACTCACGTCCATTGAGTCAGCGATGCCATCCAGCCATCTCATCCTTGGTCGTCCCCTTCTCCTCCTGCCCCCAATCCCTCCCAGCATCAGAGTCTTTTCCAATGAGTCAACTCTTCGCATGAGGTGGCCAAAGTACTGGAGTTTCAGCTTCAGCATCATTCCTTCCAAAGAAATCCCAGGGCTGATCTCCTTCAGAATGGACTGGTTGGATCTCCTTGCAGTCCAAGGGACTCTCAAGAGTCTTCCCCAACACCACAGTTCAAAAGCATCAATTCTTTGGCACTCAGCTTTCTTTATAGTCCAACTGTCACATCCATACTTGACCGCTGGAAAAATGATAGCCTTGACTAGACAGACCTTTGCTGACAAAGTAATGTCTCTGCTTTTGAATATGCTGTCTAGGGTGGTCATAACTTTCCTTCCAAGGAGTAAGTGTCCTTTAATTTCATGGCTGCAATCACCATTTGCAGTGATTTTGGAGCCCCCCAAAATAAAGTTGACACTGTTTCACCATCTATTTGCCATGAAGTGATGGGACCGGATGACATGATCTTAGTTTTCTGAATGTTGAGCTTTAAGCCAACTTTTTCACTTTCCTCTTTCACTTTCATCAAGAGGCTCTTTAGTTCTTCACTTTTTGCCATAAGGATGGTGTCATCTGCATATCTAAGGTTATTGATATTTCTTCCGGCAATCTTAATTCCAGCTTGTGCTTCATCCAGTCCAGCATTTCTCTTATGTATTATGCATATAAGTTAAATAAGCAGGGTGACAATATACAGCCTTGACATACTCCTTTTCCTATTTGGAAGCAGTCTGTTCTTCCATGTCCAGTTCTAACTGTTTCTTCCTGACCTTCATACAGGTTTCTCAAGAGGCAGGTCAGGTGGTCTGGTATTCCCATCTCTTTCAGAATTTTCCACAGTTTGTTGTGATCCACACAGTCAAAGACCTTTTAGAACTGTCAACAAAAAAAAATTTCCTTTTCATCCTAGAGGACTGGAATACCAAAGTAGGAAGTCAAGAGATACCTGGAATAACAGGCAAGTTTGGCCGTGGAATACAAAATGAAGCAGGGCAAAGGCTGATAGAGTTTTGCCGAGAGAACACAGTGGTCATAGCAAACACCCTCTTTCAGCAACACAAGAGATGACTCTACACATGGTCATCACTAGATGGTCGATACTGAAATCAGATTGATTATGTTCTTTGCAGTAGAAAATGGAGAAGCTCTATACAGTCAGCAAAAACAAGACTAGGAGCTGACTTTGGCTCAGATCATGAACTCCTTACTGTAGAATTCAGACTTAAACTGGAAAAAGTAGGGAAAATTATTAGACCATTCAGGTATATCCTAAATCAAATCTCTTACAATTATACAGAGAAGTGACAAATAAATTCAAGGAATTAGATCTGATAGAGTGCCTGCAGAAGTATGGATGGAACTTTGTAAAGTTGTACAGGAGGCAGTGATCAAAATGATCTCCAAGAAAAAGAAATGCAAAAAAGCAAAATGCTTGTCTGAGAAGGCATTATAAATAGCTGAGAAAAGAAGAGAAGCAAAAGGCAAAGGAGAAAAATACGATATACCCATCTGAATGCAGAGTGCCAAAGAAGAGCAAGGAGAGATAAGAAAGCCTTCCTCAGTGATCAGTGCAAAGAAATAGAGGAAAACAATAGAATGGGAAAGACTAGAGATCTCTTCAAGAAAATTAGAGATACCTAAGGAGCATTTCATGCAAAGATGGGCTCAATAAAGGACAGAAATGGTATGGACCTAACAGACATAGATAGATATTAAGAAGAAATGGAAAGAATACACAGAAGAGCTATACAAAAAAGATTTGAATGACCTGGATAACCATGATGGTGTGATCACTCACCTAGAGCCAGACACCTAGGGAGTGTGAAGTCAAGAGGACCTTAGGAGGCATCACTACAAACAAAGGGAGTGGAGGTGATGGAATTCCAGCTGAGCGGTTTCAAATCCTGAAAGACTGTGCTGTTAAGTGCTGCACTCAATATGCCAGCAAATTTGGAAAACTCAGCAGTGGCTGAGTTTGAGCAAGCTCCGGGAGATGGGGAAGGACAGGGAAGCCTGGCGTGCTGCAGTCCATGGGGTTGAAATGGGTCAGACGTGACTGAGTGACTGAACAGCACCAACAGTAACATCTCTGCTGATCTTTAATTGTCGAATTAGCTGCCTTACCTGTCACTGTAACTATTGAATACCTTTTTCATATTAGTTCTATGGCTGATATAACAAATTATTTGGTTGCTTAAAACAATGCAAATTTATTGCCTTGGGTTCTGTAGGTCAGAAGTTCGAAATGGGACTTGTGGGCCTAAAATCAGATTATTTGCATGGCTGCATTCCTTCTGGGAGGCTCTAGGGGAGCATCAGTTTCCCTGCCATTTCCTATGTTTAGAGGCTGTGCACATTCCTTAGGTATGGCTCCCTTTCATCTTCAAAGACAGAAGAGGCTTGTCAAGTCCCTTCTAGGCTGCATCACGCTGAAACTCACTCTCTCGCTTATAAGAACCTTTAAGATTACATTGGGTCCACCTGCATCACACAGGAGAATTGCCCCATTCCAAGATCCGGAACTTAATCACACGTGCACAGCTTCTTTGAGTTGTTATATGAGGTAACAGGATCGCGGGTTCAGAGAATTGGAATGCAGATATCTTTGTGGGATTGTTATTTGGCCTACCACAACTTTCATTGTTTACCTACCCCACCCCACCCCCCCACCCCCCCCCCCCCCCCCGACTTCTCTGTATATGTTGTACTTGATCTTACGTTTAATGTTTCTTCTTTTCCCCTCCTCTCCTTGTGGCTAAATTTTCTTTAGCTGGTCACCTGAAGCTTACACAGACAAAAATGACATTCTAGTCCTTTATTTAGTCTACTCTACCATTCACTTTATTGATGCTACTGGAGCTTACTATTTATTAGATGGACTCATAGGTGAAAATTGTGTATCAATTATATCTTGAAAATATATACTCTTGCAAGTTGATGAGATTTCTAAAGGCAGAGAAAGCTAATGACATAAATGGATAATCTGTTATTGTTCAGTCACTAAGTCATGTCTGACTCTTTAAAACCCCATGGACTACAACACGCCAGGCTCCCCTGTCCTTCACCGTCTCCCAGTTTGCTCAGATTCTTGTCCATTGAGTTGGTAATGCTAACTATTCATCTCATTCTCTGACACCCCCGTCTCCTTTCGCTTTCAATCTTCCTCAGCATCAGGGTCTCTTCCAGTGAGTTGGCTCAGTGCATCAACTAGCCAAAATATTGTAGCTTCAGCTTCAGGATCAGTCCTTCCAATGAATATTTAGGGTTGATTTCCTTTAGGATAGACTGGTTTCATCTCCTTGCAGTCACAGGGACTCTCAAGAGTCTTCTCCAGCACCACATTTTGAAAGCATCAATTCTTCAGCCCTGAGCCTTCTTTATGGTCCAACTCTCACATCCATACATAACTAGTGGAAAAACCATAGCTTTGACTAGGTAGGCCTTTGTTAGATGTCTCTGCTTTTTAATATGCTGTCTAGGTTTGTCATAGCTTTTCTTCCAAGGAACAAGTGTCTGTTAATTTCGTGGCTGCACCACTGTCCATGGTGATTTTGGAGCCCAGAAAAAGAAAATCTGTCACTGCTTCCACTTTTTCCCCTTCTATTTGACATGAAGTGATGGGACCAGATGCCATGATCTTAGTTTTTTAAATTTCAAGCCAGGTTTTTCACTATCCTATTTCACCCTCATCGAGAGGCTTCTTAGTTCTTTACTTTCTACCATTAGTGTGGTATCATGTGCACATTTGATGTTGTTGATATTTCTCCCAGCAATCTGGATTCCAGCTTGTGACTGATCCGACCCAGTATTTCACATAATGTACTCCGCATAGAAGTTAAATAAGCAGGGTGACAATATACAGCCTAGTCATACTCCTTTCTGAATTTTGAACCAGTCAACTGTTCCATGTCTGGTTCTAACTGTTGCTTCTTGACCCATATACAGGTTTCTCAGGAGACAGGTAAGGTGGTCTGGTATTCCCATCTCTAAGAATTTTCCACAGTTTGCTGTGATCCACACAGTCAAAAGCTTTTAGCATAGTGAATGAACCAAAAGTAGATGTTTTGTCTGGAATTCCCTTGCTTTTTCCATGAACCAGTGAATGCTGGCAATTTAATCTCTGGTGCCTCTGCCTTTTCTAAACCCAGCTTGTACATCTAGAAGTTCTCAATTCACATACTATTGGTGTCTAGTTTGAAGGATTTTGAGCATAACCTTGCCAGCTTGTGCAATGAGTGTAATTGTGCAGTAGTTTGAACATTCCTTGACATTGGCCTTATTTGGAATTGGAATGAAACCTGTCCTTTTCCAGTCCTGTGATCACTGCTGAGTTTTCCAAATTTGCTGGCATGTTGAGTGTAACACTTTTAACAATATCTTTTAGAATTTGAAATAGCTCAGCTGGAATTCCATCACCTCCACTAGTTTTGTTTGTTGTAAATACTTCCTAAGGCCCATTTAACCTCACTCTCCAGGATGCCCATCTCTAGGTGAGTGACTGTACCATCATGGTTATTCCAGGTCATTAAGACTTTTTTTGTACAATTCTTCTGTGTATTCTTGCCACCTTTTCTTAATCTCTTATTCTTCTGTTAGGTTCCTGCCTTTTCTGTCTTCTATTGTGCCCATCTTTGCATGAAATGGTGCCTTGATATCCCCAATTTTCTTGAAGAGCTTTCTAGTCTTTCCTATTGTATTGTTTTCCTCTATTTCTTTGCACTGTTCATTTAGGAAGATCTTCTTATCTCTCCTTGCTATTCTCTGGAACTCTGCATTCAGTTGGATATATGTTCCCTTTCTTCCTTGCCTTTCACTTAGACACAGTGCCTGAAGAACTATGGACAGAGCTTCGTAACATTGTACAGAGGCGGTAGCAAAACCATTCCAAAGAAAAAGAAATGCAAGGAGGCAAAGTCATTTCTGAGGGGTCTTTCCAAATAGCTGAGAAATGAAAACGGATAGTAAGAGAAAGCTTATTTTATTTTTAAATTTTTAATAATTTATTTTTGGCTGTGCTGGGTCTACATTGCTGCACAGGATTTTCTTTAGTTGCAGAGAGCAGGGGTTATTCTCTAGTTGTGGTATGTGGGCTACTCATGTAGTAGCTTCTTTTGTTTCAGAACATGAGCTCTATGGAGCTTCAGTTCAGTTCAGCCACTTAGTCATGTCTGACTCTTTGCGACCACATGGCCTGCAGCATGCCAGGCCTCCCTGTCCCTCACCAACTCCCAGAGCTTACACAAACTCATATCCATTGAGTCGGTGATGCTATCCAACCATCTCATCCTCTGTCATTCCCTTCTGCTCCAACCTTCAATCTTTCCCAGCCTCAGGGTCTTTTCCAATGAGTCAGTTCTTCGCATCAGGTGGCCAAAGTATTGGAGTTTCAGCGTCAACATCAGTCCTTCCAATGAATATTCAGGACTGATTTCCTTTAGGATGGATTGGTTGGATCTCCTTGCAGTCCAAGGGACTCTCTAGAGTCTTCTCCAACACCACAGTTCAAAAGCATCAATTCTTCGGTGCTCTTTATAGTCCAACTCTCACATCCATAAATGACTACTGGAAAAATGATAGCTTTGACTAGACGGACCTTTGTTGGTAAAGTAATGTCTCTGCTTTTTAATATGCTGTCTAGGTTGATCATAACTTTTCTTCCAAGGAGCAAGCGTCTTTTAATTTCATGGCTGCAGTCACCATCTGCAATGATTTTGGAGCCCAAGAAAATAAAGTTTCTCACTGTTTCCATTGTTTCCCCATCTATTTGCCACGAAATGATGGGACCAGATGCCATGATCTTAGTTTTCTGAGTGTTGGGTTTTAAGCTAACTTTTTCACTCTGCTCATCAAGAGGCTCTTTAGTTCTTTTTCTCTTTCTGCCATAACGGTGGTGCCATCTATGTATCTGAGGTTATTGATATTTCTCCTGGCAATCTTTTTAGTAGTAGCACGTGGCCTTTGATCACAGGCTCAATCATTGTAGTAAACAGGCTCAGTTGCTCTGTGGCATGTGGGATCATCCTGGATCAGGGCTTGAACCTGTGTCTCCTGCACTGGCAGTAGGATTCCTTACCACTGAGCCACCAGGGATGCCCCAGAAAAATCTAGTTTTAAAAGGCTCATTCCTATTGGGAAAGGAAGGAGACATGGGTTGTATGGTGACAAGGAAAAGTAGTCTCTTAGAAGTGAATGAAAAATGATACTTTGGTTTGCTGTGATTTTTCACAGAATGTCAATTAAGGAAGCAACAACATAATAATTTTAACTGAATACAATCAGGATGGTCAGGCAATAATAAAGTAGATAGTAAGAACTTCCCAGGTGGCTCCATGGTAAAGAATACACCTGCCATTGTTGGACATACAGGTTCAATTCCTGGGTCAAGAAGATCCCCTGGAGAAGGAAATGGCAACCCACTCCACTATTCTTGCCTGGAAAATACCATGGACAGAGCCTGGTAGGCTACAGTCCACGGCATCACAAAAGAGTCAGACAGGATTTAGCGACTAAACAACAGTAGTAAGTAAAAATAAAAATAATACCTATCACATTTTGGAAGCTTAATGTATGACAGGTATTGCATTAAGTGCCATATGTATACAATAATAATAATAAGCCTGCCAGCTCAGGTGTTACCATTATTCCCCCTTGTAACTGGGAGACTGAGAGCCAGATTATGTAATTTGGAAAGTCACACCAGTTGTAGTAGAAGAACCCCACTAATTGCCTTCCTCCTTACTTTGCTGCTGCTGCTGCTAAGTCGCTTCAGTCGTGTCTGACTCTGTGTGACCCCAGAGATGGCAGCCCACCAGGCTCCCCTGTCCCTGGGATTCTCTAGGCAAGAACACTGGAGTGGGTTGCCATTTCCTTTTCCAATGCATGAAAGTGAAAAGTGAAAGTGAAGTCACTCAGTCATGTCCAACTCTTAGCGACCCCATGGACTGCAGCCTACCAGCCTCCTCCATCCATGGGTTTTCCAGGCAAGAGTACTGGAGTGGGGTGCCATTGCCTTCTCTGATGACTTGCTATTTACCTAGAATACTTGCATCCTATTCAGCTGAACAACATATTACTGAGCTCCCACTATTTCTTGTTCTTTCCCAAAGCTAAGCTGTGGTGTTTTTACCTCCTCATGAGCCACTGATGATGAACAAGTTGTATGGTCAGGCAGGGAATCACTTAAGATCCGATTATTGAGGATTGTTCCCTATGGAAACAAACCTTTTCCATATGTGGGCCTTGATTGTTGGCAATTAGAGAAACATAAATTTGGATGCTCTTTTCCACTTATAGTCATTGACTGCAAGAGCAGCTCTAACCTCATCTTTGCTTTGAAGCTATGCTTCTTGGCATCGGGGGTCAACTTTGGTGTGAAAAGATGACTCCTCAATTCCTGGGGAGTTAAAGGGTGTGCAACCATTTCTCCCGTTTCAGTTTATACCTAGATAGATAGTCCCAAACTGCTTCTTAGAAGTATGTTAGGATATAGCCTGGAGTGAAAACTTGTCCAAATAGTTGACAAAAATATTGTACATCCCTCTGATAAGAGAATCTAAATTTAATAAGCTCTGTATGCAAGGTGTCAGCTGAGAGACAAACCTGCGTGCCTTCCAGATAATCTTTCTCACAAGCTAGCAGTGATTCCTCAACAGGTCTCTCGTAGGCAACCTCTGCAGGCACTTGGCATTAGAGAATAGAATGTTTCTCTTGTCAGCAAGATCAGATAAAACAGTGAGGTGGTGAGAATGGGATAATACAGGCTTAGTCCTATGACTTTTAGATTTTGTAGAGTTTGCCCTCATCCCTTGTGTGGTGATGATGGTCTTGTGATCTTTCAAACTCTCTATCTAGAATGTGAGAAATAAGTCATTTTTAGTTTCTGATCCCACAAGTTTATCTGGGGTTCATTTGAAATTCTCTACATTTATCTCATCTTTATCTAGATCTATCTCCATAAAATCCAGAGAGTCTTTATATGGCCTGGCTAGGTGGAGGGCAAGGCAGTGTGAGTCAAGGAAAAGGTGTTTTCACTCAAGACACATCTTCTTAAAGTCCAGACTAGGGATTCTCAAGTGGAAACATGAGAGCTATATTACCAACATATGATGAGTAATTTTTAAGTTAAATTTGCCTTTATTCAAAAAAGGGTATGTGTCATATGTAAACTGGAGTGCCTGTTTGTGTGGTTTTTTCCTTTCAAAAATCCCAAGTGTTTTCCAGCACTTGAAACTTGCCCATTCCAGCTCTTTATAGTCCCCACTGTTTATTCTTGTCTCTTCAACATGATCCTGTGTGTCAGTTGCTAAATACCATCACACACACACCCTGAAAATCTTTTCATAGTCTAAAAGTATGAGAATCTAAAATTTTGGCTGTAATTTCAATAAAGCTGAATTCTTTATGATTGTGGCCCATGTTATGTTGAATTTCCATAAGGAATGAAATGATTGGTAAAGAACTGATCAAGAATGGGCAGAGAATGAACAAGTGATGTTAAGCCTTATTGTATATATTTTAACAGGGCTATGAGATACTCATTGATAAAAAACAGTGACTAAGTGGTTTTAACTCTAAACTGCAACAATGGAAATCAATAATTGCTAAAATGTCTTTCGATTTTTTTCTTTGATGGGACAGGGACTAAGAAAGTGTGAGAAATCTCTGAAACTCTTATTTCCTAGACATTGGTGCAGCTCCTTTCTTCATCTCCTGCAGCTCTGCTCTGGTATCATCAGCGAGGCCTTTTCTAACCAGCCTATTTAAAGTTACAAAGCTATTTACTCCTCAGCAATCTCTTTTCCCCTTCTCTGCTTTATTTTTTCTTCAAAACCTATCACCTTTTAAAATAGTAACATAATAAAAAGGTTTTTCTTTTTTGTGTGTGTATGTTTATTATTCCCCCGTCTTAACTAGAATGTAATTTCTATAAAGGCACAAATTTATGTTTGTTTGGTTCACTCTCATGACCTAAAAGAGTGCCTTAATCTGTATATTTTGAATGGATAGTTGCTGAATGAAGAATCATTATTTTGAATGGATAAAGAATGTGTGCCTCCATTTCAACTGATAATCTAAACTAATTTTTTTTCAAAGCAGATGCTTCTAAGATTTGAGAGTTGTGAACTATTTAAAAACAAATTAAATTCATTTTTTGCTGTTTTTTTTTTTTTAACCATAGTACCTTTCATTGTTTATGATGAAATAAAGGTTACTTAAGGGAGATTGCTCAAGATTTTACTTCTCTTGTCACATTTTTTAATGTGACATTTTTCCAGAGGGCATGTATATAGCCTTTTTAATCAGAAAAAAATCCGTGAATTATGTATTTAGGTGATTATTATTATTGTTTGAAATTTGTAATATCTGGACTAAGGAGAGTTCTTGAAAGCTGTTAACAAAGAAGACATCTCCTGTTACTAATTCAGAGTCCTCTGGAATCTCAGTGTTTCCCATAATGGCATGCTTTCCTGCTGTGTAAATATCAGGGCCAAAGAGTGAAATGTCTAAATTCAGAAAGCATCTAGGAAAATATATCCTAAAATATTATTATAAGCAGAAGTAAGCTAGTTGGAATGAAAAGGAAATGGCACATTTAAACTTTTATTCCTTCTTACTTAATGCAGAACTTTTGTTATTTTTCTATCTCAGTTAATTTTGGCATGCATTTATTTTATTTTTATGTATGTAATGTTACTGAGAACATTGGTTAAGATTTGTTCTGATTTTCAGGACTTTCTTTTACTATATTTTATTAAACCAAGAGAATATTTAAGATAACATGTGATAATTAATACGAAATTCCTTTAGAGGGAACACTAAAGTGATTTAAAAATTGTCTTAACAGTTTTATGAGATATATGTGGAGCAAATGGCTCACTTCAACTTAATGCATTGAAGTTGAATTTTTATCTCCATTCACCATATGCTGTATTTTAGCTTTTTTTGTACGTATTTTCTGTGACCCACATCCCATTTAAGTAGCTGGGCAAATTTGAGAATGTGATAATTTAGGCATAGAATCTTTACAAAGAGATGGCAGGAGGCAGAAAAGAAACGATCTTGGATCTCTCAGCAGTGTTTGTCTTTTTCTGTCCTACTTCACTTAGCATAAAGCCCTGAAGGTCCATCTATGGTGTCACAAATGTCGATTTCCTTCTTTCTTATTCTTGAGTAATATTCCGTGTGTTTGTGTGTGTGTGCGCGCACACACCTGCACACACACACACACACACACACACACACACACACAACTTCTTTATCCATCTGTCCATTGATGGATACTTGGGTTGCTTCCATGTCTTGGCGATTATAAAGAATGCTGTGATGGGAGTATAGATATCTTTTCAAGTTAGTATTTTCATTTCTTTGAGATAAATACACAGAAATATAATTGCTGGATTAAGGGTAGTTCTAGTCTTAATTTTTAAAGGAATTTCCGTATTGTTTTCCATAATGACTGCACCAATTTGCATTCCCACCAACAGTGAAGAAGGGCTCTATATTCTCCATATCCTTGTCAACACTTGTTATTTCATATCATTTTGATAATAGCTATTCTAAAAATCATGAGGTGATATTATTGTGGTTTTGATTGCCATTTCCCTGATAATTAGTGATACTGAATACCTTTTCATATACCTGTTAGTCATCTTTATGTCTTATATATCTACTCAGTTCTTCCTATTTTTAAATTGTATTGTTTTTGCTATTGAATGTATGAGTTCTTTATATATTTTGAATATAATAACTCTTATCAGATATATGGCTTGCAAATATTTGCTCCATTTTTATAGGCTATCTTTCCATTTTATTGATGGTTCCAATTTGCTGTGCAGAAGCTTTTTAGTTGATGTAGTCCCACTTGTTTATTTTTGCTTTTGCTTTATTGATTTGAGTAAAATCAGTAAATTCTAATCATGAAAGTGGAGCTGTCATATTCACATTATATTTATCCAAATTCAACTACATATATTAGTATGAAGAATCTATAATCACCTATAACAATATGAACTTTATGTATTAGCTAATTACTTTAGCTTTATTTGGTGCTGGACAGAAAACCAGAACCAATTAAATTCTGTATTGGAGAGAGAGAGTGCACAGTGTACTCACATAGTGTAGTTTATGGTGATTTAATGGGCTATTAAACATAATTTTTACAACATGCAATATTCTCTTTTGTACTTATTTTAAAACATAACCTATGTTAGAGATGATTTTACTGTGGTGTTAATATAAGTGTTTTTCTATGAAGTATATTAATTTTGCATAATAAACTCAAATACATTAGCTTTGTACCTACTCTTAACATTCTGCAAAAAGCTTTAACTAGTACAGAACTGGATTTTTTATGGTGATATGCTTATAAGTCTGTTATTTCCTAGATTGTTCATGTTTATATAGTTTAAAATATACTCATATTTTATTCATGTGCATACACATTGTTATAAATGATAGTTACTACTCCCCCAACTCCAGAAACTGCAAGGAACCTGAAATATGCATTCTACATTTATAATGAAAACAACAACACAATATCAACTTAAAAGTGACTTGCCCTGGATTACTCATAAAGCAGAAAAACTTGCCATAGAAATGCTTTGAAAGCCTTGGAAGAAATGTGCCATCAAAATGCAAATATGTTTTCACTTAAAAAGAAAAAAATTCTCTCTGGAAACTGGTTTACATAGGATTTGGAGTTAACATTCCAGTATTTCAACTGATTGAAACCATTGGCTATTTTATTTACCAATGTTCTTTGGACTTAGTACCATCTGCTGTTCATTGTTAGAGCATGCAAACTTCTTGGGATTATATATCCTCCAGCAGATTTCTTTGTTATGGTCCATTTTTGTAGGCTGTTGGTTCAACTTTTCTTGGTAGCTCCAGTATTTTTTGCTAAAATCTATGTTTTGGTGTAGTTCTTCTATGACCTGAATTACAAATTCCTAATTTCCAGAAGAAATAACAAAGCATAGGTAAGTTGTAATAGCTTATTCTGACCTTGTTAACCACATTTAACTTTTTTGCTTTTGATAACTACATTCATTTATCGTCCTCTCATTTTTACTTCTTCCTTGAACTAAAATCATTTCACTTACGTTATTACCTAAGGTATTGTTAGGCAGTACTTTACTCCATCAGTTACTTAGTTGCTAAGTCGTGTCCGACTCTTTTCAACCCATGGACTGTGGCCCACCAGGCTCTCTGTCCATGGAGTTCTGCAGGCAAGAATACTGGAGTGGGTTGCCCTTCCCTTCTCCAGGGGATCTTCCTCACCCAGGGTTCAAAACCTGGGTCTTCTTCATTATACTAAATATAGTCCTTCCTGATCTGTTGCTTATTGTCATGGATTGATGGTGTCTCTCCTGTTACTGCTCAAAAAAGACTCACTGGAGTCTTAACTCCCAGTATCTTAGAATGTGACCTTATTTGGAGATAGGTTCTTTACAGAGGTAATCAAATCTCCAGAGGCTAGGAGAAAGTCCTGGAACAGATTTTTCTTTAGTGCTTGGAGAGGGAGCATGGCCCTGTTGACACATTGATCCCCTATTTCTAGCCTCCAAAACATTGAGAATAAATTTAGAAGTCACTCAGTAAGTAGTACTTTGCTATGGCCGCCTTAACAAACTAACATTTACTCACTAATCTTATTGCCCATTGTATTTCTTCATGTCTTCTCCTGTGTGCCCAAACTTTCCTGATTATTTGCTTTTTTATTATTTATCATGGGCTGGTCCTTCTCACACATCAGTATATTCAAAATTTATTGTTGTTTAGTCACTAAGTTGTGTCTGACTCTTGCAAATCCATGGACTGTAGCCCACCAGGCTCCTCTGTCCATGGGATTCTCCAGGCAAAAATACTGGAAAATACTGGTTGCCATTTCATTCCCCAGGGGATCTTCCTGACCCAGGGATTGAACCCTCATCTCCTGCTTGACAGACAGATTCCTTACCACTAAGCCACCTGGGAAGCCATATTCAAAATTTACCTTTTATTTAAGGTCCTATATTTCAAATGCAAGATTGTTGATGAAAACCTCATAAACAATAAACTTCTGATAAAATTAGGTATGTTTTCTCCTTGATGTCCCATATTAGATTCTTGGCTTAGTCCCAAATGGCTAGCTAGAGATTGTTTTCATCACCATAGTAGATATCTTGGACCCATGTATTCTGGAAAGATTTGTTAAATGTGATACTGGAAGAAGACATGAGATATGCACGTGGAAACTGATACATACAGGGAGTAAGAAGTCTACATTTATGGTGCAATGAGTGGGAAAGTTCTCCCTATTTAAACCAAGCTCAGTTTTTGGAAATTTCCCCAGAGGCCCGAGGACAGTTTCTTCTTTATTTTACTTATCCTGGCTCTTCCCAGGTAGCAAAACCACTGCAAAACTGTTCTTTTATGTTTTGGGGGTGCAGTAATGACTTAGCGATTAAACCACCACCATGATCTAATTTATTTTCTCCACATCAGTTTTTCCATCTCCATTCAAATAGAATGATCTATATATGTTTGATTGTGCAGTGAGTCATCTGTTGATTGATTTGGGGGTTTTGTATTATTGTAACTCCTGATGACTGAGGGTACCAGTTTGATCCCTGATGAGGGGGGTAAGGGGCTTCCTGGTTGGCTCAAGTAGTAAAGAATCTGCCTGCTAACGCAGGAGACACAAGTTTGATCCCTGGGTCAGGAAGATCCCCTGGTGGAGGAAATGGCAACCCCCTCCAGTATTCTTGCCTGGAAAATTCTGTGGACAGAGAAGCCCGGTGGGCTGCATGTAGGGAGCAAAGATCCCACAAGTCTCATGGCTGAAACACCAAAACATAATAGAAGTGATATCAATATTGTAACAAATTCAATAAAGACTGTAAGCACACCTGCAAAAAAAAAGGACTTTAAAAATGGCTTTCTTATTTTTATATTTTCTTACATCTTTTTTGTTTTTTTTTTTTTTTAGTGTATGTACTACCGAAGTGGGCACATATCAATTTTTAAATAGCCAATTGATTATTGTGGTAACATTGGCTTATAACATGTATGTTTCACGTGTAGAATATTATATTTCTACTTCTGTATACACTAAAGTGTGCTACCTGATAAAAGTTTAGTTTTCATTCATTAACATGCAATCGACTCCTTTTACCCATTTCACCCTCTTCCCACATTCCTTGCACTGTGGTAACCACTACTTTATTCTCTGTACCTAAGTATTTGTTTCAGTCTTGTTTTACTTTTATGTTCCACATATGAGTGAAATTATATGGTATTTTTCTGCCTTCATCTAACGTATCTCACTTAGCATAATATGATCAAGGTCCACGCATGTCACAAATGGCAAAAGTTTATTTTTCTTAGCTGAGTTGTGTTGCTGTGTGTCTGTGTGTACAATATCTTATCCACTCATTGGATTGCTTTCCTATCTTGGCTGTTGTAAGTAATGTGCAATTCACATAAAGGTATATGTACCTATTTGAATTAATTTTTTGGTATTCTTCAGATAAATACCCAGAAGTGGAACAGCTGAATCATATAATAGTTCCATTCTTAATTTTTTGAGGAATCTCCATACTGTTCTAATCAATTACAATAAACAGCAAATCAGTACAGCTATGTTTTCTGACTTGTTTCTTATTGTAATTAGTAAGAACTTACAGAAAAAAGAAATAAAGATCAGAATAGGAATCCTTATTAATTCCTTTTTGAATGGAAATTTCTATTAACTGTTGCATTAAGCACCAGTAAGTGTGAAAATTTTATTGATTGTCTTTTTCACCATCTCATGTAATGATTATGAAGTAGATTTCTTTTTATCAATAGGTTCTTTTGGCTTCACATTTGAGTCAATTTTAGTAATAAATATTAGCAAATCAGTTTTTCTATCCTTTACTATAATTTCTAATTTTAATCATAGAAATTATTGTAATCAAAAAATTCTATTTTATAGAATTATTGTAATCTAATAATTTAATTAATCCTTAATTAAATAGAAATTTGTTTCTAGATATGTTTCTACACATCTAAAACTGTATAAATATATATTACTACTTCTGTTGCTTAATAGATTTATGGTTTTTAAAATTTTATTTTATGTTTTTGAAGTGTGGAAGTCGCTCAGTCATATTTGACTGTTTGCCACTCCGTGGCCTATACAGTCCGTGGAATTCTCCAGGTCAGAATACTGGAGTGGGTAGCTTATCACTTCTCCAGGGGATGTTCCTAACCCAGGTCTCCCACACTGCAGGCAGATTCTTTACCAGCTGAGCCACGAGGGAAGCTCACAAATACTGGAGTGGGTAGTCTATCCACAGTGGATCTTGCTAATGCAGGAACTGAACTGCGGTCTCCTGCATTGCAGGTAGATTCTTTACCAGCTGAGCTGCTAGGGAAGCCCTTTATGTTTTTATCCTTATATATATCCTTATATATTGCTATTTATGTTACTTAAGAGATATATGTTTTTATTTTTTTAGTGCTTTTATCCTTATACTTTTTTCTTCCTAAATTCTTTGCATTTTGTTATTAAAAACCTTTTTTCATTGAGATATAATTGACATATAACAATGTATTAATTTCAGATGTACAAAAAATGATTTGATATTTGTATATATTGCATAATGATAACACAGTAAGTCTAGATAACATGCATCATCTATTCTCTTAGCAACTTTCATATATACATTAACTATAGTCATACTGTACATTGCATACTCATGACATGTATTCTATAACTGTGAGTGTGTATCCTTTGACCACCTTTACTCATTTTGTCCATCCTCCCAACCTCTGGCACCACTGTTTCCTCTGTCCGTATGAACTCCAGTTTTCTTTTCTTGTTTTAAATTCCACATAGAAGTGAGATCATATGGTATTTGTATTTTTTTCCTCTTATTGCACTTAACATAAGTCCCTCAAAGTCCATCCATGTTGTCACAAATGGCAAAATTTCCTTCCTTTTATGGCTGAATAATATTCCATTGCTTATACATACATATAAAATGTCTTTATCCATCCATCTGTCTGCAGCCACTTAGGGTAATTCATGTCTTGGCTATTGTAAATAATGCTGCAGTGAACATGGAGGAGTAGATATTTTTTCCAGTAAGTAATTCTGTTCCCTTCAGATAAATACCCAGAAGTGGAATAGCTGTATCATATGGTAGTTCTATTTTTAATTTTTTTAAAAATTCTGTACTGTTTTCCATAGTAAATACACCAATTTACATTCCCAGGACACAAGCATTCCCCTTCTCTGCATCCTTGGCAACACTTGTTATTTCTTATCTTTTCAATAATATCCATTCTAACAGGTATAAGATGCAGTTTCATTGTGGTTTTGATTTGCATTTTTCTGATGATTAGCATGTGAGATGAGTGCAATTGTGTGGTAGTTTGAGCATTCTTTGGCATTGCCTTTCTTTGGGAGTATAATGAAAACTGACCTTTTCCAGTTCTGTGGCCACTGCTGAGTTTTCCAAATTTGCTGGCATCTTGAGTGCAGCACTTTCACAGCATCATCTTTCAGGATTTGAAACAGTTCAACTGGAATTCCATTACCTCCACTAGCTTTGTCCGTAGTGATGCTTTCTAAGGCCCACTTGACTTCAAATTCCAAGATGTCTGGCTCTAGACTAGTGATCACATCATCATGATTATCTGGGTCATGAAGATATTTTTTGTACAGTTCTTTCATGTATTCTTGCCACCTCTTCTTAATATCTTCTGCTTCTGTTAGGTCCATACCATTTCTGTCCTTTATTGAGCCCATCTTTGCATGAAATGTTCCCTTGGTATCTCTAATTTTCTTGAAGAGATCTCTAGTCATTCCCATTCTGTTGTTTTCCTCTATTTCTTTGCATTGATCGCTGAAGAAGGCTTTCTTATCTCTTCTTGCTATTCTTTGGAACTCTGCATTCAGATGCTTATATCTTTCCTTTTCTCCTTCCGTCTAGTCAAGGCTATGTTTTTTTCTGTGGTCATGTATGGATGTGAGAGTTGAACTGTGAAGAAGGCTGAGTGCTGAAGAATTGATGCTTTTGTACTGTGGTGTTGGAGAAGACTCTTGAGAGTCCCTTGGACTGCAAGGAGATCCAACCAGTCCTTTCTGTAGGAGATCAACCCTGGGATTTCTTTGGAAGGAATGATGCTAAAGCTGAAGCTCCAGTACTTTGGCCACCTCATGCGAAGGGTTGACTCATTGGAAAAGACTCTGATGCTGGGAGGGATTGGGGGCAGGAGGAGAAGGGGACGACAGAGGATGACATGGCTGGATGGCATCCCTGACTCGATGAACGTGAGTCTGAGTGAACTCTGGGAGATGGTGATGGACAGGGAGGCCTGGCATGCTGCGATTCATGACGTCGCAAAGAGTCGGACACGACTGAGTGACTGAACTGAACTGAACTGAACTGATGATTAGCAATGTTGAATACCTTTTCATGTATCTGTTGACCATAAGTACACTTTCTTTGGAAAAATGTCTTAATCTTATCCTCTATCCATTTTTACATCAATATTTTCTGTGGTTTTGTTTGTTCTACTATTGAATGAATTTTTTAAAACTCATTTTGGATATTAACCCACTATCAAATATATGATTTGCAAATATTTTTATCCCTTTCAATATGTTGCCTTTTCACTTTGTGGGTGGTTTCTTTTGTTGTGTAGAGCTTTTTAATTTGATATAGTCCCACATGTTGTTCATTTTTCTTGCCTTTACTTCTGTTGTCAAATAGAAAAAGTTGTTGCTAAAGCCAGTCAGATAGTTTATCACCTTAGTTTTCTTCTAATTTTATGATTTCAGGTCATTGTTCAAGTCTTTAAATCATTTTTAGCTAGTTTTTGTTTGTGGTATAAGATAATGGTCTGCTGCTGCTGCTGCTGCTAAGTCACATCTGTCATGTCTGACTCTGTGCAACCCCATAGACAGCAGCCCACCAGGCTCCTCTGTCCCTGGGATTCTCCAGGCAAGAACACTGGAGTGGATTGCTATTTCCTTCTCCAGTGCATGAAAGTGAAAAGTGAAGGTTAAGTTGCTTAGTCGTGTCTGACTCTTCGTGACCCCATGGGCTGTAGCCTACCCGGCTCCTCTGTCAATGGGATTTCCCAGGCAAGAGTATTGGAGTGGGGTGCCATTGCCTTCTCCAAAGATAATGGTCTAGTTTCTTTCTTTTGCATGCGACTGTCTGGTTCTCACCACCATTTATTGAGACTGTCCATTTAATGTTTTATATTTGAAGCTATGTTGTCATAAATTCATTGACTAATTTGTGGATTTATTTCCTGTTCTATTGCTTATTGTCTTTATTTTAACACCAAAACCATACTGTTTTGATTACTATAGCTTTGTAATATAGTTTGAAATCGGGAAGTGTGGTGACCCCAGCTTTATTCTTCTTTCTCAAGATTGTGTTCACTAATCAGGGTGTTTTGTGGTTCCATACAACTTTTAGGTTGTTTTGTTCTACTCTTTTGAAAAATGTCATTGAGGTTTTGATGGGAATTACATAAAATTGTAGGTTAGTTTGGGCAGTATGAATGTTTTAACTATTAATTCTTCTAATCCATGAACATGAAATATCTTTTTGGTTTTTTTTCTTCAGTTTCTTTCATCAGGGTCTTAAAGTTTTCTGTGTACATGTCTTTCACCCTCTTGGTTACATTTCTTCCTTGTTTTTTTTTTTTTTTGATGCAATTGTAAATAGGATTGTTTTCTTAATTTCTCTTTTTAATAGTTTGTTATTAGTGTGAAGAAGTGCAACAGAGTTTTGTATACTGATGTTGTATGCAGCAACTTTACTGAATTCTTTTATTATAATATAAATTTTTGGTAGAATTTCAGATTTTTTAATATATCATTGGCAAATAGTGACAATTTTACTTCTTTTCAATTTGGATATCTTTTATTTTGCATATTTATTTAGCCTAATTGCTCTGTCTAGGACTTCCAATAGTATGTTGAATAAGTGGCAAGAGTAGGCATCCTTGTCTTGTTCCTTATCTTAGAGAGAAACTTTCAGCTTTTCAGCATTGTGTGTGATGTTAGCTGTGGGTTTATTATATATGGCTTTAATATGTCAAAGTGCATTATCTCTGTACCCACCTTGTTAAGAGCTATTATTATAAATGGATGTTTAATTTTGTCAGATGCTTTTTATGCATCTGTTGGACAATCATATGATTCTTTCTTCAATTTGTTAATGTGGTGTATCATATTAACTGATTTGCTGATGTTGAACCATCCCTGAATCCCTTGAATAAATCCCATTTGATCATGGTGTAGGATGCTTTTAACATATTACTGAATTCAGTTTGTTAATATTTTTTTGAGGAGTTTTGCATCTACGTTCATCAGGGATATTTGTCTATAATTTTCTTGTGGCATCTTTAGCTGGTTTTGGTATCAGAGTAATGTTGGTTTTGTAAAGTGAATTCAAGAGTGTTCCCTCCTCTTCTGTTGAGAAAGGTTGGTAATAATTCTTCTTTACTTTTTATTTATTTTTTATATGAAAAAATAGGTACTTTTATTTTTAGCTGCTCTTTTTAAAGAGTCAGTTTATTGAGTCATGCATAGACAACCTAAGTATTTAATTTAGACAATTACCAGCTGATTCCCAGGTATTTTGTATATACACTATGAAAGGCAGAAAGACACCAATACAGAAGGCAGAGACTTCTGTTTCTGTAGGCAAAACTGTGATCTAGGCAGTTCTTGTGAGAACTGGGAGCTGGGAAAAACAGCTCCCTATAAGTGCCTGGTGGTGGACACTGGATACTGCTGCCAACTTATCCTTAAAGAAAAACAGGGAAAAAAAGATTCTTCAACTTAAGCAGACTCCAGAGGTTTGAGGGAAAGATTTTTATTTTTATTATTATTTTTAAAATTTTTATTTTTACTTTATTTTGCTTTACAATACTGTATTGGTTTTGCCATACATTGACATGAATCAGCCACGGGTGTACATGAGTTCCCAATCCTGAACCCCCCTCCCACTTCCCACCCCATATTATCTCTCTTGGTTTGGTAGAATTCATCAGTAAAATCTTCCACTTCTGGACTTTTGTTTGTTGTGTGCTTTTATGATTCGATTTCCTTAGCAGTAATAAATCTGTTCAGATATTAAATTTGTACATGCTTCATTCATAGTGGATTGTGTGTTTCTAGGAATTTTCCCATTTCTTCTAGCTGATCCAATTTATTGGTATATAATTGTTCACAGTAGTCTCTTATGATCCTTGGTTTCTTTGTATCGGTTGCAATGTCTTCTCTTTCAATTCTTATTTTGTTTGAGTCCTTTCTCTCTCTCATTTCTGCACCCTCCTTGAGATTAGCTGATGTTTTGTCAATGTTATTCATCTTATCAAAAAATCAGCTCTTTATAGCATTGATTATTTTTTTACTTTAGTCTCTATTTCATATATTTCCTTTCTTATCTTTGTTATTTCTTTTCTTCTACAAGCATATCTCAGGAGATTTTGTGAATTTGGTTTCAGACCACTGTGATAAAGAGAATATCACAATAAAGTGAGTCACATGAATTTTGGGGTTTCCCAGGGCATATGGAAGTTATGTTTGCACTATATCTTAGTCTATTAAGTGTTCAATAGCATTATGTTTAACAAAAACAAAGTGTATATCTTAAATAAAAATACTCTATTGTTAAAAATGTTTAACGTCATCTGAGCCTTCAGCAGGCTATCATCTTTTGCTGGTAGGGGTTTAAAATATTGCGAGAATTACTAAAATGTGACAAAGAGACATAAAGTGAACAAATACTTTTAGGAAAATGGCACCAAATATACCTGCTTAGTGCAAGATTGCCACAAATCTTTAAATAATAAAAAACACAATACCCATGAAATTCAATAAAGTGAAGCTAAATAAAATGAGCTGTGCCTATACTACCTTTGTGCTTAAATTGTTTTGTTTTTTTTAGTTCCTTGAAGTATAAATTTAAGTTGTTTATTTGAGATTTTTCTTGTTTCTTGATCTAGGCATTATCCCAGGAATTTTCATCTTAGAATGGCTTTGATGCATCTCATAAGTTCTGGTATGTTGCATTTGTATTTTCATTTGTTCCAAGGTTTTTTAAATTTCTCTTTTGACTTCTTCTTTGACCTTTTATTTAGTAGCACGTTTAATCTCCATGTATTTATAAATATTCTGCTTTTTTTCTTGTGATTGAATTTTTGTTTCATACTAATGTGGCCAAAAGGATGCTTGACTAGGATTTCAGTTTTCTTAAATTTATTAAAACTTCTGTTGTGGCCTAACTTATGATCTCTCCTGGAGAAAGTTCCATGTGGCCTTGAGAAGAATGTATATTCTCTTGCTTTTGTATGAAAGGTTCTGAATATGTCTATTAAGTTCTTCTGATCTAACATGTTGTTTAAAGCCAGTGTTTCCTCATTGATTTTCTGACTGGATCATCTACCCATTAGTTAAAGTGTGGTATTAAAGTCTCTTACTATTATTGTATTATCTATTTTCCCTTTAGATCTGTTTATTTGTGCTTTATATATTTAGATGCTCCTATGGTTGGGTGGGCTTCCCAGGTGGCACTTGTGGTAAAGAACCTATCTGCCAGTGCAGAAAACATAAGAGATACAGGTTCAATCCCCGGGTCAGAAATATACCCTGGAGGAGCACATGGCAACCACTCCAATATTCTTGCCTGGAGAATCCCACAGACAGAGGAGCCTGGCAGGCTGTAGGCCATAAGGCCGTGAAGAGTCAGCATAATTTATAAATGTTATATCCCCTTCTTGAACTGAGCCCTTTATCATCATGTAATGACCTTCTTTGTATCTTATTAAAGTCTTTATCTTAAAGTCTATTGTGTCTAATACAAGTATGCTGCCCCAGATTTCTACTGGTTTCCATTTGCATGGAATACCTCGTCCCATACCTTTACTTTTAGTCTGTGTGTGTCCCTATATCTAAGATCTTCTGTAGGCATCATATAGGTGGTTCCTGATTTTTATCCATTTAGCTACTCTAGGTCTTTTGATTTGAAATTTTAGTTCATTTACAGTTAGCAATTATTGATATGTATGTACTTACCGCCATTTGTTCATTCATTTCTGACTGTTTTGTAGTTTCTCTTTCTTCTCTAGCTCTATTCCTTTTGATGCTGCTGCTTTATAGTGGTGCTTAGCATGCTTTTTTTGTGTATATACTATAGAGCTTTGCCTTATGGTTATCATGAGGCTCACATAAAACAATTTATAACAGCCTATTTTAAGTTAATAGCAACTTAAGCTGGAATGCATCCCAAAGCTCTATATATTTACCCCTACACACATTTTGTTTTTAATGTCTTAATTTATGTATTTTTATATTGTGTATCATTAACTAATCACTATGGTCGTATATACTACTTTTGTCTGTTAACCTTCACACTAGCAATATAAGTGATTAATGTACTACTTTACAACATGAGATTATTCTAAATTATTCTGAATTTTACTATATATTTACCATTATCAGTGAGATTTATACTTTCATGTATTTTGCTTTAGTAAGCACGTTTCATTTCTGCTTAAAAAATTCCCCTTAACATTTCTTGTAAGGCTGGTCTAGTGCTTTAGCTTTTGCTTGTCTGGAAAATTCTCCCCTTCAATACTTTATGACAAATTTATTCTTTTTAGAGGCAGTTATGTGTAAGTCTCTTGTTTTATTTCGTTTTAGTAGTTAATGAAATTTGGGATACAAACTTACTTTTACTATACCTTGGTCAATCTATGCCATTTAATATGTAGTGTTTTTATTATTTTATAAATTGTTTTCAGCTGTTTCAGATTTTCTCTGTTTTTCTGGTCAGAACATTAATTTTTAGTTCCCATGGTTGGGATATGCTTTATTTTGTTGTGTTTTACTGTTTACCTTTTTTACATTATGGAGAATTATAAATTTTAAGGCTTTATTTAAGGTTGAAGAGATGATCAATTTTAGCAAATGTCCCTTGACAAAATATGAAAGTCTTTCTTTCCTTTGAAGAGTGGAAAGTTAGTTTTATCTTTTTATTTAATTTTATTTATCTGAGCAAAAACCTTATACTTTTTTCTCTTCTTGTCTGTGTACTTGCTCTGTTAAAGGCTGAAAATTGTCTGTTAAGATCTCTCACTGTAATATTTTCAGTAATTTGTGCTTTTTAGTTGTTTGTGTATGTCTATCTGAACCTCAGAGGCAAAGTGTTGAGTGAATCACACACCTCAGTACACAATGCAGAATCACTGATGGTTCTGTAAGGCCTTCTGCTCTTTTTTTGATTTATACATTTATTCATTTTAATCCTCATCTTCTATTCCACCTATCCCCCTCTTTCATCCCGAACTCAATTTTATCTAGTTTTGCAGACGTCCTTTGGATTGTATATATGCTTGTGAAACATGAATTGTTTTATGTACATTGTTGTTTTTAAATTTTTATGAATGGTAATGTAATTTACATCACTTGTTTCTCACTTTTGCATAAAATATTGTGCTTATATGACAGTTTTGCTGTATATGCGGCTTTTAAAGTAGGCTTTGTGCTCAGTAGTAGTATGTATGTATCTACCATGTTTATTTCACTTATTCTCTCAACAATGGGCACCCAGGTCACATTCAACTCCCTGAAACAAAGTTGGCATAAATTTCCTTATATATTTCCCCTTATGGACTTCTTTAGGTTATAGAGGCAAGAGAAGGATGGAAGGATATCAATATACTTAATTTAACAGATTTCTCAGAAGAGTTACACAGTCTGCACTTGCATCAGCAAAGTATGAAGATCCTCAGTTCTCTAATCCCAGCCATTTGACCTTGCTGCTAAGTCGCTTCAGTGTTGTCCAACTCTGTGCGACCCCATAGATGGCAGCCCACCAGGCTCCCTCGTCCCTGAGATTCTCCAGGCAAGAACACTGGAGTGGGTTGCCATTTCCTTCTCCAATGCATGAAAGTGAAAAGTGAAAGTGAAGTTGCTCAGTCGTGTCTGACTCTTAGCGACCCCATGGACTGCAGCCCACCAGGCTCCTCCATCCATGGGATTTTCCAGGCAAGAGTACTGGAGTGGGTTGCCATTGCCTTCTCCATTTGATCTTAGCCAGCTTTATAATTTTTGATAGTCTGAAAGGTATAAAAATGATATCTCATTTTAATTTGTTTCTGATTATTATGTGCTCTGAGCATATATTTAAAAGTTGAGACCTTTTAAATTTCACTTTATATATTTTGTTTGCTTTTACCTTTTGCCTATTTGGTATTGCTATTCTTCTTTTACCTCTTTCATTTGTAAAGCTTCTTTTATAGTCTAGACTAGGGGACAGCAAATTTTGGTCTCTAGCCCAAATATGACTTGCTGCCTATTTTCGTACAGCCAACATGCTAAGAATGAAATTTAGATTTTTAAATGATAGGGCAAAAATGAAGGGAATAATAATATTTTGTGACACATGAAAATTATATAAAATCAAAAATTTTAGTGTTGGTAAATAAAGTTGTATTGAGCATAGCCATGCTCATTTATTTATGTATTGTATATTGCTGATTTTATGCTACAATGACAGTGTTTAGAGTTTAGTTCCAACAGAGATTATATGACTCACAAAGCCTAGAATATTTACTAGCTTATCCCTTTATGGAAAAAGTTTGCTGACCTCTCATCTGAGGGAGCCTCTGATTGATTTCAGACATTTTCAATTTTGCCATCATGTTCTCTAGTCAAGAGCCATTATTTTGCTATAATCAACTTGATCAGTTAAAAGTTTTTTCTGATATTCCATGCTTTTAAGATGATGTTTAAAAAGTACATTTCCACTCCATTATCACAAATGTCTTTTCTCACATTAGCTATAATTAATTTTGTGATTTAACTTTTACGTGTAGATATTTTATAAACCATGACTCCATCTTTGCAAATTGTATTAACAAATGAGCTAATTTGAATTTTTCTCTGTATAGGGAACCAACTTTCCCCAAACCATCTAAAAATTACCTGTTCCTTCTTTTTTATACGTTAATGTATGGTGCCATCTTTATCATGTATTATGTTCCTGTGGGTTCATGGGTCTGTCTCCAAGCTTTCTCTTTTGATCCAGCTGTCCCTTTGTCTATTTACTGGTTATTATAATAATTGGAAAGGTAAGTGTTCACCTTTGTTTTTTTTTTATGTAGGTCAACTTAGTTATTTCCTCACTTCTATTTGTTCATGTAAATTTTAGAATATGTTTGACTTTTAAATATTCCAAATGGATTTTTTAATGCAGCTGATAGATTAAATTGGGGATATCTTTATAATGTTAAGTGGACTTGTCCACAGCACAAAATATATTCCATTTATCCAGGTAATTATTACATACTTTAGTGAAGCTTAACATTTAAAAACATGAAATTTTGTGTGATCTTGATAAAGGTAATTCCCAGTTACCTTAAATTGTTGTTGCTGTTGGAAAGATACACTTTCTTATATTTTTTTAGTTGGTTTTTACTGTTAGAGAAAATGCCATTGGTTTTTGTATATTGATTTTGTCTCTGGCAACACTGTTGTACTCTCTTATTTCTATTGTTTGCTAATTTAGTTGATTTGTCTAGGTAGATGATGATGTTATCTGCAAACAATAACATTTTTATATCTTTCCTTCCACCCTGGTTCCTCTCATTATCATTGTTTTCACTGCTGCTATTATTATAACACTTTATAGTATTGGCCAGGAGTTCTGATCCTATATTAAATTGACACTGTTGTTGGTGGACACCCACGTTGTTTAAAATGAAGTAACTTTTAACTTTCTTGTGGTTCAATTGGTAAAGAATCCTCCTGCAATGTGGAAGACCTGGGTTTGACACCTGAGTTGTGAAGCTCCCCTGGAGAAGGGAAAGGCTACACATTCCAGTATTCTGGCCTGGAGCATTCCATTGACTGTATGGTCCATGGGGTTGCAAAGAGTTAGACACGACTGAGCAACTTCACTCACTTCCAATAAGTGTACTGTTTATCATAGTTGGGTTTTGTGTGTGTGTGTGTGGGGGGGGGGGGTGTGAATATAAAATTTAGCAAGTTAAGGTGATTTCCTTCCATTCTAGTTTGTGATTTTGTTCTAATTTGGAAGCTTTTCCAAAATTTGTTGTCTTTTTGAGGCAATCAGATTATTTCACTCCTTTTTATGTGGCAAAATATATTTGTTATTTTTTAATGAGATATATTCACATATCATAAAATTTTAAAGTATATAGTTGGGTGATTTTTAGTATATCTATATATCTGTAAGGGATTCCCAGGTGGTAGTAGTGGTAAAGAATCTGCCTGCTAATGCAAGAGACCTGTGTTTGATCCCTGGGTTGGGAAGATCCCTGGGAGGAGGGCACGGGAACCCACTCCAGTATTCTTGCCTGGAGAATCCCATGGACAGAGGAACCTGGCAGTCTACAGTCCATAGTGTTGCACCAACTTGGACATGTCTGAAGCGACTTAGCGCACACTCATTTATCTGTGAAACTACTACATCAGTCTAATTCTAAAACATTTTAATCACTCCCAAAAGAAACTCTGTGACCTCATTTCCCTGTGCCTCTAGCCCCTGGCGACCATAAAGCTGCTTTCTCCACCTCTATGGATTTACCCATTCTAAGCATTTCATATAAATGAAATCATACAATATATTGTTTGGTATGTCTGGCTTCTTTCACGTAGCATAGTGTCTTCCAGCTTCTTTCATGTAGCGTGTATCAGTACTTCATTACTTTTAGAGCTGAATAATATTCCATTGTATAGATATACCATATTCTGTTTATTTATCAGCTGAACATTTGGGTTGTTGCTACTTTTTGGCTTTAATGAAGCATTTGACTAGTATAAAGATTTAGATACAAGTTTTTATAAAGTTATATGCTTTTATCTTTCTTAGATAAATACCTATGAGTGGAGCTGCAGAGTTATAAAGTAACGATATTGAACTTCTTAAAGAATGACCAAACTGTTTTTGAAAGCAGCTGCATTTTTTTTTCATTCCCATCAGCAGTATATGAGTTTTCATATCTTCACCTGTGCTTACTGTTTAGTCTTTTTTTTCTCTTTATTATAATCACCCTAGTTGATGGACAGTAGTGTCTCATTGTGGTTTGACTTGCTTTTCACTAATAGTTTTTTTCTTTATCTTCTTTCAAGAAATGTTTCTTTGCCCATATTTTTATTGGGTTATTTGTCTTGTTAGTGAATTTCAAATATTCCTGCCAATCTGGATGCCTTTTATTTTTTCTTCTTGTCTAATTTCTCTTACTAGAGCCTCCAGCACAACGTTGAATAAGTGTAGCAAGAGCAGACATTTTTGTCTTGCTCCTAATTTTAGGAGAAAGGCTTTCAGTATCTCTAAGAATGAAGGTAGCTGTGAATCTTTCACAGATATCCTTTACCTGGTTGAGGAAGCTCTCTTCTATTCCTAGTTTATCGGGTGTTTTTTATAATAAAGGGTGTTGGATTTTGTCAAGTCCCTTTTTGCATCTGTTGCGATGATGATGTTTTTAATCTTTTATTCTATTAGTGTGGTGTATTAATGTTCATATATTGAGCCAACTTTGTATTCTTGGAATGAATCGCAATTGCTTGCAGTGTATATTTTGTATGTTGCTAGATTTAGTGTGTATTTATGGAAGATTTTTATGCCTGCAGTCAGAAAATATATTCATCTATAGTTTTCTTTTCTTGTAATATCTGATTTTGGGTTCAGGCTAATATTGACCTCATAGAACGAGTTGGAACATGTTCCTTTTCTATTTTTTTAAAGAGTTTGAGAAAGTTTGGTGTTACATTTTCCTTCAACATTTGGTAAAATTAATGACTGAAGTTATCTCTTGTGGTATTTTCTTTGTGGGAATTTTTTTTATTATTAATTCAATTTCTTGTTGTAAGTGTACTCAAACTTACTATTTTTCTTTTAATCAGTTTGGGTAGTTTGTGTCTTTCTAGGAATTTTTCCATTTCATCCAAGATATATAATTTGCTGGCATAAATTGGTGATTCTATTACCTTGTAACCTTTTTTAATTCTTTAAGGTCAGTAGTTATTTATCTTCTTTCATTTCTTATTTTAGTAATTTGAGTCTTCTCTCATTTTTTGGTCAGTGCAGATAAATCAGGGGATGGGTGGGATGAACTGGGAGACTGAGATTGACATATATAGACTACTATATATTAAATATATACTAATGAGAACCTGCTGTACAGCACAGAGGGCTCCACTTCGTGCTCTGCAGAGACATAAATGGGAAGGATAAAAAGAGGAGATATATGTGCACATACGGCTGATTCAGTTTGCTGTATAGCAGAAACTGACGTAGCAGTATAAAGCAACTATACTTCAACTCCAATAAAAATATACACTTTCAATAAATAACCAAGTTAGACAATGATTTATATTGTATGATAACATATGTTTAAAGTTTATATGTCTGTAGCTGTCTGTATATGTAGACTTAGGTATGCAAATCTGGGATGAGAAAGATATAGAGCACCTTCATGATCGTAGTTTCACAGAGGAGAGAGGGGAGAGTTTACATATGTCTATAGCTGTCTGTATATGTAGACTTGGGTATGTAAATCTGGGATGGGAAGGATAGAGAACACCTTCATGATCGCGCTTTCACAGAGGAGAGAGGGAAGGAGAGGTGATTTCATGGCCATCAGTTGGTCTGTAACTATGTTTAATGTTTGGTTTTCTAAAAAAAAAAAAATAACCAAAAGGAAATATGCTATAATGTTAATATTTATTATTTCTGAATTTGGGCACATGGATTTTCATTGCATTAGTCTCTCTGATTTTTTCATGTGTTTGAAATATTTTATAAGAAAAATATTTTTAAGAATCTCATCAGAGTGGAACAACATGCTGACAATAACAAGATAAAAATTAGGAAAGATAAGTTACAAAAAAATTCTAACTTTAAATCAAATAGAAATCCCACCAATTGTATATATACCCAGTAGGGGGGCATTTGGGTTAAAAGAAGAATTTATTTCAATATCTATGATTTGATTTGATTACAGTTTCATGTATCAATACTACTAAAGCCTGCCAACAAGTCTAATTTGTCCTAAAGCTGAACAGTATGAGTGAAATGTCAGAAACAGAAAAATGATAGCACTATTCAACTTTTTTCAGTCAGAGCTTATGTTGCTCAGTTTTCTAGAAACTGGACGCTGTTTAGAGAGACAGTGACCAGAATGGTGAGAGGAACTCTGAGCTGTGTCATGTGCCTGGCTTAGAGAGGACAAAGCTCAGGATGGACATGATGGCCATCACTGCTGTCTTGTAGAAGTAGAATTTGCCTAGTTTGCTGTGGCCTGAAGGGTAGAACTGGAACCAAGAAATTGCAAGTAGATGATTGCAAACGTTACATTTCACCTCAAATAAACAGCTTTCTAGTTGGACTGGCCAAATACATTCCTCACCATTAAAATTGCTTAAGCAAAGACCCTGATTATTTGGTTGTGAATTGTTGGTTGTTGGCTGGACTAGAACAGTCATTCCAGAAACTGGACTTTCATGGACCAGTAAAACTTCAAATGAATAATTGGCAAGCCAACAAAAAGTTTCCAATCTACTATCTTGCTAAGGAAGATGGTTACAGAGAGACAAAAAATATACACCAACCCTATTTCCACCATTACTTACCAAAGTTAATGAAGTACATTACACTGGAACATTTTTTTCTTTTTAAGAAAAAAAAAGATTTACCATTTGTACTGATATTTTTTTAAAGTGTGTATATATACACTTATGTGTATATATAAACACAGCAAAAGGAATGAAGTACTATACCAATTAAAGGAGTATTTTCAGGGATTTGTTTAATTATAAGTAAGTGAAGTCGCTCAGTCGTGTCCAACTCTTTGTGACCCTATGGACTGTATGCTCCTCTGTCCATGGGATTCTCCAGGCAAGAATACTGGAGAGGGTTGCCATTTCCTTCTCCAGGGGATCTTCCTGACCCAGGGATCGAACCTGGGTCTTCCGCATCACAGGCAGATGCTTAACCCTCTGAGCCACCGGGAAAGCCCCTGTTTAATTATGGAGAGAGTCAATTAGGAGAGTGGGCAGTTCTACAGGCTCTCTCCTATTTAGTCAGAGATATTTCTTCTTTTGGACATGGATAAAAATATCTAGGAACAAGTTTCATCTGCATAATGGTAAAAATATGTATACGTATATATATATATAATGTTTTAAAATAGAAAATATAAACCTATTTTTGTTTTTTTGTTATATGCTATGTAAATAATTTCCTTGATTAACTATATCAATTTGGGAACTCATACATATAATTGTATACTATGAAGTGGAATTTATGTATCCAAACTGTTCTTGAAATTTATTTTTGTTTATAGTCATTGTCAAACATACTACTTGGCCTTGAGGTAAAAGGAAATTCCAAATGTCATTTCTTTTCATTTAGAATATTCTTTGTGGGCTGGAAAAGCCAAATAACATCAGTGAATATAGTTCTATCTTCCCTTTGTGCCTTTCTGAAAGCCAGGTCTGCTAGAAGGAAGGAGCAAGGCAGTGGTTTCCAAATAACTGCTTACAAAGAAGACCACACAGCTTAAAAATAAGGACAGAAGTCCCACCAACTGAATGCATCCACACCACGGGGAACATGGCTCCAAATGGCTGCTTACAATGAGGATCTCCAAGGTCAGAAGTCAGTAAGATTGGGCTTCCTCACAGATTGGGCTGATCCGGCAGATACTGACCTACAACAGTGTTTCTTATTCTATGCACTTAAGAGTTTGGACCCTAATTCTTTCTGGTCAAGGACTGTCCTGTGCCATGTAGGACGTTTTACAGAATTCCTGGCCTCTATTTATTAGATGCCACAATTACTTCCCCCTCTCCAGTTGTGACCATCAAGAATGCCACTAGACGTGCCAAGTGTTCCTTTGGGACCCAACTGTTCCCTATTGAGAACCACTTGTTTAAAAGTCCTTAGACTCTTCCCAGACTGGGGATCAGTCTTTTTGAACTGACCTGATGTATCTTAAAGAGGGCTTCTGATAGTAATCCTAGAATCACTCACTCTTTTTTATGATCTTTAAGCATAAATGAAAATAAAAAAGGGCACGAGAGCGGGCAGTTCTATAGGCTCCTATTTAGTCAGAGATATTCCTTCTTTTGGATGGGGATAAAAATATCTGGGAACAAGTTTCATCTGCATTTGAGTGTAGAGAAACTGGTGAACCTTTAAATATCATAGCTGCCCTTTTTGTATTCATCAGTCTTGATGAAGGCTGTGACCCTTTTATCATGCTGTTTCTTCTTTTTTAAAAAATTACCTTGGAGTATTTGAGAAAACATTTTTAAGATGTGTAGTCTAACCATTACATTTCCATCATCCTCCAAGAGCCATAAAAAAAGTTAACTTCATTATTTGGGGAAAATCCCTACTTATTTAGGCAACTTTCTCTCAAACACATACATATGGCTTCTCTTATTTTGGGTTTGGCTTGCTGCCTGAATCAAAAGTAGGAACTGATCTGTGCTTGCCTTTGAGAAAGGGATCTGTGACCTGACTTTTGTTTTCCAGTGCTATTACAGCCATACACTACACAGCTGTAAATAGTCTTTCTTGCTCATCCTAATGGAAAATTATACTTGGCAAATATAGTGTGAATCGCTCTACACAAGGCACCATTGGAACTTGTGAAAATAGCAAAAGGAATGAAGTACTATACCAATTAAAGGAGCATTTTCAGGGATTTATTTAATTTTGGAGAGAATAAAGAATGCAGAGGAGCAAAGCATTATTTGCAAGAAGATATTTAGTGCTAGAGTAAGGGGTTCATAAAATAAATTTCATACAGGTTGAAATCTATCTCAGTTTCTTGATAGAGCTGTGTATGGTGTCTGGATCCTATGCTTTCCAGAACTTTGACTCTTGTTTGTGCTCAGAACCTCGTTTATCCCAACAGGAGAAAGAAATTCAAGTTAAGGTAGATGAACTTTCAGTGATCTGCTCTGTGAAGGTAAGTCACAAAGGTAGAGCTAGTGGCCCAATAGTTCTAAGATTTCCTAATCCCATGGACTGGAAATCCTTCAGTTCAGTTCAGTTGCACAGTCATGTCTGACTCTTTGTGACCCCATGGACTGCAGCATGCAAGGCTTCCCTGTCTATCACCAACTTCCAGAGTTTACTCAAACTCACATCCATTGAGTCGGTGATGCCATCCAACCATCTCATCCTCTGTTGTCCCCTTCTCTTCCTTCCTTCGATCTTTCCCAGCATCAGGGTCTTTTCAAATGAGTCAGCTCTTCGCATCAGGTAGCCAAAGTATTGGAGTTTGATCTTCAACATCAGTCCTTCCAATGAACATTCAGGACTGATTTCTTTTAGGATGGACTGGTTGGATCTCCTTGCAGTCCAAGGGACTCTCAAGAGTCTTCTCCAACACCACAGTTCAAAAGCATCAATTTTTGTGTGCTCAGCTTTCTTTATCGTCCAACTCTCACATCCATACATGAGTACTGGAAAAACCATAGCCTTGACGAGATGGACCTTTGTTGGTAAAGTAATGTCTCTGCTTTTTAATATGCTGTCTAGGTTGGTCATAACTTTCCTTCCAAGGAGTAAGTGTCTGTCAATTTCATGTCTGAAATCACCATCTGCAGTGATTTTGGAGCCCCCCCCCCCCAAATAAAGTCTGACACTGTTTCCACTGTTTCCCCATCTATTTGAAGCCATGATGTGATGGAACCAGATGCCATGATCTTAGTTTTCTGAATGTTGAGCTAATTTAAGTCAACTTTTTCACTCTCCTCTTTCACTTTCATCAAGAGGCTCTAGTTCTTCTTCACTTTCTGCCATAAAGGTGGTGTCATCGGTATGTCTGAGGTTATTGATATTTCTCCCAGCAAACTTGATTCCAGCTTGTGCTTCATCCAGCCCAGTGTTTCTCATTATGTACTCTGCATATAAATTAAATAAGCAGGGTGACAATATATAGCCTTAATGTACTCCTTTTCCTATTTGGAACCAGTCGGTTGTTCTATGTCCAGTTCTAACTATGTTTTTGACCTGCATACAGATTTCTCAAAAGGCAGGTCAAGTGATCTGGTATTCCTATCTCTTGAAGAATTTTCCACAGTTTATTTTGATCCACACAGTCAAAGGCTTTGGCATAGTCAATAAAGCAGAAATAGATGTTTTTCTGGAACTCTCTTGCTTTTTCGATGATCCAGCTGATGTTGGCAATTTGATCTCTTGTTCCTCTCTGCCTTTTCTCAAACAAGCTTGAACATCTGGAAGTTCATGGTTCATGGTATTGTTGAAGCCTGGCTTGGAGAATTTTGAGCATTACTTTGCTAGTGTGTTCAGTTCAGCCACTCAGTCATGTCCGACTCTTTGCGACCCCATGAATCACAGCACGCCAGGCCTCCCTGTCCATCACCAACTCCCGGAGTTCACTCAGACTCACTTCCATCGAGTCAGTGATGCCATCCAGCCATCTCATCCTCGGTTGTCCCCTTCTCCTCCTGCCCCCAATCCCTCCCAGCATCAGAGTCTTTTCCAGTGAGTCAACTCTTCGCATGAGGTGGCCAAAGTACTGGAGTTTCAGCTTTAGCATCATTCCTTCCAAAGTAATCCCAGGACTGATCTCCCTCAGAATGGACTGGTTGGATCTCCTTGCAGTCCAAGGGACTCTCAAGAGTCTTCTCCAACACCACAGTTCAAAAGCATCAATTCTTCGGTGCTCAGCCTTCTTCACAGTCCAACTCTCACATCCATACACAACCACAGGAAAAACCATAGCCTTGACTAGACGGACCTTAGTCGGCAAAGTAATGTCTCTGCTTTTCAATATGCTATCTAGGTTGGTCATAACTTTTGCACAGTAGTTTGCACATTCTTTGGCATTGCCTTTCTTTGGGATTGGAATAAAAATGGACCTTTTCCAGTCCTGTGGCCACTGTTGAGTTTTCCAAATTAGCTGGCATATTGAGTACATTACTTTCACAGCATCATCTTTTAGGATTTGAAATAGCTCAACTGGAATTCTATCACCTCCTCTAGCTTTGTTTATAGTGATGCTTTCTAAGGCCCGCTTGACTTCACATTCCAGGATGTCTGGCTCTAGGTGAGTGATCACACCATCGTGATTATCTGGGTTGTGAAGATCTTTCTTGTACAGTTCTGTGTATTCTTGTCACCTCTTCTTAATATCTTCTGCTTCTTTTAGGTCCATACCATTTCTGTGCTTATTGAGTCCATCTTTGCATGACATGTTCTCTTGGTATCTATATTTTTCTCTAAGAGATCTCCAGTTTTTCCCATTGTATTTTTTCCCTCTATTTCTTTGCACTGATCACTGAGGAAGGCTTTCTTATCTCTCCTTGCTATTCTTTGGAACTCTGCATTCAAATGGGTATATCTTTCCCTTAACTACTTAGAAAAAAATGGAATGAGAGACTCAGTGTGGTGGGAAGGTTTTTTGCTTATGTTCTTTGTTTTGATAGTGAATGGGGCAAGACTTCTTGTTTTAGATAAAGATATTTCCAGAAGCAAAAGAGACACATGAAAACAACTTTTAATATTTAAAATCTCCCCTGTGGCCTGATTACCTGGTTCATTTTCCTTTGAGGTGTTTTAGAGTGAGGAATGCCCTTTCAAAAAGGTTGGTGTCACCACCTGAGTTGTGGGTTGACCAAGCTCTATAATGTATTCTCTTATGCCCTTTTCTTAAGAAAGTAAATAATTATCTATTACTTTCCAACAATAACTATCTGAATACATATTCAAGCCTCATTTTGTTGCTTTGGTCACAGTTGTAGGAATTTTCCAATTATGACGTATACAAATATCTTTGAGTTAATTTTTATTACTTTTTATCCCTACTTTTCAGATGTTGAGAATTTAATGATTATTTTCTTGATGTTTCTTTATCAGTATTTCAGATGAATGCCCTTTTATAAGAATTTACTTTTGGTTTCAGGAGGGTTCTTTGTGTGACACATAAACTGCCTTTCTGCTAAATATGAGGATTTTTCTTATTACATTCCAATGAATATCATATATGCAAAATTTATATTTAGAGTAACCATACTGTTATTAGATGTTTCCCTTTATTTTTCTCTTAGGTTCTTCTTACATAAGGATAGAAAGTTTTCTGCCCTCAAACTGGCCATGTGCCTTTTTAGAGCAAGTATTAATTCAAGATGGGTTTCCTGGGTGGCTCAGTGGTAAAGAATTCACCTGCCAATGCAGGAGATGGGTGATCCTTGGGTCAGGAAGATCCTCTGGAGGAGGAAATGACAATCCACTCCAGTATTCTTGCCCGGGAAATCCCATGGACAGAGGAGCCTGATGGGCTATGGTCCACAGGGTTGCAAAAGAGTTGGATATAACTGAGCAACTAAACAGCAGCAGCAACAAGTTCCTTCAGGATAGATGGTAATTGATAAACCAACATGCTCATAGCCCCAGGACTGCTTGAGTATCCAAGAGCTCAGTGGGAACATGGCAATGAGAGAAAGAATGAGACCCACAGAGAAAGTGAAGGCAGGCAGGTAGGAAAGGGGAGAACTCTGACCCTGATGTCTGTAAAGGTAAAATGGGAGAAAGGAATTCTCTTCCTGGTGACACTGGGGAGTGAGAGTAAAAATGGGAAAAGCATACAAGTAAGGCAGTCAGGGATTATTAGCATATAAGCTAGTTACAATAAAGACTTCTCTTTGTACCATAGCTGACCTAACCTCATACTGTGAGGAATTTGATAGGCTGACAAAAGAGAAGATTGCCAGCTTCTTATACAAACTACTTATGTTAATGTTAGGATGTAAAATGTCCTGGTCTGTGTTAGATATATTCCCAGGGGTGTTGGAAGAGCACCAGTTTAGAAAAGGCCTATGAAATAATTTCCACAGAAATTCACCTAAGAGGGCTCTGTCATGGCTCTCACACCAAGTATCTCAGCCTATTGGTGAGCCATTCCAGGCTCCTGCACAATCTCTTCTGCATCTCTTCCGCAGCACCTGGATGTGGTCCCTGTTTTGTTGATCTCTATACCTCTAGTGTCCCAAACTGTACTAAGCACATAGCAGGCGTAAAATAAATAATGTTGAAAGAGACTGGTATTCAGAGATCCTAAATGTCTCACTCAAGATTATACAGCTTAATCTAGCAATCATCAAAATCAAGGAAAATTCCAATCTAGATCTAACTGGCTCCAAAACCCTGCTTTTTATGTTCACTCATGCATAATGTAATTTAGCTTATCATTTTTAGCTAAGCCAAATTATGCGGTACATCAAAAGATACACAAAAGCTCTGAATAAAATGTTATGCAGTATTTGATACATATAAGTAATTGACATGACTTCGTGAAGCATAACATCAACACAGTGAACTCACTGTTTAGATTAAAACTAGAATGTTATTGACATCTCTGAATTTTGGGTGTATTCCTCCAAAATTCCATCCTTCTACTACCATTCCAGAAATAACTGATATATTATTTCCTATGCATTGTTTGGAGACCAGATGGCCCTAGTGGTAAAAATCTGCCTGCTAATTCAGAATACTTAAGGGATGAGGGTTCTATCCCTGGGTCAGGAAGAGACCCTGGAGGATGCCAAGGGAACCCACTCCAGTATTCTCCCCTGGAGAATCCCATGGACAGATGTGACTGGTGGGCTGCAGACCATAGGATTGCAAAGAATCAGACACAACTAAAGTGATTCAGCGCACATGCAAGTATTTTTTTATTTTGTAAATATGATCATTTTATTAGAATTGTGACCTAAAACCAATATAGTGGTAATTATTATTTCAAGTTCTGGTTTTTATTAAAAAATGTTTTTTTTTTTAATGTTGGAATTCAGTTGATTTACAATATTGTGTTAGTTTCAGGTCTACAGCAAAGTGATTCAGTTATTCATATACATTTATCTCTTTTTCAGATTCTTTTCCCACTTAGGTTATTACAAAATGTTGAGTAGGGTTCCCTGTGCTATATAGTAAATCTTGTTGATTATCTGTTTTACATGCAGTAGTGTATATATGTTAATCCCACCTCCCTCATTTATCCATACCCCAGTTTATCCATTTAGTAACCATAAATTTGTTTTTGAAGACTATGTGTCAACTTCTATTTTTGTAAATAAGTTCATTTGCATATTTTTTTCGATTCCACATATAAGTGATGTCATATGATATTTGCCTTTTCCAACTTACTTCATTTAGTATGGTAATCTCTGGGTTCATCCATGTTACTATAAATGGAATTATTGCATTCTTTTTAATGGCTGAGTTATGTTCCATTGTATATACATACCACATCTTTATCCATTCCTCTGATGGACATTTAGTTTGCTTCCCTGCCCAGGCTGTTGTAAATAATGCTGTAATGAACATTGGGGTGCATGTGTCTTTCCTGATTATATAGTAGCTCTTTTTAGTTTTTTAAGGGATCTCCATACTGTTCTCCATAGTGGCTATACCAATTTACATTCCCACCAACAGCGTAGGAGGATTCTCTTTTCTCCACACCCTCTCCAGCATTTATTGTTTAAAGAATTTTGATGGTGACCATTCTGACCAGTATGAGGTGATACCTCATTATAGTTTTGATTTGCATTTCTCTAATATTTAGCAGTGTTGAATATCTTTTCATGTCCTTCTTGGTCATCTGCATGTCTTCTTTGGAGAAATGTCTACTTAGGTATTCTGCACATTTTTTGATTGTGTTGTTTGTTTTTTGGTATTGAACTGTCTGTACTCTGAAAATTTTGGAGATTAATTCCTCCCTTGTTTGCAAATACTTTATCCCATTCTTTGGGTTGTTTTTTCATTTTGTTTATGGTTTCATTTGCTGTGCAAAAGCTTTTGAGTTTAATTAGATTCCATTGGTTTTTGTCTTTATTTCCATTACTCTAGGAGACAGGTTGGAAAAAATATTGCTACAATTTATGTCAAAGAGTGTTATGCCTATGTTTTCCTATAAAAGTTTTATAGTATCTGATCTTAAATTTAGATTCTAGTTTGAGTTTATCTTATGTGTATGATATCACACACGAATCAACCACAGGTATATGTATGTCCCTTCCCTCCAGGAACACCTCTATACTACAAATGAATATAGCTTTGTAGTGTATTCTGAAGTCAGGGAGCTTCGTTCCTCCAGCTCCATTTTCCTTTCTCAAGATCACTTTAGCTATTCAGGGTCTTTTGTGTCTCCATACAAATTTTCAGATTTTTGTTTAGTTCTGTGAAAAATGCCACTGGTAATTTGATAGGGATTACATTGAATCTGTAGATTGTCTTGAGTAGTATAGTCATTTTGACAGTACTATTCTTCCAATTTAAGAACATGGTATATTTTTCCAACTGTTTGTATCATCTTCAGTTACTTTCATCAGTTTAAAGTTTTTCAAGTACAGGTATTTTGACCACTTAGTTAGGTTTATTCCTAGGAATATTATTCTTTTTGATGCGTGGGTAAATGGGATTTTTAATTTCTCTTTCTGATTTTCCATTGTTAGTATATAGAAATGCAACAGATTTCTGTGTATTAATTTTTGTATCCTGCAACTTTTCTGAATTCATCGAAGAGCTCTAGTATTTTTCTGGTAGCATCTTTAGTATTTTCTGTGTATAGTAAGTCATCTGCAAATAGGGAGAGTTTTACTTCTTTTACAATTTGAATTCCTTTTATTAATTTTTCTACTCTGACAGCTGTGGCTAGGACTTCCAAAATTATGCTGAATAGAAGTGGTGAGAGTGGGCACTCCTGAACTTAGAGACAAGGCTTTTAGTTTTTCACCATTGAGTATAAAGTTAGCTGTAAGTTTGTCATATTTGGCCTTTATTATGTTGAGGTATGTTCTCTCTGTCCAATTTCTGGAGAGGTTTTTTTTTTTTTAATTATAAATGGATGTTGAATTTTGTCAAGAGTTTTTTTTTTTTTTCCATCTGTTGAGATGATCATATGGTTTTTATTCAATATGTTGATGTGATGGATCACACTAATCGATTTACGGATATAAAAAAGTCCTTGCATTCCTGGGATCATGGTGATCATGGTGTATAATTCATTTAATTCATTGTTGATTTGGTTTGCTAGTATCTTGTTGAGAATTTTTTCATCTATATTCATCAGTGATATTGGCCTGTAAGTTTCTTTTTTTGTGGTATCTTTTAAAAATTTTGTTATTGGGTAGTAGTGACCGAATAGAATGAGTTTGGGAATATTCCTTTCTCAGCAATTTTTGGAATAGTTTCAGAAGGATGAGTGCTAACTCTTTTCTCATGTTTGATAGAATTTGCCTATTAAGCTATCTGGTCCTGAGCTTTTGTTTGTTGGGAGTTTTAAAATCACAATTTCAATTCACTGCTTGTGATTGATCTGTTTATATTTTCAGTTTACTTCTGATTCAGTCCTAGAAGACTGTACCCTTATAAAAATTTGTCCGTGTCTTCTAGGTTATTCATCTTACAGGCAGATATAGTTGCTTGCATTACCAGTTGTCTCTTATGTTCCTGTGTATTTCTGTGTTATAAGTTGTAATTTAGCCTGTTTTCATTTCCGACTTATTGATTTGAACCCCCTCTTTTTTCATGATGAATCTGGCTGACACTATATCAATTTTGTTTATCTTTTCAGGAACCAGCTTTTAGTTTCATCAATCTTTCCTATTGTTTTCTTCACCTCTATTTCATTTATTTCTGTTTTGATATTTACGACTTCTTTCTTCTATAAACTTTGTGTTTGTTCTTCTTTCTCTGGTTGCTTTACTTGTAAAGTTAGAGGTTGTTTATATGAGATTTGTTTCCAGAGGACAGGTTGTATTGCTGTAAACTTCCCTCTTGGGACTGTTTTTGCTGTGTTTCATAGGTTTTGGATGGTTGTGTCTTTGTTGTTATTTGTGTCTGCTGCTGCTGCTAAGTCGCTTCAGTCTTGTCCGACTCTGTGTGACCCCAGAGACGGCAGCCCACCAGGCTCCCCTGTCCCTGGGATTCTCCAGGCAAGAACACTGGAGGGGGTTGCCATTTCCTTCTCCAATGCATGAAAGTGAAAAGTGAAAGTGAAGTTGCTCAGTCGTGTCCGACGCTCAGCGACCCCATGGATTGCAGCCTACCAGGCTCCTCCATCCATGGGATTTTCCAGACAAGAGTACTGGAGTGGGGTGCCATTGCCTTCTCCCATTTGTGTCTAGGTATTTTTAAATTCTTCTTTGATGTCTTCAGTGATCCATTGGTTGTTTAGTAGCATATTGTTTAGCCTTTATGTATTTGTGTTTTTTACAGTTTTTTTCTTTTGGTGATTTTTAATTTCATAGTGTTGTGGTTGGAAAAGATGCTTAATATGATTTCAGATTTCTTAAATTTGCTGGGGCTCACTTTGTGGCCCAGCATGTGATCCATCCTGGAGAATATTCCATGTGCACTAGAAGAATATGTATTCTGCTGCTTTTGCTTGGAATGCTATATGAATACCAATTAAGTACATATGGTCTCTTGTGTCTTTTAAGGCCTATGTTTCCTTCTTGATTTTCTGTCTGTATGGTCTGTCCATTGAGGAAAGCAGGGTGTTAAATCCCCCCACTATTATTGTGTTCCTGTCAGTGGCTCCTTTTATGGCTGTTAGCATTCAGCTTATATATTGAGGTGCTCCTATGTTAGGTGCATGTGTATTTTCAGTTGTTACATCTTCTTCTGGAATTGATCCCTTGATCATTATGTGGTGTCCTTCTTTGTCTCTTGTAACAGTCTTTATTTTAAAGTTTATTTTGTGTAATATGAGTTACAAGTTCAGTCGCTCAGTCATGTCCAACTCTATACGTCTCCATGAAACGCAGCATGCCAGGCCTCCCTGTCCATCACCAACTCCCAGAGTTTACCCAAACTCATGTCCATTGAGTTGGTGATGCCATCTAACCATCTCATCCTCTGTTTTCCCCTTCTCCTCCTTCTTTCAATCTTTCCCAACATCAGGGTCTTTTCAAATGAGTCAGCTCTTCATGTCAGGTGGCCAAAATTTTGGAGTTTTAGCTTCAGCATCAGTCCTTCCAGTGAACACCCAGGACTGATTTCGTTTAGGATGTACTGGTTGGATCTCCTTGCAGTCCAAGGGACTCTCAAGAGTCTTCTCCAACACCACAGTCCAAAAGCATCAATTCTTCAGTGCTCAGCTTTCTTCACAGTCCAACTCTCACATCCATACATGACTACTGGAAAAACCATAACCTTGATTAGATGGACCTTTGTTGTCAAAGTAATGTTTCTGCTTTTTAGTATGCTATCTAGGTTGGTCATAACTTTTCTTCCAAGGAGTAAGTGTCTTTTAATTTCATGGCTGCAATCACCATCCACAGTGATTTTGGAGCCCGCCAAAATAAAGTCAGCCACTGTTTCCCCATCTATCTGCCATGAAGTGAGGAGACAGGATGCCATGATCTTAGTTTTCTGAATGTTGAACTTTAAGCCAATTGCTACTCTAACTTATTTTAAAGTTTATTTTGTGTGATATGAGTATTGCTACTCTAGCCTCTTTTGAATTCCGTTTGCATGGAATACCCTTTTCCATCCTCTTACTTTCAATTGTATATGTCCCTAGGTCTGAAGTGGGTCTTTTGTGTGCAGCATATATATAGGGCTTGTTTTCATATCCATTCAACCAGTTTGTGTCTTTTGGTTGAAGCATTTAACCCATTTACCCTTAAGGTAATTATCAATACGTATGTTCTTGCTCCTGCTGCTGCTGCTAAGTCGCTTCAGTCGTGTCCGACTCTGTGCGACCCCAGAGACGGCAGCCCACCAGGCTCCCCCGTCCCTGGGATTCTCCAGGCAAGAACATTGGAGTGGGTTGCCATTTCCTTCTCCAGTGCATGAAAGTGAAAAGTGAAAGTGAAGTCGCTCAGTCGTGTCCGACTTTGAGACCCCATGGACTGCAGCCTACCAGGCTCCTCCATCCATGGGATTTTCCAGGCAAGAGTACTGGAGTGGGTTGCCGTTGCCTTCTCCGATGTATGTTCTTACTGACATTTAAAACATTATTTTGGATTTGCTTTTTAAGTCTTTTTTCTTCCCTTCCTCTTCTTCTCTCTTGTGATCTTCTCCCTTGTGATCTGATGTCTAAATTTAACATTGTGTTTCGACTCTTTTCTTTTGTGTATGTATCTATTCTTTAGTTTGTGGTTACCATAAGGTGTTGATGTAGCAATCTGTATATAAACAAGATTGTTTGAAGTTGCTGGTCTTTTCATTTCAAATGTATGTCTAGTATCCTGCATTTGTGCTCTCCTCGCAACTGATGGTTTTTATATCATATTTTTATGTGTATGATTTTGTACTTTTACTATATGTCTTCCTTTACCAGTGAGTTTTTCCAATTGTAATATTTTTTTCTAGTTGTGGACTTTTCTTTTCTGCCTAGAGAAGTTCCTTTACCATTTGTTGCAAAGCTGGTCTGGTGGTGCTAAATTCTCTTAGCTTTTGCTTGCCTGTAAATCTTTTGGTTTCTCTTTCAAATCTGAGTGAGAGCCTTCCTGGATAGAATATTCTTAGTCCTAGGTTTTTCCCTCTCATCACATTTTACATATCTTGCAACTTCCTTCTTGCCTGCAGTTTCTGCTAAGAAATCAGCTGAATAACTTATGGGAGTTCCCTTGTATGTTATTTGTTGCTTTTAATATTTTTTTATTTGTCTTTATTTTATTGATTTGATTACCATGTGTCTCAGCATGTCCCTCTTTGGGTTTATCCTGCCTGGGACTCTGCTTCCTGGACTTGGATGACTGTTTCCTTTCCCATGTTAGGGAAATTTTCAGCTATTATTTCTTCAGCTGTGTTCTCAGGCCCTTTTTCTTTCTCTTCTCCTTCTTGGACCCCTATAGTGTGAATGTTGCATTTAATATTGTCCCAGAGGTCTCTTAAGTGGTCCTCATTTCTTTTCATTCTTTTTTTTTTGATGTTGTTGCTGTTCTGTGGCAGTGATTACTACCCTGTCTTCCAGCTCACTTATCTGTTCTTTTGCCTCATTTATTTCGCTCTTGATTTCTTCCAGAGTATTTTCGTTTCAGTTCTTGTTCATCTCTGTTTGTTTGTTCTTTATTTCTTCTAGGTTATTGTTCAACATTTCTTGTATCTTCTTGGTCTGTGCCTCTATTCTCTTTCCTAGATCTTGGAGCATCTTCACTATCATTACTCTGAATTCTATTTTGGGTAGATTGCTTGTCTCAACTTCATTTAGTTGTTCCTCCGGGGTTTTGTCTTGCTCCTCCATTTAGAACAGATTTACTGTCTCATTTTGTCTTTCTGTGGTTATAATTTCCATTCCATAGGCTGCAATGATATAGTTCCTCTTGCCTCTGATATCTGCCCACTGGTGGGTGAGGCTGGTTTGGAGATTTGTGGAGGCCTCATGGTGGGAAAAGACAATGGCACCCCACTCCAGTACTCTTATCCGGAAAATCCCATGGATAGAGGAGCCTGGTAGGCTGCAGTCCATGGGGTCGCTGAGCGTCGGACACGACTGAGCGACTTCACTTTCACTTTTCACTTTCATGCACTGGAGGGACACGACTGAAGCGACTTAGCAGCAGCAGCATGGTGGGAGGGACTGGTGCCTGCCCACTGGTGGCTGGAGCAGGGCCTTTTGCCTCTGGTAGGCATGGCCATGTCAAGGGGTGTGTTTAGGGGGAGGCTGTGGGCTCAGGAAGATTTTAGGTAGCCTGTCTGATGACAGGTGGGCTGTGTTGCTGCCCTGTTGGTTGTTTGGCCTAAGGCATCCCAGCACTGGAGCCTACAAGCTGTAAGGTGATTCCACATCTTGGTGCTAAGTGTCCCAAACTATTTCCAGACATGTTCACCACCAGATTTTATGTCCAAAGAGAGAGCTATAACTGCTTCCTGCTTCTCAAGTGACATACTAAGGCCAGCAGGTAGGTGAGGTCCAGGTGTCTATGAAGTCATTGATTTCCCCTAGGCAACTGTTTTTACATGAGGCCTTGCTTGCACCCTCCAAGAGTGCTGTTTCTATGTTTCAAAGTTCTTGGAGTTCCTGTGATCAAGCTGTGCTGGGTTTCAAAGCCAAATACTCTGGGGTCTTCTCCTCCTGATTGACGTCAGACCTCCAGGCCGGGGAGTCTGACATAGGCCTCAGAAACCACACTCCTGCGGGGGAACCTCTGTGATATAATTATTTTTCAGTTTGTTGGTCATCCACCTGGTGTGTGTAGGATTTTATATTGTCATGAATGCACCCTTCCTTTTGCCTGGAAAATCTCATGGACAGAGGAGCCTGGTAGGCTGCAGTCCATGGGGTTATGAAGAGTCAGACATGACTGAGTGACTTCACTTTCACGCATTGGAGAAGGAAATGGCAACCCACTCCAGTGTTCTTGCCTGGAGAATCCCAGGGACGGTGGAGCCTGGTGGGCTGCTGTCTCTGGGGTCGCACAGAGTCAGACACAACTGAAGCGACTTAGCAGCAGCAGCAGCAGCACCCCTCCTATCATGTTATTGTGATTCTTTTTTTGTCTTTGGATGTAGAATATCTTCTCTGGTAGTTTCAGTCTTTTTTCCTGATGGTTGTTCAGCAGTTATTTGTGATTTTGGTATTTTCATGAGAGAAGCTGAGCTCAAGTCTTCCTACTTCACTATCTGTCTCCAACTTGCCTCTCTTTCCTTCTTAAACAAAATCTTCCGATACATAGCAATATCTAAATAAAATAAAAAGTTCACATAATTATATGTGTATATTATGCTTTATATAAGCTCATAATATGTAATTTTCTTCAACTTGCTTTTTTGCACTCAACATTGTTTCTGATTCATCTATCATGTTCTAGTAGCCATAGTTCCCTCATTTTCATAGCTATTTAATATTGTATTCTTTGTGACTATGTCATAATTTATAAAGTTTCTTTTTGGTCAGTGCTTCTGTTATCTGATTTTTTGTTATTAATTATTATGGTCATCTATACAATTCTTGTATATAGCTTCCGGGGCTCATGTCAGGTTTCTCTAAGTTTTGTTTCTAGGAGTAAAATTCCTCAGTTATAGGTAAGTTCAGGCTTAGATTTACAAAATTATTGTTTTTCAAATTAGATATTCCAATTATACTGCCCCTCATGGGGTCGCTAAGAGTCAGACACGACTGAGCGACTTCACTTTCACTTTTCACTTTCATGCACTGGAGAAGGAAATGGCAACCCACTCCAGTGTTCTTGCCTGGAGAATCCTAGGGATGGGGGAGCCTGGTGGGCTGCCGTCTATGGGGTCGCACAGAGTTGGACACGACTGAAGCGACTTAGCAGCAGCAGCAGCAGCAGCAGCAGAGTTGTATATATGTTTTATCACTCTGCTTCCTGGCCAGCAATTAATATCAGAATTTTAAAATATATAATATAAATAAAATATGTCATTGTGACATTAAATTGTACTTATCTGATTTCTAAATCACTAGTATCTTTTCTCATTTGAAATACAGGTTTGGTCATTTATTAGATTGCTTTGATTTGATGGGAGAAGGGTCGTTCTTTTTCTTGTTGCTTCATAAGCATATTATACTTGCTGCTGCTGCTAAGTCGCATCAGTTGTGTCTGACTCTGGGTGATCCCGTAGACGGCAGCCCAGCAGGCTCCTCTGTCCCTGGGATTCTCCAGGCAAGAATACTGGAGTGGATTGCCATTTCTTTCTCCAATGCATGAAAGTGAAAAGTGAAAGTGAAGTCACTCAGTCGTGTCCAAGTCTTAGCGACCCCATGGACCGCAGCCTACATCCATGGGATTCTCCAGGCAAGAGTACTCGAGTGGGTTGCCATTGCCTTCTCCGATATTATAGTTAGTGGATACTAATTCTTTGGGTCTATCTTCTTCAAATAATTTGTGGTTTTCTATTTTCATTATTATGTCTTTTGATAAGCAGAAGTTTTTTTCTATTAATATAATTGAGTTTAATAATATTTTTTCATTTAAGGTTTATATTTACCCTATTCTGAGATCATAAAAGATATCTTCTAAAAGTTTCCCTTTGGAATTTAATATTTAGTCAACTTGAAATTTGTAGGTATTATATACAAAAAAATATTTTTTTCTATGATTAGTATAGCTCCTTTCTCCAGTGATCAGTAATATCATCTTTGTCATTACTGAGTTCTATTAAGCATACATCTGTTTCTGAACTCTCTAATCTATTGAATATTTTGTACCATGGCCAGTTTTGAATTAATATCATACTTTATTCATTGGCATATCTTTATAATAAAGTTTATTATCTGACAGTACAAGTTTTCCCACACTGTACTTCTTCAGTTATGTTTTACCCTTTATTGGGCCTTTACTTTTAGAGTTAACTTATTTCCTAAAAATCCTGTTAAATTTTGATTAAATATATTGTTGCAGAAGTCAGTAATTGAGAAACCAAGCACCACACTCAGAGAGTTGGAGAATTCAGGTTTATTATGCTGGCGGGCCCAGAGGAGATAACACTCCAAGCTCTGAGCCCTGAACAAAGGGGTTACAGAGTTTTTATACACAAACTATAGTGGGCAACACTAGCTGCTAATAGGCTGGTTTAAACTAAGGGGTTCCACACACAGGAACAGCATTCAAGATGGGGAGGGGGATGCCTGACCTTGATGCCAGACCTTTACATGGACAGGCATGATTAAGCAGGTTGGCAGGGGCTGGGCAATTGCAAACAGCAGGACAAGGGTGAGTGAGATAAGCTCCAGTTCCTGGTATTATAAGTAAGTCCCCACTTTCCGAGACTACGTGACCTGCATAATCCAGACTTTGCAAGGAGCAAGCTGAGTTACAGAGGCAGAACGAGCAGGAGGTTATGTAAACTTTTAACTTTTCCTCATCAATATAGTGACATTTAAGGAGAACTGACATTTTACGGTATTGAGCTATCCCATCCATGAACTTGGTATATTTATTTTTATATTTCTGTGTTCTACAAATAGCTTTCGATAAAATTTAGTCTTTGTTCCTTGGCTTCTAGCACATCATCTTTTAAAATATATATATTTCACTGTATGTTTCATGTTATTAACAAAATACATTTTAAGTTATGCTTTCTAAATTTGTAACTTGTATATATTAACACATTAATGTTTAAATAATGTTATAATCAGGCACTTTGGTAAGCAAGATTTGCTATATTTAGGCACTTTGGTAAGCAAGATTTCTAATATTTTGCTGGTAAATTCTTTAGGTTTCTATGTAGAAATTCATATCATTTGTTCATTTCAGTACAGTTCAGTCACTCAGTCATGTCTGACTCTGTGACCCCATGGACTGCAGTACACCAGGCCTCCCTGTCCATCACCAACTCCCGGAATTTACTCAAACTCATGTTCATTGAGTCAGTGATGCCATCCAACCATCTCATCCTCTGTTGTCCCCTTCTCCTCCTGCCTTCAATCTTTCCCGGCATCAGGGACTTTTCAAATGAGTCAGTTCTTCCAATCAGGTGGCCAAAGTATTGAAGTTTCGCCTTCAGCATCAGTCCTTCCAGTTAATATTCAGGACTTATTTCTTTTAGGTTGGACTGGTTGGATCTCCTTGCAGTCCAAGGGATTTTCAAGAGTCTTCTCCAACACCACAGTTCAAAAGCACCAATTCTTCGGCACTCAGCTTTCTTTATACTCCAACTCTCACATCCATACATGACCACTGGAAAAGCCATAGCTTTGACTAGATGGACTTTGTTGGCAAAGTAATGCCTCTGCTTTTTAATAAGCTGTCTAGGTTGGTCATAACTTTTCTTCCAAGGAGCAAGCATCTTTTAATTTCATGGCTGCAGTCACCATCTGCAGTGATTTTGGAGAGAAGAAAACTAAGTCAGTCACTGTTTCCACTGTTTCCCATCTATTTGCCATGAAGTGATGGGACCAGATGCCATGATTTTGCCCAACTTTTTCACTCTCCTTTTTCACTTACATCAAGAAACTCTTTAGTTCTTCTTCACTTTCTGCCATAAGGGTGGTGTCATCTGCATATCTGAGGTTATTGATATTTCTTCTGGCAATCTTGATTCCAGATTGTGCTTCATCCAGCCCAGTGTTTCTCATTATGTACTCTGCATACAAGTTAAGTAAGCAAGGTGACAATATACAGCCTTTATGTACTCCTTTCCCTATTTGGAACCAATCTGTTGTTCCATGTCCATTTCTAACTGTTGTTTCTTGACCTGCATTCAGATTTCTCAAGAGGCAGGTCAGGTGGTCTGGTATTTCCATCTCTCTCTCTTTTTTTTTTAATTTTTATTTTTACTTTATTTTACTTTACAATACTATATTGGTTTTGCCATACATTGACATGAATCCACCACGGGTGTACATGCAATCCTAAACATGAACCCCCCTCCCACCTCCCTCCCCACAACTTCCCTCTGGGTCATCCCTGTGCACCAGCCCCAAGCGTGCTGTATCCTGCGTCGGACATAGACTGGTGATTCGATTCTTACATGATAGTATACATGATTCAAGGCCATTCTCCCAAATCATCCCACCCTCTCCCTCTCCCACAGAGTCCAAAAGTCCACTATACACATCTGTGTCTTTTTTGCTGTCTTGCATACAGGGTCATCATTGCCATCTTTCTAAATTCCATATACATGTGTTAGTATACTGTATTGGTGTTTTTCTTTCTGGCTTACTTCACTCTGTATAATTGGCTCTGGTTTCATCCATCTCATCAGAACTGATTCAAATGTATTCTTTTTAACAGCTGAGTAATACTCCATTGTGTATATGTACCACTGCTTTCTTATCCATTCATCTGCTGATGGACATCTAGGTTGTTTCCATGTCCTGGCTATTATAAACAGTGCTGCGATGAACATTGGGGTACATGTGTCTCTTTCAATTCTGGTTTCCTTGGTGTGTATGCCCAGCAGTGGGATTGCTGGGTCATATGGCAGTTCTATTTGCAATTTTTTAAGGAATCTCCACACTGTTTTCCATAGTGGTTGTACTAGTTTGCATTCCCACCAACAGTGTAGGAGGGTTCCCTTTTCTCCACACCCTCTCCAGGATTTATTGCTTGCAGATTTTTGGATTGCAGACATTCTGACTGGTGTGAAGTGGTACCTCATTGTGGTTTTGATTTGCATTTCTCTAATAATGAGTGATGTTGAGCATCTTTTCATGTGTTTGTTAGCCATCTGTATGTCTTCTTTGGAGAAATGTCTATTTAGTTCTTTGACCCATTTTTTGATTGGGTCGTTTATTTTTCTGGAATTGAGCTGCATAAGTTGCTTGTATATTTTTGAGATTAGTTGTTTGTCAGTTGCTTCATTTGCTATTATTTTCTCCCATTCAGAAGGCTGTCTTTTCACCTTGCTTATATTTTCCTTTGTTGTGCAGAAGCTTTTAATTTTAATTAGATCCCGCTTGTTTATTTTTGCTTTTATTTCCAGAATTCTGGGAGGTGGATCATAGAGGATCCTGCTGTGATTTATGTTGGAGAGTGTTTTGCCTATGTTCTCCTCTAGGAGTTTTATAGTTTCTGGTCTTACATTTAGATCTGTAATCCATTTTGAGTTTATTTTGTGTGTGGTGTTAGAAAGTGATCTAGTTTCATTCTTTTACAGGTGGTTGCCCAGTTTTCCCAGAACCACTTGTTAAACAGATTGTCTTTACTCCATTGTATATTCTTGCCTCCTTTGTCAAAGATAAGGTGTCTATATGTGTGTGGATTTATCTCTGGGCTTTCTATTTTGTTCCATTGATCTACATTTCTGTCTTTGTGCCAGTACCATACTGTCTTGATGACTGTGGCTTTGTAGTAGAGCCTGAAGTCAGGCAAGTTGATTCCTCCAGTTCCATTCTTCTTTCTCAAGATTGCTTTGGCTATTCGAGGTTTTTTGTATTTCCATACAAATCTTGAAATGATTTGTTCTAGTTCTGTGAAAAATATGGCTGGTAGCTTGATAGGGATTGCATTGAATTTGTAAATTGCTTTGGGTAGTATACTCATTTTCACTATATTGATTCTTCTGATCCATGAACACGGTATATTTCTCCATCTATTAGTGTCCTCTTTGATTTCTTTCATCAGTGTTTTATAGTTTTCTATATATAGGTCTTCAGTTTCTTTAGGTAGATATAGTCCTAAGTATTTTATTCTTTTCGTTGCAGTGGTGAATGGAATTGTTTCCATAATTTCTTTTTCTACTTTCTCATTATTAGTGTATAGGAATGCAAGGGATTTCTGTGTGTTGATCTTATATCCTGCAACTTTACTATATTCATTGATTAGCTCTAGTAATTTTCTGGTGGAGTCTTTAGGGTTTTCTATGTAGAGGATCATGTCATCTGCAAACAGTGAGAGCTTTACTTCTTCTTTTCCAATTTGGATTCCTTTTATTTCCTTATCTGCTCTGATTGCTGTGGCCAAAACTTCCAGAACTATGTTGAATAGTAGTGGTGAAAGTGGGCACCCTTGTCTTGTTCCTGACTTTAGGGGAAATGCTTTCAATTTTTCACCATTGAGGATAATGTTTGCTGTGGGTTTGTCATATATAGCTTTTATTATGCTGAGGTATGTTCCTTCTATTCCTGCTTTCTGGAGAGTTTTTATCATAAATGGATGTTGAATTTTGTCAAAGGCCTTCTCTGCATCTATTGATATAATCATATGACATTTATTTTTCAATTTGTTAATGTGGTGAATTACACTGATTGATTTGCAGATATTGAAGAATCCTTGCATCCCTGGGATAAAGCCCACTTGGTCATGGTGTGTGATCTTTTTAATGTGTTGTTGGATTCTGATTGCTAGAATTTTATTGAGGATTTTTGCATCTATGTTCATCAGTGATATTGGCCTGTAGTTTTCTTTTTTTGTAGTATCTTTGTCAGGTTTCAGTATTAGGGTGATGGTGGCCTCATAGAATGAGTTTGGAAGTTTACCTTCCTCTGCAATTTTCTGGAAGAGTTTGAGTAGGATAGGTGTTAGCTCTTCTCAAAATTTTTGGTAGAATTCAGCTGTGAAGCCGTCTGGACCTGGGCTTTTGTTTGCTGGAAGATTTCTGATTACAGTTTCAATTTCCGTGCTGGTGATGGGTCTGTTAAGATTTTCTATTTCTTCCTGGTTCAGTTTTGGAATATTGTACTTTTCTAAGAATTTGTCCATTTCTTCCACGTTGTCCATTTTATTGGCATATAATTGCTGGTAGTAGTCTTTTATGATCCTTTGTATTTCTGTGTTGTCTGTTGTGATCTCTCCATTTTCATTTCTAATTTTATTGATTTGATTTTTCTCTCTTTGCTTCTTGATGAGTCTGGCTAATAGTTTCTCAATTTTATTTATCCTTTCAAAGAACCAGCTTTTGGCTTTGTTGATTTTTGCTATGGTCTCTTTTGTTTCTTTTGCGTTTATTTCTGCCCTAATTTTTAAGATTTCTTTCCTTCTACTAACTCTGGGGTTCTCCAATTCTTCCTTTTCTAGTTGCTTTAGGTGTAGAGTTAGGTTATTTATTTGACTTTTTTCTTGTTTCTTGAGGTATGCTTGTAGTGCTATGAACTTTCCTCTTAGCACTGCTTTTATAGTGTCCCACAGGTTTTGGGTTGTTGTGTTTTCATTTTCATTAGTTTCTGTGCATATTTTGATTTCTTTTTTGATTTCTTCTGTGATTTGTTGGCTATTCAGAAGTGTGTTGTTCAACCTCCATATGTTGGAATTTTTAATAGTTTTTCTTCTGTAATTGAGATCTAATCTTAATACATTATGGTCAGAAAAGATGCTTGGAATGATTTCAATTTGTTTAAATTTGTCAAGGTTAGATTTATGGCCCAGGATATGATCTGTCCTGGAGAAGGTTCCATGAGCACTTGAGAAAAAGGTGAAATTCATTATTTTGGGGTGAAATGTGCTATAGATATCAATTAGGTCTAACTGGTCTAATGTATCATTTAAAGTTTGCGTTTCTTTGTTAATTTTCTGTTTAGTTGATCTGTCCATAGGTGTGAGTGGGGTATTAAAGTCTCCTGCTATTATTGTGTTATTGTTGATTTCCCCTTTCATACTTGTTAGCATTTGTCTTACATATTGCAATGCTCCTATATTGGGTGCATATATATTTATAATTGTTATATCTTCTTCTTGGATTGATCCTTTGATCATTATGTAGTGGCCTTCTTTATCTCTTTTCACAGCCTTTGTTTTAAAGACTATTTTATCGGATATGAGTATTGCCACTGCTGCTTTCTTTTCGTCTCTATTTGAGTGGAATATGTTTTTCCAGCCCTTCACTTTCAGTCTGTATGCGTCCCTTGTTTTGGGTGGGTCTCTTGTAAGCAACATATAGAGGGGTCTTATTTTTGTATCCATTCGGCCAATCTTTGTTTTTTGGTTGGAGCATTCAACCCATTTACGTTTAAGGTAATTATTGATAAGTATGATCCCGTTACCATTTACTTTATTGTTTTGGGTTCGGGTTTATACACCCTTTTTGTGTTTCCTGTATAGAGAATATCTCTTAGAATTTGTTGGAGAGCTGGTTTCGTGGTGCTGAATTCTCTCAGCTTTTGCTTCTCTGTAAAGCTTTCGATTTCTCCTTCATATTTGAATGAGATCCTTGCTGGGTACAGTAATCTGGGCTGTAGGTTATTTTCTTTCATCACTTTAAGTATGTCTTGCCATTCCCTCCTGGCTTGAAGAGTTTCTATTGAAAGATCAGCTGTTATCTTTATGGGAATCCCCTTGTGTGTTATTTGTTGTTTTTCTCTTGCTGCTTTTAATATTTGTTCTTTGTGTTTGATCTTTGTTAATTTGATTAATATGTGTCTTGGGGTGTTTCGCCTTGGGTTTATCCTATTTGGAACTCTCTGTGTTTCTTGGACTTGAGTGATTATTTCCTTCCCCATTTTAGGGAAGGTTTCAACTATTATCTCCTCAAGGATTTTCTCATGGTCTTTCTTTTTGTCTTCTTCTTCTGGGACTCCTATAATTCGAATGTTGGAGCATTTCATGTTGTCCTGGAGGTCTCTGAGATTGTCCTCATTTCTTTTAATTCATTTTTCTTTTTTCCTCTCTGATTCATGTATTTCTACCATTCTATCTTCTATTTCACTAGTCCTATCTTCTGCCTCCGTTATTCTACTATTTGTTGCCTCCAGAGTGTTTCTGATCTCATTTATTGCATTATTCATTATATATTGACTCTTTTTTATTTCTTCTAGGTCCTTGTTAAACCTTTCTTGCATCTTCTCAATCCTTGTCTCTAGGCTATTTATCTGTGATTCCATTTTAATTTCAAGATTTTGGATATATAGAGGGGTCTTATTTTTGTATCCATTCGGCCAATCTTTGTTTTTTGTTGGAGCATTCAACCCATCTACGTTTAAGGTAATTATTGATAAGTATGATCCCGTTACCATTTACTTTATTGTTTTGGGTTCGGGTTTATACACCCTTTTTGTGTTTCCTGTATAGAGAATATCTTTTAGAATTTTGAAAATTCACTATCAATATTCGGAATTCTTTCTCAGGTAGACTCCCTATCTCTTCCTCTTTGGTTTGGTTTGGTGGGCATTTCTCCTGTTCCTTAACCTGATGAGTATTCCTCTGTCTCTTCATCTTGGTTATATTGCTGTGTTTGGGGTGGCCTTTTAATATTCTGGTAATTTGTGGAGTTCTCTTTATTATGGAGCTTCCTCACTGTGGGTGGGGTTGTATCAGTGGCTTGTCAAGGTTTCCTGGTTAGGGAGGCTTGTGTTGGAGTTCTGGTGGGTGTAGTGGGTTTCTTCTCTCTGGAGTGTGGTGGAGTGACCAGTAATGGGTTATGAGATGTCAAAGGTTTTGGAGTAACTTTGAGCTGCCTGTATATTGAAGCTCAGGGGTGTGTTCCTGTGTTGCTGGAGAATTTGCATGGTATGTCTTGCTCTGGAACTTGTTGGCCCTTGGGTGGAGCTTGGTTTCAGTGTAGATATGGAGGCGTTTGATGAGCTCCTATTGCTTAATGTTCCCTGAATTCAGGAGTTCTCTGATGTTCTCAGGCTTTGGACTTAAGCCTCCTGCTTCTGCTTTTCAGTTTTATTTTTACAGTAGCCTCTAGATTTCTCCATCTATACAGCACCGATGATAAAACATCTAGGTTAAAGATGAAAAGTTTCTCCACATTGAGGGACACCCAGAGAGGTTCACTGAGTTACATGGAGAAGAGAAGAGGGAGAGGGTTGTTAGAGGTGACTGGAATGAGATGCGGTGAGATCAAAAGAGGAGAGAGCAAGCTAGCCAGTAGTCACTTCCTTATGTGCGCTCCATAGTCTGGACCGCTCAGAGGTATTTACAGAGTTATACAGGGAAGAGGAGAGGGAGGAAGTAGACAGAGGTGGCCAGGAGGATAAGAGAGAGGAATGAGAAGGAGAGAGACAAATCCTGCCAGTAACCAGTTCCTTAGGTGTTCTCCACCGTCTGGAACACACAGAGATTCACAGAGTTGGACAGAGAAGAGATGGGGGAGGAAAGAGACAGAGGCCACCTGGTGGAGAAAAAGGAGAGTCCAAAGGAGGAGAGAGTGGTCAAGCCAGTAATCTCGCTCTCAGGTAAAATTGGGTAGTGAAGTTTGGGTTTTTAAATGTACAAAATTGACAACGAAAACCTTTTTAAGCAAAGATTAAAAATTTAGAGTAGAGGTTGGATTTTCAAAAATACAATATTAAAGAAAAGAAGCAGAAGGAAAAAAGAAAAAAAAAAAGAAAGAAAGAAAAAAAAAAAGCCACAAGAATTATTAAAAAACTCCAACAACAACCACATAAAGACTATATATGGTGTTTGCCTTAAAAAAAGTCTTTTTTTTTTTTTTGAAAAGTAATAGTAGGTTATAGAAATAAAAATTAGAGGAGAAATAGAAGACTTAACAATTAAAAAAAAAGTTAGGGAAAAAAAGCAAGAAAAAAAAGAAAAAAAAGAGGTGGGGGGGGGAAGGAATGATTGTAAAAATAATAAAGATATATCTGGCCCTTCTGTGATGTTGTGGGCAGTGTGGTGTCACTTCCAAGGTGGTTCCCTCTGTTTAACTTCTGTTTGCTGGTTTTTTAGGCTCACTAGTTCAGTCGCGCTGTGGGGAGGGGGAGATGCTGCAAACCAATAGCACTGTCGTGTGCACACAGTGTCTCAGCCCCGCTGGACCTGTCCCTTCTCATGGCGCACAAACTGCTCCGGTTCCACTATGCTCAGCCGGGAACCGTCTGAGGCCGGCCCTAGGCTGCGTGCACTTCCCGGGTCTAAGCTGCTCAGGTTCGGCACTCAGGTAGCCCTCAGAGGCTCAGATTCGGTCGGGACTGTGTTTTGTGCCCTTCCCGGGTCTGAGTAGCTCAGGAGTTTGGCGAGCGCGGTCGCTGCAACTTGTCGTCTTTTCTGTCTCTGCTGCTCAGTTTTCTGGGTGTACTGCTGGCGCCCCTTGTGAGGCAGATGGTGACTGTCCAGCATCCCCAGAAGTCTTAGCAAAGAAGCCTGCTTGCAGTTTGGTAGGTAGAGTCTCTCCGGGGCTGCAATTGCCCCTTTCCAGCCCTTACAGCTCTGGAGGCCTGTCCCTGGTGGGTGAGGGTCTGCAGCCAACTATTTCCGTCTGGTCCTTTGTTCTGTGCTCGGTCCTGGTGGTGTCTTATGTTTGAGCTTTTCGCGTGGTAGCTATCCCACAGTCTGGTTTGCTAGCCCAAGTTAGATCGTTCTGGTTACGCGTGGGGCATTCCTGACCGATTCTTACAAATCTCTGCAGCCCACACCTCCCGCGCTTCCCTGCCCTGTCCCCACTTGCTTGTGGCAGATGCAGGCGTCTGTGCTGCTTTTCCGCTGGGGGAGTTACTGTTGGGCTTATAATCTGCTGGTTTAATTATTTATTTATTTTTCCTTCCTGTTATGTTGCCCTCTGTGTTTCCAAGGCTCGCCACAGACTCGGCAGGGAGAGTGTTTCCTGGTGTTTGGAAACCTCTCTTCTTAAAATTCCCTTCCCGGGACGGAGCTCCCTCCCCACCTCCTTTGTCTCTCTTTTCGTCTTTTATATTTTTTCCTACCTGTTTTCGAAGACAATGGTCTACTTTTCTGGTTGCCTGATGTCCTCTGCCAGCATTCAGAAGTTGTTTTGTGGAGTTTGCTCAGCGTTGAAATGTTCTTTTGAGGAATTTGTGAGGGAGAAAGTGGTCTTCCCATCCTATTCCTCTGCCATCTTAGGACCGCCTGCCATATTCCCATCTCTTAACGAATTTTCCAGAGTTATTTTGATCCACACAGTCAAAGGCTTTGGCATAGTGAATAAGCAGAAGTAGATGTTTTTTCTGGAACTCTCTTGCTTTTTTGATGATCCAACAGATGTTGGCAATTTGATCTTTGGTTCCTCTGCCTTTTCTAAATCCAGCTTGAACATCTGGAAGTTCATGATTCACATACTGTTGAAGCCTGACATGGAGAATTTTGAGCATTACTTTACTAGCATGTGAGATGAGTGCAATCGTGTGAGATTTTGAACATTCTTTGGCATTGCCTTTCTTTGGGATTAGAATGAAAACTGACCTTTTCCAGTCCTGTAGCCTCTGCTGAGTTTTCCAGATTTGCTGAATGTTCTATGTAGACATTCATATCATTTATTAATAGTGACATTTTCATTTTCTTCTATATTCAAGTCTTGTCTTACAGACTACTTAGTACTCCCAGCACATATAGCTATTGAGCACGCAAAATGTAGCTAGTATGAATAAGCATGTGAATTTTTAACTTAATTTTCTTAAGTTTAAATAGTAATTTCTGTCTAATAGTATTAGACCATGCATATCTAGTACCTTTGTTGTCTCTCTTTAACAAAGAAGTTATTCATCATTAAACAAAATAGTTATCATTTTCTTATTTTTAGTGTATAGATTAATCTGTATGTTTAACATTTGATCAACATTATTTCTTGCATTTCATAACTTATATCTAGAATCTTTCCTCCTTTAAGTACACCTTTTAGAATGTATGCTAATAAATGTCTATTGGTGGTAAACTTGTTTTTTCTTTTTGTAAATGTCTTTATTTTAATAATGACCTTGAAAAAGAACTTTTGTAATACAATTCTAGGTTCATATTCTCTCAGTCTTTTGAAGATTTTGCTCTAAGGCCTTTGACTTACGTTGAAGCTGTTCAGAAATATATTGTTTGACCAAATTTTCCTTATTATAGGTGTTCTGTTTTTTTCTTTTTTTCCTGGTTGGCAGAATTTCAGATACTTCCTTTATTGTTGGTGTTCTGCAGTTTTACTATCTTTTATATATAGATCTTCCTCTGATTATTAAGTTTCTCTCTATCATAATTCTTACAAAGCTCTCATGTTCATGAGACTCAGCAATTCTCAGCCTGATTCTCAGTTATTCCATTATTGCTTCTCTGTATTATTTTCTCAAGGATTATAATTAAATGTGTGTTTCACCTTCTGTTTCTTTCTTCAATGATTCTTAACCTTTTATATTTCCATGCCCTTATCTCTCAACTGCAAATTCTTCATTTCTTTTCTAGTTCATTATCTCTTTAGCTGTGTCTTATATATTATTTAACATAGCCATTGAGATTTTAATTTCAATAAATTTTTTTATTCAGAAAACTTCTACTTGATCCTTTTACAATTTGCTTAGCCATTTTTAATAATCTCATGTTTCTAACATATTTTAACTGTGTTTGTCTTTTTCTTCAGTTCAGTTCAGTCGCTCAGTCGTGTCTGACTCTTTGCGACCCCACTAATCGCAGCACGCAAGGTCTCCCTGTCCATCACCAACTCCCGGAGTTTATTCAAACTCATCTCCATTGAGTCGGTGATGCCATCCAGCCATCTCATCCTCTGTCGTCCCCTTCTCTTCCCGCCCTCAGTCTTTCCCAGCAATGGGGTCTTTTCCAATGAGTCAGCTCTTGGCATCAGGTCTTTTTTCTAGGCTTTTATAAAAATCATTTTATATTTTTCATCAGCTAATTCTAATGTCACCAGGTTTTGACAGGTTTATTTTTTGTTATTTCTGATGATGCTCACTCATGCAGCCTATTTTATTTATTGTTAGTGATTTTTTTAAACGGTGAGTTTTACTTTAATTATGCAGTGTTTGAGAATTCCAAAAGGCTAATGTAGGGTGGCTTTCTGCCACTGAAGATTTGTTTGCTTCAGTGAACCAAAGTTACATACATATATTCAACCACTTTAGCTCCTGTGGGTCATCCCATCTTACTGCAGCATCCCTACCTTGAAGACAATGGCCTAGGTGTCCCCTGAGCCCAGGGCTGGTATTAGAATTGGGGAACCTCAAATTGTATATTTGTTTCCTGGGATTATTCAGGGTTGAGCTCACTGTCCTTTTTATTCTTCCCCTACATATCTTAATCTTTGGAGATTTTCTATGTTTGCTTTTGTGTTCAACTCTAATTTAAAAAGCAAGTATGTTGTAGTTATGCAGGATCAACTTGCATTACAAGAGGAGGATCATTCAGAACATCTATCCTACCCTTCTCTTAACATCAAAAGTCAGTTTCAGGGCTCATTTGATCACAAATAGGCTTCTTCTAGAGCCCTACAGCATTTTTGGATTAGAGTGTGCTTATTGTAGAACTTCTAGCCGTGGGGTTAAATTGATTGACTTTATTTTTCCTGTATTCTAGGCTTTTTTTGAGCCTCATAAAATCCAATTATGTTCAGTTCAGTTGCTCAGTCGTGTCCAACTCTTTGCAACCCCATGAATTGCAGCACGCCAGGCCTCCCTGTTCATCACCATCTCCCGTAGTTCACTCAGACTCACGTTCATCAAGCCAGTGATGCCATCCAGCCATCTCATCCTCAGTCCTCCCCTTCTCCTCCTGCCCCCAATCCCTCCAAGCATCAGAATCTTTTCCAATGAGTCAACTCTTCGCATGAGGTGGCCAAAGTACTGGAGCTTCAGCTTTAGCATCATTCCTTCCAAAGAAATCCCAGGACTGATCTCCTTCAGAATGGACTGGTTGGATCTCCTTGCAGTCCAAGGGACTCTCAAGAGTCTTCTCCAACACCACAGTTCAAAAGCATCAATTCTTCAGCACTCAGCCTTCTTCACAGTCCAACTCTCACATCCATACAAGACCACAGGAAAAACCATAGCCTTGACTAGATGGACCTTAGTCGGCAAAGTAATGTCAGATCATTAAATTATTATAATAAATTGTGGAAAAAACAAAATACTAGTTTGTATCTGAAAAACAGATATAGGTTTCATACTTATTGTCTTCCTTGGGAAAATAACTTCTGAGAAAGTTGTAGATATGCTTTATAAAATATTTCCCAGTTTTATCCTCCTGGCCTGTATTGTCTAAGATTACAGAGATAGACAGTATATGGAAAGAGTACTAAATCTGGGGTGAGAGAAATGACTGGAATCCTTAGTTTAGACATTATGTATATGATTTTCAATGATGTAATTAACTTTATGAGTCTGTATTTTATTTGTATAATGGAGATAATTTGTTTCACACATTTTTTATAAGAATTAAATTCAACAACATAGTACATGTTGAGTTACCTGTGAAAATGTCCAGTCAGGAGAGCAGTATATGCTATCCCCCAATACTTCTCTTTGGCATAAAAATTATCTTGAGCTGGTTATTCTTAAGCCACAACAGACTTTTTAAGCAACAGCAGACATAGGAGAAGCTCTGAAAATCTAGTAGAAGTTGTCCATTTTATTAAAAACATGCATAGTTATAAGGGAAAATGTCCATTTATCAGTCTGTCTCCCTCTCTGTACCAGGAAGAGAAAGATCACTAAATCTTTAGATATGCTTTCCAGTGGAGAAAACTACTCTATCCCTGTTTATTTTGCTTTGCCTAATAACCTTCCATAATTGGCTAATCCCTCCCTTTTGCAACATCTTCTGTATGTAAGGTAGTGTTGTTTAGCTGCTAAGTCATGTCCACCTCTTTGCAACCCCTTGGACTGTAGCCCACCCAGCTTCTCTGTCCATGGGATTTTCCAGGCAAGAATGCTAGAGTGGGTTGCCATTTCCTCCTCCAGGAGATCTTCTGGATCCAGGGACTGAATCTGCATCTCCTGTGTTGGCAGGTGGCTTGTTTACCAGTGAACCTCCAGGGAAGACCCATGTAGTGTGTGGCTTGGGCCATTTTGGGAGTTAGTTTTCCATGGGTATCACCAAGGTATACATGTTATTAAACTTCTTGTTTTTCTCCCCTGTTAATCTGCCCTTTAGCACAGTTGTCTCCACTAAGAATCTAGAAGTATAGAGGGAAAAGTATTTTTCCTCCCCAGTAATTTTGAAAGACCCATGATGGGAGTTTCTGAGACAACTTACTCTGGAGCCTACAGATGAGAAATCTGGTAGAAGCCGGCAAAAAGTAAAAAGTTTAACAAAGTCAATTCTCCCAAGTCCCTATCTGTATACCCAGTTTAGACAAGAGGGTAAAAAATTTCTTGTCCCCCCTGTCAACTAAAACCTGTTTAGTTACAACCTGAAAGTAGGGCTTCCCTCATAGCTCAGTTGGTAAAAAACCCACCTGCAATGCAAGAGACCCCGGTTTGATTCCTGGGTTGGCAAGATCCCCTGGAGAAGGGATAGGCTACCCACTCCAGTATTCTGAAAAGTAGAAGGCTACTTTTTTGGTGGGAATGTTTAGGACTCTGAACCTGGGAGGCAGCATCTCAGTAGCTCTGAGAAAACTGCTCCAAGGAGGCAAGAGGGACCATCAGACTATATACAAGTTTGCAACAAAGGGAGCAGGCACTCTGAACATCAAAGATCAAGTATCAAGTTAAGGAATTGAGCATTCTATGTATAGGAAGATGCAAGTCTCTGGGCTCACTGAATTCATTCATTTCAAATGCACCTCAGCTATCTGGGGCTAATCCTGTTTTCTTGTTCACCGTGCTTCTTGCATTTCCCCAGCTCCTCAGCAATCACCTGGGAGCGGCGGCATCCCCTAGATTACAGTCTGGGGAGCCTGCATTCACTTTTTTTTAATTTTTATTTTTACTTTATTTTGCTTTACAATACTGTATTGGTTTTGCCTGCATTCACTTTTGAAGGCCAGAAATCGCTGATGGCTGTGACATCTCTTGTTTATTAATATGGCAGGAGATATTTTCATTTCACACTTGCATTCCAAATTTAGATTAGACGAAGAAATATTTGTGTGAACTGGTTTCCTGGGTATAGGAACTAGTGAAGAGGCTCTGGAGGAGGACATGGCAACTCACTCTAGTGTTTTTGCTGGAAAAATCCAATGGGTAGAGCAGCCTTGGTGGAATGTATAGTCCATAGAGTCACGACTGAAGCAACTTAGCACACGCAAGCCAATGAAAGTCTTATTGGTTTGAGTCACTATTGAGATAAATATACCATTGAGTATTCTACTTGTCAGTGGACAGATGATGGATCTTTTGAACTGGAAAGACTTCCGTATATGAAAAAAAATTTTTAACAACTGTGTTATTGGTACCTATGGAAAGATAACATTGAAAAGAAGACAGAAAAGTAGTAGTATGGTATATTTAGCTTTCGGGATTTCCTTAACAGGATGAAATTATGTAAAATATCCTTTTTCTTACTTCAGTTTCAAAAGACCCTACCACATTTATAAGAGTTGAAAACACCAGTGGACAGTTGCATTTCCATTTACAGGGACCTTGCCTGGCTGCTAAGTTGCGTTCTTTCATTATAATACTGTAATTAACAGAAAAGTCAGATGGTCCCCTGGGGAAAACACTTCTCATAGAGGGAACAGATGAGCAGAATTCCTCCTAGGTCCGTTTACAAATGATCAGGACATGACTCAGGGGGAGGTTGATGTTAAGATGCTGGTAGGAGAAATAACAGAGCTTTTCATCCTAAGGTAAACTGGTTGAGGTTGAACTCAGAAAAAAAGGTAAGCATTTTTACAGACTTTTTACAAAGGCATACCATATTCAACCCTGAAGTTCCAAAACATAGGATTCTTTTGATTTCCATCTTGGTGAAAAATCTTGATAGAAAAGAAGGAAATGGGAGATAATATATTTGGATGGGCAGGTCAGCCCCTTGATATAATTCAGGCTACAGTCCAATTCTCTGAGGAATTCAAAACAACTGTCCTTGTCTTTAAAATCTTTACAAAACCAGAAATGTAGCTGTAGAAGCAATTCAAAAATCCAGCTATCCTTACCAACCCCCCAATCTCCCTATTGATCTCAAAATGCTTGCAAATATTGTAGAAAATTAGGACATTGGAAACAGAATTGTTCTGCACTTGAGAAAAAGACAAGATTTTTAATTTCCCTGGACGTTAATAGTATCCCCCAAATCTCAGCTTAGAGGAAACTTGTACACTTTCTCTGTGCCTACCTTGTCTACTCTAGGAACTGATAGCCATTTCTTTGAAATGCAAAAAGGAGCTATTTAGAAATTGAGAAAAAAAATGTAAGTGTCTTTTCCACAGGTATTAGTAAAAAAGCTTCCCTCTGAGCAGGTAAACTTATTCCATCTGCCAGAAACACAATTTGGATCCAACTATTTTAAAAAATAGTTGGAAAAGACTCTGATGCTGGGAGGGATTGGGGGTAGGAGGAGAAGGGGATGACCGAGGATGAGATGGCTGGATGGCATCACCGACTCGATGGGCGTGAGTCTGAGTGAACTCTGGGAGTTGGTGATGAACAGGGAGGCCTGGCGTGCTGCGATTTATGGGGTTGCAAAGAAAGAGTCGGACACGACTGAGCAACTGAACTGAACTGATTTTTAAAAATAAGTTTTATATTGAGTTTAGTTTTAAATGGGTTTTATATTGGACTTGACATATGGCTAAAATTTTAGAATCAAAGCTATACTGTTTCTCTTTGTATTTCTCTATATGATTATGTGTATCTCTATATGTATGTTATAGATGTCGTATTTTTCTATCTCTATATGATATTGTCAAACATAATTTGTCAAAACTCTATTTGGTCAGCTTGAAAGAAAACACTGTATGGCTTGGATAGTCCAAAACTCACAGAAATACAGAAACTAACCCTACAATGTTTTTTCAGGTACATGTGATTTGAAATGCATGCGTACGTGCTAAGTCGCTTCAGTCATGTCCAACTCTGTATGACCCTATGGACTGCAGCCTCCAAGGCTCCTCTGTCCATGGGATTCTTCAGACAAGAATACTGGAATGGTTGCCATGCCATCCTCTAGGGGATCTAGACTAATATTTGGTAAATGAAAGCTAGTTGAAGTTTGTTGGTTTAATTAAAATGACATGTTTTTAGTGTTATTAGCACTAAATATAATGCATACATGCAACTTTTATTCTACCTGAGTTTACTACTCAGCTAAGCTCATGTCTTACCTGTTACAAAAACTGTCTGCAAGAGAAAAATAATATGGTTAATTTTGTCTAATATTTATGAAAGTTTCATAAATAATTAAGATATGATTAATAATGAATTATATAGTTGTAAGTAGACTTTTCAATAATGATGAAGTTTTTATATGTCTTCTTTAAACTCTTTTAAAGCGTCCAAAATCTTTTTAGGAACTTAAAATTTTGCTAAATTAAAGGATACAGATTCATTGAAATCTACATCATTTCTAAATAAGATAGCATTTTGAACATTAGTTTTTCTATAATAAAAAATAGATGTGCCAAAAATGTATGGGTCTCATGCCACATCAAAAAACTGTACTATTAAAAAGGAACACTATTATAACAGACCATTCACAATTGTTTACTTCTGAGGTTTGAGTAGAACTTAAGATTTCTATAGGTTAAGGATTCTAATTTATGTAATTAAAACTAGTAGCAATAGTAAGAGAAACTATTTCATCTCTGAGTACAAGGTAAGTAGGGTATGTTATTGGGTAGCAAAATATGAGACATGGAGATGTGTTTTTGTTAAGAGAAATGAAAATTTTGTCTTTAAGAGCAACTGGCTATTTCAAAATGGAAAAGATGATAAAGAACAGTCTAAATGGATATGAAAAGTTGTGAAGAGAGAATCTTATGTGGTTGAGCTAGCTAAAATTGAATTATTATAAGGATTTTAAAATAAGCTTTAATATCAATATTTGTACTTCTATAAAACTATAACTTTTCTTTCATCTACTTAAAGGGCAATGTTTTCTTATTGGGTGGGAAAACCTATGGGTGTAGGAACCTCAGGATATCTTTATTAGATACCTAATTGCTTACATCATATAGGTCTAACTTTGGGAGCCCACCCACAATGCTGCCTTCTGAAATAGGTCAGTTAAACAGCTGCCTCATTTCAAGACTAAGGGGCTGGTTCAATGAAATATGGAACTATCTCTTAACTCACCTTCTGTACTATGATTCCCCTTGGAGAAATTTCAGTAGCAGGGTGAGGTGAACAAATATGCCACCCCAGAATAAGCCTCATTGGTATATGGATTATCTAGAGATGGTTATTTTTAAGAAACAGCAGATACAGGAGAAGCTCTGAAAACAAGTACAAGTTACCCATTGGTAAGAGACATTCACATTTATAAGGAAAACCTCCTTTTATAAGGAAAGTCTCCTCTTCTGCTGTAGTAGGCAGAGAAGATGACTAAATCTCTAGAAATTCTAATCAATAGAGAAGGTAACCACTTCAATTCACATAATAATCATACCCTTGTTTACTGTGCTTTGCCTGGTAACCACGTAACTGCTTCCTTGGCTTACCTCCAAGATCTTCTTTTGTCTTTAGCTGGAGATGGTATTTAAGATGATGGCTTGGGCCATTTGTGGGAGTTACTCAGGGTTTCTGGGTATTTCCTAGGTATATCTCCCATGCATACTCACTTTTCTATCGGTCTCTCTCAGATATATATGTTATTAAACATTTATTTTTCTCCTATTAATCTTTTAACAGAAGTATCACAGCCAAGAACCTAGAAGGGTAGAGGAAAATTTATCTGCCACACATGCACATAATGGACACTGGGACATTATTATTTATTTTTTCTTTCCTTCTGATGGCATTTTTGAGCTAATATAGTTACATGTGAGATTTCAAAAACTATATCTTGAATTTTCATTGATACTCATTTACTTCTAAGGAAATCTATCAGCTTTATCTCTGTATTTAAGCTGAGAGTTAATTTTTAAAAAACAGAGCAGAGTCGAACTCCTACCTATACAAATTAAGTTACTTTCAAGAAATGGGAACTTAGGTCTGATTGTAGTTAAAAATGTGAACAATGCTTATGTAACTTTAGTTAGGCAACATCTGGAGCTGATTTCCTAACTTTGATTAAGAGAACCAGACTGATGAATCCCAGATGTTTAAACATGGCTGTGTTTCTTAGACTCACTAAATTATTAGAGTGAATACATGGGAGGAAGGGAAACATTTATAGGAACTAGGTGTCAAAGTGGCCAAGGGGGTTTTGGGGTGTTGGCTTAGCTGTGTGTGTGTGGGGGGAGTCTAAATGAACATCCCCTTTAAAGTTTTATGCATGTTATTAAGACAAAGGCCCAATCTTTGATAACCTCAAAAGTATGTCTTAATAGCTTCACTCATATTTATTCCTGCGGAAATATATTTTTGAGCATCCACTGTATCTAAAGTCCTGTGGTTAGAAAGATAAATAATAAACATTCCCTTCCTTTGAGTCACTCAGTTTAGTAAATGAGTCAGGCATGTGAACAGTAATTATAATCAATTATAACTGCTATATTGAAGGGCTAAGTACAGAAAGCAGCCAGATCTTCCAGGGAAGATAGGATGGTTTCAAAGAGGTGGCAGCCTTGGTCTCAAGATTTCTGTACATTACTTCTATCAGCTGCATTTAGCTGTAGTAATACAATTCCGCTTCCATAGAGTTGTATGTTCCATTAGATCATGAGACCATTTACATGTCATAAAAATACATTTAAAACAACAATTTATGAAATTGTACAATAGGAAGATCCCCTGGAGAAGGAAATGGCAACCCACTCCAGTATTCTTGCCTGGGAAATCCCATGGACAGAGGAGCCTGGCCATGGAGTTTCAAAGAGTCAGATGCAAAGAAGCACACACACATTCTGATAATTCAGCGTCACAGGGGTAAAAACATGGTTATTAATGTTGACTTCCCATCATTTGGTAAAGCTTTTAGAAAAAAAATGAAAACTGAAAAATGTTAGTCGCTCAGTGGTGTTTGACTTTTTGCAACCCCTTGGACTAGACCCTGCCAGGTTTCTCTGTCTATGGAATTCTCCAGGCAAGAATACTGGAGTGGGTTGCCATTCCCTTCTCCAGGGGATCTTCCTGACCCAGGGATCAAACCCCGATCTCTTGCTTTGCAGGCAGATTCTTTACCATCTGAGCCACCAATAAATACTAATAGTTTAGTCCGTCTTTTCACATATTGTGCTTTCAAGTGCAGGAATGCCTTTACCTTGTGCACTCTTTCTGCAGTAGATCCTGACTGTTCCCTCTTCCTGAACAGTCTCCTGTGCTTTCTTCAGCTCTTCACCCAGCAATGCCTGCTTAGCTTTCACAACCTGGTTTAAATGTCAGTTCCCCAGAAGGGACTTCCCCAGTCCTTCTAGGCTTGCTAAAATCCGTTCACCACATATGCCCACATAACACTAGCACACGATCTTTATCACACTTGTAATTGTATACTGAGCGTCTGTCTTTCTCACCTGATTACAAAGTTCCAGGAGAACAGGAACTTTTTGTATCTATACTCATCACTGCGTTTTCAGCTCATTGCATCCATGCAGTAGATGCTTGCTGAAAAGAAAACATTCAAAATCTTTATCACTGTAATATTTTATGCTCTACTTATATCTTGTCTGATCCATCTAGAAGGCATGTCTTACCTTACAGGCTTCAACACATGTCTATCTGGACAGACTTTCTCATAAATGATTACATCTTGACCTTCAGGTCTCAGCTGAAACCGCACGTTTTCATGAAGATCTTCTCTCACCAATCTAAATGAATGGGTTAATTTCTACCTTATTTGTTTTCTTCATGATGCTCATCAGGATTTATAGTTATATATTAAATTTTTTCTTGTTCAATAGCTAAGTTGAGGGCAGGGCTGTGTTACCCAGTACTTAGCCAGGTGACTAGATAGGAAGATACTATTTTTTTTGGCAGAGGGGGGGAAATGAATAAAAGTTACATATATGAATTTGGTAAATCTCTCTCTAAATATATTTTATGAGTTTCTTAGACACAGGGGCTATGGCTTTTTATCACTCTTATTCTATATCTAGCTTGCTTTTTGTATATATTAGGAGTTCATATATTTTTTATTAAATATATAAATAATGTTTTAGTCATCCAAAGAACTTTTGTGGTGTCTTATTATAAAAAGGTTGTCATTTTTACTCTATACCTATCAGAAAAAAATTCAAGATGACTTGTATATCTAAGACAGTAAAACGTCAATTACCAAAACCTAACTATAACTTTTATTCAGTTAACTATTAACACCTAGAGTGCAAGGTGCTATTGCCCCCTCTGAACAAGACTGAAACCATCTCCTCAAGCAGTTATATTAACTGGGGCAGCTCTTGCCTCACTGTTTCAGGGGGGTTACTTTTGGGTTCCAGTCCATGATGGGATAATAGGATTGACACTGCTCTCCTTACCTATTAGAAGTAGCAGCAAATCCAAAATAACTGCTTTCCCAGAGGTCCCCCAGGAGCTAAACACTCAGAACGAGACTCCCAGAGCTGCCCTTCTGAATAAGTGCCCCAGGTTGGCAGTTCAGACTGCAAAGCCTGACATTCCCAGGGATGCTAAGATCCATTCTCTCGTCAGTGCTCCTGGGCAGGGGCACCAGTGACATAGGAGCCCAGGGGCTAAGCGGGGTGCTCTGTTAAGGGCACTGGCTGACAGGTGCACTGGGATAATGGCCTCTTTCAAACCATTCTCATACTTCATAGGACAGTGAAGGGGTAAAAAATTAATTTTTCTTCTACCCTTCCAGGTTCCTGACTGGGACCCTAACCCCATAATAAAAGGCAAGTTAATAGGAGAAAAACAAACAGAAGCTTAGTAACATTGTTGATGGAAAAATTAATAGTTAAGAAAGAAATGGAAATTTTTATTTGAGCCAACCTGGAGGATTATAACCCAGAAAACAGTCTTTCAGAAAGCTCTGAAGACTATTCTGCCCGTTAGAGGTTAAAGCACAGTTGTATACGTTTCTGAGACAAAGGGATATACTTCAAATGATGTACTGACACTTTACACTGTCCAGATCTTTCCATGTACAAAGAAGCACACAGTGGGTCATGGGTCATCCTGGCCCCTTACAAGATTAAGAAGGAAGGTTATCTCCTGAGGAGTTGTAACCCTTGATCAGATTAAGAAGGAAGGAATGTTATCTGCTAAGCAGGTCTGGTTAAGGCATATCCTACAAAGAGGTCCATACAGGTGAAGAAAAAAAATCATGTTTAAAATTTTCTCATCTTGCTATAAAATAGGAATTTTATTTCATCAACGTGTATACCACCTGTATATGTGGACGATAGCTAGAAAAACTGAGTAAAACTACCAGAAGTGGCCAAAGCGGCCACCTTAGAATACCATCTCCAGCAAAAGACAAACAAAAGACATTTTGAAGGGGATGCCAGCTATGCTTGCCTGAAAAATACCACGGCCAGAGGAGTGTGGCGGGCTACAGTCCAAGGAGTTGCAAAGAGCTGGACACGGCTGTGTGCACTCACACACACAAGCTATGGGAGGTTGCTAGGTAAAGCCTGGTGACAAGGGAAGGTTTGCTCTGCAGATTTAAGTGGTTGTGGTAAAGAACCTGCCAATGCAGGAGATGTAAGAGACGGGGATTCGATCCCTGGGCCAGGAAGATCCCCTGAAGGAGGGCATGGCAACCCATTCCAGTGTTCTCCTGGAGAATTCCATGGGCACAGGAGCATGTGAACTTAGTCCATAGGGTCTCAGAGCCAAACACAACTGAACCAACTTAGCACACGTGTACACTTCTCCACTGATAAGAAATTCTGGAGCTGGAGAATCCTTCTCTTCCTGGGACAGAGGAAGATGCCCTTACAAATGGAGATTTCCTGTATAATGTCCCTTACCAAAGGGCAACTATTATACTGTTTTTATAGATTTTCCTGTGTTTGTTGTTTTTCAAAAATAAGGAGCTAAAAGTAATACTTATGCCAAAGAGGTGTGTCTGGGATGGCATATTCTCCTGCCCTTCAACAGCTTCTGAGGGTGGGTCAGGATTGGGATGAGCGTCTCCTTGTATTTTAAGCTAAGAACCATCGGAGGCTTTGTTCTGCTTTCTTTCCAAGGCAATGTGGCCATCCAGTCACACCAGTCTTAAATAAAGCAACTTTTTAGTGATTCCAAGTGCTTTTCTCTCCTATGGGTAGGAGTGATGAGTCAGTGATTGCAGAAAGCACCCCACCTCAGCCACCCACCCAGACTCTTCAAAAAAAAGAGCTGGATCTCATTTTCTATTCTATTTCCCCCCCTTTTAAAGTATCTTTCTTGCTGAGGCAGAAAGGGAAACATTCTCAAGTTTACTCTGTGTTAGGAAATTCCAAATATAGTAATATTAGAAAAGATGAAATGCTTTCAGATGTAAGGTAATGAATGATGCATTTTGAAGGGTACCAGGATATATACCACTCCAAAATATGCCCCTCTGGCATGTGGATTATTTTGAACTAAAGCAAAATGAGAACAAGCAAAAGCAGGTAAACCTCTAAAAAAAGGCAAGAGTTTTCCTTTGACAAAGGAGATTTACATTTATAAAGGAAATTTATTTTCATAGAGATGTTGCCCTCTCCAATATCAGGAAAAGACGCAACCACATAGTAAGACTGTCCGGCCAATGGGGCACCCAGACAGGCCGATATGCTGTCCCAATCTCTATCACTGTGAAAACGGGAGCCTCGTATCCAGGGAAAAAAACAATACCCTCTTAAAAAAAGGCCAAATCTAGCTGGTTTTAAACTGATTTCTAAAGTATGGGCTAATTAGACTCCACAGGTTGCCTTGTGTGTGTGCTCAGTTGCTCAGTCGTGTCCAACTCCTGCAACCCCATGGATGGTAGGCCACAGGTCTCCTTATAATACTCCTATTCTGCTGGTCAAGAAAACTCATACCAATGAATACTGATTCATTCAGGATCTGTGAGCCATAATGAAATCATTCAGGACCTTTACCCTACAGTTCTGAACCCATATAACTTATTCCTTACTTAAGAACCACACCTGGAGATTATTAGATTTGAAAGGTGCCTTTTTCTGTATTCCAGTAGAAAAGTAATCACAATTGCTATTTGCCTCTGAATGGCAAGACTCGAATTCCAAAACAAGAAGTCAGCACTGCTAGATGGTATTGCCCCAAATATTAAAAAACTCCCCTATCCTCTTTAACAAGATTTTGGCAGAAGATTTATGAGTATTACACCTGGAACAAGGTTGAGTCGAGGCCTTCCCAGCGAGGATGGAAAAAGCATTGAAAGTGACAGAAGCCCTTCTTAAGGATGTTATTCCTAGGAACAGCCTTCCCTCTACTCTTTGGAGTGAAAATGGATCTTTTCTGTTCCAGAAATAACAAATAGTAAGTAAAGCTTTAGGTATAAAGTGGAAACTTCATTCATCATGCAGACCCCAATCTAAGGGAAAGGCTGAGAAATGAATCACACCCTGAAGAAAACTCTCACCAAATTATGCCAGAAAACTCATCGAAAGTGGGCTTGTTTATTGCTCCCCTTTATATATGGTTGGCCCCTAGAAGTGGGCTAGGATTGAGCCCTGATGAAATCCTATATGGGAGACAATCCTTAGCTCCTAAGAATAAAAGAAAGAGAAACATTTCTATAGCAGGAGGTAAAAATTAAACAGCAGGTACAACAGACGGATGAACCATTAAATGCTGTGCATGAGTTTGGGTCCCATAGGTCTCCATCTCACCTGGAAGCCCCTTTGCATCCCTTCAAAGTGGAATAGTGGGCGGCGCCAAAAATGTGGAAACAGCAAGCAGCTGAGCAGCAACTTGAGGAAAGGAAGGGACCCTTTGATGTCCTCACTACGCACGCCTCTCTAAAATTGAGTGGAGTAAAACTGTCGGTACATCACATTAGAGTAAAAAGATGACCAGAGGCTGCCCAGCCAAGCCTGTGTACAGCCAGTGAGTGGATCCGAGAAGCAGACATCTGACACTTTGGGAAACCTTAAGTATTTGTCTGGCAAGCAAAATGAAAGTTCTGTTTTGTTTCTTATACCTTTTCCCACAAATAGCTTCACATACTGATTCTTTCAGTAATTCTAACTGCTGGATACGAAGTCAGCTTCCTCTTTCCAAGTCTGCAGGATTGCCTTGGTGGGTTTCTCCCCCTTACAGGGAATGAAGTGCAAACAATTGGCCACAAGTCCCTCCGCAGTGCCATGTCCATACTGGGCATCAGGCTTAGGCTCCTGAATCCCCAAGGGAAGGCGATCTGGCCTGCCTACTGACGTTTCTGTTTTTAGTCCTCCTACCTCTCACTGGGTCTGTTGTGCCAAAATGGCAGACGAAGGGACTGAAATCTTAATTATGCAAAACTCAAATCCAAGATTTGGAACTCAAATATTTCTAATCTGATACCCATTCCCCCCAGTTTAGGAAGGACTACCCCCTACCCCAACACACACACACACAGGGAAGCCTGGCATGCTGCAGTCCAGGGGTTCACAGAGAGTCAGACATGACTTGGTGACTAAACAATATGCCCCATTTCAACAGAAAGTAGCTAGACTGGTTATTGCTTATTTCCTGAAAGATTTAGGGAAAGATAAAACTGAGTCCCCCTAAAACTGAGTTCATGATTAATGTCTCTGCCCAAAATGATTGTTCCTTTCCTTATGTAACTTCTGTTCTCAAGATTGAGGAGTATCAAAGAAAAGGGGAGAGTGAAACCAAGCAGGACCCCGTTGTCTCCTGGGCACGCAAGCCTTTCCGGGTCTCCCATTTCTTGTGTGTAGGCAAAAGACTCTAGCCTCCCTGATCTTCCCTGAGTTCCAAAGGGCAGATTCAAACAGTTGCCCATCAGAGAAGGGAGAGGATACAGAGCAAGAGAGGAGCCTTGAGGCAAGACAATACAGCCTTGGGGGCAGGGTTTTGGTTCTACCTCAAGGAATAAACACAACAATATCCTGGCATCTTTACAGAACTAAAAGCCTCCTGACAAATGGAAAATGTCAGACTTCTTCATTCCAGAGAAGACCACCTGAGGCCAGATTAAAGAAACCAAAGATGCTTCACCTCACACACACCACAAGCTTATCAGTGATCCCGCCCTTGAGCCATTGCTATGGAACACCACACCAGATCCTCCCAGGCTGGGACACAGTTTCCAGGAGCATGAGCCTGTTGTGTCTCTTTGTCTGGAATAAATATCGCAATAAAACTAACAATAAATAAACAAAATAGCAATAATACTGTTCTTTTCTACTTCACCCCACACTCTGTCTCTGAGACTTGATTCAGCACTGGGTGCACAGAGGCCAAGTTTTTTGGCCTCATTATCAATGGAGAAAGCACTTCTTCCATATGCACAACAAACTTTGCTTAAACAATTCTTGTTTACTACACCTTCCTTGGTCACATTCTTTTAACGACATCCCTTGCTCAGTAGCCCCAAACTCCTTTACCTCCACGTAGCTTGAGGTAAGCCCAAACTCTAATTACTCCTCTGAGTTACGTGTTAGGTGCACCCATGTGTACATTCATGATGCAAATATTAATAAACTTCTGTTTTTCTCTTATCCTGTCTCTGGCCAGTTGAATTTACCAGGTTCTACACTAGAGGATTGAAGATGTGTGGAGGAAAATTTTTCCTTCCCCACAATGCCACAATTTGTAGTGATGTATAAGTAACATGTGACATGGGTTCATGGGTTGGCAAAATCGCATTTACTTGTAGGAACCAGGACAATTAGGGAGGAAACTGTCTGGGAAGTCTATGTTGAATGCAGGACAGAGCTTGAACATGTGTAAAAGTGGCAGAGAAGATCATCTGAATGTAATAATACAATCAAAGACACAGTGAGGAGAAGATGGGACATGACTCGGGGGATACAAGACCTGAAAAATTAGTGCTAGAGACAGATCATGGACATACTTGACTGGCAAACTAAGGAGACTCGACTTTGGCTAGGAAAAAATATTTTAAGCCGAGTTGTGGTCTACATATAGAAATGATGGGATCAGGAGCATATTTAAATATTCTAGAAAAGAAGTTAATGAGATTGTGAGTAGCAGCAACGGAAGAGAACAGAAGGAAGATGGGCTGGATTACGAGAGAGGTGCACTAATGATTGATGGTGCTGGATATGAGGAGAGAGTAGAGGCAAAGAAGCTGCCACTTCCTGATGGAAAGATCAGTTGGTATCACAGCATGACTTACCCCAATGACACAGCTGCTTCTTCTGCCTCAAGGAACCAAGCTTTTGTGTGTGTGTGTGTGTGTGTGTGTGTGTGTGTGTGTGTGTGTGTGTGTGTGTGTGTGTGTGTGTGTTTCAGAACATTTTGCCTAAAAAATTTCTGAAGTTTCTTTCAGAGTTAGAATATAAGTTACACAAAGCAAGAATTTCCTTTGAAGCATTTATCCTTTAGAATCATTTATACTTTCTTTTTATCAACTAGGGGAATAATAGCTCTTGACATGCAACTGTTTTAAGTGGATTTCATATACTTCTCACTTTATCCTGATTATAGCACCATGAAGAAGGCTTTGGGGCACCTTTATTGGTGGGAAACAATGTACTTTTAGTTGTCAAAGTTTTCTGTAGAATTGGAAATAATGAAAAGCCGCCTACAAGCAGCTGCAGGAGACCCATGAGTGTGAATCGCCATGAGCATACCTGGGACATCTTAGTTTTAAAGAACATGAGGCAAGAACCACCAGTGTGCTGTGTCAGAGACCAGGTTCCACAGTCAGCTCTGGAAATAAGTACCTTTTCAGGCAATTACCAGCTGTATGAACTTGAGCAAATTACCTAGCTTCCATGGACTTTAGTTTCCCTCATCTCTATGATGGGGTGATAGTGATCAGTCTCATTAAATGAAAAAAAAAAAATTGCTAGTATCAGAAACAGCTAATATGCTATACTTCTTTGCTAAGTATCAAACATTCACTAAGAGTTTTACATTCAATATCTCAGTTATTCTCAAAATAGTCCTGGGATAAGTACTACTAGTATTTCCATTTTATAGATGAGAAAATTGAGGCCTTTGAAACATTTATTTGCCTAGATTACAATGTTAGTATAGTGTTAATGAGGATTTAAATCTGTGTGGACTTATACTGGTGCTTTTAAAGTATTATTCTATACTATCATTGCACATGTAAATTACTTACCAGAGCATCCAGAATGCAACAAGTCCCAGATATGTAATATTAGAGATCTCTTTATAGTCTCAGATCAGATTGTGACTTAAATTGTATAAGTACTCTGCAAACTAGTTAAAGAGAAGTAACATTTAATTAAAAATGTCAATTTTTTTTACAATAGCTAAAACATGGAAGCAACCTAGATGTCCACTGACAAGATAAATGAGGCAGAAGTTGTGGTACATATATACAATGTAATATTACCCAGCTATATTAAAAAAAAACATATTTGAGTCAGTCCTAATGAGGTAGATCAGCCTATTATATAGAGTAAAGTAAGTCAGAAAGAGAAAGATTAAATAGTATATACTGAAGCATGCATATGGAATCTAGAAAGATGGTACTGATGAACCTATTTGCAGGGCAGCAATGAAGATGCAGACACAGAGAACAGATTGTGTACATAGTACCGGAAGGAGAGGGAGGGACAAACTGAGAGAATGGCATGGAAAGATATACATTACCTTATGTAACATAGATCACGAGTGGAAATTTGCTATGTGGCACAGAGAGCTCAACCCAGCGCTCTGTGATAACCTAGAGGGGTGGGATGGGGTGGGAGAGGAGAGAGGGGTTCAGGAGAGAGAGGACATATGTATACCCATGGCTGATTCATGTTGAGGTATGGCAGAGGCCAACACAATATTGTAAAGCAATTATCCTCCAATTAAAAACCCCACAATTTAAAAAAAGTATCAGTCAAGGTAGAATCAGATGAAAGCAACTGATCATGACCTTGTCATAGCAAAGGGGGCTTGCATAACTCAGTGAAGCTATGAGCATGCTATTATGCAGGGCCACCAAAGACAGATGGGACACAGTGAAGAGTTCTGACAAAACATGGTCCACTGGAGGAAGGAATAGTAAACCACTCCAGTATTCTTGTCTGGAGAACCACATGGACAGCATGAAAAGGCAAAAAGATATGACACCAGAAGGTGAGTTTCCCAGGTTGGAAGGCGTCCAATATGCTACTGGCAAAGAGCAGAGGGCAATTACTAATACCTCCAGTAAGAATCAAGCAGCTGGGCCAAAGCAGAAATGACACTCAGTTGTGGATTTTGTGACAGTAAAGTCTGATTCTGTGAAGAACAATATTGCATAGGAACCTGGAATGCTAGGTCCATGAAACAAAGCAAACTGGATGTGGTCAAGCAGGGGATGGCAAGACTGAACATCAACATTTTAGGAACAAATGAATGAAAATGGACGAGAATGGGTAAATTTAATTCAGATGACATTATATCTATTATTGTGGGTAAGAATCCCTTAGAAGAAAGAGAATAGCCCTCATAATCAACAAGAGTCCAAAATGTAGTGCTTGGGTGCAGTCTCAAAAACAAGAGAATAATCTCAGTTCATTTCCAAGGCAAACTATTTAACATCACAGTAATCCAAGTCTATGCCCCAACCACTGAAACTGAAGAAACTGAGGCTGACCAGTTCTTTGAGAACCAACAACACCTTCTAGAACTAACAGCAAAAAAAAAAAAACAAAAACAAAAACAAGATGTCCTTTTCATCATAGGGGATTGGAAAGCAAAAGTAGCAAGTCAAGATATACATGGAATAACAGAAAAGTTTGGCCTTGGAGTACAAAATGAAGTGGGCAAAGGCTAACAGAGTTTTTCAAGAGAACACACTGGTCATAGCAAACACACTGTTTCAACAACCCAAGAGATGACTCTATACATGCCCATCATGAAATCAGATTGATTATGTTCTTTGCAACCAAAGATGGAGAAGCTCTATACAGTCAGTAAAAAAAAGAACTGGAGCTGACTGTAACTCAGATCATGAACTCCTTATTGCATAATTCAGGCTTAAATGGAAGAAAGTAGGCAAAACCACTAGGCCATTCAGGTGTTACCTAACTCAGATCATGTAGGATTATACAATTGAGATGGCAAATAGATTCAAGGGATTATGTCTGATAGAACACTTGAAGAACTATGGACGAGGTTCATGACTCTGTACAGGAGGCGATGACCAAAACCATACCCAAGAAAAAGAAATGCAAGAAGGTAAAGTGGTTGTCTGAGGAGGATTTACAAATAGCTGAGGAAAGAAGGGAAGTGAAAAGCAAAGGAGAAAGGGAAAGATATACCCAACTGAAAGCAGAGCTCCAGAGAATAGCAAGGAGAGATAAGAAGACCTTCTTAAATAAACAATGCAAAGAAGTAGAGGAAAACAACAAAATGGGAAAGGCTAGAGATCTGTTAAAGAAAATTGGAGATTTCAGGGGAACATTTCATGCAAGGATGGGCATGATAAAGGACGGAAATGAGAACCTAAGAGAAGCAAAAGAGATTAAGAAGAGGTGGCAAAAATATACAGAAAAACTATACAAAAAATGCCTTAATGACCCAGATAACCATGATGGCATGGTCACTCACCTAGAGCCAGACATCCTGGACTGTAAAGCCAAGCGGGCTTCAGGAAGCATTACTACGAACAAAGCTAGTGGAGGTGAAAGTGAAGAAGGAGGGTGAAAAAGCTGGCTTAAAGCTCAACATTCAGAAAACTAAGATCATGGCATCTTATCCCATCACTTCATGGGAAATAGATGGGGAAACAGTGGAAAGAGTGTCAGACTTTATTTTGGGGGGGCTCCAAAATCACTGCAGATGGTGACTGCAGCCATGAAATTAAAAGACGCTTACTCCTTGGAAGGAAAGTGATGAGCAACCTAGATAGCATATTCAAAAGCAGAGACATTACTTTGCCAACAAAGGTCCATCTAGTCAAGGCTATGGTTTTTCCAGTGGTCATGTCTAGATGTGAAAGTTGGATGGTGAAGAAAGCTGAGTGCTGAAGAATTGATGCTTTTGAACTGTGGTGTTGGAGAAGACTCTTGAGACTCCCTTGGGCTGCAAGAAGAGCCAACCAGTCCGTTCTAAAGGAGATCAGTCCTGGGTGTTCACTGGAAGGACTGATGTTGAAGCTGAAACTCCAATACTTTGGCCACCTCATACAAAGAGTTGACTCATTGTAAAAGACCCTAATGCTGGGAAGGATTGGGAGCAGGACAAGAAGGGAATGATAGAGGACGAGATGGCTGGATGGCATCACCGACTCGACGGACATGGGTTTGGTAAACTCCGGGAGTTGGTGATGGACAGGGAGACCTGGTGTACTGTGATTCATGGGGTCGCAGAGACAGACACGACTGAGCGACTGAACTGAAGTGGAGGTAAGGGAATTCTAGCTGAGCTATTTCAAATCCTAAAAGATGAGGCTGTTAAAATGCTTCACTCAATATGTCAGCAAATTTGGAAAACTCAGCAGTGGCCACAGGATTGGAAAATGTCAGTTCTCACTTGAATATCAAAGAAGGGCAATTCCAAAGAATGTTCAAATATGATACAATTGCCATCTCACATGCTAGCAAGGTAATGCTCAAAATTCTTCAAGCTAGGCTTCAGCAGTGTGTGAACCCAGAACTTCCAGATGTACAAGCTGGGTTTCAAAGAGGCAGAGGAATCAGAGACCAAATTACCAACATGTTGGATCATGGAGAAAGCAAGGGAGCTCCAGAAAAATATCTACTTCTGCTTCATTGACTATGCTAAAACCTTTGTTTAGTTCAGAACAAACTATATCCTAAAGATACGGGAGTGTGAGACCACACCACCTGTCTCCTAAGAAACCTACATGCAGGTCAAGAAGCAACAGTTAGAACCAGACGTGGAACAACGGACTGGTTCAAAATTGGGAAAGGAGTATGGCAAGGCTGTATCTTGCCACCCTGCTTATATATGCAGAGTACATCATGAGAAAGCTGGGCTGGATGAAGCACAAGCTGGAATCAAGATTGCCAGGGGAAATATCAACAACTTCAGATGTGCAGATGATACCACTGTAATGGAAGCAAGTGAAGAAAAATTAGAGTCTCTTGATGAGGGTGAAAGAGGAGAGTGAAAAAACTGCCTTGAAACTCAACATTCAGCAAACTAATATCATGGCATTTGGTCCCAACACTTCATGGCAAAGAAAAGGAGAATAAGTGGAAACTGTAACATTTTAATTTTCTTGGCTCCAGAATCACTGCAGATGCTAACTGCAGCCATGAAATTAAAAGATGCTTGCTCCTTGGAGGAAAAGCTATGAGAATCTTAGCTTACTAAAAAGTAGAGGCATCACTTTGCTGACAAAGGTCTGTACAGTCAAAGCTATGGTTTTTCCTGTAGTCATGTATGGATATGAGAGTTGGACCATAAAGAAGGCTGAATGCTGAAGAACTGATGCTTTCAAAATATGTTGTGGAACAGAATCTTGAGAGTTCCTTGGACTGCAAGGAGATCAAACCAGTCAATCCTAAAGGAAATCACCTCTGAATATTCTTTGGAAGGACTGTTGCTGAAGCTGAAACAAATACTTTGGCCAGATGATGAGAAGAACTGACTCATTGGAAAGGACCCTGATGCTGAGAAAAATTGAGGGGGAGGAGGAGGGGGCGGCAGAAGATGAGATGGTTAGATAGCATCACTGACTCAATGGACATGATTTTGAGCAAACTCAGGGAGATAGTGGAGGACAAAGGAACCTGGCGTGCTGCAGTCCATGGAGTGAGACCTGACTTAGCAACTGAACAACAACAGCAAATAATATAATATTAAGATGAAAAATGGATTTTAGAGTGGATTGTAGAGTTAAAAGAGAAAAGTGATAAAGAGACCTGGAAAGAGAATAAATGGAGGGAGGGAAGAACCAGGAAAAGATCATCATCATGCTAGCTTTTTTGCCATCTTCCCCTAATGAATTGGGAAAGCAAATCTGTAGGCATCGAGTCTATACTGCAGACAGCATATGACTGTAATATCCTTTGTCTGTAGGCCCATCATCTTATTGTGCACTGATTGAGGGAATAGTGTGAATTACATGCAAGATTTGGTGGCCACAAGTACCCTAGGAAGAAGCTAGGGTAAAAGCCCTGGGAAGAAATTGTAGAGATTCTTGCTTAAAATGGCTAAACCAGGACAAGGTTCTATGAATCAGGGAATGGCTAGCAGCAAGCAGTGGACTGGAGCTGCCAGCAAGCTGAAGAGAAGCCTTAGCTTGTGGAAGGGAGAGACTTCATGTTTCCTCCTGGGAAAAGTTGAAATCACTGGTGGGAACTTCTTCTGAGGACTTGAACTTGCTATCAGTAAGTAACCCAAGGTTTTGCATGTGTTGAACTCTAGAAGTGGAGATGTATAGACCCTGCTTATTGTCTCAGTGGGATTACTGATCACAAGAGTGCCAGTAACCAGGTACTTAATGCCATTGTGGTTCTATTAGTGCTTTATTCCCAGATTCCTAATCTATTTGAACACCTGCCTGGGGCCACATTCTGAATTAAAGTGGTCCTCTGAGTTGTATCCATATCACCTGGATAGCTTGGTGACATCTGAAGTGTCTGGAGCTCACGAACTCCCCAGGGAACATCATACTTCTGAGCCAAATTCAAGACAGTTGTACTTTTTCTGCTTGCCTCTGATGGACCAAGGTAAACTTTCCTACAGAAAAATAGCAATAGCTGAAACCTGACCTTAAGAAAAATGGCGCTAGGCAGAGATGGAACTATACAAAACGTGATTAGTCATTCCTAAGAGTATAGACGAATCCACACTTAAAGAGTTTAAAATAATTAGGCATCCATAATGTTATTTCAACATGGTTTTTAACATAATGAAAATTAAATTAACTAGAAATTTGTAGATCTGTCTATACACACACAAATTTGATTTGCATAGTACAACAGTTGTGCTTTTGTTTCACTGAACTGGCAAATAGCTTGATTGATTTAACTGAATGAGCCAGTTATATTTGTGCTGAGTTGGCTCTAGAAAGCATGCATGTAGACAGTAAGCCACGCTGATACAAATCAACAGAGAATATCGAGTTCACCTTAGATGGGTTTTAGTCAGTACTGTCTACATCTTGTGCTTTAAGAGGAGCACAGAATCTCTCATGCTAAATTTCAATTAAAAGTGCAACCTATTTTTCATGGTATGAACAATCTAACATGGTTAACTTTACACAATTATAAAGTTATATTTTATAATTTTGAGTCTCTTCTCCCACCTCTTTGTATTCCCATCACAAGTGTCTTTACTTTCTTTCGATGCTACTTCAAATAATCAATTTGAGCTGTAGAAAATACTGGAGAGTTTCACCTCAAAAGAAAAATTTTGGCAAGTTTTGAGTGAAAACAGAGCATTATAATAGAATCCACTATGCATACCTCTACCGCTGAGAGCAGACCTCATGTTTTTATAGTCACCCAGCGCTAATGCAGCAGGGGGGCTCTGTCCTGGATTCTTTGTGGCTCCAGACTACTTTATTTCCTTTCTTCTCACTGTAGGAGAATGTTTCCTTTTTCCCCCGTGTCTCAGGGCCTATGAGACATCATTAGCCCTTCTGGCTCTATATCTTGCTATTTATCTTTTTTGCTTTCTTCTGTTTCCATTTTCATATTTTACCATTTTTTGCTTCTCTGTGAACAAGATTAGTTGTTGTTCAGTCACCCAGTCGTGTCTGACTCTGCGACCCTATGGAGTGCAGCCAGCCAGGCCTCCCTGTCCCTCATCATCTCCCAAAGTTTGCCCAAGTTCATGTCCATGGCATCACCAATGCCATGGACATGAACAAAACTAGACTGATTGTTCAATTCAAAGCTGAGGGAATAATAGTTCATTACTACTTTTGAATACCTGTTGCATGCCAGGTGCTACAGGTACCTTGCAAACCTTATTTCTAATTAAACAATTTAATATTCCTATTTCACAGTTGTGGAAACTAAAGCTTAGGGACTAAGGGAAGTCTTGGACATACAGTTGGTAAATAACAAAATTAATGGAAGACCTCAGGACTGTTGCCTTCCAAAGGCTGTACTCCCTCTTTCCTTTCCAATCATCTGAGTCTATTCACCTGGTCTAGTTTAGCATGGATTACCTTCCCAGGCATGATACACTAAACTTTCATTGATGATCATGGGACTTTTATCTTTATCTGAGGATTAAGTTTATTCTTTAGTTTTGCAACATTCCTTCTGCGAGTCTGTCTAGAAACTCTGGCTCTAACTGAAAACCCACTAGACTGTGCACTCCTGTCTGACTTCAAAGGCTCTGCTCTTTGCATCTTGTTATACTTCCTATCGGAGAAGGCAATGGCACCCCACTCCAGTACTCTTGCCTAGAAAATCCCATGGGTGGAGGAGCCTGGTAGGCTGCCGTCCATGGGGTCGCTAGGAGTCGGATACGACTGAGTGAGTTGACTTTCACTTTTCACTTTCATGCATTGGAGAAGGAAATGGCAACCCACTCCAGTGTTCTTGCCTGGAGAATCCCAGGGACGGGGGAGCCTGGTGGGCTGCAGTCTATGGGGTCGCACATAGTCAGACACGACTGAAGTGACTTAGCCACAGTAGCAGCAGCATACTTCCTATCAAGCATGATTGATCAGTTATTACCCATCCACCAAGTTCTGGAAGCTACAACAAAATTTAAACTTCAATGGCTGAGTTTCTTGGAAATGCTTTCAAACACATAATTGGAATTTTCTTACTTAACTATACTTCAGCTACACTTTTCTAAACTTTTCTTTCTGGAACAGTGCCAGTCACAATATAGTTATAAGAAACAAAAATAGAGCTATTTGAATTAGAAAAGGATTCAAAACAAGGAAGGAGTAGCCTCTTGGCAGGTCATCCAGGAATGACCCTCCGAGTAATAATGAGGAAGTTGCCCTTCAGGGGAGCTGCTCCTTCTGCCCTAATCAAGAGGGAAGAATCACAAGGCCACCAAAGCATCTTTACAGCTGCTGCTGGGCATCTCAATGGCAGCAATTGGGCACTAGAGAACCAACTTAGACCCAATGCCTCTGGCTGTGGCTTTCTACAGAAAACAGCACTGAAGCAAATCACTGGCCTCTGCCCCTCTTCCATCTTCTGAATCTTGCATGAGTGAATCTCATTTGTGAACACTGTCAGGTATCTAGAACCCTTGCTGCAAGGGAGTTTGAGAAGAAACTTTTAGTTTTTCAATCTCTGCCACAGAGAAATCTTTTAGAAAGCAGGTGGAATAGAGAGCCGATAAACTAATTATTCTTTGGCAGAGGGGTATTTGGTAAACATTGATTTTCTTTGTTTTGCATTGAATGAGATGGAACATTTTTAGAAAACAGCTATAATATTGCAAACAACAACAATAAAGCACACCGTGTGAGTATCTCACTTATCTGGATGATTGGTGTCTTGCCTTACTGAATGTGTATTTATACTTCATTAATGATAATATTTGACAAAAGGTTTAACTTTCTCAAAGGCATGAGTGATCTTATAAGTGGAGGGAATCTTTCTTAAAGACTCTGACTCCAGGTAGAGGGACTCAAAATGTAGAATGTAAGTGCTACAGTCTTTATGGTACATAAAGTCTGGAAGAGAATGGAAGGATATCTTCTTGACAAAAGCTTGATCTCTTATATTTCATATTAAGCTTAAAAAATCAGTATTACAGGGAACATTTAACCAATTCAAAGTAAGCTAACCAATTATAGAGAAGTCAGTTAATACTAGATCACCATGAATCAACAAAAAATCTAAGGTTCTTTATATAAAAGAGAAAATCTTTCTAGAGATTTCAGATATAGTAGTGATGTTAATGATCAAATTCATATTGATGTCAGAATGAAAATTTAACATATAAAATTTTCATGTCTTTAATGAAGCTTTAAACTAAGTGTTCTTTGACCAACTTATTGCTGAAAATAGCTATTTTAGGAATAACAAGAGACGTTTATCCCATAAGAGATATTTTTTCTTTGAATTATTTTAAATTGGGATGTAAACTAATCATCTGAAACAACTTTATCCAAAAAGATGTTTATGTATAAAATACAGTGAAAGAAATGTATTATTAATCATCTCTGATGAAAAGTTAGCTTTTAAGAAGTAGAGTTGAAATGTAATACTAACTTTTAAAATATGGATAATGTAAAATTCTATTTTGGTTACTTTAAATCAACTTTTCTTCCTTCTTTACTGTTTCTGATGGGGGATGGGATAGGTTCCTAAGGTTAACTATTCTGCTCTATTTTTCAAAAATACTTTCAAATACATTTTCCTTTTTTTAGTTATCCTTAAATAACTAAAAATGTTTCAATTTTATTTTCTACTAGGCTAGTCAGTTCAATAATTTGAGTCTTGAGAGTTCTGGTTCAAGATGGTAACACAGAAGGACCCTGAATTCACCTCCTACCATGAAATCTATAGTTATATTTGAAATCTATAACACACCAAATCTATAGGTACATTTGGAAAATCTTTCTCTGGGGAAAAAAAAAAAAACTCATTTATCATTGTATCAAAAAGAATAAAATGCCTAGGGATAAACCTACCTAAGGAGGCAAAAGATCTGTACTCCAAAAACCACAGATGCTGATGAAAGAAATCTATTATGACACAAACAGATGGAGAGATGTAACATGTTCTTGGATTGAAAGAAACAATATTGTCAAAATGAATATACAATCCAAGGCAATCTACAGATTCAGTGCAATCCCTAGCAAATCACCAACAGCATTTTTCACAGAACTAGAACTAAAAATTTTAAAGTTTTTATGGAGACACAAAAGAACTCAAATAGCCAAAAGAATCTTGAGAAAGATGGAGCTGGAGGAATCAGCTTCCCTGACTTCAGATCATACTACAAAGCTGCCATCATTAAAACAGTATGGTACTAACACAGAAGCAGCAATATAGATCAATGGAAGAGTATAGAAAACCCAGAAATAAACCCATGCACCTGTGGTCAATTAATCTATGACAAAGGAGGCAAGACTATACAATGGAGAAAAGACAACCTCTTCAATAAGTAGTGCTGAGAAAACTAGATAGATACATAAAAAAGAATGAAATTAGAACATTCTTTAACACCATACACAAACTCAAACTGGATTAAAGACATAAATATAAGATGGGATACTATAAAACGCCTAGAAGAAAACATAGTCAGTACACTTGTTGACATAAATAAAAATATCTTTTTCAGCTGTGTCCTAGAGTAATGGAAATAAAAACAAAAACAAATGGGACCTAATTAAACTCAAGAGTTTTTGCCCAGCAAAGGAAACCATAAACAAAACAAAAATACAACTTACAAAATGAGAGAAAATATTTGCAATCAATGTGACTAACAAAGAATTAATCTCCAAAGTTTAGATACAGCTCATGAAGCTCAATCAAAAAAAATTTTTTTAATCAAAAAATGGGCAGAAGACCTAAATAGACATTTCTCCGAAGAAGACATACATTTGGCCAAGAGGCACGTGAAAATATGCTCAACATCACCAGTTAAAGAAGTTCAAATTAAAACTATAATAAGTCAGAATGGCCATTATAAAAAAATCTACAAACAGTAAATCCTGGAGAGAGTGTGAAGAAAAGAGGCCTGTCCTACAGTGTTGGTGGGAATGTAAGTTGGAGAACAGTATGGGTTCCTTAAAGAACTAAAAATAGAGCTAACATTTGATCCAACAATCCCACTACTGGGCATATATCCAGATAAAAACATAGTTTGAAAGGATACATGGACTACAATGTTTATTGCAGCACAGTTTACAATAGCCAACACATGGAAGCAACCTAAATGTCCTTTGACGGATGGATAAAGACATGGTACATATATACAATAGAATGTTACTCAACCAAGAAAAAGAATGCAGTAATGCCCTTTGCAGCAACATGGCTGGACCTGGAGACTATCACACTAAGTGATGTTAAGTCACACAGAAAAAGACAAATGTTATATGATATCATTTACATGAAGAATCTTGAAAAAAAAAAAAGATACAAGTGAACTTATTTACAAGAAAGAAACAGACCCACAGACTTACAAAACAAACTTATGGTTACCAGGGGGGAAGGGTAGGGGTTAGGGATAGTTTAGGAGTTTGATATTGACATGTACATACAAGGACCTATGGTATAGCACAGGGAAATCTGCTTAATACTATGTAATAACCTAAATTAGAAAAGAATTTTAGAAAGGATACATGTATATGTATACCTGAATTCATTTCCTACATCTGAAACTAACACAACATTGTTAATCAACTATATTCCAACAAAAAAAATTAATAAAAAATTGATGAGAAAGGGGAGAAAATATACAAATGATAATTATATAAAACAGTAATAAGAATTGTTTTGAGAAATATTCAAAATTATATTGGTGGTTTAATAAAAATACACATAGTCTTGGAAAAAAATAGATCACTAACAAGGACTTACTGTATAGCATAGGGACTATCTGCTCAATATCCTGTAATATCCTAAATGTGAAAAGAATCTGAAAAAAATGGATGTATGTATATTTATAACTGAGTCACTTTGCTGTACACCTGAAGCTAACACAACACATTGTAAATCAACTACAGTCTAATAAAAAATAAAAATTAAGATAAAAACCAGAGCCAGCTGAATGACTCCTATAAATTGAACAAATGAGAAAAATCCCATATCGAAGTGAGTAGCAGAGACTGAGACACAATCTAGCCATAAATCACAGCCCTGCAATCTGCAATCAGGAGGAGACTCAAAACCCTGTGCTTCTCCTGATGAGCAAAAGTTTTGAGCCCCACAACTGGCACCCTAACTGTTAAGACCTGCACCCAAGAGATGAGCCCCCTAAAATTCTAGCTTTGAAAGTCAGTGGTGCTTGGGTCCAAGAGAATCACAAGGCTACAGAGAACTGAAAGCAGTTCTTAAAGGGCTCCTGTGCATAGATTCACCCATCCTAGATCCCAACACAGATAGTCAAAGCACTTAGACTTTCTACTTTCTATGAAAGCCGATTTGCTTATATCTAAGCATCAGCCTGAGGATGTATTTTAACATACATCTAGTGACCTATGGAAATATTCTCCAAAAATAGAGGTCAGGGGTGCCATCTTTGTGTGTTCCTTCTGCCTCACTTCGGGTTGCCAATACCTCCTGGAAAGCAGCTTGTACACTTATCTGGCATCTCAGTTTTAACCTCTGCCATCCAGAGGACACCTCTAGATCACCTGGCTCTGGTGACCAGTGGGGTTAGGCTTTCAGGTCCGACAGGACTCTAATAAATGGGGAAATTTCTGAACCCGCTACCACCTACAAGGTTAAGCAGAGAGGCAATAGATTAGGGTGTCCAGTCATTCTGTGAAAGAAGCCTATTAGCTTATTTTTATAACTGTGGCCTGAAGGGCAGGCTTCTAAGTAAACACATGTCCAAGGGCTGACTATAACCTCCCTCCCTCAGAGAGTGGGGAAGATGGCAGGCATCATATTAGCACTCTCCTTCTGCTCCACTCAGGTCATCTGTGTCTTTAAGAAAGGAGCTTGTATATAATCCTGGTGTCCCAAATTTTGCATCTGCCACTCAGAAGATAGTCCCTTGAAAGCCTGGCTTTAGTTGCCTTCTGTGCTTATGTTTATGGGTTTAGTGGGACAATGACAAAGTAAGAAAGATTTCTTGACTGGTTATCACCCCCAGTCTCAGCACAGAGAGAAGAGACAAATGCCCATATCCCAGTCTTCTCTTGGAGCTTCCCCCATGGCTCAGTAGTAAAGAATCCACCTGCACTGCTGGAGACACGGCAGGAGCCACTGCTTTGATCCCTGGTTTGGGAAGATACCCTGAAGAAGGATATAGCAACCTACTCCAGTATCCTTGCCTGGAAAATTCCATGGACAGAGGAACTTGCTGCGCCACAGTTCATAGGGTCACAAAAGAGTCAGATATTACTTAGTGACCAAACAACAATAACAAAAGTCTCCCCTTAAAGAGATCTATTTTTATACTTTAAAAGTTGCTGCACAAGGACCTGGCTTCTAATAAGCCTGAATCTAGCGTTGACAAAGATCCTTCCTTTTGGACACTGACAAGATTGGGCATACCTCAACTACTGGGAGCCACTAAAAATAAAATAGGCTGCTTGGAAAAATCACAAAAATTTGAGAGACCAAAGAGCTAGGGCAGAGTTGAATGATAATATTCATTTCCTATAGGAGAGCACTCCTTCAAGACTAGAGGTGGTGACTGTTTCACCTAATGCTTAAAAATGCATAACCCATACAGAGAATCAAGGAAAATGAAGCAACAGAGGAATATGTTTCAAATAAAAAAATGATGAAACCTCAGGAAAAGAACTTAATAAAATGGACATAAAAGATTTACCTGATAGGCTTCAAAATAATGGTCATAAAGATGCTCACTGAACTCAGAGAAGATTGAATAAATAAATTTTGCAAAGAGAGAGAAAAAGAAAGTACAAATACAGCTGAAGAATACAGTGATTGAACTGAAAATACAACAAAGGGGCTCAATAACAGACTAGAGGATGCAGAAAAAAGGAAACTCAAACATAGGGCAGTGTTTTATTTAAAATGGATAATCAACAAAGACCTTATGTATAGTACATGGAACTCTGCTAAATGTTATGGGAGTTTGGGAAAGAATGGATACATGTATATGTATGGCTGAGTCCCTTTGCTGTCCACCTGAAACTCACATTGTTAATTGTCATAGTCCAATAAAAAATAAAAAGTTTAAAATAGATTATTATATATATAAATTGTTTCCTGTAAACCTCATGGTAACCACAATGCATAAACCTATAGCAGATACACAAGAGATTAAAAAGAAATCTAAGCATACCACTAGGGAATATTATCAAATCACAAAGAGAGCAAAAGGAGGAAGGAACAAAGAAATTACGAAATACCTGCAGATCAATTAACAAAATGGCTATAAGTATATATGTACATACTTCAAATATAAATGCACTAAATCCTCCAATTATAAGAGAGAGTGGCCGAATGGATAAAATAACAAGGCCCATCTATATGCTGCCTAAAAAAGACTTCTTTCAGACCAAAGGATGCACACACAGAGTATAAGTGAAGGAACAGTAAAAAGATATGACATGCAAATGGAATTTTAAAAGTTGAAGTAGCTATACAATCATACCTTGGAGATATTGTGGGTTTGATTCCAGACTACTATAGCAAAATGATTATCTCAATAAAGTGAGTCACAAAATTTTTGGTTTCCTAGCACATATTAAAGGTTATGTTCCCACTATACATAGTCTATTAAGTTTGCAATATATATAAAATATAGCCTTATATTTAAGCAATGTACATACCTTAATTTTAAAATATTTTATTGCTAAAATCCTAATCATCATCTGAACCTTCAGCTATTCATAATCTTTTTGTAACAGTCACACCAAAGACCACTGCTCACAGATTACCATAAAAACTACAATAATAAAAGTTTGAAATGTTGAGAGAATTACCAAAATGTGATACAGAGACATGAAGTGAGAAATGCTGTTGGAATAATGTGGAATAATGGCACTTCTTTGATGCCCTGTTGCCACAAAACTTCAATTTGTTAAAAAAAAAAAAATCTGTGACATACAGTAAAATAAGGTATGCTTGTACTTACATCAGGCAATAGAGTTTAAGACAAAGAGTATAATAAGAAACAAAGAAGGTCATTATATAATGATAAAGAGGTCAATCCAACAAGAGGATATAACATTTTAAAATA